>NW_026606065.1:3957500-4630000 GCF_029834395.1 Sorex fumeus | reverse complement strand
AAAATTAGATTGCTAACTTGAAATACTTTTTTTTTAATTAGTGAAACACCATGAGGTACAGTTGTAGACTTACAAACTTTTGTACTTGGGTTTCAGTTATACAATAATTGAGTACTCATCCCTCGACCAGTGCCCATTCTCCACCACCAATGATCCCAGTAGCCTCCCACCCACCACCCCATCCCCCCTCCACCCCGCCCTGCCTTTGTGGCAGGGCATTCACTTTTGCTCTCTATTTCCTTTAGGGTGTTGTAGTTTGCAATAGAGGTATTGAGTTGCCATCGTGTTTGGTCTATAGTCTACTTTCAGCACGCAACTTGCATCCTGAGCAAATCTTCCAAACATCCTTGGTGTTCCCTTCTCTATCTGAGCTGCCTTTTCCCCTAGCATGTGCGGCTGGCCTCCAGGCCATGGAGTGAACCTCCTGGTACTTATCTAGGCTATTTTTGGATGTTAGTCTCCTATTTTGTTACTTTATATTCTCCTGATGAGTGCAGTCTTTTTATGTCTGTCCCTCTCTTTCTGACTCATTTTACTTAACATGATACTTTCTATGTAAGGTAAGGTAAGGTAAAGGCCCTCCCGTTGATCGTCGATTTGCTCGAGCGGGCCCAGTAACGTCTCCATTGGAGACTTTGTTGTTACTGTGTCTGGCATATCGAATACTCTCGGTAGCTTGCCGGGCTCTCCGAGAGGGGCGGAGGAATCGAACTCGGGTCGGCCATGACTTCATAGTATTCCATTGTGTAGATGTACCAAAGTTTTTTTAACCAGTCATCTGTCTCTGGCACTTGTTTTTTTTCCCCCAAACTTTAGCTATTGTGAACAGTGTAGCAATGAACATAGAAGTACAGATGTCATTTTGACTGTACTTTTTTGCCTCTCTGGGATATATTCCCAGGAGTGGTATTGCTGGGTCAAATGGGAGCTCAATTTCTAATTTTTTGAGAATATTCCATACTGTTTTCCAAAGAGCAAAACTAGTCGGCATTCCTATCAGAGGTGAAGGAGAGTCCCTTTCTCACCATATTTGCACCAACGGCAGTTGCTTTTGTTCTTTTGGATGCGCACCAGCTAATCTTTCATAAGGGAGCAAGAAATGTGAAGTGGAGCAAGGAAAGCCTCTTTAACAAATTGTGCTGGCAAAACTGGACAGCTACATGCAGAAAGATCTGGGCCCAGATCTCTAACACCATGTACAAAAGTAAGGTCAAAATGGATTAAAGACCTCAACATCAGACCGGAATCCATTAGGTACATTGAAGACAAGGTTGGAAAAACCCTCCAAGACATTGAAGCTAATGGTATCTTCAAAGATGACACGCCACTGGTCAAGCAAGTGAACACAGAGATAGACAAAGGGGACTATCTTAAACTAAGAAGCTTCTGCACCTCAAAAGAAACAGAGACCAAAACACAAAGAAAGTCTACAGAAAGGGAGAGGATCACTTGATCACTTGACTTCCTGTTAATCATCAATTTGCTCAAGCGGGTGCCAGTAATGTCTCCATTTGTCCCTGTCACGTGCTAGTGTAGCCCAATGACTTCTGTTCATTCTAGGAACATGAAGAGCCTCAAACCGATCGTTCATGATCTTGATGAAGAAGTCTGACCATTTGGTTGGTGGGCGGCCACGCCGTCTTTTGACATCCCATGGAATCCAGTAGGTAATGGCTCTAGTCCAGCAGTGGTCTCTAAATCTCATTATGTGACCAGCCCATGTGATTTTTGACACCTTGGCAAATGAGACAGCGTCTCTGGTTCTTGATTGTCGATGGAGATTGAAACTCAGGATTCCTTCTCTCATTTGAGTGAAATGTGATACTTCAAGCATAGCTCTTTCAATTCCTCTTTGGGAGACCCGAATAGCGTTCTCATCCTGTTTGCATAGGGCCCAGATCTCTGAGGTGTATGTTAATGCAGGAAGAACAGTGGAATCAAAGAGATGTGCCCAGAGCCAAAGATTCTTCGTGCTCTTAGCTATTTCTTTGACGCTTTTAAAGGCATTCCATGTCACTCTCTTCTTCCTGCACAACTCAGGTGCCAGGTCATTTGTTATGTTGACTTCTAGACCTAGGAACACATAACTGTTGCATTCGGAGATGATCGTTCCATTGAGAGCGAATGGAGCATCAGGAACGAGGCTGTTTCTCATAAACATTTTCTTCGTAAGATTCAGCTGTAGTTCAACCTTTCCACACTCACGGTTGAAGTTGGCCAGCATTTGTGCTGCTTGGCTAATGTTTGTTATTATTAAAACAATGTCATCAGCAAAGCGGAGGTGGTGTAGTACTGACCATCTATCTTCACTCCCATTTCTTCCCATTCCAGTCATTGCATGATGTTCTTGAGGGTGGCACTGAAGAGTTTCGGTGAAATGGTATCACCCTGCCGAATCCCTCTCTTGACATCAGTGACTACTTCTTTGTAGAATGGTGAGGTCCTGGTAGTGAATCCGTAATACAGCTCACGGAGGATCCTTGATATATTGAGTTTGAATGCCGTGATTGGCTAGGGCCTGGATGGTCTTGGTCGACATGATGAACTCAGACAGTCCACTACCTCTACTACCCAGCCGCCGCCAAGCTCCATGGATGCTTTCCGGACCTATAAGACACTATAAAATCCATCTTCCAGAATTGCCATACCGTATTTGATAGGGTTCAAGTATGGGTTGAACCATGGGAACACCTAATAGGGTGATTAGAGGCCGCCACAAAAGCCTGTATCCCTCTCGGAGAGCCTGGCAAGCTACAGAGAGTATTCCGCCAGCACAGCAGAGCCTCGCAAGCTATCCATTGTGTATTCAATATGACAAAACCAGTAATTACAATGGGTCTCATTCTCCAGACCCTGAAGGCAACATCAATATGGCAGCATTGAGAAGGATGAGAAAGGAGAGGCCGATAAAATCTCAAGGCCGAACTGGGCTGCCACAACGAAGGAAGACAAAAATGATCGTCTGTACTTTCAATGCAGTATGCTAGCATCAGATGCATCCATCGAGGACCTGATGGTACAAGCGCGAAAGATCAAATACGACATCATTGGTCTGACCAAGATAAGAAGGCACCAATCTCATCACGCCGTTTTCGACACTGGAGAAGAATTGTTCCTCAGAACATGTGATAAAAAAGGCGTTGGAGGCGTCGGTGTCCTTGTCAACATGAACTTGTCCATGAGCATTGATTCATTCGAATGCCTAACAACCCGAATCGGACATTTACATTTGAATAGATGTGGTTCACTGCCTGCAATTTCTATCTTTGTTGTCTATGCACCAACATCCAATTATTATGAAGGAGAAATTGAGAAGTTCTACATGGAGCTGGAGAAGTTCTATAAAGAAGACCACACCTTTTACAAGATCATTGTGGGTGATTTTAATGCCAAGATAGGACCGAGAAGATCAGCCGAAGAATTCCACATCAGGACCCATGGCTTAGAATGGAATGAACAGGGTGGGAGAGAATATTCACTCAATACCTATCTGATAATGGGTTGATATAAAGGATATACAAAGCACTGGTTGAACTCCACAAGAAGAAAACATCCAACCCCATTAAAAAATGGGGTGATGAAATGAGCAGAAACTTTCTCAAAGAAGTAATCCAAATGGCTAAAAGGCAAATGAGAAAATGCTGTACATCACTAATCATCAAGGAGATGTAGATCAAAACAACAATGGGATATCAACTCATAATTACTATTTTTTTTCTTTTTGGGTCACACCCGGCAGTACACAGGGGTTACTCCTGTCTCTGCACTCAGGAGTTACTCCTGGCAGTGCTCAGGGGATCATATGGGATTCTGGGAATTGAACCCGGATCGGCTGCATACAAGGCAAACGCCCTACCCACTATGCTATCTCTCCAGCCCCTCATAATTACTTTTTAAAATGTAGGTAATGTCATTAAAATATTCATCCTTAGAACTGCTTTTGTATGACAGATGTTTTTGTATTTTGTTTTTTTTTATTAATCTGGTTCTGGATTTAAAAATATTTCTTCCTTTGATTTCTTTTTTGACCCACTGTGTTTGAAAATAATTAAGAAATTTGAAATTTATGAATTTGCTAAATTTCATTATTAATTTCTGTTTTCTTACCATTGTAGTCAGAAAGCATACTTCATTATTTTCATTCTCCTTAAAACTAACTTTTGTTAAATAGTATATAGTTTATCCTTAATAATTTTACACCAACCAGCTGCCCCTGGCGCCATGTAATCTCATCAATGTCCAAGACCCAGAGACTATAAAACCCTGCTCCTGGAAGCATGCAGTCACTTTTGCGGCCACACAACATCTTTTTATCTAGTTCCTACTCTGAAGAACCTGGCAGGCTACCAAAAGTATCCTGCCCACATGGCAGAGTCTAGCAAACTCCCCATGGCGTATTCAATATGCCAAAAACCAGTAACAATGATGGGTCTCATCCTCCTGACCCTGAAAGGGCTTCAAATGTGGCACTTTTTAAAATCTCAGGAATAGAACGAAGGAGACATTACTGGTGCCTGCTCAAGGCAATAGATGAACAACAGCATGACAGTGATACAGTGAATAATTTTTCCATGTATTCATATAAAGCATGTATGTACTGCTACATTGGATGGGATATTCTGAATGTATCTCTTAGGTAGATTAGTGTTTTTGAGTCTGCTAATTCTTTATTTATTTCTTTTTATTTACTTAATTTTTGGTTTCTTTTTTTGCCACACAGAGGTGGTCAGGACTTACTCCTGCCTCTGCACTTAGGCATCAGTCCTGGTGTGGATTGGTGGACCATTTGTGGTGACAGGGATCAAAATTAAGTTGACCATATGCAGGCATGCTCCCACTACACTATGGTACAGTTCCCGCCAATATTTCCCTCTGAGTGGTCTATCCATTGTTCAAAGCGCAGCATTGTATTACTATATGTCTCGCCCTTCAATTATAAATATTTGATTTAAAATTTTTGGTGCTTAATGTTGAATCATATATGTTTAGAATTGCTAGATTCTCTTGATAAGTAAATAGTTTCATCACCATATGACTTCTGTCACTTATGGCATACAAAAATCATATTTTTATTCACTCAACTCTATCTATTCTATTGTTATGCTTTTTGTATATATGTCCCTCAATAAGTTGTAGTAATGTTTTTTTTTTGTTTTTTGTTTTTGTTTTTTGCTTTTTGGGTCACACCCGGCAATGCACAAAATGCACAAGGGTTACTCCTGAGTATGCACTCAGGAATTACTCCTGGTAGTGCTGAGGGACCATATGGGATGCTGGGAATCGAACTCGGGTCGGCTGTGTGCAAGGCAAATGGCCTACTCTCTGTGCTATAGCCCCAGTCCCAGTTATAGAAATTCTTAGCACAATTTTTCTTTTAGCTTTTATTATGGACTAAAACTGTTTTACATACTGAAATTACAATGATAGAATATTCTATGTTTTGGGACCCAGATATTAAAGTGTATAAGGCATTTGCCTTGCAAGTGCTCAACCTGAGTTCAATTCCCAGCTCCCCCTGTACCATGTGGTCTCCAAAGACTGGCAGGAATGATTCTTGAGTGTGGGGCCAGGAGTAAGCCCTGAACACCAGAAGGTGAAGTCAAAGAGTGTGTGTCTGTGTGTATGTGTGTGTGTTTGTGTGTGTGTGTGTGTGAGAGAGAGAGAGAGAGAAAGAGAGAGAGAGAGGATTTTCTAAGTTAAGATTTTATATTTCTCTTTACTAGTGAATATTTTGTGTTCTTTTATTTTAACTTGGATATAGCTTCTCTTTAAGTTTTCTTGTAAGACATACCTGGGAATGATGAACTTTCACAACTTTTGCTTGGGGAATTTCTTACCTTTCTCTCATTTCTAAAGTATAGTATTTCTTGGTAAAGTATTATTTGATTGTCATTTTTTCATTCCAACACTTTAATAGGTCTTTCCACTCCATAAGTTTTTGAAGGATTTTGATCATCTTATGTATTTTTTAAAAGATTTTGATCTTTTTATGTATTCAGTTAGTTTTTTAAATTTTTGAAGTTTTCAATTTTCTCCGTTTCTTTTGAAAATGTATCTATAATATTTCTCAGCGGTATCATCTTTGTTTTTGCTTGCTTGAGGTGCCTCAAACAAAATTATATATAAATATGTAAAAAGTTTAACATATACATATATACAGATACCTCCCATAACCATATTTTATTACATAACAAATACTACTACATAATTGTCTCACTATTTTTTATAATAGTAAAGTAAAGGCCCTCCCGTTGATCGTCGATTTGCTCGAGCGGGCCCAGTAACATCTCCATTGGAGACTTTGTAGTTACTGTGTCTGGCATATCCAATACTCTCGGCAGCTTGCCGGGCTCTCCGAGAGGGGCGGAGGAATCGAACTCGGGTCAGCCATGTTGGCCGCTTGTACGGCGAACGCCCTACCCGCTACTAGAGCAAATAAAGAAAAATTCAAGAAATGATATAAAACTAGTGATAACTACACAGTGAAATGAAATGTTTGGACAGTTTCTTATAACTTAATCATTTAATCACTTAACTTCCTGTTAGTCATCGATTTGCTCGAGCTGGCGCCAGTAACGTCTCCATTTGTCCCTGTCGCGTGCTAGTATAGCCCAATGGCATCTGTTCGCTCCGGGAACATGAAGGGCCTCAAACTGATCGTTCATGATCTTGACGAAGAAGTCTGACCATCTGGTAGGTGGGTGGCCACGCGGTCTTTTGACATCCTGTGGAATCCAGTCTGTAACAGCTCTAGTCCAGCTGTCATCTTTAAATCTCATTACGTGACCAGCCCATCTGATTTTCGACACCTTGGCAAATGAGACAGAATCCCTGATTCTTGATCGACAACGGATATCAGAACTCCGGATTCTTTCTCTCATTTGAGTGAAACGTGATATTCCAAGCATAGCTCTTTCTATTCTTCTTTGGGAGACCTGAATAGCGTTCTCATCTTGTTTGCGTAGGGCCCAGGTCTCTGAGGCATATGTTAATGCAGGAAGAACAGTGGAATCAAAGAGATGTGCCCGGAGCCGAAGGTTCTTTGTCCTCTTAGCTATTTCTTCGACGTTCTTGAAGGCGTTCCAAGCCGCTCTCTTCCTCCTGCGCAGCTCGGGTGCCAGGTCATTTGTCATGTTGACCTCTCGACCTAGGTACACATAGCTGTTGCATTCGGAGATGGTCGTTCCATTGAGAGCGAATGGGGCGTCAGGAACGAGGCTGTTTCTCATAAACATTGTCTTCGTAAGATTCAGCTGTAGTCCTACCTTTCCACATTCACGGTCAAAGTCGGCCAGCATTTGTGCCGCTTGGCTGATGTTTGGTGTTATTAAAACAATGTCATCAGCAAAGCGGAGGTGGTGTAGTTGCCGACCATCTATCTTCACTCCCATTCCTTCCCATTCCAGTCCTCGCATGATGTTCTCGAGGGTGGCACTGAAGAGTTTCGGTGAAATGGTATCACCCTGCCGCACCCCTCTCTTGACATCAACGATCACTTCTTTGTAGAATGGTGAGATCCTGGTAGTGAATCCGCAATACAGCTCACGGAAGATCCTGATGTATTGGGCTTGAATGCCCTGATTGGCTAGGGCTTCAATGACCGCTTCCGTCTCAACGGAATCAAAGGCCTTCTTTAAATCAATGAACGTTAAACAGAGCGGCATCTTGAACTCCCGAGAAACCTCAATGAGCTTGGTTATCGTGTGGATATGGTCGATGATGCTGAATCCTTTGCGGAACCCAGCTTGCTCGCATGGTTGTCCTTCATCTAGTGTTCTGCCAATCCTATTTAGGATGACTCTAGTGAACAACTTGTAGATGACAGACAATAGGCAGATCGGGCGATAGTTGCCAATGTCATGGATGTCTCCCCTCTTGAACATTAGTACGGTCCTGCTGGTTTTCCATTGGGATGGAACCTTGCATTCAGACAGGTAGTGAGTGAAGAGCTGAGCCAGTGTATTGATGAGTACTGATGGCAGGTTCTTCAGGTGTTCAGGTCTGACCTTGTCTGGGCCGGGTGCTGTTTGTTTCTTTACCGACGAAATGGCCTGTCGGATTTCAGAAGGGAGAACGTTGGGAACGACATATCCATCTTGTGGAATTTGGTATGTCGGCAATTGGACATGGCTATCGAAGAGATTTGAGTAGATGTCATGGATAATCTTCTCCATTGCCATTCTGGAGGATGTGATGGATCCATCAGGACGTTGGAGGGCAGTCATCTTGGTCTTGTAGTTGGCGAAGGACAGGCGGGCGTTACGGATACTTTTGCCGCTTCAGCCGCATCTACCAGTACTTCTGCTCTTCTCTCTTTGAGGTCTTCCTTGATCGCATCTCTGCACTGCTTTGCGAGCTCGGACATTAGCTTGCGGTTGCCTGAGGCATGCGCCAAACCACGCTGGCGAATTAGCTCAAGAGTTTTCGAAGATAGGCGACTTTTTGTGGCTATCTCTCTCTTGGCGTTCCTCGCACATTTATGGAGGTGCTGAACCAGTCGATTGTATTCCTCGTCAATGTTGTCAACAATGGCATCTTCCCATGTTGCCGCAATAGTACCAAAGAGTTCCCAGTTGGTGGTCATTCTGGGAGTTCTCTTTTTGAACTTTGCAGCCTTTTCTCCCCACTCTGTGAAGTAGAATTTTGCACGAAGGAGACTGTGGTCTGATCCCGTTCGAAATTTTGGGACAACAGCGACATCGATCAGACAAAACCGTCGATTGAATATGATGTGGCCTATTTCGTTGTGGAATCGTCCACCGGGAGACTCCCATGTCCATCGTTTAGATTCTGCCTTTTGGAACTGTGAGTTACCACGAATGGTCTTGGTCGACATGATGAACTCAGACAGTCTCTCACCCTGTTCGTTCCATTCTAGGCCATGGGTCCCGATGTGAAGTTCTTCAGCTGATCTTCTCGGTCCTATCTTGGCATTAAAATCACCCACAATGATCTTGTAGAATGTGTGGTCTTCTTTATAGAACTTCTCGATTTCTCTCTCATCATAATGAGATGTTGGTGCGTAGACAACGAAGATAGAAACTGCAGGCAGTGAGCCACATCTATTCAAATGTTAATGTCCGATTTGGGTTGTTAGGCATTCAAATGAATCAATGCTCTTGACCAAGTTTGTGTTGACAAGGACACCAACGTCTCCAACACCTCTTTTATCGCATGTTCCGAGGAACAATTCTTCTCCAGTGTCGAAAACGGCAGATTCGTGCCTTCTTGTCTTGGTCAGACCAATGATGTCGTACTTGATCATTCGCGCTTGTTACCATCAGATCCTCGATGGATACATCTGATGCTAGCGTACGTGCATTGAAAGTACAGACGATCATTTTTGTCTTCCTTCGTTGTGGCAGCCTCGGTCGGCCTTGAGATTTTGTCGGCCTCTCCTTTCTCATCCTTCTCAGTGCTGCCATGTCGGTGAAGCCTTTAGGGTCAGGTGAATGAGACCAGTTGTAGTTACTGGTTTTGGCATATCGAATACACAATGGATAGCTTGCCAGGCTCTTCCGTGCAGGCGGAACACTCTCAGTAGCTTGCCAGTCTTTCCGAGAGGGATAGAGGCTTTTGGGGCGACCTCTAATCACCCTTGTAGGTGTTATCATATTTGAACCCTATCAAATACGGTAGGATAATTCCGGAAGATGGGTATTGAATGACTTATGATGTGTTGCGCGGCCGCTTTGCGGCTGCGCGGGTCCGGAAAGCATCCTGAAGTGTGGCAACAGCTGGGTAGTGGAAGTAGTGTCGATAGTGGAAGTCTGCCAGTGGGGTATTTATCTGGATAGGGTGGGTCTCCTGTGCGCAATTCGATCCCTGGGTGGTTGATGGAAGCAGACAGGGTAGGGTAGGGTGGGGCTCCTGATTAGAATCCCTTTGTCCCCTGTGGTTAGTGGGAGCAAGCAGAGAATCTCTGTCCCTGGGTCTGCTGAGCCTGGAGTCCAAGGTCTCAGAGAGTTCCGCTTATCTTGTTCTGTGGGTCTTCAGTCGTGCGTGAGTCTCGGCCGGAGCTGCCGCGCGGGTCCGGAAAGCGTCCTGAAGTGTGGCGCCGGCTGGGTAGTGGAAGTAGTGTTGATAGTTTCTTACCATTATTTCCTTTTTTAAAAACATTTATTTATTTATTTATTTATTTATTTATTTATTTGCCTTTTGGATCACACCCGGCGATGCTCAGGGGTTACTCCTGGCTCTGCACTCAGAAAGCACCCCTGGCTGTGCTCAGGGGCCCATATAGGATGCTGAGAACTGTACCTGGGTCGGCCAGGTGCAAGGCAAATGCCCTACCCGCTGTTCTATCTCACCAGCCCCTTATTATTTCTTTCAATAATATTTTGTCCCATCTCAGTCCTCTATTATAACCCAGATAATGTGTGGTGGTGTGCTGTAAGTCATATAGGCTACTTAGTTTTTTTTTTATTCTAAAAAAATTCTTGTTTATTGTTAATTTGAAAACCAAGATATTGGGTATTTTCATTAGAAAAAGACATAATGGAATATATTGACAATAACAAGTAAATTAACAAGCAGAACCAGCCTTAATTTGTAAAATAGATTAATGCCAGAGGTTAGATTTTTTAAAAATCTGTTTTTTTTCCAATTTTCCCCCTATAATTTATATAGACACTGTGATTTATAAAGTGTTCATAATGATTTGTCATCGGCACTCAATATTCCAACACAAATCCCACCACCATTACACCTTCATTCTACCATTGTTTTCAATTTTCCCAAGCAACCCTTAAACCTGCTCATATAGCAGGTCCTCAATAATTTATTTAATATTACCTGTTGCCAATAACTTGCTAACATAATGATCAAAAACTATTTCTTTTTGAAATCAAAATCAAATCAAAATAAAAACTCTTTCCTTTTGAAATCAAAATTCAAAAATTTCTTCCTTAGAAGAAATTTAGTGAAGACTGTTGTATCTCACCTTGAGGTCCCTGAATCCTCGTATAAGGGACTACTCTTGTTATAGCTTAAACTTTCTGTGTAGGATATTGTTTGCCTTCTGCAATGCATGCCATCCAATCTGGTGTGCTACTCCTAGTTTATCAACATTGTAGAGTATGAGATGTTGCTCCAGGAAGTCTAAAATTTCTATTGGGTGATACAGCTGCAGTGAAATTTTTAACTAGGTGGTGGCTTTTGAGTGTGTGTATGTGACTGTGAAGTCTTCTAGAAGTACAGAGAGATGGGGGAGGTAGCTCATCCTAACTCTGTGAAAGCCTAGAAATTTCCATCAAAAACCCTGCACACCTAGTATTCCAGCACATTAATTTGTGGATTATGTTCATCCTGAGCAGTGTGGTCTGGCCAGGAAAATGAAGGTGATTGTGGCGTGTGGGAGCTTTTGGCTTCTGAGACTCTGTTTGGCAAGTGCTGGACTGATTCTCCACAGTACCCCTAAGGACTGAGCATTTCACAGGTGTCTGGAAGAGTCTTCTGCCAGCCTATTTTACTTTTTTTTCTGTATTATTTTTTTATTTCTTAGTCAGTTAATTTCAAGTGCTTTGTCTTCAATTTAACTATTTCTTTCACATGATCATTGTAGAGTTCTCTGTTGAATCTTATTTATGTATATCACTGTATTCCTTAGCTCTAAGACTTTATTTTGATATTTTGCTATGATTTTAATTTACCAAACTTATTCTTCTCTCAAGAATTGTTTTCCTGTTATCATTTACTTCATTTCTATGGTCTTTGAACTGATTTGGTTCCTTTAAGAACATTATATTGAATTCTTTGTCAGGAAAGTGTAGCATGCCATATTTTTAATGTGGTTTACTCGAGTTTTATTTGTTTCCTGGAATGGTGTTGTGCTCACCTGACCCTTGTTTATCTACCATCTTATTTATCCACCCTTATTTATTAACCATCTGCTTGTGTCTGTGCATTTGAAGAGCATACTCCTCCTCCAAAATTTGCAGACTGATAGTTGTAGGTAAGTGTCTTTTAGGGACTACAGGAAGATGATCATATTATCTCTGCAGTGACAACTCTGGAAATTAACCTTGGTCATTATTGTTACCAGGCTCACAGTGAGGTGAATGTTGGTGTGACCAGCAGATGAGCAGACACATCTGGCTGTCTATCAAGCACAATTTGAAGATGTCCAAACATCACAGTCAGATCTCTGAATAAACATATTTTGTTTTAGTCTTGAATTGTAACTCAGAAGTCTAGAACCAAATCTCAAAGCTGCTTCGTAGTCTACAGCTTGGGTCCAGTTCTCTAGGTTTGAATCTGTTGACAGGAACAGGATTCCTACTTTTTTTTTCATTGATGTTTTGGGACCACACCTGGCAATTCTCAAAGTTACTCATGGCTCTGCACTCAGCAATTACTCCTGGGAGTGCTTGGGGACAATATGCAATGCAGAGGATCAGAATAGTCAATGTATTGTCTCTCTAGTCCCTGCTTTGGATATTTGATCAATGAGGACTACTCCTGGTATCTGGATGAGAAGTATTGGAGCCTAGTGATAGAACTACTTCAGCATCTTTATTTGGTGCTTGTTCTGAAGCCAGGGACACAAGAATTCTTGGAATATAAAATAATTTGTGAGCAGAATTGTGCAGACGGGCTAATTGTAGGCACTTCTTGTTCTCAGAACATCATGCTACTTTTGGATATAAAGGAATAGTGCCTACAGTGGAAAGAAACATATCAGGAAACAATCCATGCCATGAAATCATTACAACTGCTGACAATGCTTTACAGTCCCACCTGCAAGCGACATTTAACACCCCTCTTTTCTAAACCTTTGTAAAATCCCCTCTTCCCCACTTTTGGTACAGACTGTTCTCTTCAGGTTGTACTGCTGATCTTTTTCTGTTTGCTCAATACATCTATTTCTCATTTGCCTCTACTCTGGCCTTTGGTAAACCAGCCAACTTTACCACTGCATGTCAGATGTGGCTTGCAGGAGATTCCTGGGAAGTTGAGGCTGCTTCTACATGTGGTTGCAAGAAGTTGAATCTTTAATATAGGGCTGCTTTGATAGGTGGTCTGCATGAAATTGGAAAACCTTCATGTGTGACTCAGAAGATAGAGAAGGATTGCAGTGAGAGGGATGTAGTTTTCCTTAGCCACAAGCAAGGGGAATTCGTGTTACAGAGTCTTTACAAGATCTTTGGGACTAAAATTGGAGGGCTTACCTCATGGATTGATGAGAATATATTGATTTATAAGACTGTTTAGAGTTTATAACAAAGGACAATGACCATCAGTCATTCAGGTAACGGGCAAGTGTGAAATCTGCTAGGGTCATGTGATGCTGATGGAAGGATATCAAACATAGAGGGCTGGAGATAGTTCATGTGGAATTAGAATTTTTCTTTTCTAGATCTGTAACCAGACCAGAATTGAAAAGACTACCACCTAAAATCATGAATTATTTCCTGGTCTTTAATTCCACCAGCATTTCAAAATGCTCAGTATGGTTAGAAACTCACCAAGACATTTATCCCCCCTCCCCCATATTTCAACATAAAACAATTATTTTTATTATTGCTAAGGGTGTATTTTAGCAAGAGACATGATATTCTTACTTTTTTTAAATCTCAGTCCAAATTTTTAACCATGTTTGAGCATATAGTTAGGAGGTTAGGAGGAATTTTGTTCTGTTTTTTTTTTTTTCTGGGGGACATACCCAACAGTGATCCGCACTTACTCCTGGCTCTGTGCTCAGGGATTACTTCTGGAGGTTCTCAGGAGAGCTTTGTAATGCAGGAGAGTGAATATAGGTCGTCTGTGTACCACGTAAGCACCCTACCCACAAGATTAACTCTTTGGCCCCTTGATAGTTAGGACTATCAAGTACATTAAGAGTTTTGTACAACAGATTTTTAAATTTTTTGATATGGCAAAGGAAAATTTCATACCCACTGAATAACAAATTTCCACTTTACCCTACTATTGTATTTTTATTTAATATTTTTCTCCAGTGGAGTTAAAATATAATTATGATTTTATATAAAAAGAAATGCACACTTATGGAAGTCTAATATGCACCAGCATTTGCATCAACTACTTTAAAATATACATTGTATTTAGAATTATAAAGTATAGTTAATCTATATTTTTTGATCCTATGATGAGTAAGGAGAGGCTGCTAAAATCTCAGGTCTGGGACGAATGGAGATGTTAGTGGTGCCCACCTGGGTAAATCGATGAACGACGAGATGACAGTGATACAGTGATTTTTCAGATTTGGAAACTGTCATTTATTAAGCAACTTGCTAATTATTAAGTAATTTACGTGGCAGATATTGAATTAAATCTAGGTCTATGGGAACACAGTATATGTTCTTTCTTGCATAATATTTTACCTTCATCTGACCAAGAGTCTGCTTATTACATAATCTACTATAGCACATGGGTAAATGCTTGCTTGCAGAAAGATAACTTATAAATGTTGGTCTGTTCCTAAATGAGTGAAGTGATCAAAATCTTTGAGGCATTGCAAAAGTCTGGTCATCTAATTTCATATTTGATTATTTAATGAAATATGGAGTTCAACATTTTGGAGCTGGAAGACGATGTGCCTCGGGGTCTGTTGTACACTCAACCATTTCACATTCCGTTCCCGTGACTGACTGATGTGCATGACTATGACAAATGCTTGGCAGACTCATTGGGCGGGGCTTATGAGTGTGAGGACTCAGATTGTCATTAAACGGGGGCTTATTGCCAAAGACTGAGCGTATACTGAAGGTACTGCTCCAAGTTCCAACACCCTATTGGCCAAGACACAAGTGCAAATTGTGCTTGTGAACTTTTCATAAATTATTATTTTTAATGGAAAACTTTAAATCAGGCATAGAAAATGTTTTCCCTGTGGGTTGGAATCCCACCCTATTACAATCTCAGTTTGACTTAATAAATAACAGGACAGGCTACTGAGGAAGATTACAAATGATCTCCCTAAAGAGGTTTAAAAACAAACAACCATCTGTCCAATATGAGTCTAAGGTAGGGTTATGCCTATATGGCTTATAAATCCATGGTGGTATCAAAGGAGCATGTCATTAAGAGGAATGAGATATGAGCTTCAGTTTCATTTTTTCTAGTCTTTAAGCAAACTTCCTGATTCTGTTTCATGCTCTGGCAGGTCTCTATCTCAGAGAACAGACCCTCAATCTCATCTGTATTTCCTCTGGCACCTAGATATGAAGCAATCAACTATAATTAAATTAGGATGAGTTGTTGAACTAAACTATGTTGCGTGGAAAAACTGCTCTGTTACACAGATGCTTTGTGATAAACTGGGATAAATTGAACAAATGAAGCTTTTTTTTAAAAAAAAATCAGTCTAAAATTTCTCAGCTCCATTAATATGCTTAAAGGCAGAACGGTTTTTCAGGAATTATTTTGTAACAATCGTTTCCAGAACATATTTGACTATGAAACTTACTTTGTGTAGCTGAAACTCACTTTGTGTAGAAAAAGTATTCTGTGAAACATTCCATAAAATCACAGACTTCAAATTCACTATTTATAATCTTCCAACTGATGGAAATTGTGTTTTATAAATATCAGTGCTTCTTTTTAGTAACTGTTAAGGAAGTGTTTAAATATATTGCTTATTAACTTATTCAATAAGGGTTAACTAGCATACACTATGTGCCAGGATATTTCTTAGTGCTGAGAGTACACAAAAGATTTTTGTAAAATAGCAATAAAAATTCCTGTCCTCATGAAGCTTATACTTTAGTGAAAAAATATAAGCTCTTCGGGGAAAAAGACAATAAACAACTAATAGTATAAAAGTATGTGAATGGGTATAAAATTATACTTTGAAGTTAACAGTGATTTGTTATAAGTTGGTATAAAATATAATTTAGTGGAAATTAAAGTGTTATCTTTTAAGCTAGTTCAGCAAAAAACACGTTACTTTTTCTGATTTTCTTGGAATGCTGACTCTTATTATTACCTCATAAAAATTGCTATTGAGAATCCATATTTCGAAATACTAATTCTCAGAGAGAAGTACTTGCTCCGTGAAAAGAATTTAGTTTCTCTGGATCCTTTAGTCATTTCAGTTCAAGTGTTGGAAGTTCAATAAAAAGGACTCTAAATAACTTCAATGTTGAGGTACCAAGTTATTTCAAGTCATTTGAGTTCTTCTGACTGTGGTTCTAGAAAAATTAGGAATGCATCACAACTATGTTTTCTTAAATTCTGACACACAAAATTCTTGCTCATGACCTTTTTGTTGTTGGATGCCGTGAGTCGTGGCTTGTTCAGAAGCAGTAGAATCTGTAATGAGAGTTATACCTGTATTTTTAAAGGTAAGATCCATGATATTGACTGTAATTTTCCTTAATAAACTCTTCTTATTACTTATTATTGTGGATATGGGGTGGTATATTTGAAGTAAGGTAACATCAAAAAAAAAATGATCTAACTATACTATGCCCTGAAGCAAATAGTTCAAAAGCTGTGCCTTGCTTTTATGTTACTTTCAATGACATGGAGGATGTCAACCTTGATTTTTCAGTGCCACAAAAGTCAATCTCTCTTTAAGGAACTCTATATAATTAATATCATTAGATACTGATTTACTAAATAGATTGTATACTTTTCGGTTCATAATTATTTGTAACATACATGAGCAGATACTCATGTTGCCTGCTCTGACTATCATCTGTTTAGAAATATCTACCGATACTGACTTGGTAGATATTTCTAAACAGATGATAGCCTGCATGGCAAAGGCTGGCAAGCTACCCATAACATATTCTATATGCCAAACACAAGTCCCACAATGTTACTGGGCCTGGTCGAGCAAATCGATGAACAACAGGAGGACAGTGACAGTGAGTATATATATATATGTGTGTGTGTGTGTGTGTGTGTGTATCATGCAATAAAAGTGTAATTATTTGATTTAAATGACTAATCAAGTTAGATTTGATTTACTAATTATCTAGTCCAATAATGGCTGGAGCAATAGCACAGTGGAAAGGCATTTGCCTTGCATGTGGCCGGCCCAGTCGACCCGGGTTCGATTCCTCCGCCTCTCTCAGAGAGCCCAGCAAGTTGCTGGGAGTATCTCGCCTGCATGACAAAGCCTGGCAAGCTCCCCATGACATATTTGATATGCCAAACACAGTAACAACAAGTCTCACAACGGAGACGTCCGCTCAAGCAAATCAATGAACAACAGGAGGACAGTGCTACAGTGCTAGTCCAATAAGAAGCATGAATCACACTACAAAAAATGTTAATTTGACTAATTGATCATCTAACATAGCATTCTAAATAAGCATACATTGTTTAGTTCATCTATGCTATGTATTAGGATTTTATTTTTAGAATAAAATAAATCCCCATAAATAGATTCATTCAGTTCCTGAAGAACAGCTTTTCTCTTTTGGCCATTATCACAGCATCAAAACTCTGGTGTCTGGAGCTGAGGTGAGTAATCTGTCAGCAGGGACACCATGATTGTCCACTTCTATTTTCAGCCTCTGGGAATACAAGTGATCGAGGCCAATAAAACACTTCATCATTTACTTCTTCTGGCTTTCTGGACAGAGAGTGTAAAAATGACTGGTCAGAGGCAGCTATTTTAGCAGTCCATCAGCCCTACTCTATTGATTCATAACTAAGGCTCTGAGGAGTTGTAAGACAAGCAACCAAAATTCATGGACACAGTGTGCCCTCAGCTGAAAACTCCGGGGCAATCTCAGGAGAGGAGTAGGCAGATTTACCATCCTGCCAAACCTGGCATCCATATACATGGCCCATCACTGCAGCCACTCTAATGGCTCAACCCCATTGCTTCACCAACACTGTCCATAGAGACACCAAACCTAAAATAAATTCAGGCGCCTTGGCATCAAGGCTGAGAACTCTAGGGTTTTCTTGGAGTGGTGCAGGCAACCCCCTTCCATACTCCCGTACTCTGAACAGTATACATTACACTTCACTCTCCTTACGTATTTTGTTCTTATGGATCTCCCAAATTTTGGATAAACACATGCAAAAATACTCAAAACCATTATTTTATCAGAAGATAATTCTTTTAGATGTAAGGGTTATTTGGCTGTGCTATTTATCATCCCCTGATCACCAGAGTTGATTTGGCTGATCTGGCTTTTTAGGTGAGAGTCCTCTTGTTCGCTTACCACTGCATATGTATCCCTACCAAAGCTGAGAGCTCAGATAAATAGGACAGCGTTCCTCAATAGAGACAAACCAATCTTGAGTCCAAGATATGTAAGTAATTGCGATCCCCTCCTAGAACTGAGAAATAAGTTTTCAAGATTGTAGGAAAACGTAGGGTAGTCAGGCTTCCAAAACTACAGATAATCTCAATGAGGATGAGGATGTGCCATTCAGCCGTGAAAAAACAACTTTTTTCCTGGCAGGAGGTCGCAGGGCAAGTAACATCTGGTGGTGCTCAGGGCCTACTCCAGGCTCTATATTTAAGGATCACTCTTTGTGGGGCAATTGCTTGAACATATGGTGTGACAGTGATCAACTTGGGCTGGTGGCGTACAAGCTAAGGACCCTACCTGCTGTACTCTCTCTGGTCCCAGATCTTTCTTTAGACCTGGAAGTCATTCTGTCTTTGTTTTATTATAGCATGATCCCAGAGTGTTTTTCAGGGGGTGATGGTCCCTAGGGCTCTTGATTTCATGCCCAGTCCCAGAGAAGTTTCTGTAATGTATAACCATGGGCATTCCCAGGGACACCAGGAAGTGTTGGAAAACCATGCAATATTAGGGTTCAAACTTAGGGTCTCAGATATGCTACTCAGAAGATCCACTTTCAGAGATATCTCCTTGGAACTCTTTTAATGATAATTTAATATATCTACTGTAGCACTATAGCACTGTCTTCCCATTGTTCATCGATTTGCTTGAGCGGGCACCAGTAACGTCTCTATTGTGAGACTTATTGTTACTGTTTTTGGCATATTGAATATGCCATGGGGAGCTTGCCAGGCTCTGCCGAGTGGGCGGAAATATATCTACTAGTTTATATATTTCATTAAGTGTCAAATATTGATCATCTAGAATACAATTAACTCTTGTTACTGACTCTTTACCTACATTGTATTTTAAAAGTATTAATTTCCTAAGATATAATGAAGCAAATGAGTAGGAAAGAATTTTGTTAAGGCCTATATAGAACAGTGGTTTTCAGCCACTGATTCAATTGGGTATTAATACAATAATTTTTTTTTTGTGTTAGTGACGGCATTATTGCACCAGAACCATATGGCACCTTTTTAGCATTTAATTAAACATTGGAAACGAATACATCAGCTATTATTTTATATTGTAGGGACGTTTAAAAAGGATTTAAATTAGGGAGAAGAAATACTGGTGCCACTTGTTCTTTTGGTAATTTTTCAGAATCCGCGTTTATCTATATTGGGACACAGTATACATTATCCCCTCTTTTAAATAACTTAATCAATGTAGTCTGTTCTCTTTCATTTATTTTTAAAATTATTTTCTTCCTTCATGTTTTCTTTTTCAACTTGTGTGCAGTAAACATTACTTTTTTACCTGGTGTGAGAAAAGTGATAGATTAAATAGACTTTATCTGTATCCAGTGAAGTGTAAAATTCTAGTAGCAATGATAAGTATTAAATCTGAGCCTGATAATAAAGCATAATATTAAGTATTTCAGTGGGTAGATCACTTGGGTGTTTACTAAAATTTGAATGAATAAAAGACAATTATTAACACGAATAAAGAATCTATTCTGTGCCAGGCATTATGTGCCTTATCACAACTTATAATGCTATAAAATAAGTAAAGTAAAAGTAAAGTAAAGGCCCTCCCGTTGTTTGTCGATTTGCTCGAGCGGGCCCAGTAACATCTCCATTGGAGACTTTGTTGTTACTGTGTTTGGCATATTGAATACGTCACGGGGAGCTTGCCAGGCTCTGCCGTGCGGGCAAGATACTCTCGGTATAAAATAAGTGATGATATGTCTGTTTCCTGGTAGAGAAAATGATTAAAAACTTTCCCAGGTGTACATAATTTATAAGACAAAGGCAGACTAAAGTTAAAGTAGGTTGGGGAAGAACATTTCTTCCTTCTTTCTATTATCAGCATCTCCTGCGCTGTCCATTTTCCCAATCTGATTTTCAAATATCAGCCTATCCAAATTGGAACAACATTTTAAAAGCTGGATTATTAGTACCTTGGATAGCTCCCAGAGTCGTTCCCAGATGAAGTCCAGTGCCTTACTGGGTATTTTATTCTCGGACCATCTTAAGTATCTGATGAATTTTTCCTTCCTTCTTTCCCCTCCTCAGTAAAATCTAATACTTGTCTAATGTAGTTTTATATAGTAAAACATATAATTATTGTCTGAAAAATGCTAATGGGGGGTGCAGGCTAGAATATATGGAGACACATATTAAAATATAAAGTTCTTGATGAAACTTCTTGCTCCTAATTCTACTCCAATATTCCCCTCCCCACAAAATACATGCCATCCACTGTAAGGGAAAAGAGCTTTCTTTAAACTAGTAAGATATTCTATGGAGATTTAATGACACTAAAATCTGGCAGATTTGTAATAATACAGTTTTGAACAGTTAATCAGGAGTTTAACCAACAAGGATTGAAAGTAGACATTTAAAGTAATTTCACCACATGGGGTATAATCGGTTTCTTTTGTTATTTTTTTCTGTTGAGTCAAAGATATCATGCAGTCATACATTTTCTTTAAAAGTACACTCTCCTTTTCTTCACAGACTCAGAGTGAAGTTGCAGTTCCGTGATGAAAAGCAAAATGTAATTTATATAGGTTTATAAAAATGACTAATGTTGATTTTCCGATTATTTGGGGGAATAAAAAGTCCCTTTCCATTTCTTTGCCAATGAACAAGAATAATGTGGAATAATAAATCCAGCCCTTCAGTTTTTCCTCTGGAGACCAGAAATGCTACCATTTAAAAAATGTGAACATTGTAGTTTTATACCTCAAAATATCCCTTACAACATTAAGTTTCTTTACTTTTGTTAATTCTAGGATCCTAAATAAGAAATGCTTAAAGAACATAACAAATTAACAATGTTATGTGGAATTCAGATGCTCTGTTTCTTAAGGTCACTGCTAACACAGATGTATGATCCTCATAAGACTTTTTATTCCAAATCACTTGTATTGGAAAGCCTCTCTCTCTCTCTTTTAAATGAACGAACCCGATGGTGCTCAGGGCTTACTCCTGGTTCTGTAATAAGGGATCACTCCTGGTGGGGTTGGGGGAACCATATGTGGTATGGGGATTGAACCCTGGTAGGCCACATGCAAGGCAAGAATGATTGCTGTACAATCATTCTTACCATATTGGCAAGCTTTTGTATCTAGTATTTATCATATTCTGGAATAAATTCCATGAAACAACATTGAACGAGGGAGAAATGTCAAAAACAGATAAAAAATTTCATGAGACAGCATTTTGTGGAAAAAATAAAGAAAATGCCACATATTTTGAATAGTTTAAAGTATCTTGATTTTTACTTGAAATTTTTACTACAACTGGGCAATGTTACTAATGAAAAGAATCTGCTCTATTTCATTTGATCCTAGAGATTATTGGCCCAATATATAGGTATGTTAACTGATACTCACAGAATATAACTATTTCACTTCAAGCTATTTCTACTTGTGTAACCATTTTCCTACATAATAAAACTGCATTGCATTTTAACATGAAGTAAAATATTATAAATTAAATTACAAGCCAAAAATATAACCTAGCCAAAGTAAACATTAAATATTCAATAAATATTCAAGTATCTGGTTTTGATCAAATTGTGTAATCTTAAAAATGTTTTGAGTTTAGTAGTATGTGTAATCTATTATAAAACATTTCTAATTTAGGCTAATGTAAGAACATAACTTTAGTAAATGATATAAAATATATTACCTTTATTTCAACATAAGTTAAAACACACTTAAATTGACTTTTTACTGGACCTTTTCTAAACAGAATCTTTAATGATAAATTCTCAAAGTTACTTTGTTATAATTTCTACTTTCTGCTTTTAAGATTAAGGGTTATAGTGGCAAGTTATTTCATCTTGTGTTGTAACTTCCTTTGCTTCTAATGTAGTCATTCCTCCATTTTCTTATCATCACATTCTGTTACGCATAATAGGATAGCCCTATTTTTAGTATTACTTATTATTTTGGAAAAAATAAAGAAAATGCCACTTATTTTGAATAGTATAAGGTACCTTGATTTTCACGTGAAAATTTTGTTTTGGGCCAAACTTGGCGGTGGTCAGTGCTTACTCCCTGCTCTGTTCTCAGGGATCACTCCTAGTAGTGCTCAGCAGACCATATGTGGAACCCGGAATTAAACCTAGGTTGACCGTATGTAGAAAAAGTACCCTATCTTCTGTGCTGTCACTCTCCCCCCCTTTTAAATTATATTTAGTAATAAACTATTATTCACTATTACTTCTGCTAAATTGCTTTTTATACTTGTATTTTTAGAAAATGGTAAATAAGGCAAGATCCAAATAACAAGGCATTTTTATGATATGCGCTTTCAAATTGCTTTAGGTAAAGGTAAAGGCCCTCCCGTTGATCGTCGATTTGCTCGAGCGGGCCCAGTAACGTCTCCATTGGAGACTTTGTTGTTACTGTGTCTGGCATATCGAATACTCTCGGTAGCTTGCCGGGCTCTCCGAGAGGGGCGGAGGAATCGAACTCGGGTCGGCCATGTTGGCCGCGTGTAAGGCGAATGCCCTACCTGCTGTGCTATCGCTCCAGCCAAAAATAAATTGCTTTATTTTTATTTAATTTAATTTCCACAGAAACTCTATAAAATAAGCATTACTATATTTTAAAAGATGAAAGCAAAATGCAAGAAATGATTTTTTTTAGGTAATGCTGAATACCAAAAGGGAATTTGTGGACATTGGTGGTGGAAAATGTACACTGGTGAAGGGATGGGTGTTGGATCAGAGAGAGAGAGAGAGAGAGAGAGAGAGAGAGAGAGAGAGAGAGAGAGAGAGAAGAGAGATGAAAGGAGAGAAAGATAGAGAGAAAAATTAAAATTGTATATAAAATAAAATAAAAGAACATCAGAGAAATAGCTGAGATGGTGAAGAACCTCCGGCTCCAGGCACATCTCTTCGATTACACTGTTCAGCATTAGCATACATCAAGACTCTGAACCATCGGTTTGAGGCTGTTTGTGTTCCTAGAGTAAGCAGATGCCACTGGGCTACACTAGCATGCGACAGGGATGAATGAAAATGTTACTGGCACCTGCTCATGCAAATCAATGAGTAACAGGCTGTCAACTGATCAAGTGATCTAGTGATATAAAATAAAAGTGACCCAAATAACTAACATAGTGCTCTGTGTCCAGCAGGAAGATCACTTGCCTCACAGGCTAATGATCCGAGTTTGATTTCCAATACCATATGTGGTTCCCTGAATACCACCAGGAATGATCCCTGAGCACTGCATCACATTAATACGATGAAAAATAAAATTTATATGATTATCTTGATGTAGGCAGGTACTATGCTTCTGCCTGATAAGATCTCTTATTATTCTTAATTAAAAAACAGTTGGGAATAAAACACCATGGGTTGATGGAAAAAAAATATCTTTTGCCGATCCAGTTCTCTGAACATCTAGAATCACTTGAGATATTGATCAGTATTTATGCAGTAAAAGTAAATCAGAAATAAGAGATAAGAGGAAGAAACAAGGAGACAAAAATTGTATACTGACACACCCTGCCACTGGGCCCTTTCACTCCAAATGGATGATTATTAACTTAGTCTTTAAGCTATTTTTTGCATTACATTTAGTTATATTGTGGGTAAATATAGAGATTACCACTTTAATAAAGAGGAAAGTTATTTATTTATTTGTGACATTTAGTACAATATGATTATAGTAATCGCTGTAGCTGTAGCTGTCCTCCCATTGTTCATCGATTTGCTCAAGTGGGCCCAGTAACGTCTCCATGGTGAGACTTCTTGTTACTGTGTTTGGCATATTGAATATGTCACGGGTAGCTTGCCAGGCTTTACTATGTGGGCGAGATACTCTTGGTAGCTTGCTAGGCTCTCTGAGAGGAGCAGAGGAATCGAACTTGCGTCGACTGGGTCTGCCGCATGCAAGGCAAACGCCCTATCACCGGGAACATCCTACTCATCTTCCAAATCTCTCATTAAGTAGGATAATAATGAGGACTGGTACAACATTACTAGGTAATAATTTCATAATTATAGAGACTGAATAAATTCTATATAGTTAGATTGTATCACTAACCACAAAATAGAAAAATAAATAATAAAATTACTATGTCAATTTACATAACATCTTTAAAAATATACAAACATTTAAGAATTGAGACTTTATTGCTATTGTAGGCTATTATATACCCATTAGGTGAATATTTAAAATATAATACTGACATTAGCATAGTAGCACTGTCCTCCCATTATTCATCGATTTGCTCGAGCGGGCACTAGTAACAAATTGTGAGACTTGTTGATTGTGAGACTTGTTGTTACTGTTTTTGACATATCGAATACATCACGGGAGCTTGCCAGGCTTTTCCGTGCCAGGCTCTCCGAGAGGAGTGGAGGAATCAAACCCGGGTCAGCCGTATACAAAGCAAACGCCTTACCTGCTGTGCTATGCTGACAATAATATGCATGAAATATTTACTATGTAAAGTATAGGATTAATTTATATTTTAATGTATATCTTTATACATGTGTCTTAATATAGTTATTTTCAATTTCATGAAAGGCGAAAGGGACTTCATCATAATTATAGTGTAAAATATATCAACGTTACTGACTCTCAGTATTCACAAGTCTTGTTTCATGAAACTTTTTATACTAAGAGAGAAAAGAAGAAAGAATTTGGGATAGAGGGAACATAGTCAAAATTGGTGACTACACTGAAGTAATGTGGACCTTAGAGGAACCTGTAGTTATTAAAACCTAGTGGATTCTTTTGGTTTGTTTTAGGGTCACCCTCAGCAGTGCTCAGTGCTTACTCCTGGATCTGTGCTCAGCAATTACTCCTGGCAGTGCTCTAGAGACCATATGGAATATCAGGGATCAAACCTGGGCCTGCCACATGCAAGGAAAATGCCCTCTTTGCTATAATATCACTTTCATCCAAGCCTAGTGGATTTTTATTTACTCTTTTAAATTGATAGGAACTTGATAAACATAGTTAAAATAAGGGAGAGGAAACAACTAATTTTACCCATTCTCAAGTCTTCTGTTAAACCTTTAATATATTGTAAGACCACATTATTTTTAATTTGCAGGTAAAAAAAATCATACAACTTCCACTCCTAACAAATAAAATAGATCATATCGTATCTTGGTAATTCCTATTGTATTTGAGTTATTAGACCCAATAAATATTTGTCACTAACTAAGGAGTTGATCAGTTTGGCATTACATTTGTTTGTCCTTGCTTCTAATTATTTGATATCATTTTGTAACCTTGGAATCCAAAGCCAGCCAAGAAATATGCCTTTTAACCCAGTCACTTTAGTTCCTGGGCTAAATCCAGCCCTGCACACGGACAAAAACAAATCACATTTTAATTCTCAACTAGGGAGAAATGTTATCAAGAAGTGATCCAGAAAAAATTCAAATGCACAAATCATGTAGTGAGTTTATGTTTGATTAATTTATCAGGATTTTAGCTCTCTTTATGATAAAGGGGGTTAGTACCTCATTGCAGGACCTGTAAGTATAAAATAATATCTTATACATGATGTATATATTAATCATACTTGCCTTATAGAAACCAAAATTATATCTTGGTTATATCTCAATTGTTTTGAAGACAGTTGCAGCTAACATATTTATCCCTCTGGGTAGATTTGAATTATATTTTCTCAACTTTTTGGAACAGTTTAGACCCTGGCTACCACATTGCTATACTTCAGCAAACAAATCATTCAAAGCATATTATTATTATGATTCACCACAAAAAAGAAATTAAGAATTAGGAAATTTTCAGTGATATATGGGATGGGAAAAAAACATTAAATACAGGCATAACTGTCCCAGATTTTACTGAGAAAGTAACTATTTAGATTGGAGAATTGGATTTGAATCATTGATTATTTTTTCCCAAAGACATTAAGTAATTTGCAATGTTATTAATATTTATGCTTTAGGAACCAGGATGCCAACATTTCTCCACCACTGTGTTTGGGTACTTTCTCATCCTTCTCCTTCTTGTCCTCCACCCATATTTAAGAAACTAAGTTTTTTTGGCAGAGTCTAAGTGTTTGCATTCATTTGACATCGTGTATTCCATTATTTTGTTTCTTCATAATTCTTGGATAATATCTTATATCTGTAAACATCAATTCTATGATGTGGATAAGAGGAGTCAACAAAGATTTTCAGTTTGTTCATATATTATTTTTTGTGACATGAACATATTATATCAGAAGAGAAATCTTTCATTTTTTCTTATCTCAGCTTTTTTAGCATAATATTATAAAATGTCTATCTGAATATTCATATATTTTATTTTTATTAGAACACTTCAATGGACAAAGTTGTTCATAATATACTTTCCAGCTTAGAGTGAGAGACATTATATCTTTTTATTTCAGCCCCATGATTTATAAAGTTGGTTATAATGGAGTTTACAGTTTACAGTAAGGGAAGTTGACAATGGTGGTTGGACTTTTATTGAAGTTTTATTTTTAATGAACACTGAATTTCTTCTTTGTGTATCCCATTGTTCTAGGTACTGGTGCCATCAAAAACAGTTTAGGGAATCACAATTAAGTGGAAAGAGAGATATAGTAGATTATCAATGTTTGAAATTCTATAGCAACAGTACTGTAAACAATATAAAACTTATTTTTAGCACTGTCCTCCCGTTTTTCATCAATTTGCTCAAGCAGGCACCTATAATGTCTCCATTGTGAGACTTGTTGTTACTGTTATTGGCATATCGAATATGCCATGGGGAGCTTGCCAGGCTCTGCCATGTGGGCGGGATACTCTCAGTAGCTTGCTGGGCTCTCTGAGAGAGATGGAGGAATCAAACCCTGGTTGGCCATGTGCTAGGCGAACACCATACCGCTGTGCAATCACTCCAGCCCATAAAACTTATTACAAAGGAAAAAGAGTAGCTCTTGTAGAAGCAAATTGATGCATGGGGGGTGCAAATGAAGGTGGTGGGGGGATTGGTGTAGAGAAGTGACACTGGTGAAGGGTTAGTGTTGAAACGTTTGGCTGAACCAAATCTTGGATAACTTTGTAATTTCATGATGATTGACTTAAAAAAATTAAAACAAATATTTAAAAAAGAATGTTGAATTGAGAGTAACATTGTGTTGAGATTGTATGGTAGACATAATCTAAATTAAAATGAGGCAAAATAGTTATAAAACATGTAACAAAATTTCAGAAAAATAAGAAAATAATTGGAACGCTAAGACTTTTACACAGGTGCTGATACAGTATTTTATCAGAATATAGCAAGAGATAAATTGTAACACAAACCAATGTATGATTTTGGCTCACACCCCAATAGAGATCTTACCAATAAATTCCATTTAATTTGTTTTTGTTATAAGAGTATTTGCTAAAAGATTCTACCAAAAAGGCTTTGCTAAAAAAAAAGAAAAAAGAAAAAAGAAAAAAAAAGAAAAACAGTACTTTCCAATACAAAGCAGTACTTTATATTAGAAGGGAAATTATAAAATTTTTTAAAGGGAGGAACATGATGATTCATGAATGGGAGACACCACATTTAGAAACAGTTATTTTCAATAATGAGATTAGTGACAATAGAACATTATGGCTTTGGCGAATAACAATACAACCTTATTGGGTTAATTACCATATTGTGTCACATATATGTGAATATGAATATATGCATATGTGTATAAGTAAGTAAGTAAAGGCCCTCCTGTTGATCATCGATTTGCTCGAGCGGGCCCAGTAACGTCTCTATTGGAGACTTTGTTGTTACTGTGTTTGGCATATCGAATACGTCACGGGTGGCTTGCCAGGCTCTGCCATGAGGGCGAGATACTCTCGGTAGCTTGCCGGGCTCTCCGAGAGGGGCGGAGGAATCGAACTCGGGTCAGCCATGTTGGCTGTGTGCAAGGCAAACGCCCTACCGCTGTGCTATTGCTCCAGGATATGTGTATACTACATATAAACATTATATATTACTATTACACATGTTATGGAATTATTTTCAAGAAAGATAGAAGCAGCTAGTGGTATTCCTTCAGGAATAACCTCCCTCCCCGCCCCCCAAAAAACCATCTTTTAGATTAGTGTTTGGAACATGAAAAAGAGAAGCCAGTTTCAGTTGGGAGTACATGAAGTGAACAAAAGTAGCATAAATATATAATTCATAGGAGCGAAATAACATATGTTCATTCTAGTTATAAATAAGTCCACAACTACATTTGACTCAGGAATATTCATCAGTGTGATTTCAAAGACAAGTTCAAGAATGTGAGTATATGCAGGAGTAAGCCCTGAGCTTCACTGGGTGTGGCACAAAAACCGAAACTAAAAAACAAAAATCTACAACAATTATAGAAAACTACAAAATAGATAGAATTTTGCCAATTAAATAGTGGCAATAATTTTTTTCGGAAATAGTTTCATTTGTAACTATAACAAGTCTAAAGGGTATTCCCTATGGTATTAATTATAAATTTCTGGTCAATTACTCTGTGAATAAAATGGTGATTACAATAAAATAGAGGACAACAATCGATAAGATACAAATGGTCAAAAATACATGAAAAAAGTCTCTAAATCCCTAATCATTAGGGAGATGCAAATCAAAACAACAATGAGATATCATCTCACACCAAAGAGACTGGCACACAACAAAAAGAACAAGAGGAACCAGTGCTGGAATGGACTCTTCCTTCATTGTCAGGTAGGCATGCCAACTGGTCCAGATTTTTTGGAAAACAATATGGGCATTTCTCAAAATGCTAGCAATTGAGCTTCCATATGACTCAACAATACCACTTCTGGAATATACCTTGGGAACCCAAAAACACTCAGCAGAAATGCCATCTGCAGTCCTGTGTTTATTGCGGCACTAGTCACAGTAGTCCAAATTTCTGAAAACAATTTGAGTGCCTGAGAACAGATGACTGGATGAAGAAACTGTGGATTATCTACACATAGGAATACTATGCAGCTGTTAGGAAAAATGAAGCTGTAAAATTCACTTATAAGTGGATGGACATGGAGCGTTTCATGCTGAGTGAAATGAGTCAGAAGGAGAGGGACAGACATAGAATGATTGCACTCATTTGTGGGGTACTAAAAATATAATATGAGACCAATGCCTAAGGATAGTAGAAACAAGGACCAGGAGGACTCGTTCATGGTTGGAAGTCTGCTTCAAATTCTGGGGGAGAAGGAATTTGGGATAGAGAAGGAACCACTATGACAAAATTAGTTGAAAATGATCACTCTAAGAAAGGTGTGCTGAAAGTAGGCAAAGGAACCAAGATTTAATAACCTCTCAGTATCTGTATTGCAAATCAAAATGCCCAAAAGGAGAGAGTATGAGAGAGATGATTATATTATAATAATCATCTACATGGGCTGGAGTGATAGCACAGTGGTAGGGCATTTGCCTTGCACGCAGCCAACATGGCCGACCCGAGTTCGATTCCTCCATCCCTCTCGGAGAGCCTAGCAAGCTACCGAGAGTATCTCGCCTGCACGGCAGAGCCTGGCAAACTACCCATGATGTATTCGATATGCCAAACACAGTAACAAGTTTCACAATGTTACTGGGTCTGCTTGAGCAAATCAATGAACAACGGGAGGACAGTGACAGTAACAATGACATCTACATATGGTATATAAATACATATATCAAAGTAACATATTGTGCACCTTCAACTTATAAACTGTAATGTATCAACTTATAAAATTGAAATAAATGACATATCCCATTGGACTAATAAAGATAAATAAAATCCCTAAAAGATGAGAATCTTTCAATTACAGTTAAAAATATCAATGAAGAGGCTGGAGAGACAGCACATGGATTAACACTTAGCTTTCATATGGTTTAATCCCTGAGCCAGATCTCCTGAGAAAATTGTCTCCTGAGCCTTGCCGAAAGTGACCCATAAGCACAGAATCAGGAGTAAACCCTGAGCACACTCAGGTATGACCAAGCCTCTACCACTCCTCCCCACAACACCCCCACAAAATAAAGCCCTCATAAAAATTAAAAATGAACCAAAACATACCAGAATGGTTATACACATCCAAAAATGTGTCTAGGAAAGACACTCCAGAGAAATGAAATATGAATCTTGCACCAGGGACTATGTTTGGGATAGTATTAATTAGGGCTAGATGCCAAAGCCTTGAAAAATTAGCAGACGCAGATAAAGGAGGTGGCTCGGCAGTATAGCACTTGCCTTACATATGTGAGAACCTGGGTTTGATTCTCAAAACAAGAAACACATACACACACAAAACCACAGAATACTTGGAGAACGTTGAAATAGAAAAGGATTAATACACTTGCCCAGCATGCTGCCAACCCCACAATTTATTCCCTGAGCATCACCAGATTGACTCTTGAATGTCAAGACAGGAGTAGCACCTGATTACCACTGAATAATGCCCAAACTCTCCCCAAAAATAAATCTTTAGAGCTAGGAGAGTAGTACAGGTGACAAGCAAGTGCCTTGCATGAGGCTGACCGGTTTCAATCCTCATATGACCATTACCAAGTATGGTTCAAATCCCCCTTCTCAAAAAAATACAGAACAAAATTTTGGAACATATAATTTTAGATCGTCGATTTGCTCGAGCGGGCCCAGTAACGTCTCCATTGGAGACTTTGTTGTTACTGTGTCTGGCATATCGAATACTCAATGAAACATCTTTAGGAATGCTTCACATTTTCATGACGAGGGTTAAAAAGGTTCTCAACAAAACCACAGAAACAGTAAGAAATTAAAAAAAGGTGAAATAAACATATGACATAGCTCCTCAAAAATGTAAAGATAGTAACGTTTGAATTATGAGTTTCATTATTTGAAAATAGTTAAACTTAAAGTTGGAGCTATAATTTTTTAATCTATGCAACATAGATGTTCTTCACTTCTTCCATTGTATTAAATGCTTCTAAAAGTAGAAGAATAATTTCTAATCGATGCTGATCTCAGTAATTCAAGTCACTATGTCAGTTATAAGAATTTTATTTTATAAAGAAAAGATGTATGTCTTTTTCACTCTCAGATTTTAAACTCAAGCATTTACTCCATTACTTCTCTTTTCATCTTTGGGATAAAGTTAGTAGAAGGGGAAAAAAGAACTTGCCTAAATTTTCTAACTTTCAACTGTTTTTAATTTTATAACTTTATTCACAAATCAATGTTTTAGAAATCCAAGAATAAAGTTTAATATTAAAGCAATCAAAGAAAAGGGTTCAATTCTTATGCCAGATGAGTTGATGAAGGAGACTCATGAAGAATGACTTTATAAAAAATTGCTTATATTATGCAATAAATCATGAACAGATAAAGAGAGAAACAAATGAAATAAGAATCAGCAGACTTGTGTTGAATGTAATTCCGGTTATGCATAATGCAGCATTTTTAGAAAGTCACTTGAATTCTTTGGACTCCTTTTTCTTAACAGTAGAATTAGATTAGGCAATTATCTGACCGCAAAGATCCCTTTCAGGACTAGAAACAACAAACATTGCCAAGGGAATGAGCATAATAGAAACTCTGGTACCTTTTTGACGAGAAGACAAATTGTTGAAGCCTATATAAAAAGTGATATGAAGGTTCCTTAAAAAATAAAGCAAAAATTTCTTTTAAAAAGTGATAAGAGAGGGTATAGATCAAATGCTGGATAATCTCACTTGTCAATAGATGATACAATGGGATATATATATATATATATATATATATATATATATATACTCGAGCGGGCCCAGTAACGTCTCCATTGGAGACTTTGTTGTTACTGTGTCTGGCATATCCAATACTCTCGGTAGCTTGCCGGGCTCTCTGAGAGGGGCGGAGGAATCGAACTCGGGTCGGCCATGTTGGCCGCTTGTAAGGCGAACGCCCTACCCGCTGTGCTATTGCTCCAGCTATACAAATGTAAGGATTTGACCATATCCACTTAAGGCAAATCCTTAAACTGATACTGAAACTGTCATGATTGGTGAGGGATGAGATGGACTAGAGGTGATATAAAAACGGTCGTGGAGTATTCTGACACTTTGAAAGTAATAGTGGTGCAATTAATCTGCATGCTGATTCTCACCACTTTTTATTCATTATAGTACTGAGAGTTCTAGATAAATTAGGCAAGAACAAGATAAATGTTATCCAAAAATTGAAAATGTGTTAAAAGATCACAATATGTAGATGTCATGAAATAAACAGAAAATCCTAAATATCCACTTAAAATAGTTAGGAACAGTGATGAATACATTTTTATTCTTCTGGATCCTAAACAAATATGTTACCTGTAACATAGCCGCTAACACGTAGTCGCCTAACTCAGTTGTTGAATATTGTATTGGATTTGTTCTAGGGCTTTTTAAGTCTGAATTTTTTACCCAAAAATCTTCCTGATAAAATTTATACTATGTATAAGATTAGCCAACCAATGTGCTAAAATTTGATTATTACTACCTACATAACTCTAAGGGCTGTGCAATAGCACAGCGGGTAGGGCATTTGCCTTGCACGCAGTAGACTTGGGTTCAATTCCTCCCCCTCTCGGAAAGCCTGGCAAGCTACCAAGAGTATCTCGCCCGCAAGGCAAGTTATCCATGATGTATTTGTTATGCCAAAAAAACAGTAACAACAAGTCTCACAATTTGTTGTGAGATGTTACTGTTGCCCGCTCAAGCAAATCAATGAACAACGGGAGGACAGTTCAACAGTGCTACATAACTCTAAATTCGTAGCTTTCTCCTCTAATTTGAGACTAAGATACCTCCTTGTTGGTAAAATTGTGATACTAATTCTGAGACTTGCCAGATGTTATATACTAGTCATAATATTTTTCTTTATTATGACTAATATGTAACTAGTATATACCATATATGAATATGACTGAAGTAGAACTCTATACCTGATTTCAGACGGGGTGAAACAAATTTTCACCAAATTTTCAAACTGAATTCAATTTATGTTCAAGTCAAGAAGATATTAACCAAACAAAGAGGATATCACCCAGTCTAATTCCTGCGACTATTTTTCAGAGTTAGGGCTTAGTCTAAAATCAAGCTAGTAACACCTTTCTCACCTCTACTTGCAGGTACCTAAAGTTTTCCCTTTAAGCCTGGGTATCACTTAAATTGCGTATGAAGAGAAAGTTGTTCATTCCACTTATTTTCCACACTGAAGCTTAATTTGGCTGCCACCGACAATTGGCCGGAGGTCAATTGGGGGCATTGGTGGTGGGAAATGTATGATGGTGAGGGACAGGTGCTGGAACATTTTATGACAGAAACCCAATCATGAACAACTTTGCAATGCTAATAAAAAAGAAAACCTTAACACCATAATAAGACTAATGCATGTGAAATGGCCTTTAAAATATTGCTAGCATGAATTACCAGTAAAATATCAGTTAGCAAATAAGGAATTGAGACAGTTTAAACTGGGACATTGGTGGAGGGAATTAGACACTGGTGAAGGGATCGATGTTGGAATATTGTACACCTGAAACTTGATAATCAGTAACTTTGTAATTCATAGTGACCCAATATATTTATAATTGATTAACTAGCAAAAGCAATTCAATATGATGCACATCACTGGTACATATTAAAAACACAGCTGGCTGGATAGATAGTAAAACAGATAAGCTACTAACTTTGTTGCAGCCAATCCAGGTTAGATTCTAATAACCTTGTAGGATCACGCAAGTCACTCCAATAGCACAGAATTAGGAATTAGCCCTGAGAATTGCAGGGTGTGACCCAAACACCAAAACAAACATGCAGTTTGCATATGTCCATAAAGTGCAGCAACTGAAAAACAATGCTGTAAATACAGACTTAAATGTTGAACACTCTGCAAGATTAGAATTGTCTTGTGTTGATAGAAATACTCGAGGGTGGCACTGAAGAGTTTTGGTGAAATGTTATCACCCTGTCAAACCCCTTTCTGTACATTGATGATCACTTCCTTGTAGAATGGTGAGTTCCTGGTGGTGAATCCGGAATACAGCTCGTGGAGGATCCTGATGTACTGAGTTTGAATGCCCCATTTGGCGAGGGCTTCAATGACTGTTGAAATAAAATAAGTGAGATTAAAATAAATTTTTCCTTAGAAGTATACAGATAGATGCACAGGGAGGAGGAGAAGAGGGAAGAGAAATATAGAATTATAATCTAAGAATTCCACACTAGTTTTTCTAAGATTTTTTTTCTACAATTACCTTGTGTTAAGTAACTATTTGATGCTGATGGACCTACTGTAAAAAACAACACTGTGAATTGATTTCACTTCAGAGGAAAACTCACGTTCTCTCACTGAACTTTTCTTACAGTATTTAGAAAACAAACACTGATACATTATTATTCCTGTTAGTTACTTCTATTACTCTTAGTAGTAGGTTAGCTTTACCTTTTAAAAATGGCTAACACCTCTTTCTCTATGTCAGTTAAATGACTTCTTTGGTTTTTTAAATTTCCTTTTTTTGACACACTGATCTCTAATCCTGACTCTGAATTGGTTCCAGAAGTGTGTAGAGGACCTTGATATACGGGTAGTCAGACCTGGGTTTCCTGTATGCAAAGCTTGATGTCAGGCTACTGCACTAGACCTTTTTTTTTTTAATTTGGTAAAATTCTATTGAATTTACTTATTTAATATTAATTAACTTTACAATTTTACTTTCATGACCACACTTAATATGCTTCTAAAATATGACTTTAAGCCTTTAAATAAATATAAATGGATTTAAATTCTTTATCTAAGATTTGTACTTTAAAATTGGAATTCTTAAGATGTAGTTTCATAATTAACACAATCCTATTAATTTATAAAGGATTTATAATGCTGCTGTAATATATAAGGCTTAGGAGTGCTCTGCAAATATTAAACACTCATTTCAAGAATCAGTAATACTAAACAAATTATACATTAAAAATTATTTTGGGCATTTGAGTCTAACATGTTAAAATATATTCTTAGATTGCTAAAATGACCATGATTGTTCATAAAATATTAAGTTTATACTTTCATTTCATTTTTTCATTTCATCATCCTGTTAATCGTCGATTGCCTCGAGCAGGCCCCAGTAACGTCTCTTTCATCCTAGCCCTGAGATTATATTCAGGGCTCTTTAGGAGAATGAGACCCATCATTGTTACTGGTATTTGGCATATTTGGTAGGCCACGGGGAGTTTGCCAGACTCTGCCCTGTGGGCAGGCTACATTCGACAGCCTGCAAGTTTGTCCAAAGTAGGAATGAGATAATAAGATGTCGCGCGGCCGCGGCGCGGTTCCGGGATCTGGATTTTATAGTCTCTGAGTCTTGGCCGCTGATGGGATTACACGGCGCCAGGGGGCCAGGTGGTGGGTGTGACCCCCGCCTACTGGAATTTGGAGGATCTGGGTGGAAGATGCTCGACTCCAATTCGAGTAGGCTTGGAGGTCTCGGCCCCGGAACTCGCGTGGCTTTGTTCCTCTGCCAGTACCCTCTGCCAGTACCTTCTCTGCCAGTACCTTCAGGTTTAGTTTGATAAAACTGCCAGTACCTTCAGGTACTTTAGTTTGATAAAAATTGAGTACATTCAGGGATCATAGAAAAATCATTTTCTGTTTGAAGTTACAAGTGCTTGAAAATCACTCTACAAAAGGTAATAAACACAGGTCATAATTCTGGGCCAAATAGCTAAAATTATAAGTATTACCAAATGAAAACATGGTAAATGTTGTCTCTGAGAAAATTCTGGTTTTCTGTTTATTCACAACTGTCCTTCATTACAAATAAGCTACCGTGGACTTGCTCCCATTCTGGTTCAGCTTAATTAGGAAACCTTAATTGCTCACTTCCATGACATACCGTTACTCATCGATTTATTCGTCTGCTTGTTCTAGGAAGTCGAACAGCCTCAAACCAATCATTCTGGGTCTTGATGAAGAAGTCTGATCATCTCATACATAGGTGAGTGGCCACGCGATCTTTAGACATCCCGTGGAATCCAGCTGGTAAAGGCTCTAGTCTAGTGGTCGTCTCCGAATCTCATTATGTGTCCAGCCCATCTGATTTTCGAGACAGTGTCCCTGATTCTTGATCGTCAATGGAGGTTGGAACCCCGGATTCTTTCTCTCATTTGAGTGAAGCGTGATACTTCAAGCATAGCTCTTTCGATTCCTCGATTCCTCTTTGAAAGACACGAATAGCGTTCTCATCCTGTTTTCGTAGGGCCCAGGTCTCTGAGGCGTATGTTAATGCAGGAAGAACAGTCGAATCAAAGAGATGTGCCTGGAACCAGAGGTTCTTGTCCTCTTAGCTATTTCTTTGATGCTCTTGAAGGCATTCCAAGCCACTCTCTTCCTCTTGTGCAGCTCAGGTACCAGGTCATTTGTCATGTTGACTTCTCCACCTAGGTACACATAACTGTTGCATTTGGAGATGTTCATCCCGTTGAGAGTGAATGGAACGTCAGGAACGAGACCGTTTCTCATAAACACTGTCTTCGTGAGTTTAGCTGTAGTCCGACTTTTCCACACTCACGGTCGAAGTGGGCCAGCATTTGTGCCGCTTGGCTGATGTTTGGTGTTATGAGAATGATGTCATCAGCGAAGCGAAGGTGGTGCAGTTGCCAACCGTCTATCTTCACTCCCATTCCTTCCTATTCCAGTCATCACACGACGTTATCGAAGGTGGCACTGAAGAGCTTCACTGAAATAGTATCACCCTGACTAACCTCTCTCTTGACATCAATGTTCACCTCCCTGTAGAATGGTGAGATCCTGGTAGTAGTGAATCCACAATACAGTTCAGAGAGGATCCTGATCTATTGAGTTTGAACATTCTATCTGGCTAGGGCTTCGATGACCACTTCCATCTCAACAGAATCAAAGGCCTTCTTTAAATCAATGAAAGTTAGAAAGAGTGGCATCTTGAACTCCCAAAAAACCTCAGTGAGCTTGGTTATAGTGTGGATATGGTCAATGGTGCTGAATCCTTTTTGGAAACTGGCTTGCTCGCATGGTAGTCCTTCATCTAGTGTTCTGTCAATCCTATTCAGGATGACTCAAGTGAATAACTTGTAGATGACAGACAACAGGCAGACCAGGCGATAGTTGCCAATGTTGACGTCTCCCTTCTTGTACAGTAGTACAGTCCTGCTGGTTTTCCATTGGGACAAAACCTTACATTCAGACAGGTAGCGTGTGAAGAGCTGAGCCAGTGTATGAATGAGAACTGGTGGCAGGTTCTTCAGATGTTTGAGTCTGACCTTGTCTGGGCCAGGTGCTGTTCGCTTCTTTACTGATGAAATGGCTTATTGGAATTCGGAAGGGAGAATGTTGGGAACAACATATCCATCCTGTGGAATTTGGTATGTGGGCAGGTGGAGATGGCTATCAAAGAGATCTGAGTTGAAGTCATGGATAATCTCCATTGCCCTTCTGAAAGATGTGATAGATCCATCAGGACATTGGAGGGTAGTCATCTTGGTCTTGTAGTTGGTGAAGGACAGGTGGGTGTTGCAAATGCTTTTCCCAGCTTTTGCCTCATCTGTCAGCACTGCTGCTCTTCTCTTTCTGAGGTCTTCCTTTATTGCTTCTCTGTACTGCTTTGCAAACTCAAACATTTGTGTGCGGTTGATTGAGTCTTGCTACAAGCCATGTTGGCGAATGGTGTTCTAGAGTTTTCTAAGACAGGCGTCTTTTTGTGGCTATCTCTCTTCACACAATCATGGAGGTGCTGAACCAGCCGATTGTATTCCTTGTCAATGTTGTCAATGGCGGCATCTTCCCATGTTGCCAAAATAGTGCCCAAAAGCTCCCAGTTGGTGGTCGTTCTGGGAGTTCTCTTCTTAAACTTTGTAGTCCTTTCTCCCTGCTCTGTGAAGTAGAATTTTGGATGAAGGAGATGGTGGGCCAATCCAGTTTGGAATTTTGGGACAACAGTGACATTGGTCAGGCAAGACCGTTGTTTAAATATGATGTGGTCAATTTCGTTGTGAAATGGGAGACTCCCATGTCCAATGTTTAGATTCAGCCTTCTGGAACTATGAGTTACCGTGGATGGTCTTGGTCTACATGATGAACTCAGACCATCTCTCACCTCGTTCGTTCCATTCTAGGCCATGGGTCCCAATGTGGATTTCTTTTGCTGATCTTCTTGGTCCTATCTTGGCATTAAATTCACTGATAATGATCTTGTAGAAGGTGTGGTCTTCTTTATAGAACTTCTCCAGCTCCATGTAAAATTTCTCAATTTCTCCTTCATCATAACTGGATGTTGGTGCGTAGACAACAGAGATAGAAATTGCCGGCAGTAAGCTACATCTATGCAAGTGTGATTGCATCATAATTGGATGTTGGTGCATAGACAACAGAGATAGAAATTGCCGGCAGTAAGCTACATCTATGCAAGTGTGATTGTCTGATTTGGGTTGTTAGGCATTCAAATGAATCAATGCTCATGGCCATGTTCGTGTCGACAAGGACACCGACACCACTGATGCCTCTTTTTTCGCATGTTCCAAGGAACAGTTCTCCAGTGTCGAAAACAGTGAGATATGAATGATGCCTTCTCGTCTCAGTCAGACCAGTGATGTTGTACTTGATCTTTCGCAGTTGCTCCATCAGGTCTTTGATGGATGCATCCGATGGCAGTGTATGTGCATTTAAAGTACAGACAGTCATTTTTGTCCTTCTTCGTTGTGGCAGCCTAGTTCGGCCCTGAAATTTTATCAGCCTCTTCTTCATTATCCTTCTTAATGCTTCCGTATTGATGGCTCTTTCAGGGTCAGGGTATGAGACCCATTGTATTTACTGGTTTTGGAGTATTGAATACACCACGAATAGCTTGTCAGGCTCTGCTGTGCGGGTGGGACACTCTCGGTAGCTTGCCAGACTCTCTGAGAGGGATAGAGGCTTTTAGCGCAGCTTCTAATCATCCTTGCGGTCTTCCCATGCTTCAAACCTTATTTGAACCCCATCAAATATGGTGCGGTAATCTTGTATTAAGTGTTTTATGATATATTGCAGGGCCGCGCAGTCCGGAAAGTGTCCTGGAGTATGGCGGTGGTTAAGTAGTGGAGGTAGTGGAGGTCTGCCGAGCTGCTGGGAGCAGGCAGAGGATCTCTGTTTCCGGGTCCATTTAGCCTGGAGTCCAAGGTCACAGAGTTCCGCTTCACTGGTTATGTGGGTCTTCACTCATGCATGAGTGAAACCTTAATTATTATTATTATTATTATTAATTAATTATTTATGTACTGGAAATCACTAAGTATACAGTCTGACTTCTCCAGCTTCTTTCCCTTGTACCTTGTTTGGCCTGGATGGTAAATTTTTTCAGTTAAACATTATTTTTTCTATTTTGAAATATTTTAGTTCTTATGCTTCTCAAAAATTTCACCTAGTATAGTTGGTATCTAAACAATCGATAGGAAAATTGTCTCATATTAAACCTTGGGTGCAAAGACCATTACTGAATGCAGACTGTATATACTTTTTTATTTAGACTGTATATACTTACCAGAGTTTATAAAACAAGCTCTACAGCTTGGCTGTGCAAATTCAGAGCCTATTGTTACCCATCATCATCAAGATAATGAACTAATCGATGCCTTGACTTTCTTATTGTAAAATGAGTATAACAGCACCTCAAAAATCATAAAGATCAGTAAATTAAAAGAATGTCTGGTGCATTCTTTTCAACCCATATTAACTTGTCAATATGCAAATAAGGGAGAAAAAAACAACTGAGTTTCCTTTTGAATATCTTATGTGCTTCTCTATTACATACTCCTACCTTATTGTATAGCCAGTGTCTTCAGAAAACAGTTTGCTACAAGAAGCCATTAGGTTCCTATGTTGTTAGTTAGGTCTCCTGCAGTTAATATATGATTAATTTTTCTAAATTAACTTACACTTTGAAATGCTCAAAAATTCTTTGGAGATCCATTTACTTTATATAAAAGAGATCTTTGTGTTTTTCTTTTTCCTGATAAGATATGATGAACTTAATAAATTCTTTTCATAGGGCATATTACATTATGCAGTTTTCCATTCAGAAAAGCTCTGTTATATCTCTACTTAATTTTTTTATTAATAACATATTGACCTATCATCCCCCAAATTTCACCACAAGACACCATTTAAATAAAAATTGGCAACAAAACTTTGGCAAACAAACTTGTTCAAATCTGTTTTTCTTTTCCAAAACTGAAATAGCATCTAGTCATATTTTCTTTCCAATATGTTCCCACGTGCTCAATTACTTTTGAGTATTTTGACAATAAGGAAATAGATAAAAGGGGTTAAGAATAAAATGAATAAATCTATAAGGCAATAAAAATAGATAGAGACATTTGTTGATCAAATCTCAGGTTAAATTAGAATATTTAGGAAACTTATCTTTAATTCTGTATGATTTTTATACTTAGAATAGTTAATTTAATTAATAGGCAAAGCATAGAAGAAATATGTTACTTCAAAGAAAAAGAGCAAGGGCATACATGATAACATTTCAGCAGTATCTGTATATCTGTAATGCAAACCATCATTTTCCTTTTCAAAAGGAAAGAGGGGGAGGAAGAAAGAGAGGGGGAAGGGAGAGGTAGAGGGAGAGAGAGAGAAAGAGAGAAAGAGCAAGGGAACTTTGGTGCTAGAAAATGTATACTGGTGAAGGGACGGGTATTGAAATATAATATGACTAAAACCCAATTATGAACAACTTTGTAAAAAGAAATAAACAGAGCATGTGATACATATGAAAATGTGAATCAAATAATTCCACCAAAAAACAACCCTGTCTGAGCTTGTTTGTTTGTTTGTTTTTTTGAGAGTTTGGTTCACAGCTGGCGATGTTCAGGGATAACTCCTGACTATGCATTCAGAAATTACTCCTGGCAGTGCTCAGGAGACATATAGGATGACAAGTATTGAACGCAGGCAGGCAGCATGGAAGGCAATGCTCTGTACTATAGTATAGCTCTGGCCCCACCTTCCATCTTTCTGAGATACTGAGGCAACCTAGAACAGGTGTTGTTTATTCTCAATTATTTTTTTTGTCTCTTTTAGGGTCACACTCAGCAGTATTCATGGTTTACCCCTGAGTCTGTGTTCAGGAATTACTACTGGCTGTCCTCAGGAAATTATTGTGGTACCATGTAGGATAACATTGGTTTGTCCTTCCTCCCTGGTCACTGGGAGCTTGTTGATTGCCCCTCAACCTGTCAATTACCTTTGTCTCCTGATCAGACTCTGACTTGTAAATATTCTTTCTTTTCTCCTTACTATCCTTTGCATGGTTAGCTATTTTAGAGCAACTGCTTTTTGTATGGATACAGGAAGACAGTTAAAAAGACAAGCCTCTGGGATGGGAGTTGATTGACTCAATATAATATTACCTCCTGCACATCTGCTATCTTGACTAAAGCCTCAGTTGCCCTTACTTCCTAGATCCCAAAAAGTAGGGTCCCGACGAGGGACTGGATGGACCTAGGGGCAAGCAGTGAGCTATTTGCTACCGTAGCATTGAAATGGGCCTGGCCAAAATGCCATAATGCTAAACTATAGGTTAAGAGCATGGTCATGGGCAAATTCTGTCATGATCCAAGAGTAATAACTAGATTTGGACCCTGCTGGGTTTAGGAATGATTGATCCAGCCTGAGCACTGTAGTCTGAGTCTGTGGTGAGATGTCCCCAGGAGAGTCACCCTAAAGCCGAGAAGTGTCTATTACGATGTGCATACAGAATGGTAAATATTAGGAATTAGAATTAAAGATGTTAATCAAGTTGTAAGTCTAAGGAGAGGAGAAATACACCTTAAGGGCTGTTTTGCCTATGTGGGTTGCAGGTGGTCGGAAAGACTGGGAAAACATTTTTGATCATGTTTCAGAGAGAGAGAGAGAGAGAGAGAGAGAGAGAGAGAGAAGGGGGAGAGACAGGAGACGATACAGTGGGAAGAGAGTTGCACGGTTAGAGAGAGATAGGCACAGAGAGAAAGAGAGAGTTGGAGAGAGCTGGGAGAGATGAGACTCAATTAATGGCAACGAATCAGCAACCAGGTAGGCCCTCATTCTTCCTTCATCCGTTCAAGGCATAAGTGGTTCCCAGGTAGAGAGGAGCCTCCATAGCACCGAACGCGGGCAGTGAGAAAGAGCTGCCTGGAGAGCCTGAGAACATCTGTTACCGTGTAATCCCCACTCAAGAGGAGTTTACACAGCTCTGCACATGTGAGGGACTTCACACAACCAGAGAGTGGAGATTTACACAGTGTCAGGGATCAAACCAGGATCTGTCACATGCAAGAAAAGTGCCCTATCTCCTGTACTATGTCTCCAGACCCTCAATCATTCATTATACTTCGACAATTCAGACAGGATGATGCGAGTTTCTATAATTTTTGTAAGTATTATCATGCTTATATTAAAAACTGAAAGGAAATCAAATTTCAATGAAACTCTTGCCAGTTTTTGAAGAGTCAGACTTTTATTTCCTCTGGAAGTTTTGTTCAGTGGTCACTGCCAAAGCACTTTTGTTGTTTAGTATTTGGCAGGAATATCTTGAGAAACTGGATATATGGGCACTAGGGAAAAGGAGGTAATTCTAGATATGTAAATTAAGTGAATTCTGTGTTACTGATAAAATCCAAACCCTTTTTTTTAATATTTGAGTTCTTTTGTCTTTGCTAAAATTAGTTTTATACTTAAAAAAACACTAAAATATCAAGTTGTAGGTCTAAGGAGAGGAGAAATACACCTAATGTGGCTCTCCATGAAAAAGGCTTATAAGTTTTTATAAAAACTAATATTTGATGATGTAAATACAAATGAGGTATGACCCATATGAATGAACATTCTCTGAATATGTATTTATATAAAATATGTATTGAAATATTTTTAGCATGAAAAGGAGGAAATTAATTTAAGATTATCATTAAAATTCTGGCCAGAGAGCTACAGAGAGCTCAATGAGATGACTGCATGTTTTGCATGTAAGAGGCCAGGGTTCTATCCTGGAAACCACATGGTCCCCAGAGTACTTTCAAGAGTAACCCTCAGCACAAACACTGAAGTAGCCCCTGAGTACAGCTTGGGTTTGGTCTCATATATATGAGAAAAATATGCAGTCTCTCTCTCTCTCTCTCTCTCTCTCTCTCTCTCTCTCTCTCTCTCTCTCTCTCTCCTCTCCATCTCTCTATAAGAGATTGAGTATCAGGTCATTTTTTTAAGACGAAATTATTATGTCTGAGACATCACGAGATCACCCATACATTTTCACTTACGGGTTCTGCAAATGGAAGAACTTCTGGGAGACTTCAAAGCTTAGACAGGCTAAATCATTCCTGACGGGATACTCATTACAGCAGAGATTTCTAAAATTCTACCTCTGAGTAATTATGGCAAACCTGTATGTAGATCTTTGCCTAATACCCAGTCAAGAGGATTCCCGGGTTCCCTCTACTCCACACTTCACCTTCCGTAGCCAGCCACCTTGACACCTGGACCTTTTAAAATTTAATTGTTGAAGTTTGGAGTTATTGTGTTTAGTATTATTGACTTTGTGGTGTAGATATTTAGTTAAATAACTCCTTTACACCAATAATGTACTCAGATCTCCTTGACCCTATCAATGAGAGGGGCAAACAACCATTGTGAAAAGGTACAGCATGTATTCCCAAAATTGTATACAGACACCTCAATTCAAAAAAATAAAATAGGACTCACAAATGAATCTCAGAAGAGAGCAACATGCTACAGAAATGCCTCCAGACCCCAAATATTTAAAAATTTTAGAATTCCAGTAGCACTCAGCTGCAGATTCGTAACAAACAATATAAAAGAAAACATTTAGCATCTGCCTATAGGGCAGGTTTAGGTGGTGGTGGGAAAATTTGAAATAATGGTGGTGGGAAGGTGTAATAATGGTAGATTGGTGTTGAAAGATTGAATGTAAACAGTCATTGTGAACAACTTTATGAAAATAACATTTAATATTTAAAAAAATATTCTCCGCATCTAAAGCACGGCAGCTGCACATATTGACTGTCACTGTCACTGTCCTCCAATTGTTCATCGATTTGCTCAAATGGGCACCATAAACATCACTATCGTGAGACTTGTTACTGTTTGTGGCATATTGAATATGTCACGAGTAGCTTTCCAGGCTTTGCCGTGCGGGCGTGATATAGAGGGGTGGAGGAATCGAACCAGGCTCGGCTTGGGTCGGCCGTGTGCAAGGCAAAGGCCCTACCCGCTGTGCTATCACTCCAGCTCACATATTGACTACCTTTCAAAATGTATATAATGCTCTTCATAGCAGTGAAGAGGCAAGAACAACCTAATTGTACATTGGGACATAAATAACTTTTTAAAGGTGGCACGATGGGATATCATTCAGTCTTTTTGTTGTTTTAGGGTCAAACCCAGTGATAATTAGAGTTTATTACTGACTCTGAATTTAGAAATTACTCTTGGCAGTACTCAGGGGACCATATCGATGCCAGGGATTGGACCAGGATCTAGCCCATGCAAGGCATGTCCCTTAACTACTATACTATGCTGCCCCTATTTCAACATTAAAAATGAAAAAAAAAATTTTTGCATGCTACAATATGTGTAAACCTTACAAACACTATAAGGTAAAGGTAAAGGTAAAGCCCTCCCGTTGATCGTCGATTTGCTCGAGCGGGCCCAGTAACGTCTCCATTGGAGACTTTGTTGTTACTGTGTCTGGCATATCGAATACTCTCGGTAGCTTGCCGGGCTCTCCGAGAGGGGCGGAGGAATCGAACTCGGGTCGGCTATGTTGGCCGCTTGTAAGGCGAACGCCCTACCCGCTGTGCTATCGCTCCAGCCTAACACAAGCATTATTCCACTTATGAATAAAAGTAATCAAATATATGAAAAGCAAAAGTATAATTTACTAGAAGCTGGGAGAGGAAGAAATCATAAGCTATTGTTCAGTGGAATCAAGTTCTAGTTTTGCAGAACAAAAAAGTTATGGAGATTAGTTGTATAACAATGTCAACCTACTCAATGCTACTGAACATTTTGCTTAAATGTTAAGATAGTAAGGCAAAATTATTTTTTATGTTTAACCCAAAATATGTTTAATGTTTTGGGTTCATAGTACTTTAAGAAAGTGTTTCTTGTGTTTGGAGAACAGCCCATATTCTGAAGTTTATGCCAGGATCCTAGTATTTCCTACAGTTGAGTTGTAGGAATAAGACTTGGTTGTGATGCACCAAGGTAAAATTTGAAATCAAATGCAATCTACACAATGGAGTACTATGTAACTGTTAGAAAAGATGAAGTCATAAAATTTACATACAAATGGTACAACATGGAAAGTATCATGCTAAGTGAAATGAGTCAGAAAGAGAGGGATAGACATAGAAAGACTGCATTCATCTGGGGGATATAAAGTAACAAAATATGAGATTAATACCCAAGAATAGCTGAGATCAGCACCAGGAAGATTACTCCATAGCTTAGAAGGCCAGTCGGTCATTCTAGGAGAAAAGGGCAGCTCAGATAGAAAAGGGAGCACCAAATAAAGGGTGTTTGGAGGATCCTTCCAGGAGGGGAGATGCATGTTGAAAGTAGACTATGGACTGAACATGTTTGCCACTCAATGCCTCTTTTGCAGACCACAACACCCAAAAGGAGAGAGAGAACAAAAGGGAATGCCCTGCCACAGAGGCAGGGTGGGATGGGGGGGGTGGGGGTGGGAGGGATATTATCCATGGTGGTGGAAAGTGGGCACTGATGGAGGAATGGGTATCTGATCATTGTATAATCGAAACCCAAGCACAAAAAATTGTAAATCTACAACTGTACCTCATGGTGTTTCACTAATGAAAAGAAAAAAAAATGAAAAAAAAAAAAGCAGGCACACTGCCCCAAGTTCCTAGGAAGAAGGCAGTTGTGATAGACAAGAGACCATTATGATAATAATAGAAAATGATCACTCTGGATAAGTACTGTGTGCTGAAAGTAGATAAAGGAATGAAAAACCTCTCGGTATGTGTATTGCAAGCCATAATGCCCAAAAGGAGAGAGAGAGAGAGAGAGAGAGAGAGAGAGAGAGAGAGAGAGAGAAGAAAAGTAGGTTGTGTGTATGTGTGTGTGCAGGGGTGGTGATTGGGGGTCTGGGGACATTGTGGTGGGCTGGGTGTTGGAACGTTGTATGACTGAAACCCAACCATGAACAACTTTGTAACTGAGCATCTCAGTTATTCAATTAAAATAAATAAATAAAAGGTGGGGGTGGGATGGGCAGACTCATCTTGGGATTTGCTTGTTTCAGGACTTGTTTCAATTGTCAGAAACAACACGAGGTTCATGGGATGGTTTGCATTATACACGTCTGGTATTAGCTGTGTGATCTTGGAGAGAGCATTCCACTGATATGAGCACTGTTCTAAACTACATAGCATCCGAATCTGTGTTTCGCTAAGATTTTTTCTAAAGTATCTGTCACAGTCCTCCCGTTGTTCAACAATTTTCTCGAGCAGGCCCAGTAATGTCTCCATTGTGAGACTTGTTATTGTGTTTGGCATATTGATACCTCACGGTCATGGGTAGCTTGCCAGGCTTTGCCGTGCAGGCAAGACAGTCTTGGTAGCTTGCCAGTCTCTTCGAGAGGGACAGAGAAATCGAACTCGGGTCGGCCATGCTGGTTGCGTGCAAGGCAAACGCCCTACCCACTGTGCTATCACTCCAGCCCACTAATATCTTAAATTAATTACCTTTTCCATAAGCTATTTTTGTGTCCTTATACTAAGTTCGCACAAATACTGATCTAAGACAAAATCTATGTGCTATTGATTTTCTATTTACATAACATGAAATAAAGGTTATTTCAACTTGGATCTTATTTTAAAAATTATTGTAGTTTGGGTAACATGATTACTATAGTTCTAATTTCCATGGCCTTCTGAACAAAGTAGCTGTACCACTACTGCCACAAAATCATCCAAGAGTTTCCATGATCATCCTCTATTTGCTTCTCCTCTCCGAATCCCCTTCCATCTTCAACACTGGTTGGTAATTCCAGTTTCCCAGTCAAAGGCAATTATAATCTCATATTGTCTACTTTCTTATTTTGTTTCTTGATATATCATAGATGAGTGGCATCATCTAGCATTTGTTCCCCTCTTTTTGACTTATTTTGTTTAACATGATGCACTCCAATTTTGAAATTACTAAAAGAGAACCATAAAATGAACAGTAAACTAAGTTAAGTTGGGTCAAAGATAAGTTTGGATAATATTTTCTTCTAAGATAAAAATGAAAATACTTGTACAGATGAAACAGTTTTGGGGAATCTTGACCTGGTGCACAGAATTCATTGTATTCGATAAAGTTTAAATTGCTTTCAAGTTTTAATTACATTCAAATACTGACAGTATTAACTATTTTTGAAACTATCACTTTGCAATGCTATTTACAGAAGCCAAGATCCAAATGCATAACAGCAGATTAACAACAGAGATGTATTACTTATATAGAATAGAATGCTTCCCAGCTATAAGACAATCTAAACTTTTCTTGCTGCAACCTGAATGGAACTGGAGAGTGTCATGCTAAGTGAAAGAAGTCAGAGGGAAAAGACAACTGCTTAGTGATCTCAGTCATGTAGTAAACAAATCCTCATGAACAAGGGGAGAAGGCAGCTGAAAAAGAGAAGGACCACTAAGAAAATGATGGCTGGAGGAATCTGTCAGGGTGGGAAATGTGCACAGAAAGTATATAAAGCACCAAACATGATAACTTCTCAGTGCCTGTATTGCAAATCATAATGCCCCAAAGTAGAAAGAGATTATGGAGAATATTATCTGTCATGAAGGAGGGTGGGAAAGGGGGGATATACCAGGGATATTGGTGGTGGGGAATGTGCACTGGTGGAGGGATGGGTGTTTGATCATTGTGGGATTGTAACGCAAACATGAAAGCTTATAACTATCTCACGGTGATTCAATAAAATTTTAAAGAAATAGATAATGTTCAATGTAAGAAAAACTCTCAGGCCCTGACAAAAGAACTAAGGTTACCAAAGTGAAAGTGAGAGAGTACAGCATTACTGTGAAGGGTTTTGTAATTTTTATTTATTTATTTATCTCTTTTTTTCTTTTTTGGGTCATACCCGGCCATGCACAGGGGTTACTCCTAGTTCTGCACTCAGGAATTACTCCTGGCAGTGCTCGGGGAACCATATGGGATGCTGGGAATCGAACCCAGGTCGGCTGCATGCAAGGCAAATGCCCAGTGCTCTGTACTATCGCTCCAGCAACGCTGGTTTTGTAATTTTTACAGTTAAAATAATTTTAAAAATTTCTTCTGCAACTCAGAACCACAATATAAAATCTCTTATTTCAAAGCTCTTTCTCCATATATCATATTCTAATGCCACATCATTAATAAACATTGTAGTCTATTGAATAAAATAATTAAACTACTATTTATTTATTTAATTTCAGGCACCATGATTCACAATTCTATTAATAGTCAGGTTTCTAGGCACTCAATGTTACAACATCGCACTCTACACTAGAGTTTACTACATTACATGCTTATCTTCTTTCTCTTTTTCTTTCTGAATTCCAGACAATCATTTATTATTTTCAAAAATTCCATGTAAGGAAAAACAATCTGAAATTATGAAAAATTTTTCTTCTTTTTTTAGTAAGCCACAATACAAATATGCTTATTATAAAATTCCCCAAAGCTTGCTCATTAATGATAAAATAACATTGCAATTTCAATAAAAGATATGTTTGCCATTACTATCAGAATTCTTAGTGGTTGCCAATGTAGAACTAAACAATCCTTTTCTAAGTAGTTTCCCAATGTCTCCAGCTGTGTTTCTCAGAATCAGAACCACAGTCAGGAGATGAATGCTGACATCAAAGTGGCATCTTTTACACCAAGAGGACTCCATTCTTCTCAGCCCCTGACAGAGGGTTTGTGAGGATGAACTCATTTTGATGAATACTGTTTGCCTTGCTTTTTCCTTTATTTTCTTGATCAGAGAAATGTTTGTTCATGTGAAATGTTTTAGAAAGGATGGAGTATTTCTAAAACTTCCAATCTTCCAATGTCAAATCTAGAAATAAAACTGTTTTATTTGAATGCAGAATACATTTGGTTGTGAATTATCGAATTATATTTTTCAACATTTCTAAAGTTTTATTTTCTACCTATTTATATTTAGGTCCCAAAAGGACACGGACTGTAAAAACAACAACAACAACAAAAACACCTCTCAAATGCTTTTTGTTTGTTTATTTGGGGACCACACCCAGTGTTGCTCAAGCGTTTCTCTTGGTTCTGCACTCAGGCATCAGGAATCACTCTTGGCTGAGCTGAGGGCACCATATGAGATGCTGATGATCCAACCTGGGTTGAACACATGCTAAGCAAGTAAGCTACACACCATATAAATCGCTACGGCCCATAAAATGGTCATTTTTGATCAAAAGTAAAACATTATTAGGATTGAACGATTGTCTCTATTATCTGAAAAAAAAAAATACCCAGTCTTATATCTAGTTACTTTCCTCTACTTTTTGTTGAAAATTAGATTATTTTTTTAGGAAACATCTTGAAAATAAGACTCAAACGTATATTTGGTTTTCTAAGTATTACCTGTTAGGAGCTGTAGAACAATCATATTTTTCATGCAAACACTGGGATTTTTCACTTCCCAAGTAACTGGATATAATTCATAAAAAAAAAAAAAACCTATTCCATCCCATTCCACCTCTGACCTTCCCCCTCCCCCTCTGATTCCTGCAAAGTGATTAGGCTCTTTTTTAAGAAACAAGTAACACAGCTGTGAAGAGTAAAACAATTACTACTCAAAATATACTTCACTTGCCAAACATAATTCACTCTTTGAACTGCTTTCTACTAATCTACCTAATTTTAATCTCATATTCATAAGAAATTTTTTTAAACCTGAAGACTTGAGCAGATTCTTTATAAAGATTTACTTATAATTGCAATTTTTATGTATCTTTGTACACACTTTATTTTAAATTCATAAAACCCTTAATTTTCCAAAGAATAAAGAAATGCACTCAACTGACCAGCCCTCAGTCCCTTGGCACCATCTATGTTACCCCAAACACAGTGGTAATTGATATCAATGCACAGAGGTAGGAGTTAGACTTGAGCACACCCAGGTGTGGTCCAAAAGCCACTCTCCCTTTCCTCCATGTCACTCCGAATAGCTTATTTTCAGAGCCATAAACTCAACTCAGGTTCATTTTTCTCAGAAAAATATCTTTTTTTTTCAATTGTTAGTTCATCTCTTATAAAAGATTACAAACTCCTTTTAGATAAGTGATATAATTTTTCATAATAAGCTTCAAAAATAGTGCTTAATATATTTGTGTTCAAGAAAATTTGCACCATGAGTAAATTAATAAAGATCTTCCTTCCCTGTGCATGAGTTATGCATAAACTATTCCTGTTGACATATTTTCCCTAATTGTCTATCATTTATTTCCTACTACCTACCATAAGGAGTCTTTCCTCAGGGCAAGGAAAACTAACTCCTATTTTGTTCAGCCATACATATTTTTGAGAATTTCCCCATGACCCTTACATTCAGAAAAAGCTAAAAATTACATATTTATAGACCAAGGAATTGCTACAGGGAAGTTCCTATGAACTACCCAGTGTTACTGCAAGTGTTTAGCACTTTGTCAGGCAAGGAATTCTTTTCTTTCCTAGAAACGTTCATAAAATAATCAGATCTGTGGCAACTCAAATAATCAAAGAAAAATAAATTCATTATCAAGAGCTCCTTTGGGGACCAGAGAGAATACAGCAGGTAGGGTGTTTGCCTTGCACGCAGCTGAGAGTATTCAATTCCTGGCACTCCATACAGTTCCTTGAGTATGCCAAGAATGATCGTGATTATAGAGCCCGGAAGAGAACAGTGCAGTCTCCTGCCCCCATGCCTGGCTGCCCTCATGGGGGCCCCTTGGAGGGGAGCGGGTTGAGCTTTCCTCCTTGCCCCGACCAGGGCTCCGGCAGCCGAAAACCTCCAGGACCAGCCACCACCATGCTGAGACCACTCTCCGCACACATGAAGGTACTGGCAGAGGGACAAAGCCATGCGGGTTCCGGGGCTGAGATCTCCAAGCCTGCTCGGATCGGGGCTGAGCATCCTCCACCCAGATCCTCCAAATTCCAGTAGGCGGGGGTCACACCCACCAACTGGCCCCCTGGCGCCGTGTAATCCCATCAGCGGCTAAGACTCAGAGACTATAAAAACCAGCTCCCGGAACCTTATTATGACATCTTATTATCTCATTCCTACTTTGGACAAACTGGCAGGCTACCGAATGTAGCCTGCCCACACGGCAGAGTCTGGCAAACTCCCCGTGGCGTACCCAATATGCCAAATACCAGTAACAATGATGGGTCTCATTCTCCTAAAGAGCCGTGAATATAATCTCAGGGCTAGGATGAAGGAGACGTTACTGGGGCCTGCTCAAGGCAATCGATGAATAACAGGATGATTTGTGATTTGTTTTGTGATAGAGCCAAGAGTAAACCCTGAACACTGCTAGAAGTCGCTCCCCAAAAGAAAATGAAAAGCAAATAACCCCCCAAACAAGCTGCTATTGACCCATTTTGTGATGAAAACATAATAGTGTGTCTGAAAAAGGGAAGAAGGAAAGTCAAGAAATAGTGAAAAGGTCTGGAGACAGTTAAAAGGTGAAGGCTGTGCATGCAGTCCAAACCATCTCCCTGCTAGCCCCTCAGTTAGCAACCTTTAAGCACCACAGGATGCACTCTTACCATCCTATTCTCTTTCATTTCTACACACACATACTCAAAGACACAGTTGATTAATTTAAGAGAGAAGGCACTTTATTTTTATTGTGCTGGGGCTACACCCATGTTACTCATGGTTACTCCTTGTCACTCATGGTTACTCCTTGCTCTGTACTCAGGAATCGCTCCTGGAAGTGTTTGGGGGGAATCCCAAGGATCAAACCCAAGTTGGCTTCATGGAAGACAAGTGCTGTACCCAAGAGTAAGCACCATTTTAAAGAAATTTAAGTACATTTTCCATGCCTGAAACATACAGAGTACTTTTGCTTAGGTAACTATTTCCATTCAGTGCTGACTTTTGGAGAATCTCTCGATTGGTATATTTCATTACTTGCATCAGTTCTCCCCTAGTAGATATCAATAGCATACTGGAGCAGCATGGATTCTAAATTTAGATAAACAGGAGTACAATTGGGGGCTGGAGCTATAGCACAGTGGGTAGGGTGTTTGCCTTGCACACAGCCGACTCCGGTTCGATTCTCAGCATCCCATATGGTTCCCTGAGCACCACCAGGAGTAATTCCTGAGTGCAGAGTGAGGAGTAATCCCTGTGCATCGCTGGGTGTGACTGAAAAAGCAAAAAAACAAAAACAAAAACAAAAACAAAAAAACCCAAAAAAACTGAGAATAAAATCCGATTGATTTACACAATACATGGATGCATATACAAACATATATACTCACAAATCCATAAAAACAGTTACATGATTAGAAACAAAAGTGATATTTCAATCGTCAATTGATTTGTAATGACATTGGTCTAACAGGGTTTTCAATTGTAATTTTGGTGGGATTGGTGTTGGAATATTGAATGTAATAAATTACTCTGAACAACTTTATGAAAATAAAATAAACTAAAAAAATTCTTAAACATTTCATAGTGAATTGCTGTATTATTAGATTTAACTTGAAATCATGCAAAATATGCTTTACATAAAAGAAAAATTATTTATTAATATCTTGTTTTTATTATGCACATATATACAACAAAACACATAGATTCTATATATGCTATATTTGAAAATCTATTGTTTTGATAATCATAGTTTGTAGTATGTGTTCTTAAGAAATATAAATTTATATTTTTATTTTAAATACATCTCCTTAAACGATGTAAGATGACCACCTGACTTTTTTATTGATAATTCAATAAAAATATTAGTGTTATTCAGATCCTGTCATATAGCAGGGATGGCATTTGAAGGTAACCTGACAGAATGCTTCCTACAGATTGCTTATGTTTTAAAACATAAAATAAATTTAATTAATAATAGAAGATTGAGTGCTTTATGGTAGCTGGTAAATGTTTCTAACTTAATTTTCTTGGTTTTCATGTTTCCTAATTCCTACAATGAGTTGGTAGTTGAACATACTTGAATTTTCAAATCATTCACTACTAGAACAAAGTATAAAAATTTTTTAAAATATGGAGTAAGGGAATAAATATGAAACAATATATCACCACTGCTTATCCTTTCTACCTCTAGAATATTTTAAATGCTTGATAAGACAATGCAGTCAGTCTCCTGCCCCTGTGCCTGGCTGTTCCTCGCCGGGGTCCCTTGGAGGGGAGCGGGTTGAGCTTTCCTCCCCACCCCGACCAGGGCTCCGGCAGCCGAAGACCTCCAGGACCAGCCACCACCATGCTGAGACCACTCTCCGCACACATGAAGGTACTGGCAGAGGGACAAAGACACGCGGGTTCCGGGGCCGAGATCTCCAAGCCTACTCGAATTGGAGTCGAGCATCCTCCACCCAGATCCTCCAAATTCCAGCAGGCGGGGGTCACACCCACCACCTGGCCCCCTGGCGCCGTGTAATCCCATCAGCGGCCAAGACTCAGAGACTACAAAATGCAGCAAATGCGGCCGCGCGACATCTTATCTGAACATCTTTTTATGATATCTCATTATCTCATTCCTACTCTGGACAAACTTGCAGGCTATCGAATATAGCCTGCCCACAGGGCAGAGTCTGGCAAACTCCCCGTGGCGCACCAAATATGCCAAATACCAGTAACAATGATGGGTCTCATTCTCCTAAAAAGCCTTGAATATAATCTCAGGGCTAGGATGAAAGAGACGTTACTGGGGCCTGCTCGAGGCAATCGACGATTAACAGGATGATGAATGAATGAATGAATGAATGATAAGACAATAATCACTGTAAACCTTTATGACTGCCTATTCAACAAATATATAATTTTATAAAATTCTTTATTTTTATATATAGCTAATAAATGTCAACACTGCTAATTCATTCCTCTGTTAAAGAGACAACATGAAAGCCTTTATGAAAATGAAAATTACTGTTTTTTATTTCGGACTTAAGCAGATGTTTTACTTTATTTCATTATTTTGGGACTCCCAAGAGGTGCTGAGGCAGCCCAGGGATGCCTAGTAGTTCTCTACCACCCCCAATTTTATTTTATTTAAACACTGTAAATTACAAAAGTTCATGGTTGTATTTTTGGCAAACAGTGTCCCATCACCCATCCTGCCACCAGCGTTGACTTCCCTCTACAAATTCTCCAAGATTCCCTCTCTGACTCCACAATCCTCAGGCAGCCAGTCACCTTGACAGGTACCATTTAAATTTTTTAAGCATGTGAGGAAGCAAGTCCTTTTTTTGGAGATAGTTCCAAGTAGAGAAAACATTAGTGAAGACAGTAGAAATGGAGTTTTGCTGGAGTGTTTGAAACATTTCCAAGATAGAACAGCTAGCGGTAGTTGCTTCATCTCTGGTTCTCAGATTTTCTGGAACTTATACTGAAAACCTACACATTCTTGGACCTTAAGCCTAAGACTGGAATTACCTGGAGTTAATGGGGGGAGTCAATCTTCACCCTCACCCCATTTGAGACCCTTAGACTCAAACTGAATTATAACACCAGTATTTTTCCTGGCTATGTATCTTGCAGATTGAAGATTATAACTAATTCACCTGCATAAATACATCTATTTATGATCTATATAATATATATGATATTTAAAAGGATTTATTTAATTAGATAATATTATATATACAGTTTATAAAATTATGTATCATCTTATATAAATGCATAAAAATATATATATATACACATGTACATATAATGAGAACACAATAAAAGAAAACATGGAAAGAGAAAGCCACCCTAGAATAGTGACAATATTAAGCTGTTGAGATATCAGTTAAAGAAAAAGAAAAGTGATCAGAAGGATTGGTGGAGAAACTGTTGGAGAGTATGATATCATTGCCTTTGCATATATGGCAAAATCCTCCTTATCAACAAACACCTATCAAGTGTATGAATGCATGATCCCAATTAACTACCTTTTTAAATAGGCACTGTTGAACTAGGGATTTGTCTCAAAGGTAGAGGGTATGTGAATTGATCATTCAGGATTGTAATAAAGTACTCAGGTTTGTAGAATCAGATGAAATACTGTAATTCACCACTTTGATCATCTCTCTAGAATTTTGTTTTCCTAAAAATTTTAAAGGAATATTCTCCTTGAGGTGTCAGTTTTAAAAACGTTTTCCTCGAGAGATACAAAAAAGACAGCTAAATTGTGTGCAATATGTTTCTTTTGTCTCTCCTTCGCCTCTTTCTTTTCTTTATCATGTTTTATTTTCACACATCTAACATTGAAAACTTAAAATAATTATGAAATAAAAGCAATTCTCTTAGCTTAATAGTAGTTATCTCCCTTTCTGGGTTCATGTAATATCACATTTCAGTTTCCAGTAATAAAAGTTTACCAGGTGTTATTAAAAGTGTTGTTATAACTCCATGTTTTTACAGATATAGTTACACTGAGATTTCTGGTTGACACATTTGACTTGATATGAGAATGACAGTAATTGAGGGATACCAGTGAATTCTACTCTGACATTACCTAATTATATACCTTGGTTTTATGAATCTAATCTCTCCTAATATTAGACTAGAATAAAAATTTATAAATACAATTTTATTCATTGTTATACATGTTTCAATGTGTTTATATAACTTTAATTCAGATTAAATTCTCCCAAGCATTTCAAAGACCTATATTTTTATCTGGCATGTTCTTGGCCTAATCATAGTAGAAAGAAGTTTATAGCTTACATAACAATGTGACTAAAACATGGAAAATCATATTAAATTACCTAATTCATCCTCTGCCAAATTCTGGATTATTCTGTAAAGTCTGTTGGTTCTTATTCTGAAATTCGTTTGTTCTTTTTCATTAATTTATTTTATTTTTATATTGAATCATCATGAGATACACAGCTACAAAGTTGTTCATAATTGGATTTCAATCATGCAATGTTCCAACATCCGTCCCTCCACCAGTTACATTATTTTTTAAAAGAAAATTCTTATTGAAGGTTATTTAGAAAGATGTGAAGGGAGGAGAGAACACAGGCTTCTCCAAAGTGAATCAGGCCAGCAGACAGACACAAACGCGTGAGAATATGTTCCAGGGAGACTATGGGCTTGAAGAGAAATTCTTGATTTACTAAAAGACTTTAACTAGCATTTATTTGTTTATGAAATGACAGAGATATTTGTCTTTAGTAAATGAAATCTCTAACTCTTCTGACTAATGACATATTAATATTGCCTAGATTTTTTCTAATTTTGTTGAGCAACATTAGTCCATACAACTGCAGTGTTTATATGTTTTATGGGTGTAATGTTATGACAAATTTGCCCATTGAGGGGAAAGTTCCCAACCGCCCTACATCTAACACAGTCCACTGGACCCCTTCCAATTTGTTATTCTCAATACCTTGGTCTAAAGGCTCAGTTTTATTGGACATTGTCTATTTCTTTTATTTACATACTACCTATGAATTATACCATTGGTAATTTTCCTTCCCCTTCTTATTAATTTTACTCAGCATGACCCTTTCCAGTTATATCCATGTTGTAACTTGACCTTTTTTAAAAATCATTTTATTCAATCAGTGTGAGATACAGCTGCAAAGTTATTACTGGTTAGGTTTCAGGCATACAATATTCCAACACACATCCCTTCACAAGGGTATGTTTCTCACCACCAATATCCCAGTGTCCAACCACCAGTATTCTTTCCCCATCCCGCCCCATCCTGCCTCTAAAGTAGATGCTTTCCTTCTTTCTTTCTCTCTCTCGTTCTCTCTCTTTTTCCCTTTGAGTATTGTAGTTTACACTATAGGTACTGAAAGGTAAGGTGATCATGCATATACCTTTACCAGTTCACAGCATTCGGTTCTTTTACAGAGTGATGATTTCCAACTATCATTGCCATAATGGTCTCTCTTTGTCCTAATTGCAGTCCCCGCAGGCATCCCTGAGAACTTCATCTTTACTTATAGCTGAGAGATATTTTATCATGGATAAACACAATCCACTATTCTGGGGTACATCAGTTGTTCCAGATTTCAGTCATTGTTAAATAGTGTTATAACGTACATAGCAACTTTTAAATTGATTGTCACGATATGGTGACTATACATAATCAAATTTTATTTTTTACTTCCTGAATGCAACCCCCAATTAGTAGTGAATCATCAAAAGAAAGGTATATATTAATAAACTAATAACAAAATATGTATATACATACAGTTATATGTGTATATAATGCTAAACGTAGGTGTTTTCCCAGAAGTATTTACTAATGCATTGTATAATTACTGTAATGTTTAATTGGATGGAATGAACAGTTCACAAATTTAATGTCTGATTTTATGTACTCTATATGACTGTAATTTTAGCAAAAAGCAGGCCCGAGCTTATTTCAGTCTTTTAAAGACTCACATTACTGATAAGATCATCTCTTTGACTCCCTACTGTAGTCACGATAGTACTATACTTGAAGACTTTCTCTTTGAATCCTCTGATTTATTCTCTCATTCACACATTTCTATGTTCTTTCGTTATACTTTTGAAATGCCATTTAAATCAATTTTCTATTCCCATCTCCCAGAAGTCATCATTTGTAATTACAAAATCTCCTGTTTCTTTTACTACTAGACAGTTTTGGTCCAGTTTTTACACTGCTGTTAGAGTAATTTTTCTACTAATGGAAAGATACCAAACAAAAAATAAAACTATCTAAAAAATTAATAAATGTCCAGCATAGTTTTCAATAGGAAAGTCTTCTATTTGAAGATGAAATTTTAAAAATGAGCTTCTTTGGTTGATGGTCAGTATTTTTCATTATCTTATTCAAATATTTTTAGTCTTTATGCCATTGGATAGCCCTACATTGAGGTCATATTCCAGAATTTTCTCTAAGGATATGGCCTGTTGGTTACCTACTAAATAGTCCTTATTCCTGATAAAAGAATGACATTTTTTTTCTTCTGTAAGCAGTTTGCACAGTGCCAGTGGATGAATCATGGTGGAGTCCTTTCCCTTTTGCCAGAGGGTAGTCTGAAGTGATTATGTGGTTCAGCTCTACCCAATTTAATATAGGAGACTTCTGCTGTGGAACATTTGACAAATATTTTTCTTTCTGACAAAAAAGAGACATATTAGCAATGGTTTCTCTCTACCCCTTGCTTATCACCTTCTTGTAGAATGAGAACTTGAGGTCTGTTTTGATCATGTGACACAGTGAAGCAAGAGTCTATAAGATGAGGAAGATGGAGTAGAAGTTTGGAAAAAAAATTGGATACTGTAAGATGCTAACACAGCTAAAACAGCCCTTAAAATTTCCATCATCATCATTTCTATCAATAAACATAGCTGTTTTCTTTTAACTTTCATTCATCAATCACTAGGCATTATTATTATTAGTATTATTAATTTTGGCTTTGGTTCTACCCCAGGCTATGCTCAGGGTTTACTCCTTACTCTGTTTTCAGGAATCACTCCTGACAGGCCCCAGGGTAAAATCCGGTATGTTGGAATCAAACCCAGTAATCTGTGTGTAAGGCAAATGTCCTACTCACTGTACTATCACTTTGAGCCCCGCAAACATTGTTCTAATGTCTAGAATGCAACATGTCTTTACTTATATGGATCAATTTACTTTAACATAGAATTATTTTTGACTCTCACCAAATATATTACTGAATCTCATTAATTAAATGTAGAATTTATTTTCATGTACATGTGAATATGCACTCATTAAATATGTTCAATTATGCTATCAATAATGTTTCATGAAGTCTAACTAATGTTTGAAATATAATCACCAGTTCCCAATCAACATACTTGTGCAATTGTATAGTCAGTAGAAGATTTAAGTTTCTCCTAGGGACAAATACTTTACTTTCCTAAGGACTATACCATTGAATGATTTGTAAGAATTTAGCAATTCCTTTAAAATAACGGGATTAAAATTTCCTAGAGTGAATAAAAATAATTTGTAAGTGTCTTTGTGTGGGGTGTATTTTACTCCTCTGTACTCAGGTGTGTATAGATACACTGCTTACATTATCTTTCATGACTATTCACGTGAAAAGTGCATGGATATGTGTCCTGTGCTTATGTATATTTTATAACAGAAGTCACTTGCAGAATAAATTTAATAGCAACACAAAATTAAATTTAATTAAATGTAATGTGCCATTTTTCATAGCTAAAACATATGTATGCTACTTAGTAGAGAAATAGTCTAGAAAAATTAAACTAATGCATGTTATTAACAGATATCAGTAGTAAATATTACAAATAATGTAGCACTGTAGCACCGTCATCCCATTGTTCATGGATTTGCTCGAGCAGGCACCAGTAACGTCTCCATTTGTCCCTGTCACGTGTTAGAGCCCAGTGGCATCTGCTCACTCCAGGAACACAAAGTGAGACTTGTTGTTACTGTTTTTGGAATATTGAAAATGTAATGTCACAGGTAGCTTGCCAAGCTTTGCTGTGCAGGCAGGATACTCTCAGTAGCTGGCCAGGCTCTCTGAGAGGGACAGAGGAATTGAACCCAGGTCAGCCATGTACAAGGCAAACACCCTACCTGCTGTGCTATATACTCCAGCCCAAATATACATATCATTTGTATCACTTACATCACTTGTCATCCCATTGCTCTTTGATTTATTCAAGCAGGTGCCAATAACATCTCCATTCATCCCTGTTGCGTGCTAGTGTAGCCCAATGGTATCTGCTCACTCCAGGAACGTGAATAGCCTCAAACCATTCATTCAGGGTCTTGACAAAGAAGTCAGACCATCTCGTAGGTGGATAGCCACACGTTTTTTTTTTTTTACGTCCTGTGAAATCCAGTTGGTAACAGTCCTAGTCCAAATCGCATTATGTGTCCAGCCCATCTGACATTTGACGCCTTGGCAAACGAGATAGCATCCCTGATCCTTGATCATCAATGGAGGTCGGAACTCCGTATTCCTTCTCTCACTTGAGTGAAGCGTGATACTCCAAGCTTAGCTATTTCGATTCCTCTTTAGGAGACCTGAATAGTGTTCCCGTGCTGTTTTTGTAGGGCCCAGGTCTCTGAGGTATATGTTAGTGCAGGAAGAATGGTGGAGCTGAAAAGATGTGCCCAGAGCTGGAGGTTCTTATCCTTTTAAGAACTTCTTTGATGTTCTTGAAGGTGTTATACCCTGCTCTCTTCCTCCTGCACAGTTCTGGTGCCAAGCCAAATTATTATCTTAGTCAAAATTAATACAGTAGCACTGTAGCACTATCCTCCTGTTGTTCATCAGTTTACTTGAGCAGTCACCAGTAACCTCTCCATTGTGAGACTTGTTGTTACTCTTTTTGGCATATCAAATGTGCCATGGCAAATGCCCTACTTGCTGTGCTATCGCTCCACCCCAGTCAAAATGAATATAATGACAATTTTGAATCTTTAGAAAACATACTAATTATGCTGCTGAAATAGTAGATAGATGATACATACATATGACCATAGTTTAAAATATTTTGCTTGATAAAAATGTATATTCCTTAGAGTACAGATAAAAATTCTTGTTCAAAAATAACTTATTTAGAGGCCAGCCGGGTATCCTAGAGGAAAGGGCAGTTCAGATAGAGAAGGGAGCACCAAATAAAGGGTGTTTGGAGGATCCTCCCAGGAGGGGAGATGCGTGTTGAAAGTAGACTATGGACTGAACATGTTTGCCACTCAATGCCTCTTTTGCAGACCACAACACCCAAAAGGAGAGAGAGAACACAGGGGATTGCCCTGCCACAGAGACAGGGGGGGATGGGGGGATGGGGGTGGGGGGATATTATCCATGGTGGTGGAAAATGGGCACTGGTGGAGGGATGGGTATCTGATCATTGTATAATTGAAAACCAAGCACAAAAAATTGTAAATCTACAACTGTACCTCATGGTGTTTCACTAATTAAAAAAAAAAAAAACGATTAGCAGCAAACCTATTAGGAATAGCTAAATAAATGATGATAACAAAAAAAAAATAACTTATTTATTGAAACTTCCAAATATTGTGAGTGTAAAATTATGACAACTTAATAGATATGATGACTAATCCTATATGTCATACCTAAGTATATCTTTTTCACTTGCCTAGATATATTAATGGCTTACCGCTACATAATTAATTACCTATTATTATGAACTGTCTGATTAAACTATTATATCTTCCATGGCTCATTATGTTGGATTTAATTCCATTTAAGATGGAAGGAAAGAATAAAGTAAGGAAGGAGACAGAAAGGAAGGCAGACACCAAGAGAGGAAGGAATTATAACAAATTTTTGTTGAAAGCAAGGGGATCACCTCACATATAATTTCTCTAGGTAATTTTCTCCAAATTATTTGTCTGTTTGAAGAATGGTTATTGAGAAATCCTTGAGAAGAAGTAAAAGATGTAATTTTGGTTAAGATACATGAATCGAGGAGAAACCTTACGAACAACACCGTTCTGAAAAGAGGTGAAAAAAAGGTGAAAAAATACAAACTGGCTGTTATATAGAGCAAGTGTTTCTGATCTGACAACAAAGATTAAAAAGTCAATTTTGTGAGATTCTGATTGCCTTAATATTAAAAAATAAAAGGACAGAAAAATATTTGAAATTATGTGAAATTTTTCACGCACACACACACATATGAATACTTTGTACTCTCAGTGAAAATGTAAATTTGAAAGACAATGAAAGACCTATCTAGCTATAAGGAAAAAAAACAAGACTGTGAAATTTGCCTCTATGTGGATGGAAGTAGAGGCTATCAGGCTGAGTGAAGCAAGTCAGAAGGACAGTGACAGATACAGCAGGAGCTTTCTCATTTGCATGATATAAAGAAAGATAGTATGGGGATAGAAAATGGTCAAAGACAACGCAACCTGACAACTAGATTACGGAACTGAGCTTAGCATGGTGAGGAATAGCAGCAGCATACAAGAAACCCTTTTCATTAACAATGTTTAAAATCAGAGTGGCCAAAATAGAGTAAAATAAAATGACCAACATGAAGGTTCCTCAGAAAACTTAAAATAGAAGTTCCATATGATACAGAAATTCACTTTTGAGTATGTATATTTAGAAAATGAAATCAGGATCTTGAAAAGATATCTGCATTTCCATCTCCTTGCAGCTTCATTCACAATAAAGCTAAGATTAAAAAACAAACGAACATATTTTTTACTCAAAGTTCTCCCTGGCGCTGGCAACATTTGGCATTTGACGCCAAGTGTGCCTCTCGGGTACAGCATGGCTAATGCTTATATTTTGTAAAAGCTATGTACAGAACAAAAGGATAATAAACCTATGTTATATTATAAGCTTGTTTAAAAGCTAGTCAGCTAGTGGGACGTTTCCAACATTCAACTGTGGTCACGAAATATCTTCGCATACTGCAGCAGCACTGTTGTCCCATTGTTCATCAATTTGCTCAAGCGGGCACCAGTAACGTCTCCATGGTGAGACTTCTTGTTACTGTTTTTGGCACATTGAATATGTCATGGGTAGCTTGCCAGGCTCTGCCGTGTGAGTGAGATACTCTTGCTAGCTTGCTGGGCATTCTGAGAGGGATGGAGGAATTGAACTCAGGTCGGCCGCATGCAAGGCAAACACCCGACCTGCTCCAGCCCATACTGTAAGTAATAGTATGAAAAATCATGGCACTGAATTAAAGTAGATACTAAGGTCAATGTAACATGTTGAGAACTCAGAAATACATCAACTAAATAATAAATAACTTTGAGTGGAAACCTTTGAATTATAAATATATTGCCTAAAGGAAGAAATAAAGAAATGTTCTTATCTGTGCAACTAAATATGCTGACTGGATGCATTATGGTATATACAAACAATGGAATACTACTTGGTGTAAGAAAAGATGAAATCATGCAACTTGCTAGTAGTGCATAGATGCAGAGAGCATCATGCCTAGTGAAGTTAGTCAGAGAGAGAGAGACCAACACAGAATGATCTCCCTCACATACGCGATATAAAGAAACATAGTAGGGAACTAATGGTTGCCCAAAGGCAATAGAAAAGAACATAAGAACTGGTCTTCAGAAGGAAGCTTACCAATTATTGGGGTAGGGGAGGGGGTGGGTTGTGGGGATGAGATAGGTATAAGAGCACTACAATGGTGGAAGGAATAGACAGTGGCAAAGTATTAAGCATGAAAGCCTACAAGTAGCAGTAATGTAAACCACAGTGTCTAAAGTTTATAAATTAAATGCCTATCATAGAGGTAGGCTGTGAGGATTGGAAGTGGTACTGGGGACATTAGTGGAAGGGAGTGGACACTGTTGAAGGGATTAGTGCTGGAATATTCTATGCCTGAAACTTAATCAGGAATAACTTTGTAATTCATAAAGACAGTAATAAACACATTGTTTACTGTCAAACGCTGTCCTCCGTTGTTCATCGATTTGCTCGAGCGGGCCCAGTAACATCTCCATTTTGAGACTTGTTGTTACTGGGTTTGGCATATCGAATACGTCATGGGTAGCATGACAGGCTTTGCCGGGTGGGTGAGATACTCTCGGTAGCTTGCCAGGCTCTCCGAGAGAGGCAGAGGAATCAAACCTGGCTCGGCTGGGCTGGCTGTGTGCAAGGCAAACGGCCTACCACTGTGCTATAAACAAATAAAATAAAGTCTCATACTTGTGAAAATTGTAAATGATTTATATTTAAAATTTCCATTTTTTAAAAGGTCATATAGCAATAATAATAGAGTACTAAAATAACATTAGAGCTTTATTTACAATATTTAATTTCAAATAATTCCCATGTTATATAGCCATTAAAAACCAAACATGTCTGAATGGCCATAAGCTTTAGCCAAGAAAAGTTTCAAGTGCAAAGGGTCAAGAATTAGTTTATACAAGCATGGATAAACATTGTATATATTTCTATTACTAGTTATGAATAATGAAATGCATGTATATTACCATGACTATGTTATAAACAAAATGCAGTTTTATTCAGCCACAAGAAAGAAGGAATTCATGCCTTTTCTGACAATATAGATGGGTCTTGAGAGGTTTATATGCGGAAATTGGGCGTAGGTGGAGTTTATATGAAGCTTTTGACCAAAGGAACAGACCTATAGTTATTAGATAAGTAAATTCTGAAAATTTAATATAGAATTTGGTGACTGTAGAAACAACAAGAAAATATGTCTTTTGTTTCTTTTAGTCAACCTGGCTAAATGGTTCAATGTGTGGGCCTGAGAATGATGCAGTTTTGTTTGGGCCCTGTGGTGACAATGTGGTGCTCAGTGGCCTCCATGGCTGAGCACAGCAGTTTTCAGGGTACAAACGGGTCAGTAGCTGGAGTGATAGCACAGTGGGTAGGGCGTTTGCCTTGCATGCGACGGAGCAGGCCCACCCGGATTCAATTCCTCCGTCCCTCTCGGAGAGCCCTGCAAGCTACCAAGAGTATCTCGCCCATGCGACAAGGTACCCATGACGTATTCGATATGCCAGACACAGTAACAAGTCTTACAATTTGTTGTGAAACATTACTTGTGCCCGCTCAAGCAAATTGATGAACAATGGGAGGACAGTGCCAGTGCCAGTGACAGCATGCAAGACATTCACCTACCCACACTTGTACAACCTCACCAATTCCAAGAACTCTATCTTAAATGTCTCAGAACAGAAAAGAAAGAGCAATTACCTGAGATGTTGAAAGTGATAATTAACCCTACTGTGATAATAATTTTGCAGTGCATGTGCACCAAACCAACACTTTGTATATGTTAAAGTTGTGTAGCGTTGTATTTTAATTGTGCTTCAATAAGGGTAATAAAATATTTTCTAAGAGCCTACTGGACACTGTCTGTGTATGGAAACACAGTGAACAAGATGCCTACTTTCATGGAATGTAAATGATCAACATCACCCTAGTGATTTTTCTACCAAGGTTCTTGACCAGATGACAGAATAAAGTTTTGAGTTCATTTGAATTTCAGGTGGCGAGAAAGATTATATGGTGTAGACAGATGGTGGCAGATATATTTATGTGGTATTGAAAATCTATTGTTTTATCAAAGAAATATGATATGCACATACAGTGTGATAGCCAGTCACTATAGATGTGGACTTGCATGAAATTAAACGGGATTAATCAGCATATGGGATATACTAGAGTGTACCCTCTGCATCTGTAATTTAAGGGAATTACTTGGGGGGTAGGGCTATAAAAGGATTTTAGGAGGGGCATTAGAATAGTGATGGAAGGAAGTTAACTCTGATGGAGGGTATGGTACTGGAATCTTTTATGCATGAAACCCTAGCATTGACAGTATTATAAACCACAGTAGCTAAAATAAAATAATATACCTGAAAGTTTGAAAGATTTATTGCCACAGCTAGTTAAGCTGCTATTTGTGGGAGATTAAGTAGGAGATAAAGAAATGATAAAGTTTAAATAATGAGTCTGTGATCCCTTAGAGAACTGGGAAGTTTGGAGAAGATGGGTTTAGCAATCCAGGGGTAGATTCACTAGTAACTGCAGTTAATAAAAATAGAACAGAGTTGAGGGTGCCACTTCCCCTTTGGACTTCATTTTGAACAAAAATATGTTTGCAGCATTTTGGGCCCCACTATGTCACTAGATGTGCAGTTATTATGAATTTCAGTTGTTACTCAGAGCATGTGAGTCCCTGAAAATTGAAATGAAAAGTTGAGTGAGGTTTATAACCTTAGCCTCAATATACACACTTATTCTTAATTTAATTTAGAATAAATAGACTATAGAATAACTTTGAAAAATCCATTACTTATCTTGGCATGTACAATGCTAACAAGACAAAAAACACCTCTCTTATTACATTTATATTACATAGAGGGGACCCACTTTGAGGATCATAATGGACAGAAAGACCATTGAGGAACCTTTACACCTGGCTGCTCCTTTTTTCTTATCCAGCTCTGGGTTCTATATATATGGCAATGATTTTCTGGAGAAAGACAATTTCATTTTAATGAATGTTTTATTAAAAGGAAGTAGTAGAGCACAGGTGACCTGTACACACTTTCCTGCTCAAGAGAAAAAAAATCCCCTAGTAAGATTAGTCTCAGAATAAAAATATGGTTTCCTAGTTTCTTTCTCTATTTTAAAAGTAACTTTGTATAGCAAAGGAAAACTCATGGAAAGATACATTGCATTCCTTCCTGCTCTGTGTTAATACTTCTAGGTCTTTTTTTTTTCTATTTTAGCACTGTCTCCCCATATAAAATGTGATTTATTTCAATTGGGTGCATTCTCTCAACACCACTTTGCCATTGTCTGAAATGCTAAGTAATGTAAAGTTGCTTTTGTTTTCATTTTTTAATTTCAAAGCATTTTTATATTATAGTGAAAGCCTTCTAACACATATAACTTTCACTTCAGCTAATTATAAACTAAGTAACATTTTACCATTGTTAGAAATTAAGCATTTACTTTCTTTTCACAGTGGGTTGGATTGGTCACTTTATTTTTTATTAAAAATACTTTTTTTGGTTGAAAAATTTTAAAGTTAAATGAAAAGCCTTAATTTGCACAAAGAACTATAAAATTCCCTGTTTTCTCCATTACTTTTATTCCCAGTGAACATTGTACTATTCCTAACAATTTGATGAGGGCGATGAAGTGAATTAGTCCTCCAGATTTTGAAGTCTAGTGGATTTATGCCCTTTTGGAAACATTTCTTTTGTCCCAGGAATGTCAAAGCTGGCAACTTTTTGATGGTAATTGAATTCTCCATCTGTCCCATACATTTAAAACAGTTGCAAAGTGAAGAATGGATTTCATACCATGAAGTAGGCCTTTCCTTTTTTGTGTTGCCAATGTTATTTCCCTAAGGAAGCATCATCTGCCAGTTGGCCTTGGATGCTCAGGTAAGATTATTAAATTCTTTGACAAATTTTAAGGAAGCTTGAAAATGATAAACGCATATATAAATAAATGTATGCATTTGTACATGCATAGTGCATTCTTGTGTTTCTGTATTAGGGTAGATTAGATTAGGGCTTCTTACATTTTTTTTCACCCATTTTTGCCTGGTAAATGCCAGAAACACCTCGGACTCATTACATGTTTGATTTTGCATTAATTTTTATTTTAGTGCACATTCAGAAAAATTTTACAGTTGTCATATTCTTCACAATCTTCACATTCAGTTAAGAGATCCCAGATGGGTTCATGACCCACAGTTTAACAAGCGAGGGATTAAATTATGCTCTAGTGGGAAATATACCCCAGATGTATAGTGGGTTGACATACACTGTCTGCTGCAAGTGTCACACCAGGACAGTCTCCTTCCTAATAGAACCTCAGAGATCCAAACTGACAGAGCACATAATTTCCAGGACAAGCTAGAGCCAGAGGGTAAAGCAGAAACTTTTCACTGTTTTAACCCAGAAGTGACAGGCTCACTTCTTTGGAATCAAAGCAAGTCACAAGGCTTACTTAATGTGGGAAGTCAGCGGGTGAGAGCGAGTGTCTAGAATAAGTCTAGAAATGGGTGAGCACTGGTAATCTCTATGACAGTTTTTCTTATGCAAAATGTATCTCTCAATATTTTAGTCTTTCGGATGTTGCATACAACATGATTTATCATCCAGATCCGTAATATAAAGTTTACTTAGTAACTTGCTTTAGAAGAGAAAATACATGCAACTTTGGGGAAGTTAAATGCCATTAAAAAACATTTTTTTTGTGTAAAATAAAGGTTATTAAAAGAATATTGTATTATTAAAATGAATGCTAAATATTTTAATATAAATAACAGAAAGCATATATACTATATATACTATGTATGTTCTTAGTTTTCTAAGAAATACTAAAAATATTAAAATCTCTAACATATAAAACATCTGTATCTGTGGGTAAGTGATTGAAGTTCCCTAAGACTTCTTTCCATTTTTCATTAAATGGTGGCGGGAAGGTAATAAAATTCCTAAGGTAGAGGATTGTTGTGATTTGGGAAAGATAATTTTACTAAGACACTGTGATTTCAAAAGTGATTTATAGTGGATTTTTAGACATACAACATCCTGACATAAAACATCCCAGCACTGATCCTACCACCAGTGTCAATTTCCTTCCACCAAAATTCCCAGGTTCTTTCCTCTCCTGCCAGCCTCCACCAGGTCTCCATCTTGACAGACACTTTTAATAATAATTTGGTTATTGAAATTTGGGTCTTATTATTTCAATCTTGTTGACTCTGTTTGGGTATTTAGCTCTAGGAAAGATACATTGCATTCCTTCAAAGCACTGAGTGGCCGGCAGTTCTGTTTTAAATGTATGAGACAGACGGAGAATTCAATTACCATCAAAAAATTGCCAGTTTTGACATTCCTGGGACAAGAGAAACGGATTTTTCAATATATTGTAGCACAGTAGCACTGCCCTGCTGTTGTTCATCGATTTGCTCGAGTGGGCACCAGTAACGTCTCCACTGTGAGACTTGTTACTGTTTTTGGCATATCGAATATGTCACGGGTAACTTGCCAGGCTTTGCCGTGTGGGTGGAATACTCTTGATAGCTTGCTGGGCTATCTGAGAGGGGTGGAGGAATCAAACCCAGGTCAACCCAGGTTAGCTGCGTACAAGGCAAACGCCCTACCCATTGTGCTATTCAGTATATTAAGCACATAAAATAAATTTAGATATATCTATAGATTTTAAACACCAGAAGGCAGAGGGTATATGATTCAAAAAATAAATTTATCTTCTTGCATGATATACCAATATCTTAACTTTTTAGAACTTAATATCTGTAAGCGTTTGATTCTAACACTTTCTGAGTCCCTAATGGTCCTAATTAATCAAACTGATTTTTGTATGTAGATTGTTGAAATTTTATGTAAATAACACAGGAACTCGTTCAGTCACATCTTTAGTGAGACCATTGAAGATTTGATTTTAGAAATAAAAAGATAAGTATTTAAACTCTAAACTTAAACTTTAAGCACAAATACAATTTCTCTTTTTAGTTTGCTCCTTTCTCCCGTATTCCACTTTTCTCTCATTTATATTGTAGTAATAAACACTTGATGTCATACAATATCCTCCTAGGAGAAATTGAGTGTGCAAATAACTGGGAAAAGAATGTGGACTCTAAATCAAATTTTTTATTTTACCCAGGAGGTACTACTGTAATGTTTGCGAGCCAGATTAGACAAGGGAGAAATTTTGATTTTCATCATTAGCTTTCAAGTTGTCACTTTAAATATTCTCTTCTTTTGTGTTATGATAATTTCCCCAGTTTTCTAAAAGACTGCAAATATTACATGGTTTTCTATAAAATGAATAATTGTGAAAATCAAAATTTTAATGATATGCCCTGTCCCTGAGAAGCCCAGTTGATAACCTCCTTTCCAGGCCACCTTAGCTTAATCTTCCCAGAATTATACTATAAATTTATTTGTTTGTTTGTTTGTTTGTTTGGCCATACTCAGTGGTGGTCAGGACTTACTTCTGGCTCTGTGATAAGGAATCACTCCTGGTGGTGCGTAGGGAGGGCAGTATATGGAGTGCTAGGGATAGAACCAGGTCCGTGACATGCAAGGCAAGCACCCTCCTGCTTTGCTATTTCTCCGGTCTGATTATGTATTCATTTTTATCTTTTCAGTGACTAGGGGCTGGAGCGATAGCACAGCGGGTAGGGTGTTTGCCTTGCATGCAGCCAACCAGAGTTTGGTTTCCAGCATCCCATATGGTCCCCTGAGCACTGCCAGGAATAATAATTCCTGAGTGCATGAGCCAGGAGTAACTCCTGTGCATTGCTGGGTGCGACCCATACAGCCAAAAAAAAAAAAAAAAAAAAGAAAAAGTGACTGCTGTGTCTTGTTTAGAGCACTGATTTTATCTTTTGTTAAAAATAATATGCCATGTCACTTGAATGTACTTGAACTTTGATAATAAAACCCCAACGTATGTGCTTAATATCATCTGGACTTTATGACAACTTAAAAATCATGAATAGAAAAATAGTCTTTGTTTCTAATCTTAATTCAACAATGTTATTATTTTAATTATTAAAATTGTGGTTTCTATAGTACCTGAGGCCCTTACAAGCTGATATATTTGCATAATCATAATCATGACCATAAGGAAGCAATCTTATGCACATATGCAAATTCCTTGGTGAGATTTGGCCACTTCCTGTGGTTCTGAGACCTTATTCTTTGCTCTGTGCTCAGAATCCTTCATGAGGTACTCAGGAGACTGTATGAAATACCCTGGATCCAATCCAGGTCAGCCATGTGCAAGGCAAGCTCTCTGCCTACCATATATTGCTCTACCTGAATATATGCAAATTCTGATTATAATTTAGACTTGAATGTATTTTCCCTTATCTCAAAACACATGAATGAACAGCACAGTTGAGAAGACTGAGGCTAAGTTGTCTGAAATTACACAAGTAATACTAAAGTCAAGATATGATTTTCAGAAACATATGTTTAAGTAATCTCAATCTAGACACATAAGGCTTGAAAGAATTCCACAACAAGAATAGATTATAGCATCATAAAATGGAGTTCTAATTTCAACATGATATTTACTATGTCTCTTAGTTAATATATCCAGAGTCAGCTTTTCATCTATAATGAAGAAAACAATAGCAGTTTTATGGTGGTTGATTACTTTATGAGAACAAATGTAAAAATGTTAAGTATCTAACACCACACCTTAGTAGCTACTCAACATACTTTATAAATATCCTAAAATATAGTATCTGATATATTGTAGCACTGTAGCATTGTCCTCCCATTGCTCATAGATTTGGCCGAGTGGTCACCAGCAACCTCTCCATTGTGAGACTTGTTGTTACTGTTCTTGGCATATCAAATGCACCACAGGAAGCTTGCTAGGCTCTGCTGTGTGGGCAGGTTACTCTCGGTAGCTTGTTGGGCTCTGTGAGAGGCACAGAGGAATCGAACCCTGGTTGGCTGCTTGCAAGGCAAATGCCCTGACCGCTGTGCTACAATAAATAAACACTTTAAATATCTATTTTCTTAGTTGGAGAAAAATTAAGTCATTTGAAAAAGCAAGGAATAATTTACATCAAATTTTTTGATTTCAAATTCACCTCTTTTTCATTCTTTAGATAAATTTCTAGAATAGAAAATAAAGAGTTTGGTTTGATGTTCTCGTGTATACATATGTCACAGTATGAATGTCTATAATCTTGACTAAAATGAGCATATTTTGATAAATCTATATCAGCACTCATATTTTTCTTTTTGTATTATTGCACTCAGTTCTAGGTTTCCTTGCCACTTATCAATGGAACCACTTAATTTGCAAGTAAACAAGTCGTGTAATCAAAGATGGAAAAATGAATTGCAAGTATGGTTTCCCCACAGTATTTTCACAGGGTGTTAGTGTTAAATCTAAGAATTCAGTGGCATGTACAGATTATCTATAGACATTTTGTTTTTCCTTTTGATTTTGGAGCGCACCTTGCAGCTTTCTCAGAGCTTACTCCTGCCTCTGAGTGACTACTTTTGGCGTGGTTTGGGGATTTATATGTGGTGCCAGGAATTGAAGGCAGGTATAATGAATATAAGACAGGCACCGTACCTCCTGTGCCATTTTTCATCTCCATTATTTATAGACTTTGGAGAGTTTATATTAATTCACAATATATGGTATTAAAATATTAAATTTAACACTAATGTTATATGTGAGCTATACAGATCCTATGTTAATAAATTATATTTTTGCTCACCTAGGTAATAATATTCCCATTCCAGTCGTCGCATGATGTTCTCGAGGGTGGCACTGAAGAGTTTCGGTGAAATGGTATCACCCTGCCGCACCCCTCTCTTGACATCAATGATCACTTCTTTGTAGAATGGTGAGATCCTGGTAGTGAATCCGCAATACAGCTCACGGAGGATCCTGATGGATTGGGCTTGAATGCCCTGATTGGCTAGGGATTCAATGACCGCTTCCGTCTCAACAGAATCAAAGGCCTTCTTTAATGGGAGTGAAGATAGATGGTCGACAACTACACCACCTCCGCTTTGCTGATGACATTGTTTTAATAACACCAAACATCAGCCAAGCGGCACAAATGCTGGCCGACTTTGACCGTGAGTGTGGAAAGGTAGGACTACAGCTGAATCTTACGAAGACAATGTTTATGAGAAACAGCCTTGTTCCTGACGCCCCATTCGCTCTCAATGGAACGACCATCTCCGAATGCAACAGCTATGTGTACCTAGATCGAGAGGTCAACATGACAAATGACCTGGCACCCGAGCTGCGCAGGAGGAAGAGAGCGGCTTGGAACGCCTTCAAGAACGTCGAAGAAATAGCTAAGAGGACGAAGAACCTCCGGCTCCGGGCACATCTCTTTGATTCCACTGTTCTTCCTGCATTAACATATGCCTCAGAGACCTGGGCCCTACGCAAACAAGATGAGAACGCCATTCAGGTCTCCCAAAGAAGAATAGAAAGAGCTATGCTTGGAATATCACGTTTCACTCAAATGAGAGAACGAATCCGGAGTTCTGACATCCGTCGACGATCAAGGATCAGGGACGCTGTCTCATTTGCCAAGGTGTCGAAAATCAGATGGGCTGGTCACGTAATGAGATTTAAAGACGACCGTTGGACTAGAGCTGTTACTGATTGGATTCCACGGGATGTCAAAAGACCGCGTGGCCGCCCACCTACCAGATGGTCAGACTTCTTCATTAAGATCATGAACGATCGGTTTGAGGCCCTTCATGTTCCCGGAGCGAACAGATGCCATTGGGCTACACTAGCACGCGACAGGGACAAATGGAGACGTTACTGGCGCCCGCTCGAGCAAATCGACGACTAACGGGAAGTTAAGTGATTAAGTGATTAAGGTAATAATATTATTAGTTAGGAGAGTCATAAATTGCCCAAAATTACATCGTAAGCCAAAAGTTAATTTTGGATTTGTCTGATGCTAAGGCATTTGCCTTAAAAGTCCAGATTATTCTGCTAAAATATGGTTAATTTTTGGTGTTGGGACTAATTATTCAATATTTCTAACTTCATTCGATCTGAATAAATAGTAAGAATACATAAACAAAAAATCAAAAACAATGGTAATTGCGGGCGAGGGGGGATTTCTTCTCTTCCTTGAGAACTACACGGCAATAGTAATCAAAGAAGCCAGAGGAAAAAACACTACAATCCAGAGTCACTCAAATCTCCATATCAGAAAACAGCAGCTGAAAAGATAGCACAGTGGGTATGGTGCTTGTCTTATAGACATCATTCCAGGCAAATACAGTTTGAGATCAAATAAAGGTAAAAAGGTAAAGGTAAAGGCCCTCCTGTTGATCATCGATTTGCTCGAGCGGGCCCAGTAACGTCTCCATTGGAGACCTTGTTGTTACTGTCTCTGGCATATCGAATACTCTCGGTAGCTTGCTGGGCTCTCCGAGAGGGGCGGAGGAATCGAACTTGGCTCAGCCATGTTGGCTGCGTGCAAGGCAAATGCCCTACCGCTGTGCTATCGCTCCAGCCCTTGAGATCAAATACACTAGCTAAATATGCTAGCATAATAAAATTGCACTCCATAAATTACACATTAATTGCATAAATATGAAACTGTTTCCTGAGAAGCATTGGCAAGAAAATTTTGACTATGATTCTTTCAAGCCTCCAAGTCTCTTCAGATCTCTATTTTCTAAGTCTCTCATTCTTCAGGCCTCCATATATGTTGTGATATGCCTTCCAAACCACACTAAAGTCAATATAATTTTTCATGGTAATGCATTAGGTCTTTCTTACCCTAAGGAAGTACTAGTGACATATAAAACTTCATTTATATGTTCATTTATATATAAAAATCTCATTTCTGCCATCCTCATTCATGACTTCATTTCCTTTGGTGTGTATTTTATTTTTATCTACATGTAAAATCCCCAAATTATTCATTCAAAACATATCTAAACCCAAAATTATTTATTCAAAGTTTGTTTTTTTTGCTCTAAATAGGATTGCTCACATTTTTATTTTTTTATTAGTTAAAAAAATTATTTATTCAAAGTTTGGTCTACATTCTGTCTTCTTCTCAGAATCAATCAATTTTACTTTTCTCAACATGCAGTTTTTTCCTCATATTGCATTCTATCATAGAATATATTTACTTCTCTCATTGTCAGCCTTGAAAAATAGTGGCTATATGATTAAATATAAAAATATTTGATTATAAATAAGAAAAATTTAGAAGTTTTATTTTGACAATTTTATTTAGTAAATTTGTTACAATATATCTTTACCTTGTTATATTATACCTAAAAAACTTTGGCCTGACCAAAGATCGTAAAGGTTTCTCTGATATTTTCTTTAAGAAATTTGAATTTTATTTTAAGGCCCTCCTCTAAACCCCCATGGTGAAGAGCCTCTGATGCAATGCTAGTGGAACCTGGGACCCACTTCTAGAGAGACTTAGCTAACCTGACCACACTTTTACTGCTGTCAGCAGTGATGAGCCATCAGTACTCTTAGGAAGTGCTTCATGCCATGCAGTGCTGGGGTATGAATTGGGTCCTTGTGCTTTGTATAAACGTGGAGATGACCCTGACCTATCTTCGTGATACATTTACATTCAGTTTTATAATGTATTTTCGATAATTTTTAAAATTCATTTACATGTTTGGTTTTCTGGATCACACCCAGTGATCCTTAGGGGTTACTCCTGGCTCTGAACTCAGAAATTACTCCTGGTGATGCTCAGGGCACCATACAAGAAGCTCTGGCCACATACAATGCAAACACCTTGCCCACTCTATTATCACTCTGGTCCTAGGAATGATCTTGTTGTTGTTGTTATTTTGTGTCATATCTGACAGTGCTCAAGAGCTACTTACACTTCTGTATTCAGGGGTCACTTCCAGTGGTGTTTAAGGGACTGAGAATGTGGTGAGGAGCAAATGCTGGCCTTTGGCATGCAAAGCTTACCTACTATATTTCTTTGAGCTATCTATCTAGGCTTGTAGTTAATTTTTGTAATAAGATTGAACTTTATTTAGGGTGTTTGGAGGATCCTCCCAGGAGGGGAGATCCATGTTGAAAATAGACTATGGACTGAACATGTTTGCCACTCAATGCCTCTCTTGCAGACCACAACACCCAAAAGGAGAGAGTGAACAAAAGGGAATGCCCTGCCACAGAGGCAGGGTGGAATGGGGGTGATGGGGGTGGGAGGGATATTATCCATGGTGGTGGAAAATGGGCACTGGTGGAGGGATGGGTATTTGATCATTGTATAATAGAAACCCAAGCACAAAAATTTGTAAATCTACAACTGTACCTCATGGTGTTTCACTAATAAAAATTTTAAAAAAATTGAACTTTATTTGTTTTATTCATGAATATCTAATTACTCCAATAAAATTTCGTTGATAAGACTATTCTTTATTTGTTGATTGGTTTTGTATTATTATAAAGTAATCAATTTTCCCATAACTGGATTTTCTTAAGGAGTCTATTTAGTTTTATTAATCAATTCTGTACTTTGATGCATACCACACAGTCCATACTACAGAGTTTAACTAATTAAATATTTTATCTGTGTATTTTTAGATAATTTCCCCATGGCTGCATTACTTTCCTCACATATTTTTACTAAATGGTATTCAATTTCAATTGATTTTCAAGAAGCAGCCTACTCCAAACTAATGCTTGCACTCCTCACTCCTCTCTCTCTCTGTCTCTCTCTCTTTCTCTCTGTCTCTGTCTGTCTCTGTCTGTCTCTCTGTCTCTCTCTCTCCCTCTCCTCACTCTCTCCCCTCTCTCTCATAGGCTGCCTTGTCTCCTAGAATCTCATTTCTGTCTTCATACCACAAGTAGTTTGCCAGTTTGTGTGGGCTCCTTCTCATTGAAACCTGAAAAAAAATTCCAGCTTAATATCCTGAGGTGATTGCAGATCTCACTTGCTTTCTATCTCGTAGGACCATTGTTTTTGATTGCTTGATATCTTATAAGCACTTTCACGGATAATTCTGTCCATTTTTCACTCTTTCAGGGAAAAGAATAAATGTACGGGTTATTTTTAAATTCATTTTTGCCAAAAATGAAAATTTAAGAGAGATCCTAATTCGCAAATAAATTCCAGTCTAAATATCACTTTATCACTGTAAAAAATAAAAAATACATTGCTATCACTACTACCTAAAATACTAACCACTAATTACTAATACCAGGATTGTTAACTTATTAAAGTAATGATGGTAAACAGTATTTTTCTAAGAAGCCTTGAAAATAATTTCGGTCTCATCCCCTTATTTGAAAAGAAATAAGGGTGAAACAAATGAGAATAAGGTAATAAGCTAATGAAAAAAAAAGTGTTTAGTTTCTCTTTACGTTATTGTGTTTTTTTTCCAAGTTAATCCAAACCTGTGTGACAGTACAAATTTATTTGAAACAGAAATATTCTAAATTAAATCTTGATAGGTATAAGATTTAAGGAAGAGAGAAATCTAGAAAAGAGCTAATCCAATGAAAGAAACTAAGTCAAACAGTCTGAAGTCATGATCATTTTTTTTGATGGGGGGGTAAAGTTACACTGAAATCATCTCATTCTAGTGAATGTTTTAATTATTAAGATGGAAATATCCCAGCACTATAAAAACATGTCTTCTTACACATATTCTGAATTGGTAACAAAAGGGAATGTGACGCTGCTATTTGATCTTTGAAAGCCATAAAATAATTGATAAGATTCTACAAATAAGTATCTTCTGGTGGGAAGGTTATAAATCATACGGTATGATTAATGTACTTTGAGTCATAGAACAGTACCTAAATTCATCTCTTTATAATACGAGCCTTTGCATTGTGAGGCATAAAATAAGTATAGTCGAGTATAATAGAGCATAAATATTACCTTGAATTTGTGGAATGTGTTTGTCACATGGTTTCTGTCCTGATAATCTGTTCTTGCTTTAGTTTTGCCAGCGTATCATTGTGAATAAACCTTTAAGAGTTACCTTTGTCCATCTGATTTTTTGCATTTTAATCTTCCTAGGTATAATTGACTGCCTTAGTCAAAAAGGGTCAAAGGTGAATATGGAAATATAAGCCTCAAATTTTATTATAGCCATAGGAAAATGTCACCCTTTCAGGAATGAAGGGGAGAAAGACGAGTGGGAGCATTGAAATGTCAACCAAGACTTTGCACAGTGTCAGAATAGCCTGCCCTATGTGCTGCTTTCCAAGTGTGTCCCTCCTACTGAGTCTGTGTTTTGAATTATTTTCCCCTAGATGTGTTAGTTCTTTTTTCCAAGTTGAACCTTATTATATTTTCCCTACTAGTGCCCATTTTATTATTCCAACATTTTCTACTTTAGTATCATCTGCAGAATTCATTAGGGCCTGTTTATTCCCTTGCTGATGTTTCTGAAACACAGATAGGGATGGGGCCTGGTGTCAGGCCATGCATTCCTTCTCCTCCAGGCAGCCCTCATCACCCACACCAACCATGTAAATGAGGACTTAACCTGCCCCAAGATTTTCCTCTCGAAGGGTAAGACTTGAAGGGTAACACTAACTGAATTGGAAAATGGAAATGGTAATTCATTCGTTTCTGCTGCCTGGAATAGAGCAGTCAACAAACAATTTAAATTGTGACTTAAAACATTTCCAGACCCTGACAAAAAGCGTCAGTGATATATAGGTGAGTGAACACTGGGTCCTTCCCTTGTGGAAGATATCTAATTTACAAAGAAAGCATGTACGCACAAACTTCGGACAGAATGAGAGGAAACCATGCATGGATACACTGAATTACTTGGTGAAAAATAGAATTGTCAGAGTGGAAAATAGTCACATATATTATAAAACTTAGAAAGGATTTGGCAGAAGAAGAAAAACCCATCTTCCAAGTGTCTATTCAAAAGTTCGTACTGCTCTCCTCTGGGCATTCTTTGAGTATTCACGTGTTAAAGAAATTATGTAAAGGAAGAAAGAATAAATGACAAGCGTTCAGGTCAACCCCAAGCTTGGAGCTGACAGAAATAAAGAATCACATTAGATTGTGATAAGAGCTATCAAAACTTTCTACCAAGATATGTTCTTTCTGCTGGCTCAAGTTTAAAAAAAATACACGATTTGATCCACGTGTCTTTTTTTTTGAGTCATATCTTTATAAATATATATATATATATACACATTTATTTATTTTGAGTGTTACTCTGTATAAGAAAATAGACTAGGGTCAGAGGGATAGTAAGACACTCACCTTGTACGTGACTGACACAGGTTTGATCCTCCACACTGCTTACTGGCAGTTTGATCCCCAGGACAATCCTACTGACAATGCTTGAACAGCATAATTAGTACTTACAAAAGTATTAACAACAACAGCATTAGCAGTTAGTATGAATGTATTCAAATTTTAATTCTGTGCCAAGCCTTAGTTAACTACTTTAATTGCAGAATCTCATTTAATCTTCTCAGCATTCCCATGAGATAGCTGTTATTATATTCTGTATTTCACATAAAATAACTTAAGCTTTACAAACGAAGAATTCTCTTTCCAGTTTGTCGGCTGCTGAGCAGGGACTAAGCCTCAGACAGCATTTAAGCCTGTCAAAACTCAAGAGGTATGCACTGCAACATTGCTATGGGGACAAACAATGCTTGGCCAAAAGCAGTCGTTCTTTCTCAGACGCACATTAGAAAATAGAGGTGTGCTTAAAAATATCATCATTCAAATCCAATCACATCTGAATTTCTGGGCAGGTAGGAGAAAATGGTGAATCTCAGGCATTACAACATCTAAAGGCTCCTCCAATGATTTAAACAGCAGTCTGATGGCAAAGAAAAGCAAATATTTGTGTATATATATTTTATATATATACATATATATATATATATATGGTTATAGAAGATAGATAATAGTGTTACCATAGCTAGGCTCTGGTCTGTGATCACTGAATATTAGAGGCAAGAAATTAAAGTGAAAATTGGAAACCTCAAAATATTTTATTAAAAATAGTAAAAATAAAGGAAGAAAGAAAGAAAGAAAAAGAAAGGAAGGAAAGTGGAAGACAGGAGAGGTGAGAAGGGAGAGGAATGTTAAAAAGAAGAGGGAAGGGGAGGAGAGGAGAGAGCAGGTAGGAAAACTCCCACAGTCTGAGAGGGGTCCCAACTGGGATTCTGGGAGGTTGGCTGGAATTCCCTTTTCATACATTTCTAATTAGGGAAATGAGGGAGCAATTTCTAACCTTAAGCCACCTAGGTGTGGCAGCAGGATGTTTTGATGGTTATCTCTTGGCCTTTCAGGTTATCAGTGGGATTCTGATCCTAGTGGGATTCCATACATTCCATTCAGAAGGCCATTCTTCCTCTAGTTCCCTCTGTTCCTCCCTAACTCTGCATCAATAATGTACTGTGATTCAACACCCAAAAGGAGAGAGAGAGAACAAAAGGGAATGCCCTGCCACAGAGGCAGGGTGGGATAGGGGGAAAAGAGCGGCTTGGAGCGATACTGGGACCCGTGGTGGAAAATGGGCACTGGTGGAGGGATGGGCACTTGATCATTGTATAACTGAGACCCAAGCACAAAAATGTGTAAGTCTACAACTGTACCTCATGGTGTTTCACTAATAATAAAAAAAAATGTACTGTGATTAATATGCAATATAAACAATAGAACACTGTATGCATTACATGCATGTATCCATTCACTATTTATTACTTATATTTCTCTACTGTATTATTATACTAAAAAAGTCATAGGTATATCCATGAGTACAATCTAATGCTGCAGAAACCCATGGGAGTGTAGAACGTGGTGAGAGAAGGGTGCTGCCATCTTGAGATGTGATACCCACCAGCAAAGGAGTCCGTTTCCCTTGGTAGCTTATGTGAAATGGGGAGGTGGGGAGCAGCGGCCTGGAGAAGGAAGCCTACAGCTTCCATCTCTGTTCAGCTCGACCAGCAGAGAAAGTGTCTGGCATAGTTAGGATTGATCAGCTCCTGTTGTGTACAGACCTCCCATCTCCTCAGTCCCAGCAGGCAGTCATCAAGCTGAGTCTCAAGTCTACGTGTTTTGCACAGCTTGGAAGATTACCTTCCCCAGGTGCTTTGGGTCCCACATCTTTCCCTGACTGAAGAGAATTTTAGGAATAGACCAATAGTGAAGTAAAAACAATTTAAGAGTGACATAAAGCAAGTTTATTAGGGAAATAAAGAGAGGGAAAGAAAAAAAGTCAATGTACGTGTTCAAGATAGAACAGGGACTTCTCCAAAGTGGAAAAAGAACTTAAATCCAGGCATGGGTATAAGGACCATTTCCCAGGAATGGCAAAACATGCCCTAAGATAAAACCCAGCTCCAGGAAGAGAACAGAGCTGAGTCTCCTGCTCCTGCACCTGGCTGTCCTCGCGGGGGCCCCTTGGAGGGGAGCGGGTTGAGTTTCCCTCCCTGCCCCGACCAGGGCTCCAGCAGCCGAAAACCTCCAGAACCAGCCACCACCATGCTGAGACCACTCTCCGCACACATGAAGGTACCGGCAGAGGAACAAAGCCACGCGGGTCCCGGGGCCGAGATCTCCAAGCCTACTCGGATCGGGGCTGAGCATCCTCCACCCAGATCCTCCAAATTCCAGTAGGCAGGGGTCACACCCACCAACTGGCCCTCTGGCGCCGTGTAATCCCATCAACGGCCAAGACTCAGAGACTATAAAACCCAGCTCCTGGAAGACATCTTATTATCTCATTCCTATTTTGGACAACCTGGCAGGCTACCGAATGTAACCTGCCCACACAGCAGAGTCTGGGAATCTCCCCATGGCGTACCCAATATGCCAAATACCAGTAACAATGATGGGTCTCATTCTCCTAAAGAGCCTTGAATATGGCACTTTTTAAAAATCTCAAGGCTAGGATGAAGAAGACGTTACTGGGGCCTGCTCAAGGCAATCGACGTATAACAGGATGGTCCTGATTCATGATTCGTGAAGATAAAAAAAAAGGTTCACATCTCAGGTAGATGCAGGAGAGTCTAGACTAAGAAAGTTCACATCTTAAGAGGAGATGCAGCTTGAGTGCCTTAATATATGAAAGCACATGTCTCAAGGCGGGGAGACGTGGGAAAATGTACACCTCTTCCTCTGCCAAGTTAGTTTAGTTTTCCCAAACCGCCCCTCCTCCCGGTCCTTTGCTAGGATGATCGTCAAGGGGCTGTTCTAGAGCAGTTAATAGTCTTCCTTGGATAGTCTTAGTGTGGCCCTTGTTCCAGCAGGGAGCCTCTCTTTCTTTCTTTTTTTTTTTTATTTTTTTTGGAGCCTCTCCTTCTAAGGAGGGCAACCACCTCTCACTTCAGGAAGTCATCTCTGCACCTGGAATTTTTCCTGTTGATGGATTTCCAGGTTCCTGTAAAAGATATATTGTCCTGAACAATTCTATGCCTTTGGACTGGTTTTAAGTTCCAGACATACATTTTTCCCCCCAACATATATTTTCCCCACCCCATCTTCCTGCTGGAAACCAGAGGGGTGTAGGGAGAATCAGTTCTTCAGGAACCTGACACCTAATAGTCCCCTGGGGAAGGGTACTGCCTGGAAGCCAGTGGGGAAGGAAGGTCCTTATCTAGTATATTCTTGCTTCTTACTTTGGTAATTATACTTGCTGAGGATATTTAAGTGAGCCCTCTTTTGTTGTTGGGGGTTGGACTTTGAATCTGAGCCCTCCAAGCGCCTGTTCATACCTCAAATAAATCTGCTCTCTGAGCAAGGTCTCAGTCTCCAGTGGGAGTGTCCTGCAACACTGAAAGCTGAAACCTACACTGGGAAAAATCAGGATCCTTGCTGCTGGAATTGTTTTACAATAGGAAGTCTACATCGTCTTTAAAATGGTTATGACCTTTATTCAAGAGCTCCAAAGAGTCAAAATTATGTTTTCTTTGCCCTAAGTCTAACAGAAAATTTTGCAATGGAATGCTAAAGTTTATCTATAAATTATTAAAAGGTATATTATTAAGTATTTCCTACTTGTGTTCTCTAAGAAGAGTTTTCATGAAGAGCATACAGGATTAATCACAAAGCAAATATTTAAGAAGATAGGGAAAACAGACACCCTGAAGAGCAAGTTTTTAATGAAGAGAAAATGATAGGTACCCCATAGTGGGGTGAGTACCCCCAAATTGAATACCATGAGTAGCCCTCATCATGACCTTTTAAATTGCTTTAGGCTTCTCCTGTCCATTCATTTTCACCTCTGTAAATGTGGGTAATACCTTGAATTCTAAAATTCCATCTGTTTCTGGTGATGTCCGTGGGTTTCATGGTAACTATAAAACTTTCATGCAACAGTGGATGTGATTTTGATGGGTGGCACAATTTTTGACTTGTGAAGGTATAATGGTCTCAATATGCTCAGTCTCTTGTCCCCAGGTAGTCATGATTGGAAGCAGAAATTCAGAGGTAAAATGGAAAATTCTGTAGAAACATTATCTGAGGAGAAGAAGGAAAGGCGAGGGAAGCAGGGGTTCTCTTTAGGTAGGATGCATGGGGTACATATAAACTTCTTTTCATGTTCTTTTTATTCAGGGAATGAGTGAGTACTTTGCACTGGGTTTTAGAATCGTAAAAGTAAAGTAAAGTAAAGGCCCTCCCGTTGATCATCGATTTGCTCGAGCGGGCCCAGTAACGTCTCCATTGGAGACTTTGTTGTTACTGTGTCTGGCATATTGAATACTCTCGGTAGCTTGCCGGGCTCTCCGAGAGGGGCGGAAAAATCGAACTCGGGTTGGCCATGTTGGCTGCGTGCAAGGCAGACGCCCTACCCGCTGTGCTATTGCTCCAGAATCGTAAGATTATAAAATAGAGGTGTGCTGGAAAGAGCTATGTACTTGAAAAGATTGTCTTTTGTATATCCTGGGTATATAACCTGGATGCATTCAAGGTCACTCTTTTCTAATCTCACCCTATCTATGTTCCTCCTATCCCTACATCACTGAATCTTAATTGCATCATGAGTTAGAATATAATCAAAAGTCACTTAAGGTTGACCTATGTTTCTTCCCCAAATTGTTCCTTCACCTCTCATGGGGACATTAATCACGACCATGATCACGACCACCCTGTTGTTCGTCCAGTAACGTCTTCTTCGTCCTAGCCCTGAGATTTTTTTTTTCAAAGTGCCATATTCAAGGCTTTTTCAGGGTTAGGAGAATGAGACCCATTATTGTTACTGGTATTTGGCATATTGGGTATACCACAGGGAGTTTGCCAGATTCTGCCATGTGGGCAGGTTACATTTGGTAGCCTGCCAGTTTGTCCAAAGTAGGAATGAGATGATAAGATGTTGCACGGCCGCGCGCTTCCGGGAGCTGAGTGTGATAATCTCTGGATCCTGGCCGTTGTTGGAGTTACACAGCAGTTGGTGGGTGTAACTGTCTAGTTACTGGCAGGTCCAGTCCCAAACCGTGCAGGCTTGGAGATCTCAGCCCCGAGTCCCACACACCTGGGTTCCTCTGCCAGTTCTTTTATGCGTGAGACTCATCCAAGTGTGTGGAGAGTGGTCCCAGCATGGCCTTGGCTGGGCCCCGGTGGTCTTCAGCTGTTGGGCCCTGGTGGAGACAGTCAGGCATAGGGTAGGAGACTCTGCCTTGTTCTCTCCCAGGAGCTGAGTGTGATAATCTCTGGATCCTGGCCGTTGTTGGACATTAAACCGGGAATATTTTTATCCGCACTTCAAATTTGTTTTGACATCTCTCTACCCAACATTTGGCTTAAATGATAGAAAGATTTGTCATCCTCTCTCATTTCTCCCTGTCTTCTCATACTCTCCTGATCTCATGTACACGTATACCATTAGCTATCAACCTACCAGACAAAATGAGGGAATACTGGACTTATCAGGGCCACTCATCTCATCATTGTCTCCATCTTGGGTTAGCAACAACATAAAACCTCAAGAAAAAAGCTCAATTATACATTTGAAAGATCACACATGAAAAATCATTTCCAAAGATCCTTAATGGTTCATGTAATCAAAAATAATTTTTTATTTCTATTGAGAAACTCTTTTAAACCAGAATTTTGAAATCAATCCTCATATAAGTTGATACATAAAAGCAAATCATTATAGCTAAATGTAGTCAGGAATACCCTAGAAGTAAGTAAGTACAGAGGTAATATAATTATCCCTATATTACGCTAAACAAATCTTAAGGTTTTTAAAATTTTCCTTTGTTAAAGTTTTGGTTTTGAACTAAAAAGGATTCTCACAGATTGAAAGTAAGGGGTAATAACTGGATATTTTTATTAAAATTTTCAGATTTTATAAAATAGGAGTTATCTTTCAAATATCCAAGTCAGGCTTAAAAATCATGCTTTTCTCTCAAAACTCAGTTTTGGTTTTATAGAGATTACACATTTTTCTAGGCCAAGCGGATAAATTAAGCATTTCTAAAGATATCAATTCATTCATTCTACTGAATTACAGATTTTTGGATTTCAAACTACTACTTTTACTTGACAATTGAAACTGGTTCATGGAGTGTTATGTCAGGCCAACTCAATCTAATGACCTTTCCACTCTCCAAGTTTCAAACCACCTAATTTAGGAACAGAGACCAATGAAATGTGTATCCTAGATTCTAACAATCAAAAGTATCAAGCGGGAGCACTTCCTGTCACTAGTAAAGAGCATATTTTTTAATAAGAAAATTGCTCTGAAAACTATTACACATCAAGTCATTTCCTGGTCTTTGTTTTACATGTGACTTTCTCTTATTATCTGACATACCACCTACTTTACATCCTTGATACTTCTGACCTCCATTTCCATCAGAATTAGAAAACTTGACTTATCCTCTTCCCTTGTAAATTAATTCAGCTCCTTGCTTCATAGTTCTGACAAAAGCAATTCTTGGAATGGAATAGAGGACATGGGAAATGAGTCAGCTAATCAAAAAGGAAGTTGACTCAAAAAGTGGAGACAAATTGTTAATACTTAAGTTTAGCTCAGTATTCTGGTATAAGTCTTTGCTCCAGCAAGCTGTGAATTGTCTTCAGCATACCACAAGTGGAACTGTGTTTCTCTTTTCTGGCACCAACTTTTCAGCTTCTGTTTCTCTATATGATATTCAGCAAAAAATTGCTGTGAAATAAAGGGAACAGAAATAAAGAAAAGAAATATGGATAAGACAGGAATAATATGTATGTAGTTGGCAGGTACAGAAAGGAGATACCTTGGGAGAAGAAGCTATGTCCTGCTAAAGGAGGTAACAACACTTGGGTGTGGAAAAGACCCAACCCGTCCCATTTCCAGCACAAAAGCCAATGCAAAAAGAAAATGCTAATCTTTCCTATTTCCTACAAAACTGTTCCACCCAGAACAGAACTGTTAACACACAATAAAATTTATAGTCCAGATGTCCAATTATCTTCAGACTGGAGATTCTTCTTTTACCAGCATCATCCTGAGAATTGCAATTATAGTAGCATAAAAGGGTGACAAAAGGTGATGACCTGAATCAGAAGGTGATGACCTGAATCAATGTAGGTGTGTTGAGCTTTCTAGAGGAAGACCATCTGTATCCCATTCCTTGGTTCTATCCCAGCCCTTAATTACAGAAAGGACTAAAGTCAGTAGTTTACATCTTTTAGGGAAGTTTACTCTGCAATTGCCTACTCAGTGTCCTCTGGATGGCACCTTCTGTATCCTTCTATATCTGATTAGGCATTCAGAGAAGTTGGGGCATTCATCACTCCCTTTGCATTTTACCCCAAAGACCTGTTCCTGACTCCATATGTCACCCCTTTCTTCCTATTTATTTCCATATTAGTTATATTTTGAAAATTTTCCACCTCCCTCCTAAGCACTTGGGTTTAATTGCTAATAAAATAATACTCGTTTATAACCACTCATAGATTATAAAAGTACCAGACCATTCGTACCTAATTTATAAGCAATAAACTAGTTTGAAATGGAGCAACGTATTTTCTTTACATATAGTCTTTAGTTAATGCAGTGATTTACTGAATACTTTGGTAATTGCTCTAAAGTATAAATAAAAACAAGAATAAACATACATATGAAACACCATTTTATAGATGAAGTTAGTGATACATTTCAATCAGATATTGTATGGAGTGAGAGCTTGTTTGGAGGTTCTAGCAGGGGCTGGAGCGATAGCACAGTGGTAGGGCGTTTGCCTTGCATGCAGCCAAAATGGCTGACCCAAGTTCGATTCCTCCGCCCCTCTCGGAGAGCCTGGCAAGCTACCAAGAGTATCTCGCCTGCACAGCAGAGCCTGGCAAGCTCCCCGTGACGTATTCGATATGCCAGACACAGTAACAACAAAGTCTCCAATGGAGACGTTACTGGGCCCGCTCGAGCAAATCGATGATCACCGGGAGGGCCTTTACTTTACTTTTACTTATTGTATGGAGTAGTACTATGCAACACTGAACTAGGTAACCGAGAAAGTCAGAGCTATATATCCAGTATCTAATATCACCATTTCCTACTAAGGGCCAGTGATGGATTGAATCACGTCACTCACAAACTCAGTCATTAAGCCTCACACCTGCAAATGTGACTATATTTAGAAGCAGAGTCTTTAAAGATATATTAACGTAAAATGAAGTGATAATGATGGGGCCATAATTCAAGACTCTTGATCTTAAAAGGAATAGCATCCAAAAGTACATGAAGGAGCTACCTGCAAGCCTATAATAGAGAATCCTTGTAAGAAACCAACTGTGTTGGCACCTTGAACTTACTATAACAATTTCCAGAGTGAAATGAAAATCAATTTATCTTGTGTAATCCACCAAGTTTTGCATCTGGGATCCTTTTGGTTCCAAATTGATGAGACTTGGGTCATTTTCATACCCGGGCTACAAATGTTCCTGATCTTCCCTCTCAATTCCCACTATTAGAATGGAGCCAAATCACAAGGAATAGCAGAAACCACATATAAATTATAACAGATATTTCTATTAACTTCAGAAATATTGCCTGAGAGAAGGTTGTCCTGTTGGAAAACTAACCTGCTCCATGTGTTACAACATGTTTCCCCCAAAATGTGTATTTTTCAGAGTGGAAAAAGCAAACTAGGGTACGTAGAGACAAACAAACAAGATACGTGCTCAAGAGAGAACACAGCATTGAAAGACAAGCCTAAATTACTACACATTCTTTTACAGTTCACAGATTCATTCTCTGCGGTAGATCACATTCTATGACACATGAATGTCTAAACAGAATCAACAAAATTGTAATCATATAAAATATTCTTTTAAGCCACAATTCTTTAAAATGGAAATAAACCACAAACAGAAAGTCTGGAAAATGCACTTGGAAGCTGAATATCACATTACTAAACAACTACTGCATCAAAGAGGAAATGGAAGATGAAATAAAAATTTTTGGAAAGCAAATGAGAATGAAGATCAAGCTACAACCTAGAAAATGCAGTCAAAAATTTAAGAGGGAAGTTCATTACAACATAGGTGTTTATCAGGTAATGAGAACAGGCACAAACAGTCTAACATCACACCTCAAGAAATTAGAAAAAGAAGAACATAGGTAGCCAAGATGAAGTAGAAAGAAACACACAGTAAAAAATTAGCATAAAACAACATCAAAATATTAAATAAAATACAGAAGAGAAATGAAAGCAAGATCTTCTCTTTAAAAAGAATAAGATTGGGGCTGGAGCGATAGCACAGCGGGTAGGGCATTTGCCTTGCACGCAGCCAACATGACCGACACAGGTTTGATTCCCAGCATCCCATATGGTCCCCCGAGCACCGCCAGGAGTGATTCCTGAGTGCATGAGCCAGGAGTAACCCCTGAGCATCGCTGGGTATGACACAAAAAGCCAAAAAAAAAATAAGATTAAGATTGATAAATCCTTGGCTAAACTAGCAAAGAAAAAGAAACCTGTTAACTTATGAATCTTATCAGAAACAAAAGGGAAGAAGTTATGACAGATATCTCAGAAACACAAAATATTGTATGAGATTATTATCAACAGATTCATTCCACTAAAATAGAGAATTTAGAAGAGTTGTACAAATTTAGAGAGTCATACAGTGTTCAAAAACTCAGAAAGTAGTATTTTACTACCGTATAAACTGTATAGATAAATTAATGTCAAGGAACTTTAGATAGCAATAGAAATTCTCCCTAACAACAAAATCCCAGGGTCAAAAGGGTTTACTAATGAGTTTCTTCAAATTATTAAGGAAGACCTACTCCCCATTCTTGACAAACTTTACCAGAAGGTAGATGAATCAAGAATATTCATGGAGAGTTTCTAGAATACAAAGTTCCTTTAACACCAAAGCAGACCGAGATATAACCAATAAATAAAATTATAGACCAATATCCTCAATGAATATAGAAGCAAATGTCCACAATAAAATCTTAGTGAATCAAATATAATACAGTAAAGAAGTCTTCTACCTACCATAATCAAGTATGACTTATACCACAGAGGTAAGAATAGTTCAATATATACACTTCAAATAATGTGATGCATTGAATTAATGAAAGAAAAGATTTTAGAAATCTTATGACCATTTACTTGAATAAGATTTAAAAGATTAACAAAATCCAGTATCACTTATCTCTCCCTCTTTTGGGGGGAGATACATCTGGCTGTGCTCAGGGATTACTCCTGACTTTTCAATCAGAAATCACTCCTGGAGGTGCTGCAGGACCATATGCAATGCTAGAGATTAAATCCAGGTCAGCCATAAGCAAGGCAAGCACCCCAGTTACTGTATTATCATTTTAGCCCTTTTAATTTTCACTTCTGATTTTTAAAACTACTCAGCAATATGAGAATTAAAGGAACTTAAATTTAAGGAACTGAAACCAGGACTATATATGACAAACCACAAACTCTCAGAATAATCTAAGAAATCATGAATAAGAGGAGACAGAAGGCATTACGTTACCTGACTTTAAACTGTGTTAAAAAGCCATCAAAAACAAAACTGCAAGACACGGGAATACAGGCAAACAAAGAGATCAGTGTAAGTGAATTGAGAACCCAGTGTAAACTCTTAGATGTAGAACCTACTTAAAGGCTTAGCCTACATAATTCAGCCAAGTACACGAAGTAAAGAAAGGATGTCTGTTCAATTATAGGCACTGGGAAAACTGCAAACAAGGTAAGTCAAAGTATCCTGCAAACAAATTCAACTAGACCTTTGTTTTACACCATACATAAAGGTTAATTGCAAATTAATTAACTCCCTTATATTGGACCTGTATCTTTGAAATACATCTTGAAAAACATTCAGAAGGTCCCATTATATTGACCTCAGAGAATATTCAATGAGACAAACACACTAAAAAGGAAACAAATGAGAAAATTAAACATACAAGACTATTTCAAATTCAAATATTTCTGCAATACAAACTAATTACCAAAGATAAAATATACCCTGCTTAATGGAAGATAATATCTGCACATCATGCATCAAAGAGGTCATATGTAAAACTCTAACAATACTCAATGTCAAAAAAATACTGTGGGGAATGAGCTGATAAAACACTTTCAGGGACAGCACAGAAAATACATAGGTATATGAAAAGTGTTCATCCTCACTGACTACTAGAGTAATGCAAATCAAAATGCCAATAAAATATCTTATACCAGTAAAAATGGCTACATAAAAAAACAAAACCAACCTGTGTTGAAGGGAATTTAATGAAAATGGATTCTCATTTACAGTTATTGGGAATGCTATCTGACTCAACCCTCATAGTGGAAAGTCATCAGAACATAAAGTCTTAACTACCATATGACTCAATGATTTCCTCTTCTGGCCATCTATCCCAAGAATACTAAAAAAAGTAATCTGCACTCCAACTTTATCATAGCATTATTCACAAGTGTCAAACTATAGAAGCCAAATTATCTAACCATATAGGGAATATAAAACAAAATTGTGGTATGCAGAATGGAATACTGCTTAGCTATGAGAAAAGATAAAATCATGTAGTTTGTTGCAACCTGGATAGCTAAGTGAAATGAATCAAAGCGGGGAAAAAGTAATTATCAAATGATCTCTCTCCTATGTGCAGCAAAAAATGGCAAGGGATTAGATCCATTAGATCGTCTCCAGTGAGAACAAACCTGATATATGGACAACAGAACAGTACACAGTGTGTGGATAAGCGGAGGAATCTTGTGGCAGTGATGGAGAGTTGCTGACATTCTATTGGTGGGGGTTGATGAAGTACCATTACATATATAAAACAATATGGAAACCGCAATGAACCAAGTTACTTCAACAAGATGCTAACAAAAATGTTGAATATGCTCATTTTAAAGCAAATCTTAATAACTTAATCTTGTTTTGCTATGGGCTGGAGCGATAGCACAGCGGGTAAGGCATTTGCCTTGCACGCAGCTAACGTGGCCGACCCAAGTTCGGTTCCTCCGCCCCTCTCGGAGAGCCCAGCAAGCTACCGAGAGTGTCTCGCCTGCACGGCAGAGCCTGGCAAGCTCCCCGTGACATATTCAATATGCCAAACACAGTAACAACAAGTCTCATGATGGAGACATTACTGGGTCCACTCGAGCAAATCGATGAACAACGGGAGGACCGTGACCGTGACCGTGTTTTGCTATATCATACATAATCCTTGTCTTTGAAATGAACTTTATTTTTTTTTCAGATAGGTTTTCCACATCTTTATTCTTTTCTCTAAGTGTTTATTTAAAACCCAGTTTGAAGTTTTTCTTCATTCTAAGAGACTGCATTGAGTTTTAGCAGTTTAGAATTTGAGACACTGGTAGCCCAGAAATATTTTATATATAGAATTTAAATTCTATCAATGAAATGGTATTACCACAAGATATCAGTATTTTAGAGAAGAGTATCATGTAAAGACTAATTTGTGGCTGAAATTGTCTTGAAAGTTATTCTTCTTTGTTACGACAAGTTATCAAGCCATCCAGATAGAATTTTCTATTTGTTTGGTGTGGGTTTATTTATATTTGACTTTTTACAAAGACTTTCTCCCATTATAGGCTATACTCTGACTATTTTCCGTTATATTTCAAAACAGAAATGAGTCCAGACATATTTTTTTCTTTTTCCTGAGCAAGTTTAAAAATAAAAACTCATGATAAGGAGAATGAAGCAAATTCTATCAGAATAAAAATTGAATTGAGTATTTGTCTATTACTAATTACTTTATAATTTGTTTTAATTTTATTTATCCCTTGATTATTCTACTTGTATTTTCAGATTTCAAATCAATGAAAGAAATTAAAGCATAGATTTAAAATGAAAATACATATATTTTTTCCCAAAACGCTGGACCAGTTTGTATTCATACTAACAATGAATAAGAGTTCCTTTCTTCTGGCATCCACGCCAGCACTAGGTGTTCTTATTATTTTGGATGTTACCAGGTACTGTGGTATAAGATGATCTCGTTGCTTTGCTTTATATCTCCTTGATAATTAGTGATGTTAGCATTTTTTCATGTGCTTTTTGGCCATTTGTATTTATTTTTTGAGGAAGTTTCTGTTCATTTATTTTCCTCACTTTTTGATGGAGTTGGAGACTTTTTCTTGTAAAATTCTGCCAGTGACTCATATTTTTTTGTGAAAAATATATGAATATTATAAACAGTGACCTAAAACAATTTTTTTGTTATTTTAACAAAATAAGTAAAATTTCTAAACCTAGAATTTAACATTAACAAAAATATTTTTTCATGTGTCACTAAAAATAGTACAAATAAAGCAGATATCACTTTTAAAGGCCATTTCTCACTTTATTCTTTTGGCTTTACTGAGAATGAATTAAATAATCACAAATATTGGAAAAATTGTTTGTAACACAGGATGATCTCACTTATCTGTGGCATATTAAATACTGAATGAGAAAATCTAACGATAGTAAAAGGGGATTGCTCAATCACCCGTGACCCCAGTGTTTAGAGAGGAGAAGGAGAGAAGGAAAGAAATTAAGGAGGGGAAGAAGAGAACAAGAAGTGATGGATGAACAGGTATCATGGCTTCACTTATACTGGTGGTATGGGTGAGTGGTATAGCTGTAAGCCAAAACACAGACTCACTAAAACTAAAAACATGAGATCTAGGCTGCTACCATTAAACCTGTGTCTGACAAGTTTACAGGCAGAGATGGGGGTAGGGGTTGCGTGGGGGAGGGAATATGAGAAAACTGGTTGAAAAAAGTTGCCTTGGTGGTGGGACTGATACTGAAATATTATATACCTAAAACACAAAATTAATAACTTTGTAAATCACAGTTCTTTAATTAAAAAATGAAGGGAAAATTGTTTTTTATCTCTGAGCTTAGTGCATTTCTAGAATTTAAATTCTTAATCATATAAACTTAGAACCTCCTAAGAATTAAAAAGGAAGTAAAGTGTAAATAAAGAATAAAGTGGATTATTACAGAAATCACTGACTCATTTTAGCTTGAAAGCTTAGAAAGTTTGTTTTAATTGCAGCAAAATACTTCTTTCAATAAATTTTTCTATTTTGAGCAAATATAAATCACTATGCTCTTATCATTAGTGTATAAGTTATCAAAGTTGTCTAAGGAGCTGCATTTTTCTAATGATACATTTTAAAAGAAGCAAGTCTCAAGATTTCAATTGATTTTATATAGTGCTGAAAACAACCATGAAGTTTAGAATAAGAAAGTGGGATATGTGATCATAAAAGATTTTTATTGGATAGATGATATTATTGCATAGCAGAATTTTCATGGAACAGTTTCAATTTTTAATTTCTTGTTCAAGAAAATTTGTTTAAAGAAATTTGTTTAAAGTTTTCACTGAATAGGAAACATTAAATTAAAAATTTGACAGAAGCTTGAGTACTACTTTATGGAAACTAAAAATTTTTTGCAAATTGAGATATTTTCCAGAATAAATTTATTTTACTTGTGATAGCACAGCAGTAGGGCATTTGCCTTGCACGTGGTTAACCCAGCCGACCCAGGTTTGATTCCTCCACCCCTCTCGAGAGCCCAGCAAACTACCGAGAGTATCTTGCCTGCATGGCAAAGACTGGCAAGCTCCCTGTGAAGGTGACATATTTGATATGCTAAACACAGTAACAGCAAGTCTCGCAATGGAGACGTTACTGGGCCCACTCAAGCAAATTGATGAACAATGGGAGGACAGTACTACAGTGCTACAGTGTTAGACATGCATGTTAATAAAGTCAAAGATTCGCACGAGAATTTACTAAATCAGTATTCCAAATACCATCTACGAAAATTTGTAGTGAATTTCTGTGCACTATAATACAGCCAATAATTGACAAATTCTTTGAGTATTCTTTGGGCTGACAATTATGGTCTTTACATTCTCTCCAGCTTAGACTATATGTCAGATAACTTAATTATAGTCTCTAGTTTTCTGATTTCCATTTTTATTTGAACATTTTACTTTAAAAAGCCTTTTAAATATAATTTTTCTCATCTCCCTGAGATATAATTCTTTTCCTATCTTTTGACAGTTTTATGAGCAAGAAAAATCTTTCAGGAGAAATGGGAGCAAATTGAGAAAAAGAGGTGCTAAAACCCGACTGTGGGAGGGGAAGATTCTAAATTCAATAAACAGCGAGAATCAAACACAAGTAGCCTAACCTCACTGACTAATTTCTTTTCTACCAGTGTCCTCCAGTATTTTTCCATGAGTTCATTCCAGAGTCTAAAATCCCTTTCACCAAAAAAAAAAAAAAAAAAAAAAAAAAAAAACCTCTATCCAGTATTGCAATCATCTTGAGTAAGATCTTTCTTGCTTGTTGAACAAGCCACTGAAGCATTTTGCCTTCGGCATGGCATTCACTAATAGAGTATCAAAAATCCAAATCCAAACCCTATCATGCCCGTGTCCTAATCTAACTGGGAAAGTGAGGTTTCTTCATTTTTTACTGTCATTTATCCCACAGAGATGGTTCTACAGCTAGATGTTCTTTCAAGAGTAGCAGTTAACAAAGACCATGATGATTTTTTGGGTACTCTTCACATTATTATTGTTCAGAAGAGAGTAAGTGCTCAATTAATATTGAGGAGCTGGAGCGATAGCACAGCGGTAGGGCGTTTGCCTTGCACGCAGCCAATGGGGCCGACCCGAGTTCGATTCCTCCACCTCTCTCGGAGAGCCTGGCATGCTACCGAGAGTATCTCGCCCTCAAGGCAGAGCCTGGCAAGCTCCCCGTGATGTATTTGATATGCCAAACACAGTAACAACAAAGTCTCCAATGGAGACGTTACGGGGCCCGCTCGAGCAAATCGATGAACAACCGGAGGGCCTTTACCCTTACCTTAAATTAAAAAGACACACTGTCATACTGCATTTGTCTCTTCCTTTCAATGAATGAAGAATTTAGTATGAATCTGTTGCATTGCTTATTATATTTACTCACTAAATTACTCATCTATTAATTCGGTAATATCAATTGAGTCTTCTATTGGTCAACATAGCTGACTTTGTCCTTGACCTTCAGGAGTTAACAAACTTGAATAAATAGCAGGGAAAACACCTCCAAAGCAATAAATAACACACATGCTTTACCTGTTTCTCTTCCTCCGTAATCATGGGCACATGCTCATTTTTGAACACTGAAAATTATGACAAATACATTGAATAAATTTTGAGAATAACATGAAGGAATGTAAAGTGTTTGCTGTGATTTTTTTGTATTTTCATTCTTCGCAATCACTCACAAGTCATTAGAAGACATGAAATCTATTTTTAACCATCTTTATGAAAACATCGTGATTGTCATGAGCGAGGGGAAGAAAATCAATCAACTATTTCCCATATAATTCTTGGTAAACTCTAAATGATACAAAACTGCTAGATGTCGTAAGGTGGAGAAATTTTATGGCGGGTAAGCCCTTTGATTTGCATAAAGCTTACTGGAGTTCAATTCCTGGTACCCCATACGGTCCTCAGAGCTCCACCAGGAGTGATCCTTGAGCACAGAAGCAGAATTAGGACCTTGAGAACTACCAAGTATGGCCCCCAAACCAAAAATAGAAAACAAAATCAAAATGATGAAAAGGTTATAACTCAGGAGCATCTAGGTGTAGGAAATACGTGGGGAAAGGTTTATGGGAAGAGATAGAAAGTTACATCACCTTTTTAGATGAATTACCTGATTACTAACTAAAGGTTTTTTGAGTGATTCATTTTTGTTTTTCATGGAAGCATCATTACTCGCCATAAATGATTAAATCACCGGTCATTAGTGATTGCATTCAACCTTTTATTGACTCTCTTCTTTGAGGTTGGGGAAGAAAGTAAAGAGAAAGTAAAGAAAATTTTAGCCATCAAATTACATAGCAGTCTACAGTCCTAGCACCCTGAGTGTGCCCGATTTTGTCAGATTATATGGCTAGCTTCTCAGTTACCAGCCTCCAGTTTCCTTCGTCTTTAGGAAATTTTCAAGTCACCTCATCAACTCAGTTTTGATTGAAGGTACTATTTCATTCTTATTATTCTGAAGCTAATTGATTAAGGGAGAAACATATAACAACAACAAAATGTTCCCTTTAGATTTAAATTGTAATATTCTTCTTTTTTTAATGCATTTGCTTTAATTTTTATTTATTTATTTTGCTTCTTTGGCATACACCTGGCGATTCTCAGGGGTTCCTTTTAGCTCTATACTTAGGATTTACTCCTGACAGTGCATCAGGGGACCATGTGGGGTGCTGGGGATTGAACCCAGGTTGCAAGCCTGAAGGCAAATGTCCTACCCACTGTACTATTATTCTGGCCCCTCTTATCTTCTATTGTTATAAAAAAATCTACAAAATTGTATTACAGAAAAGAATGTAACAAACAAGCATGTGTGGAGTCCCCATAAACACTATCTTGTTTGACCTCTATACATTTTTTCTGTTTATTTGTTTATTGGGCCACACTTGGTGGTACTCAGGGCTTACTTCTCTCTCTCACTCAGAAATCACTCCTGTCAGTGCTCGGGGAACAATATAGGATGTCAGAGATTGAACCTAGGTCCGTTGCATGCAAAGGCAAGTACTCTACCTGATGTACTATTTCTCTGCACTACCCATTTTTATCATTTCTGTATTTGGAATATCAGCCTGTCAAATATATGTTTTTGTCAAATCCATATTGCTCAAATTTATCCAAAATAATATCATATTTAATAAAAATGTTACTGTGTCTGGCATATCGAATACTCTCGGTAGCTTGCCGGGCTCTCCGAGAGGGGTGGAGGAATCGAACTCGGGTCGGCCATGTTGGCCGCTTGTAAGGCGAACGCCCTACCCGCTGTGCTAATCACACGATTCTTATAAGGCTTCAAAGATTTCTTTTCTTTTGTTTCACTCTTTGATAGAGGGCAGAAATTCATATCTATTTTCACTCTAAAGCACAAAGTTTTTACATCTTAATAAGTGCTCTCAAAATATTAACCGAATGAGTAATGCAAGGTATTAATTGAGAGTCATGAATTGTTCTTAAAGACTCCTTGAATACTTCATGAAACAACTAGCAATCCCCTATAACTGCTTCCAAATCTTCATACCTTGTTGAAGATTATAATTAGTAACCATATTTGCAATATTTTTATGAATTATAATTGATCTGAGGATAAGCAATTATGCTTATTAAAATGTTCCATTTCTCTTTCAAATGAAAACTTTCTCTTAACATTTTAATTCTTCCTCTTCTTTTTTTTGCCATACCCAGGTATACTCAGAGTTTAGTCCTGACTCTGTGCTCAGATATCACTCCTGGTGGAACTCAGGGATCATATTGGGTGCTGGGGATTGAATTCAGATTGACTGCATTTGCAAAGCAAGCACCCTACTCTATACTATGTTCCACATTTTAAATTTTATATCTTTTACTGTTTTTTAAATATTTTTGATGGTGGATCAAACTCAGCAGATCAAACCTGGAAGAGGTTAAACTGATGTGAGTCATATGGAAGGAAAATGCCTTACCCAACATTCTTTCTCTAGACCCAAGTTGTTGTGGTATTTTGTCTCAAAATGAGGGCCAATTAAAAGTTGAAGCACTCTCCTCAGTAAGTGGTGATGGAGATACCTCAGACACCGACACTTATTTTGCTTATTGTTCCTACAATTAGGAAGATTTATAAAGTGTTATTGTCATCCTAGAAGTTTATGAAATCCCGGCTTTCCTGAGTCCAACTTTTCCCAATATTCTTTTTACAAAAATTTAAATGTCTTCCTTGATCAAGATTTTTCACTTCCTCTTATCTTAAACTGTGCCCATGTGAGACTGAAGTGAAACTTCCAGGGCAAAGTCAGAAGGCCTGCTTGGTTCTTATTTCCTATTCAATTAGATGGTTTCTGTATCATGTTCATTGCTTAATATTTTAAATATAATCTTGTATATTTTTTAGACAAGGACTCATGAAATGATTCCCATAATAGTCACATCATTTTTTGTAGTCATTGCACCATTTTTCTTGAAAACCAGTTTTAATTCATAAAATTTTACATTTCTCTACGTCCATTCAAAACCAGCAATTTTTAATGGACAAAACTTGGTTCTAGGATTGAAAAAAGTATCTCAGGATATCACCTTTATTCTCATTATCATTGAGGGTGAGGCTATTTCTATATTTATACTTCAGTTTTTAAAAGTAAAATGTCAGTATAAATTTACATTTCATAAAAGTAAAATGTGAATATATATTTCTAGTCTAAATTGTTTGTTTCATAAACCTACTTGTATCTACTATGAAGAATACAAATGACATAGTAGATTTCGCTGCTTATTTATTTTCCAGTAATTTAATAAAAACTCTTCCATATATGCTATATATAGCACCGCACTGCACTGTCATCCCATTGTTCATCTATTTGCTTGAGCGGGCACCAGTAAAGTCTCCATTGTGAGATTAGTTTTCCAGGCTTTGCTGTGCTGGTGGGATACTCTTGGTAGCTTGCTGGGCTATCCAAGAGGGACAAAGGAATCAAACCTGGGTCGGCTGCGTGCAAGACAAATGTCCTACCTACTGTGTTATCGCTCCAGCCCGTGCTGTATATAAAGCCAAATAATCTCTTCTTCCTCAAACTTCAGAAATTTTTTTTCTTGAATACCACAAAATGGAGCGATAGCACAGCGGGTAGGGCATTTGCCTTGCATGCGGCCGACACAGCCAGCCCGAGTTCGATTTTTCTGCCCCTCTCAGAGAGCCTGGAAAGCTACCTAGAGTATCTTGCCCACACGGCAAAGCCTGGCAAGCTACCCATGATGTATTCGATATGCCAAACACAGTAATAAGTCTCACAATGTTACTGGGCCCGCTTGAGCAAATCCATGAACAATGGGAGGACAGTGACAGTGACAGTGACAGTGACCAAAAAATGAAAAAAGGGCCTTTTGCATGCAGTTTAGGCTCTTAACACATCCCACTCCTGGTATATTTCTTTTATTATTGATCATATATTTTATACTATAAAATTGATTCATCAAGTACTCATGAAATATGTACTTACACACAGTGTTCATAATATCTTATCTACCAAGTATCAGACATAAAAATAGTGCCATTGTCTTAAAAATAAATGTGATACCACATTTTTAATCACATTATTTATAATTTGTGCATTTGCTTTTTCAATCATATAAGGCAGGTTTAACAGTCTTTCTCCTACTTCTTTTATCTAGCCACCTGGAACTGAAAAACAAAATTGTATACTCCACTGTAGCGATATCATGAGATAAGAAAATCAAGTTAAGATTTTATGATCATTTTATTAGATGGTTTGCAGTTCTCAGATACTGGAAGTCCAACAGAATCTTTTGAAGCAATTTGTCTATGTAAGCTTGACCTTGCTTTGACACTTTGGTGATGGATTTAAGGTGGTGAGAACATACCCACAAAACTTAGAAATATTTATATTCTTGTAGACCCATGTAACATCAATATAAATATTATATATGTAAATTACAATATCAAAGGCAGTTCTGTAATAGTAATTTCTTGAAAATCTGCAGTTTAAAAATATGAGATTAATACACAAGAATAGCTGAGATCAACACCAGGAGGATTACTCCATAGTTTAGAGGCCAGCCGGGTATTCTAGGGGAAAGGACAGTTCAGATAGAGAACGGAGCACCAAATGGAGGGTGTTTGGAGGATCCTCCCAGGAGGGGAGATGCAGGTTGAAAGCAGACTATGGACTGAACATGTTTGCCACTCAATGCCTCTTTTGCAGACCACAACACCCAAAAGGAGAGAGAGAACAAAAGGGAATGCCCTGCCACAGTGGCAGGGTGGGATGGGGGGGATGAGGGGGAGGGATATTTTCCATGGTGGTGGAAAATGGGCACTGGTGGAGGGATGGGTATTTGATCATGGTATGACCGAAATCCAAGCACAAAAATTTGTAAATCTACAACTGTACCTCATGGTGTTTCACTAATAAAAAATAAATAAAATAAAAAAAAAACTACAGGAAAAAAAAAAGTACTTCTGGGAGAAAAAAAAAAAAAGCAAGTCCTCTGTATGTGACCTCGACTCCTCACACATATTTCTTTCTGTGCCACATGCTGGGAGAAGGACATTGCCAGCCAGGTTTTTCTGCATAAATAAATAAAGGTCCTAAAGGGTAAAAAAAAAAAAAGAAAATCTGCAGTTTAGTCTCACAAGAATCCAGGATTGAGTAACATTACATAAATACCCAGTATAATATATTTCAAACTTTGTACAAGCATCTAACTTATTTTAATCTTGGAATTATTAGATACATTATAAATGTTCTACTGACTGTTATCTTTTAGAATTATCAGTTTCAATATTTTATATGCATGATTTATCTCTATTCTTATAATTTATGATTCTATTGCATAAAAGCTTTTTAATTACCATTAAATATTTCAATAATTTTATGCTAGTACTACTCATTTTTATTTGACAGCAACTATAATGGTTTTATTTATGAATATTTAACGAAAGAAAAGTAATAGACTGAGATAAATCTGTTTTATCTTAATTCAATTTTATATAGTTATTCATATTCGATATTTTATTCTAGTAGATAAATACTATGTCTATTAAAATAAGATAAAGGGATAGGGAATAACTCAAAGTAGTGAATACATATCTTGAATTTTTGTGAGGCTCTGAGTTTGAGCTCTGAGACACATGGTCCCTGAGTACTGAGCAGGACACTCAAGCACCATTTGGGAGAGCTCCAATAGAAACTAAATCAATAAAATAAAAAACATGCAAACTTTTCCAAAGTGGTTAGGATTCAGGGATTGAGAGACAGTACTTTTGGTAAGGTGCTTGCCCTGTATATGCTCAACTCGGGTTTAACTGTATCCCACATAGTCCCTCCAATCTGCCAGGAGGGATGCATCAGCACAAATCCAGGAGTTAGCCCTCTGCACTTCTTCTAGTGTCCTAAAAATAAAGCAAACAAGTAAAATGGTTAGGATTCTCTGAAATAATATAAAATATTTTTGTGTTTATTTTTATGACAATAAAGCCTATCTAAAATATAAACTATAACTTACAAATGCTTTATTAAATTAATATGCTATTTTGAATCATACACAAAATATCAGTGATAATAAATGAATTCTTTTAAGTTTGACTTAATGTTTAGCATTAGGCTTGAATCAAGGAATTTTAGAATTATTTCTTATTCTCAATATTCTCAAACCTTATTCTAAAATTTGATTTGAAAAATAGAGTCTAAAGTGCTAAAATTTGGTTCTATTAATTACATGAATTGACTATCCAAGGGATTATAAATAGCAAAATTATAATGGATTATAATTATTATAAGTTAGTGAAATCATATTTATATTTTCTCTGGAATTTTCTATGCTAACTCATCATCATTATTACTTGACAGGTGGTAGGGAATTTTTAAGAGTCCCCTTCTCTTTATTATAGTACTAGCCATTATTGCTGATGGTTTGAATGACTAAGTCTCCATAAACTTATTTAGTGGATATTAAAGGTCATTGTCCTTTTAATTTAATAAATACACCAAGGTAGGTGTGTGTATGTGGGGAGGGAAACTGGTGACAATGGTGGTGAGAAATGTACACTGGTGAATGGATGGGTATTGAAATATTATATAACAGAAACCCAATAATGAACATTATAACTATGTGTCTCACTGGGATTCAATAAAAAATAAAAATTTAATAAAGAAGGAAACCTCTTATAAAATGGACATTACTAATACTGCACAGAAAGGATAATTCACAATCTTCAAAACCTGCACTAAGCATAAAAATGACCTTCATTGGTCATTCAGTACATACTAATTGAAATATGATTGCCTTGGAAGGAGTAAAATGGATGACATTAGTCTGGCACTATATCGCCTATGGAATCAGTCTATCTTCGGTTTTCTCATTTAGCTTCCATTGAGTGAAGAATGCAATTTCAACTGAGCACTAAATTGAGATTCAGAAAACTAGGTTTTATTACTAGCTCCATCAATGACACATAACAAGTCTCTAGGAAAAATTACTTTTCTTCTCAGAATACCAGAGTCCCTTTCCTTAAAATAAAAATAAATTAAGTAGCTTGGAAAATTATATAGGATTTAACAAATATAAGCACATTCAACTTTCTTGAGCATTTTATTTGATTAAGTTAATTGTATTTATAACTGCCACTGTCACTGTCCTCCCGTTGTTCATCGATTTGCTCGAGCGGGCCCAGTAACGTCTCCATTGGAGACTTTGTTGTTACTGTGTCTGGCATATCGAATACGTCACGGGGAGCTTGTCAGGCTCTGCCGTGCAGGCGAGATACTCTAGGTAGCTTGCCAGGCTCTCTGATGACAAACAAGTATGAGGAAAATTTTATCAACTATATCAACTAGTGAAGCCATAGTGACCAATGTGAGGACAAAATTATTGGTACCCTAGGAAGGTATTATCATTCATCTAAATAAGCACTTTCCACTGTGATCCAAACTAGCATCATTATTTGAAGAAGCTGAAGATACACATGTTCAGTCTTGATCCTTACAGGTCATGATATTTTATAATACTTGTAGAACTTTTAAGGTACAGGATATGTAAATATATTTATAGATCTCTGATCTCTTGTTCTTTTCAACCACACATGGCAATACTCAGAGTTTACTCATGGTTTTGCACTCAGCGATCACTCCAACAGGTGCTTGAAAGAACATATAGGGTACTGGGGATTGAGTTTCAGTCTTTACCACCACCTATTTTATTCTGGTCTTGGCATAAATTTGGTGCTTTCATGCCTAAATATGTTTTACTTAGAGAATTATTCCTACCTTGGCAGTTTTAAGAGAATTATGTCCCATACATACACATTATCTTTCTTTTATTTTATTCCTGATCTATGCTGTTTAGAAACTTCCAGTCTAGAATAGAAATAAGGCATAAATCGATCTGCCCAATTTAGAGGACGACATATACACAAAGCTATTATAAATGTAGCATTCAGGGAAACACCTGGAAAACGTCAGTGGAATACCTTTTAATAAATAGGAATAGTTTTCTGTGGTTTGTTGTTGTTCTTTTAAACCACACCTGGCAATACTCAGTTTCCTCGTAGTTTTGCACTCAGGGATCACTCCTGAAAGTGCTTGGGAGAACATATAGGGATACTGGGGATCAAGCTAGGTTCTTTACCCATTATATTATCTTATAGGAAGTTGGAAGTAATTTTTTTTATCTTTGGCCACTATGTGCAGTATTGGGAACCAGAGAGGGTCTCCAGCCTTAAACAGGGAAAAAAAGAAATTCCAATCCTATGAGCCTTTCCACCAGCCCTAATGTTGAAAGTTTTGTTGAGAACTTTCTTTTATTAGGATTAATAAAAGAATTATAAGAATTTTATTAGTATTGCTTCCTTTATTAGGGTTTATTAGACACCATTGCAGGCTGTAGTGATAGCACAGCAATTGGGCGTTTGCCTCGCTCACAGCCAGCCCCGTTCAGCCGTTGTTCAATTCCTCTGCCCCTCTCAGAGACCCTAGCAAGCTACTGAGAGTGTCTTGCCTGCACAGCAAAGCCTGGCAAGCGACGTGTGATGTATTCAATATGCCAAACACAGTAACAACAAGTCTCAAAATAGAGACATTACTGGGCCCGCTAGAGCAAATCGATGAACAACGGGAGGACAAAATGACAATATTCCCCAAAGCACTGTACAAATTTAATATGATTTCTATAAGGATACCCATGACATTCTTCAAAGAAATGGAGGAAACACTCCTGAAACTCATATGAAAAAATAAGCCCCCACAAATAGCTTAAGCAATTCTTGGGAAAAAGAAAATATATCTTTCCAACCTCAAACTCTACTACAAAGCAGTAATAATTAAAACAGCATGGTACTGGAACAAAGGCAGAGCCACAGAACAATGAATCAGGGTTGAATAAACTGGTCTTCTGCCCCTCAAATATATGATCATCTAATCTTTGATAAGGGAGCAAGACATATGAAGTGGAACAAGGAAAGCCTCTTTAACAAATTGTGCTGGCAAAACTGGAAAGTTACATGCAAAAAATGGGCTCAGATCTCTACCTAACACCATCTACAAAAGTAAGATAAAATGGATTAAAGACCTCTATATCAGACCAGAATCCATAAATTACATTGAATACAAGGTTGACAAAACCCTCCACGACATTGAAGCTAATGGTATCTTCAAAGATGACACACCACTGGCCAAGTGAAAACAGAGATAGACAAATGGGACTATCTTAAACTAAGAAGCTACTGCACCTAAAAAGAAACAGTGACCAAAATACAAAGACAGTCTACAGAATGGTAAAGGATATTCACCCAATACACATCCGGAAAGGGGTTGATATCAAGGATATACAGAGTACTGGTTGAACGCCACAAGAAGAAAACATCCAACCCATCAAAAAATGGGGCGATAAAATGAAACAAAATTTTTCAAAGAAGAAATTCAAATGGCAAAAAGGCACATGAGAAAACGCTCTACATCATTAATCATTAGGGAGATGCAGATCAAAACAACAATGAGATATCAACTCACACCACAGAGACTGGCCCACATCCAAAAGAACAAAAGAAACTGGTGCTGGCGTGGATGTGGCTAGAAAGGGACTCTCCTTCACTGCTGGTGGAAATGACTACTGGTTCTACCCTTTTGGAAAATAGTATGGACAATTCTCAAAAAATTAGAAATTGAGCTCCCATTTGACCCAGCAATACCACTCCTGGGAATATATCCCAAAGAGGCAAAAAAGTATAGTCAAAGTGACATCTGCACTTGTTTGTTCATTGCAGCACTCTTTACAGTAGCCAGAATCTGGAAAATAACTGAGTATTCGAGAACAGATGACTGGTTAAAGGAACTTTGGTAAGTCTACACAATAGAATACTGTGCAGGTATTAGAAAAGATGAAGTCATGAAATATACATACAAGTGATTCTACATGGAAAGTATCATGCTAAGTGAAATGAGCCAGAAAGAGGAGACAGACATAGAAATACTGCACTTATCTGGGGAATATAAAGTAATAGAATGGGAATTGAACATCCAAGAATAGTTGAGGTAAGTACCAGGAGGTCTGCTCCATGGCTTGGAAGCTGGCAGCACATGCTGGGGGAAAGTGCAGCTCAGATAGAGAAGGGAACACTAAGTAAAGAATGTTTGGAGGATTTGCTCGGGATGCGAGATGCATGCTGAAAATAGACTATAGGCTGAACACGATGGCCACTCAGTACTTCTATTGCAAACCACAACACGCTAAAGAGAGAGAAAAAAGGATTGCCCTGCCACAAAGGTGGGGTGGGGTGAGGTCAAATGGATTGAGGAGGTGGGAGGGCTTCTGGGATCATTGGTGGTGGAGAATGGGCACTGGTCGAGGGATGGATACTCTATCATTGTATAACTGAAACCCAACCCCAAAAGTTTGTAAGTCTACAATTGTAGCTCATGGTGTTTCATTAAAAAAATAGTCTTTGAAGATATATTAAATGACAATGAGGTAGACCATGAAGATGGATCTTAATTCATCAACATTACTGTCACTGTCACTCCCGTTGTTCTTCGATTTGCTTGAGCGGGTTCGGTAACATTTGAGACTTGTCGTTACTGTGTTTGACATATCGAATACACCACTGATAGCTTGCCAGGCTTTGCTGTGTGGGCGAGATACTCTCGGTAGCTTGCCAGGCTCTCTGAGAGGGATGAAGGAATTGAACTCGGGTCGGCCAGGTCAGCCGCGTGCAAGGCAAGCGCCCTACCCGTTGGGCTATCGCTCCAGTCCATTCATCAACATAACAAATGTTTATAGGAAAAAATCCAAATACAATATACAAACACAGGAACATAAGCAGAAAATCTCTCGTTCACAGAGTTACACATTGGAGTAACTACAGCTATGATATCATGTATTGATGGTCAAAAGCGGAATCTAATAGTAGGCAGACAAGGATTTCCTTATAGGATTCAGAAGGAACACTGTCCTGCTATACCTTGACCTTGAAATTCTAGCCTCCAGACCTTGCAATATATTAAAATTTTTGTTGTTCTAAAAAAACCCATAAATTTGTTATATAATATGTCTGGAATAATAGTGTTATGGGGATAAAGTAGGCATCATATTCTGGTTCTTTGGGAGTGTCAAGTGAGCAAGCAAAGAATCTTAGTAAACTTGGATTTCTTTTTTCTTTTAAGTGTTCTGTAATGAAAAACTACAATGATTACTCGTCCAATGGACTTGTCACTATCTTGATTTTTTCTGATTTATCAGCAAACCAAACTAACATTACTTTTGAACTATCTTTGCAAAAGTCAACATAGTTCTTTTCTTGTATACAAAAGCTGACAAAATTTTTTAAAAGTCCTGATTGAGTACTGAGTATTTCAACACCATTCTTACTCATACCATGCATTCACAAAAATCAACATCATCCTGGTTCTTTAGTTGATAGTGATATCAGATGAATACAAACAAATGAACCAGACCAGTCACATCTGTAGATTTGTCATCCATTTGTTAGGAAAAAGTGTCTAGTTATGCAGATGAGATATCATTTTATCTCTATGTTTGCAAGTAAATATTTTGTTTCAAAGAATACTATAAACTTGGATTTGGCATTACTCTGAATGACTTTAGCTATTTTTCATCAGTAGACATTGAACAATGTTAATATTTCAAATCTCCATTTAAGCACAGTAAAGGTATTTTCTTCTGCCAGTACAATATAATCAAATACTTTGTAATATGTTTCAGTAGTATCCTCAGTTTAAACAACTATGAAGTACAGTTAGATTCCCAGCACTTCACATAATCCTCTGCACACACAGGGAATGCCCTTGAGCACAGAGATAAGAGTAGGTCCTGAACAGAAAGTAGCCCTAATCTGGACACAAACATCTGAAAATAAATCTATAACAAATATTGTGGACCATTAAAAAGTGATGTTAGCCTAATTTCATGAATTTTTAAAACATGAATTATTAATTTATCAATGTTTGTCTTAAAATGATATTGTGATTCAGTTGAAACTAATTTATTTGAAATATTCTATAACAGGATAATGAAGTTAAATCAATATAGCATCTGTCAGGTATTCTTGATTATAGTTTCACCCTAGTATTTTAAAGTGATTTTCTCTCTTTTGTAAGTAAAGTATCCCTCTAATATGAAAGTTTTATTTTTCTAGTCATATTTTGATGCATATAACACATTTATAGATTGAGAAAATTAAACTGTATTTTTGATAATTATCAGTCATCGAATACAAAAATATGCATTTTCTCCACCTAAAATAAACTATGACTATATTTCAAAGTAACAATTATATAATATTAAGATGTTTAGAAAAATTTAAAAAACCCAAAAACTACAAATCCAGATGTTATATGTTCCTTTTTGTGTTTCACGTAGAAAAATAATTTAAGGATTTCAAAGTTAAATTTATTAGATACAATTTTACAATGATTACATGAAGTTTATATAACCAGTGGATTAAATAGTACTATAGTGAAACTATTAACTAAAGTTAATTAACAAATAAAATGTACATATTGTGTGTATTACACTTAAGAATGTGAAAGAATAAGCAAGTACATATCCAATTAGGAGTAAAATTAGGGGTTTCCTAGCACATGATTTGTTGACTTATTCATAGCAATATTATGCAAGAGTAAGATTTAAAAAGAAAACAATGTTTTCATATTACTAGGTAAATGCTTATGTTTTTTCCTTTACAGATACCCGAAAAGGGTATTCTAAGAAAGAATTCCATAACTGAACAGTAACTGGCTTATATTAAAAATATTTTTGAAAAGTGAGTGACAATAAAGAATAATAGAATATCCAGCTTTTGTCTAAAGGACATATAAAATTGTTAATATAAAAAGAATTTGAGAGACGTTTGACTATAGTAGAATAGATCAGCTCGTAATTGACTTTTTCAGTAGATAATTGACTATACTCTAGAAAAAACACTATGTGCTGCATAGCTTGAAAAAAAATGAAGAAGCACACATATATTGGAAATGAGTTAGAATTCAGAAGAAAGGCCTGTCGTGGTCTAAATTATCTTTTTGTAAGGGACTACATCTTGAGGCTAGTCAAGCGATAAGTACCAAATAGGAAAAGACAGTCAGAGAATCATAAGACAGACCATAGAAACCAGAGTCTAGAAAGTGGAGAAGTTCTGAGGAGAAATACAGAGATGTGGAGTTAATCTATATATATGGACTCCATGTAGATCCTCTATCCCAGAATCATGTATCATCACTTATGACAAACCCCAAGTGGCTGCACTTAAAACTGAAAAACCTAAACTGATATGTATTATCACAGGCATCCTGTTGTTCGTCGATTTCCTCGAGCAGGCACCAGTAACGTCTCCTTCGTCCTAGCCCTCAGATTTTAAAAGAGCCATTTCAATGCTCTTTCAGGATTAGGAGAATGAGACCCATCATTGTTGCTGGTATTTGGCATATTGAGTACGACACGGGAAGTTTGCCAGACTCTGCCGTGCGGGCAGGATACTTTTGGTAGCCTGCCAGGTTCTCCAAAGGAAAAAAAAAATAAGATGTTGCATTGCCGCAAATGCAGCCGTGCATTTCCAGGAGCTGGGTTTTATAGTCTCTGTGTCTTGTCCCTTGATGGGACCAACCTGGTGCTGGCAGCAGCTGATGGGTATGATGCCTACCTACTGGAAGATGCAGGGTCTGGTTGGAGAAGTCCCAGTCCCAATCCGAGTAGGCTTGGAGACCTCAGCCCCGGGACCCACATGCCTGGGTTCCTCTGCCAGTTCTTTCATGCATGAAGTCCGTCTGGACATGTGAAGAGTGGTTCCAGCATGGCCATGGCTGGCTCTGGAGGTCCTCAACTGCTGGGGCTCTGCTAGGGGCGGGGGGCGGGGGGCGGAGAAACTCAACCCTCACCCCTACAAGGGGCCCCGGTGAGGACAGTCAGGCACGGGGGCAGGAGACTCTATGTATTATAGGTAAATTTTTAAGTTTAGTTCTAATGGGCATAACTTTGAATTTAGCTCTAATACTTATAACTCTTTGCTAAAACATTGATATTGCAATAAATAACAGTAAGGGTGAAATGTGCAAAATTTAATAAATTTCCAAATTGTACAGTTTCAAGAAGTTTAATGAACTCTGTAAATAAATGTAAATAAAATAAATGCAAATAGATGTGTAGTAAATGTGTATAAAATGCTTAGCAATAGTAAATCGATTTTAAGTCCTAAAAGAGTGAATACTGAAAGGGAAAAATGATTTTAGAGACTGTAGTTTTCACATTAAATAGAATAAAGATGAGAAGTCCAAAGAACAAATATTTAAAATGAAGAAAGGAAAAAGCATTCTAGTCCAACAATATAAAGAAAATAAAAGAAGTTTGAGTTAACAAACCAAAAACAGAAACAAATAAAGATCCACAACTAAAAATCGCCAGCATATCTAACTTCAAATAAAACATTTTTTCAAGCCAAAAGGACTTTTAATAAAGAAAAAAACATTTTAAGAAACTTAAGAAATGCATAATAGATGAAAGCATGTTTCAGTATGAACAAAGAATACTTCTCTAAATTTCTGTAAAATATACACCAAATTTTTAAACAAAAATTGAAACATTGACTTGTGAGGTGAATGAAAATGAGACCTATGAAATAAAGATGGATGGAATGGAGAAAGAGGAAAATATTGAAATGGAATTATAAATGTTCAGAGATAGCAGGATATATTAGTAAATTAACTTTCCTGTGTGGAGCGATAGCACAGCAGTAGGGCGTTTGCCTTGCACGCAGTCAACATGGCTGACCTGAGTTCGATTCCTCCGCCCCTCTCGGAGACCCCGGCAAGCTACCGAGAGTATCTCACCCGCTCGGCAGAGCCTGGCAAGCTCCCCGTGACATGTTCGATATGCCAGACACAGTAACAACAAAGTCTCCAATGGAGACGTTACTGGGCCCGCTCGAGCAAATCGACGAACAACGGGAGGGCCTTTACCTTCTTAACTTTGCTGTGTATGATTATATTAGGTACATTTATATGTGGTTGTGTCCACAAAGAAGAAATAAAAAATATGACATTCCATGTGCCATTAGTGTGTACAATATCCATACTGTGGATTCTCAATATCATTCTTCAACAAATGGAATCAAGAAATGTGCTAGATTTGTAGCCCTGGGAAAAAATATAAGGTAACCACAGCTGCATTTTTGGTGCTGAAAAATAAGAAAAGTATCAATAAAAGGAAGGAACCATATCAAAAAGACAGAAAAAAAACATGAAAGAACACTAATGTCTAATAGTTTGACAACAAATTAAATAATGATAGTATTGTTTATATTCATAGAAATAAATAATCCACAAACATACTGAACACAAATAAAAATATTTAGGGCATAAGGAACAATTATTCATTACTTAGGAATTTTAATTTACAAATGTGCAGGATTGAAAAAAATCACTTCAAAGTTATAGTTAAGAAAACAGAACAAAAAATGCCAAAGATGAAGAATAAATACTTGCAATATATGTATCTAATAAAAATATTTATGACAAAACTGCCTAAATCTTGAAACTCAACAACAAAATGAGAAAAAAAATCTTAAAAAATGCCAAAATATATCCTTTTCACCAAATTTTCACAAAAATAAAGAAATTATATTAAGTGCACCAGAGAATGCTGTTTGCTTCTTTACTGATGAAATGGCATGTTGGATTTCGGAAGGGAGAATGGTGGGAATGACATATCCATCCTACAGAATTTGGTATGTGGGCAGGTGGACATAGCTATCAAAGAGATCTGAGTAGAACTCATGGATAACGTTTTCATTGTCCTTCTGGAAGATGTGATAGATCTATCAGGACCTCGGAGGGCAGTGATCTTGGTGTTACAGTTGGCAGGACTGTACAGGAGAGCACTGTGAATACTTTTCCTGGGTTCTGTCACAACGATCAACACTGCTGCTCTTCTCTCTTTGAGGTCTTCCTTTATCACTTCTCTGCATAGCTTTGCGAACTCAGACATTTGCTTGTGATTGCCTGAGGCTCACGCCAAACCACATTGGCAAACGATCTCGAGTGTTTCCGAAGACAGGCATCTGTTTGTGGCTTTCTCTCTCTCGGCTCTCCTTGCACAATCTTGGAGGTGTTGAACCAGTTGATTGTATTCCTCGTTGATGTTGTCAACAATGGCATCTTCCCATATTGCCACAATAGTGCCAAAGAGCTCCCAGTTGGTGGTCTTTCTTGGAGTTCTCTTAAACTTTGCATCCCTTTCTCCCTGCTCTTTGAAGTAGAATTTCACACAAAGAAGACTGATCCCATTTGGAATTTTGGGACAATAGTGACCTTGGTCAGGCAAAACCATTGATTGAATATGATGTGGTCAATTTCATTGTGGAACTGTCCACCAGGAGACTCCCATGTCCAACGTTTAGATTCGGTCTTCTGGAACTGAGGGTTACCATGGATGGTCTTGGTCGACATGATGAACTCAGACAGTCTCTCACCCTGTTCGTTCCAATCTAGAACGAACTCTGGGTCCTGATGTGGAGTTCTTTGGGCAATCTTCTCAGTCCTATATTGGCATTAAAATCACTGACAATCACGTTGTAGAAGGTGTGGTTCTCTTTGTAGAACTTCTCCAGCTCCATGTAGAACTTCTCAATTTCTTCTTCGTCTCAGTTAGATGTTGGTGCACAGACGACGAAGATAGAAACTGCCGCCAGTGAGCCACATCTACTCAAACATAAGCATCCGATTCGAGTTGTTAGGCCTTCGAATGAATCAATGCTCATGGCCATGTTGATGTTGACAAGGATACAGACACCACCGATGCCTCTTTTGTTGCATGTTCTGAGGAACAAGTCTTCTCCAGTGTTGAAAATGGCGTGATGTGATTGATGCGTTCTCATGTTGGTCAGACCAGTGATGTCATACTTGATCTTTCACGCTTGCATCATCAGGTCCTCGATGGATGCTTCCGATGCCATCATACATGCATTAAAATGCAGACAGTCATTTTAGTTCTTCTTCGTTTTGACAGCCTAGTTCGACCCTGAGTTTTTAGCAGCCTCTCCTTTCTCATCCTTCTCAACACTACCATATTGGGGACTCTTTCAGGTTCAGGGGAATGAGGCCCATTTTGTTACTGTTTTTGGCATATCTAATATGCCATGGGTAGCTTGCCAGGCTCTATCATATGAGTGGCATGTTGATTCACTCTTCACTGGTTGGCACTGTTGCCACCCCCTCGCCATGATGAGGTAGTGAACCATCCACGACCATGACCACAAGCATCCTGTTGTTCGTCAATTTCCTTGAGCAGGCCCTAGTAATGTCTCCTTCGTCCTGGCCCTGAGATTTTTTAAAAAGTGCCATATTCAAGGCTCTTTCAGGATTAGAAGAATGAGACCCATTGTTGTTACTGGTATTTAGCATATTGGGTACGCCACGGGGAGTTTGCCAGACTCTGCCATGTGGGCAGGTTACATTTGGTAGCCTGCCAGTTTGCCCAAAGTAGGAATGAGATAATAAGATGTCATGATTCTGGGAGCTGGGTTTTATAGTCTCTGAGTCTTGGCAGTTGATGGGATTACACGGTGCCAGGGGGCCAGTTGGTGGGTGTGACCCCCGCCTACTGGAATTTGGAGGATCTGGGTGGAGGATGCTCAGTCCCGATCCGAGTAGGCTTGAAGATCTTAGCCTTGGGACCCGCTTGCCTTTGTTCCTCTGCCGGTACATTCATGTGTGCAGAGAGTGGTCTCAGCATGGTGGTGGCTGGTTCTGGAGGTCTTCAGCTGCTGGAGCCCTGGTCGGGGTGGGGAGGGAAACTCAACCTGCTCCCCTCCAAGGGGCCCCGGTGAGGACAGCCATGCACGAGGGCAGGAGACTCTGCACTGTTCTCTTCCAGGAGCTGGGTTTTATAGTCTCTGGGTCTTGGCCATTGATGGGATTACACAGCGCCAGGGGTCCAGTTGGTGGGTGTGACCCCTGCCTACTGGAATATGGAGGATCTGGCCATCCAAGGGGCTAAAATATATTCCCAGGAGAAACACATAAGAGCTGGACATTGCTGCCTACACACTATATTTTTAATAATATCAAAATAGAAATAGTCCAGACGTTCAAAATAGATGTATGAATTAAGGAAAAAAGTTATAAGTAAGAAATTTGTGATGCATGCAACCACACAGATGAAGCTCAAATAATATGCTGAATGAATAAAGTCAGTCATATAAGACTACCTGGTGCATGATTCCATATGCATAAGTAGAGAAACAGATTAGTGGTCAACTGATTTGTGGCAGAAATAAGATTGATTATAAAGTAATGACTGCTTAGAACTTCTTGGAAACGTTCTGCCTTTGATTGTGTTTGTGGTTTTATGGATATATACATATGTCAGAACTTATTTAATCATACATTGTAAAAGCGAGCAATTTTTGGTACTTAAACATATTTTCAATGCATATAATAAAATGCAATAAAATAAAAAATATATAATTTAAAATTTGGATAAGATTCAGACATCACTTATTGTGGCCCTCTTTGAGATGGGGAGCACAGGTAAGAGTCTAGACATCTTGCTTCCTAGTCTGTACTATATTGAATCCTTAAAAGTGTAAATGAGTATATAGATGTATGAAGATGCAGAATGGTATGGATTGGTCTTTTGACCTTGTATTTTATCATTTCATTTCTTAACCTAACTTCTCCACATATGTACTGCTGAACTGGTTCCTTGTCTTGCTAAACCAAGGGAGAGGGAATGCCATGGGGCTCTCAGAACATATTGGTTTGTCTGGCTTTTCCAGAAATGATAGGAATTCCTCCTCGGATCAGTTTCCAAGACCTAGAAATGTTTTCAATAAGCCATGCGGCGTTTTGGCTCAATCTCCTGCTCAGTTCATGCCTTTTGGGCTTCACAGAACACTCAATCTGCAACATGTGCTAGAAACCTGGACGAGGCTATGATTGAAAACTTCTGCTGTCTCTCATCAGCCACTTAGTTTTTTGTTTTCGGTGGTCCATTTCCACCTGCCTGGGAAAATAAACCTCAGAGAGCCACCAGAAATGGGAGGTGAAGGTTAACGCTTCCTGGTCTTTGACGCAGTTATTGCAGCCTGTCACACATCACACTTGAGCTAGTTCAGAAGCTTCATCTTGTCATTTACAATGTTTTCCAGAAATGTTTATATATTATTTTAAATGGCACATTTCCACATTTACTAGATTAAAAAAAATTAAGTTTAGTTCGAACACGTGAAAGGATGCAACGCACAAAGGGGAAAGAAACTCTTACAAAGGTTTAGATTTAACCATACGGGGGAGAGACAGATCAGTCGCCATTTCCATACAACGTGTGGAGATACCTGTTGGATTTTCATTCAGGATAGTCTTCTATTCCTGACAGATTGAATGAAACAGCAGAGCTGCTTGACCGAGAAAGGTCTAATTTTCTTCTTAAAAAGAGCAAAAAAGGAAATGACAAGTTTGAGTCTTTTCTGGCTTTGAGTTTTCTCATTTGTGAAGTGAATGTTTGGATAACCCTACAAGTGATTTTACCATTCTGACCTTCTTTGATGGTGATAGCCGTCTGTCTTGTTCAATAGAATGATAGAATGGGTCGTCTCTGAGTTCAACTCTTGGAAATTACTCAGTGTTTACATGCCCTTGATGTTAGCCTCTTGTATCTTCTTGCATGTGGCTGTATCCCTTCTCAAACTTTTGGCTTATCCAACGAGGTCTTTGCAAAGATGCAGATGTTTCTTAAAAGTGGCAAAAAGATCAAAGAATCTTTTTGTGCCTGATGTGCTGGAATGAGTCTGAGTTCTGCTAAATCTGATTTGGACATATTAAATAAAACCAGAAATTAGTGGTTTATAAAGGTTGATGAAGTTTTGGAACATCATGGGTCAGAATCTGAGCATAAACAAAACTGCCATGCTTTTATTTTTATTTTTTATTTTTATCTACACCTATAAAACTAAGAAAATGGAGATTTCTACATAGTATAGCTGATTTGTTTTAGAATATTAGCATTTATACAATTAGAATTTACATTGTTGGCACTCTTATTATAAGGATAACCAAACTGTGTTTGCCAAAACTAATGACTCTTCAGAAAAAAATTCAAAATTATTATTTGTGCAGCTGGACCAATACAGTAGGCAAAGACACTTGTCTTGGGTGCAGTCAACCGTGGTTCAATCCCTGGCACTATATATGGTTCTCTGAATCCCACAGGGAGTAAACCCAGAGCCCAGACAGGTGTGCCCTCCCCAAAAATCAAACAACAGAAACCAAAATTAAGCAAAGAGAAAAATTGCTTTTTGGCAAAGCAGTAAATAGGAGCCAAGGATATAAAAAAAATACATAACTCCTACTTACAAAAAAATACACACCGAGAAGAATAGAAAACACTCTAGTAACTGATATAAATTCAATACTTCTGGAACTTGAAGAAAGATAGCTAAAAATGTATTTGGTATAGATTTTATGAGTTTATCTTCACACAATAAATGAATTCTCATCCTCTTCCCTTTTTGATATCTTGGATCTCTGTTTTAGTTCCAGATGTCAAGTGTTTAGTTAGCCCTTTTAAAGTTATTTTATTTTATTTTATGCACCATGGTTTACAGTAGTGTTTTTTTTAAACAAATCAAATTTAACCTCATGGATTTTATTTATTTATTTATTTATTTGCTTTTGGGGTCACACCCAGCGATGCTCAGGGGTCATTCCTGGCTCTGAACTCAGGAATCACTCCTTGCGGTGTTTGGGGGACCATATGGGATGCTGGGGATCGAACCCAGGTCGGCTGCGTGCAAGGCAAACACCCTACCTGCTGTGCTATCGCTCAGGCCCTATAATACTGTTAATGATAAGATTTCATGCACAAAGGATTCCAGCACCGCATCGTCCACCAAATGCCCACTTTTTTCTACTATTGTCCAGTGGTTCCTTCCCCCACCTCATTTCCTTGCAGCTACTGTGGTAAGCATCCTATTAAAGGTCGCTTAATAATAATTAACATATTTGCAAGTGTACATTCTCAATATTTGCATCATAGAGATATGCCTCACGATCACGGCCCTCCCGTTGTTCATTGATTTGCTCGAGCGGGCCCAGTAACATCTCCATTGTGACACTTGTTACCGTGATCGAATACATCACGGGTACCTTGCCAGGTGTTGCCGTGCAGGCTAGATACTCCTAGTAGCTTGCCGGTCTCTCTGAGAGGGGCGGGAGAATCGGGTCGGCCATGTTGGCTGCATGCAAGGCAAACGCCCTACCACTGTGCTATCGCTCCAGCCCTTTTGCATTTGCATCATAGAGTCATAAAAATCTATAGGAACAAAACTACTAGTAAAGTAACTACTGGTGAAATAAACTGCCAGTGTTGTGTTTTCTCAATACGCTATCTAATATCCTTAAATCATATTATCTTTAATTTATTTTAATTAGTTATACTTTCAGCAATAATAATGGTAAAATACTACTGTCCACCCAGCACTCTTGAATCACAGTTCGAATGACCTTTGACTGTATCTTGAGGTTGTTTCCATTGTGGATTGTTACATTTCTCGCATTGTTTATTCATCCTTGGTAATTGAGTGAGATAATCTGGTGGGGTTTTGTTTATAGACTCATTTCACTTAACATGACTACTTCCAACTCTTTCCAAGTTGCAGAAAACTGCAAAATTTCATATTTTCTCATAGCTGAATAGTATTATATTGCATATGTCTACCATAATTTCTTTATTTGCTCATTAATTGTTGGGTTATTTCAATATCTTAGCAATTGGAAATAATATCTCAATGAATATAGATATTGATATGGTCTTCAAAATTTATATTTGAGCTAGATGGCCACGAAAAGTATTATAAAGTCAAATAAAGCTTTATTGTTATGTTTTTGGAGAAAAAAACCCTATTTTTCTCAAGTAGGCTGAAAATTTAAAGATAGTAAGTATACTTTGAAGTATATTAACTACTGGGCTTTTAAAGCTCGAGAAAATTGCTACCTGCTACTTGAATATATCTTTATATTATGTGCCTGGTCATATTTGTATTGATCAATAATATTTCTTCAATTGGGAAATGCTTATTTTTCAAATGTAAGTACAAAGAAAGGAACAGAAAGGAGTTTTATACAGTAGATGAAACTTCTACACAGAACTTTGACAAGGGTTAGTTTGAGAGGCATCTGGTGAGCAGATTGAATGGAGTCATCCCAATAGAAAAGGGCAGGAAACTTTGAGTTTTAAAATATCATAAAATGCATAACAAGACGAGAACAATTTGAGAAATTAATTCAGGTTATCTTAGTATGTTGTTTTCTCCAATAAGCCAACATTTTCTTGGGAACATGAATGAAGCCTCTTGTGCTTCCTTTTACGTCTAAGATCCTATTGATTCTATAAACTCATTTTCTATTTGGGTTAAATTTGCATACTTCACCACTAAATTCAAGTAAAGATTTTGAAGAAAAAAAGGAATTGTTCCCTTATTTAATAAGTATTTATGGAACAATTATGTGCTTCAGATTTTATGCTCCAGTTGAGTCATTGAGGAAGAGTGAATGGTCAATTTCTTAGCAAGATTAACTTCTCATGAAAATCTAGATCACTAAACACAAAAAAATACACAAAATACCCCTCAAATTTGCAGACGATACACAGAGAAGTATGAATTTCATTTTGACTTTAAATATTCCTTTTCATGATTTTCATGTTTTTTATTTGGGTGAAGATGCTTCTCATATCAACTAATGAAGTATGCAATTCAGTCCTTTAAGAGAAATAGCTTTTAAAAAAATTATAACACATGAGGCTCAGATGTTTAATCACTTCACTAGAATACCTCTAAAAGTATTTCTTTTAAAAATTGACATTTTTGAATCTTAGTGAAGAATGCTATGTTATGAATGCTTTCAGATAGTTAAGCATGGAATGCATAGTAAAAGTTATTAATATAAAACCATGACAAGCTAGTTTCCATTTACTACATATAAAGTTTATTTCCAATGAACAACACGTCATTCTAGCAGTTTACTTTAGCATATACTTTTATATTTGATAAATAGAATTTTATTATTCTATTTTATAAATAGAATTTTAAATGGAATTTTGTGATTTTGTGAAATAGAATGGGGTTATTATTTTGCACTTTAGCCGAGGGATTTTGTTATGGAGATAGAGCATAACAAAACAAACTATCATTTCAGTTACAAAATAAAGTATTATAGATTCTGAAGATGAATTAATCAACAATAAGATAGAAAGTTGAAGAATGAAAAAAGACTATATTTTGTTTTGTAAGGGACATTAGTGAGGCCACACAGCTGAAACAAAGGTTTGTATTGGAGCACACTTGAGAGAAAGCTCTGACTTAACCGGACTCTTGTCATTAACCACCCACATATCCTTTTCAAGTTCTTCATCTTATTGAAAGATGAAACCCACTTTATTATTGCTGCCCCCACCTTGTTTTGTCTGTCTTGAATCTTAAAAAACAACTTCTTTTTTCAGTGAAAGTTATTCCAGCTGCTAAGCAGGTGGCCTTCAAACAGAGTATAATTAATTGCACCATCATCACACAGTGTAGCGCTAAACATTCATAATAGCACGGTATTACTGTCCTCCCATCGCTCATTGATTTGCTCAAGCGGGCACCAGTAACGTCTCCATTGTGAGACTTGTTGTTACTGTTTTTGACATATCGAATATGCCACTGGTAGCTTGCCAGGCTTTGCCGTGCGGGCGGGATACTCTCAGTAGCTTGCTGGGCTTCATAATATAATCGATAAATAGAACCAATACTATTTGTGACTTGACAGCAGAAGTTAATATTTTGTTTTATATTTACTTTTTGTTTGTTTGGGTTTGGGGGCACACCCAAGAGTGCTCAGGACTTACTCCAGGCTCTGTGCTGAGGGATTACACCTGGCACGAATTGAGAGACCATGTTGAGTGCTGGGGTTCAAACTTCGACCATCTGCATGCAAAGCAAGTACCTTACCATCTATAGTTCTGTCCCTGAGTCTAATAGTTTCTTAAGAAAATGAGTAACTATTAGATCAAAGAGATAGTATGTGAGTACTTGACTTTCATATGACAGACCCCTGTCCCATCCCCAGTATGCATACGGTCCCCCTACCACAGCCAGGAGTGCCAGAAAGACGTCCTAAGAATAGTTGGTCATGGCTTACACTAATCCTCCACAAAAAATACAAATAAAATATAAGAAGCAATAACTATACACTTGAATTTAAATTTAAAAATAATGTCTTTACCTTTTTTTCTTTATATTTGTACACTGAGTTCCGGGGCCGAGATCTCCAAGCCTACTCGGATTGGGGCCAAGCATCCTACACCCAGATCCTCCAAATTCCAGTAGGCGGGGATCACACCCACCAACTGGCCCCCTGGCGCCGTGTAATCCCATCAACGGCCAAGACTCAGAGACTATAAAAACCAGCTCCTGGAACCGACATCTTATTATGACATCTTATTATCTCATTCCTACTTTGGACAAACTGGAAGAGTCTGGCAAACTCCCCGTGCCTTACCCAATATGCCAAATACCAGTAACAATGATGGGTCTCATTCTCCTATAGAGCCTTGAATATAATCTCAGGGCTAGGCTGAAGGAGACGTTACTGGGGCCTGCTCGAGGCAATCGACGAATAACAGGATGATTTGTGATTTGTGATTTGTGAATTTCGTAAGTCGTCTCCAAAGTGAGGCTCTGAAAAAAGATTGTAAGCATCAAATCCGGGCTTTGAGCCTTCATAACAACAGATCTCTAGGGGCCAGAGAGATAGTATAGTGGGGATTGCCTTGCATGTGACTGACCCAGGATCAATATGGCATCCCTGTATGGTTTCCTGAGCACCACCAGGAGTAATTCAGAGGTGTATAGCCAGGCATGAGGCAAAAAAGCTAAACGAAACAAAACAAAACAAAACAAAACAAAAAACCCAACTGATCTCTGAGCAACTTGTACTTCTTGGTTCTTACTTGCAACATCCATAAAATAAAAATAATCAGTATGCCTAAATCTTGGGCTGGAGCGATAGCACAGCAGTAGGGTGTTTCCCTTGTGCACAGCTGGCCCAGCTGAGCCGGGTTCGATTCCTTCGCCCCTCTTGGAGAGCCCGGCAAGCTACCGAGAGTACCTCGCCAGCGCAGCAAAGCCTGGCAAGCTACCCGTGACATATTCAATATGCCAAACACAGTAACAACAAGTCTCATGATGGAGATGTTACTGGGCCTGCTGGAGAAAATCTATGAACAACGGGAGGTCAGTGCTACAGTGCTACCTAATTCTTCTAGTCATTTTCGTAAGAAAAAGGAAATACATATATTATTTACTTCATGTTATATACTTCCTATTATCATGTTAAAATGCTCATTTCTAATGCTAAATTTTATACTTAAACCTCTTGTCTTTTTTTTCTTTTGCTTAGTCTTTCCTATTCAATAATGTTGCAGTTGATACTGTAGACTGATTGGAGAAAGACTAACGTACACTATTTATTTCCTCAAATTGCAGCATTTGCATTTACTGTGAAGTAGTCCCTGAAATTTCATTGTTTATAGTAATATATTTTAGCAAATGGGTGAGGAAGAAAGAAATTTTATTAAGAGACAAGAACTTTTCAGAAAGTCTTTTAAAAGTTGGACCAGTCTTAGCTTATTCTTTTTGGTTGTCTAAACTGCATAAGCATTACATATTTCACAGATGTTTTCCAGGAAATCATTTTATTAATAAATTCAACTTTTAGTCAATATGTTACCAAAATAATCTTGTTTTGAAGTAAGCATATCAGAGTCAGCCAGAATATTTTTAAAACTGTGATTAGAATAGATTTTAATGAAAAAGCAAGTTTTGTTTTGTTAAGTAACTGCTGGAAGTGGTTATGCCTGATATTGGATTAGGGTTTACATGGCCAGAAGCAAACTCAGACCTGACAAGAATAAACATCATTCCTTGCTTCAGGAATGAAAAAACAAACAAATGAATCAAAATTCTAAAGGTAGCACAGGGACAAATGTCCCAGGAGGTAGTAGAAATGCTTCTTTGGAGCCTATTCATATCAGTTAGCAAAATTCAGGCAAACACTGGAAGAAGGAATAAACTTCAGCATGAAAATGGAAGTTACTTTTGTAATGGAAAAGATTTTTCTTCTACTTATAATAAGTATAAAGTTTAAGCAAGTCTTTTGTATTATCACTGCCCTTTCCATTTCATGCTTTTTAGATAATTATAAATATAAAAATACATATTGTAAACGACTGAAAAACTTTGCTAAGGAAAATTTAGGTCGATGTTCTTAAGTTACTTTTAATCTCAATTTACATACTACAATAATAAAATGTATTGCAAGACAGTGAAAGGGACAGCATATAATAACATTGCAATCTCATAATGATATTTGCAATATCAAGGAATACTCTATAAAATTAGAAGTCCAATGCAAATAAAGCACGCACTCAGGCTGGCCGAACCAGGTTCGATTCATCTGCCCATCTCAGAGAGCCCAGCAAATTACCAAGAGTATATTCAATATGCCAAACACAGTAACAACAAATCTCAAAATGGAGATGTTACTGGGCCCGCTCGAGCAAATCGATGAACAAGAGGAGTACTCTACAAAATAGAACCATTAAAAAATTTTTAAGCTTCCTGAAATGTATAGATTGAATCTCAAGATACCAGAATTGGGATAAAGTATAGAGGTGATTAAGCAACAGAATAAATATTTCAAGCTTGTTGCTTTTCTTCCATTATATCATTAGTAAGATCTTAAAGAAATCTAAAAATGCTCAATAAATGGTACAAAACCTCCAAATACTATGACAGTATGATTCACTAGTGGTCAGTAAAATTTCTCTCAAGAAACATAATAAAGATAGATGTATATGCATATATACATGAGAAAAAATAAGAAAAAAAGAAAATATGAGAAATATTTATTTTAAGGATTTTTTTCAACATGTGATTAACAAAATTTGCAGATAGGACTGAAATCCTTGGAGAACTAGAATAAAGCTGATGCTTCAAGTCAAGTCTGAAGCAAGTATGGAAGCAAAATTCCTTCTATCTGGGTATTTAGTTTTTTAACAAAAGCCTGTGTTTTGTTGGATGAATTCCACCATTCTGAGTGGCAATTTGTCATTTACTTAGGATTATGAGGGCTGGAGTGATAGCACAGCGGTAGGGCGTTTGCCTTGCACGCAGCCAGCCTGGCCAAGCCAGGTTCAATTCCTCCGCCCTTTTGGAGAGCCTGGCAAACTACCGAGAGTATTCAATATGCCAAACACAATAACAAGAAGTCTCACAATGGAGACATTACTGGGCCCGCTCAAGCAAATCGATGAACAATGGGAGGACAGTAATATCTTTAAAAGATACCTTCACAGAAACTGGTACTAGCCCCAAATTTAGGTATTGTAGCATAGTCAAGTAGTTACATAAAATTAACCATTATATCTTTCAATGGGTGAAAATAAATGAGTTTTACAGAAAATATTCAATAAAGCAAAGAGATAGGAACAAAATTGATGTGTACATATGCATGGCTGCATGTGTGGCTATCCATCTGCTTACATATGCTTGTACATTTAAAAAGATACTTGAAAATGTTGGATGCATACATGAACATTGTGTTGTGCACAGATATAGCAACATTATGCCTATAAAATATATAAACATTTGCACTCCTATCAACCAGTGCTAAAGATATGTCTTATATGCTTTGTCCTACACTTAGAATAATAGGCTACAAAGTTGAAAATTTATAATCAATTTTTACTTATCTTAATATTTTGTAAATAAAAATATTATTTCAAAACAACAGCATACAGAACTGTGCATTAATTTCTTTATCATATGTAATATACTTGATATTTTGCCATATAAAATGTCTGGAGTAATTGATTTTATTTTGAATAATTTCAAAAACTTATTCAGAAATCATCTATTACATGTTAATTAGCTACTATTTTCTCATACTTTGTTTGACTTTCACTAAAAACAGAACATCTGATAACATAAATATCTTAAAGTATACTTATGATAATAATTATCAGTTGACATTTCATTTTCTCAAATAGCATTGTTAAAACTATCTTTAATAAAATTAAGGGATATAAGAAGAATACAAACACAAATATAAATACTCATTTTCATTTGTTGGCTTTCATCATGGTTACATTATGCCTAAATGTTTTAAATCTAAGTACATAATCTAAGGGATTAACGTTGAGTTGAGCTTTCTAAATGAAGATTCCAGATAAGGAGGCTCCAGTAAGCACAGATGACTACATAAAGAAATTGTGGTATAAATACATGACAGCTATAAGAAAAAATAAATTTGGGGGAGGGGGTAGAGAGATAGTACAATGGATAAGGTGTTTGCCTTGCATGTGACTGGCCCGAGTTTGATCCCTGTCACCCTATATGGTCTCCTGAGCCCTCCAAGAGTGATATCTTAGTTCAGGCCCAGGTATAAACCCTTAGCAACACTGGGTGTGCCATTCCCTGACCCCTGCAAAAAAGTTAAAATCATGAATCATGAACTTGAGGTTTTGGACTAACGGAAGTCAGTCAGAAGGACAGACACTAAATGATCTTTCTCCAATATTCTATATGAAGATACACAGTAAGGGAATAAGAAATGGCCAAAGGCAAAAAAACAAAATAAACTAAATTGACAGTCTACAGAACTGAGCTTAGTAAGGAGGTGGAAGGGATATTAGGGACATTGGTGGAGGAGAGCAGACAGAAGTGGGGAGTTTTGTTGCAAAATTTTATGCATCAAACTCAATTATTAGCATCACTGTATATCACAATTAATCAATCACACTTAATCACTTAACTTCCCGTTAGTCGTCGATTTGCTCAAGCGGGCACCAGTAACATCTCCATTTGTCCCTGTCACGTGCTAGTGTAGCCCAATGGCATCTATTCGCTCTGGGAACATGAAGAGCCTCAAACCGATCGTTCATGATCTTCACGAAGAAGTCTGACCATCTGGTAGGTGGGCGGCCACGCGGTTTTTGACATCCCGTGGAATCCAGTCAGTAACAGCTCTAGTCCAGCGGTCGTCTTTAAATCTCATTACGTGACCAGCCCATCTGATTTTCGACACCTTGGCAAATGAGACAGTGTCCCTGATCCTTGATCGTCGACGGATGTCAGAACTCCGGATTCGTTCTCTCATTTGAGTGAAACGTGATATTCCAAGCATAGCTCTTTCTATTCTTCTTTGGGAGACCTGAATGGCGTTCTCATCCTGTTTGCGTAGGGCCCAGGTCTCTGAGGCATATGTTAATGCAGGAAGAACAGTGGAATCAAAGACATGTGCCTAGAGCCGGAGGTTCTTCGTCCTCTTAGCTATTTCTTCGACGTTCTTGAAGGCGTTCCAAGGTGCTCTCTTCCTCCTGCGCAGCTCGGGTGCCAGGACATGTTGATTTCTCGACCTAGGCACACATAGCTGTTGCATTCAGAGATGGTCGTTCCGTTGAGAGCGAATGGGGCATCAGGAACGAGGCTGTTTCTCATAAACATTGTCTTCGTAAGATTCAGCTGTAGTCCTACCTTTCCACACTCACGGTCAAAGTCGGCCAGCATTTGTGCTGCTTGGCTGATGTGTGGTGTTATTAAAACAATGTCATCAGCAAAGCGGAGGTGGTGTAATTGCTGACCATCTATCTTCACTCCCATTCCTTCCCATTCCAGTTGTCGCATGATGTTCTCGAGGGTGGCACTGAAGAGTTTCGGTGAAATGGTATCACCCTGCTGCACCCCTCTCTTGACATCAACGATCACTTCTTTGTAGAATGGTGAGATCCTGGTAGTGAATCCGCAATACAGCTCACGGAGGATCCTGATGTATTGGGCTTGAATGCCCTGATTGGCTAGGGCTTCAATGAGCGCTTCTGTCTGAACAGTATAAAAAGGCCTTCTTTAAATCAATGAACATTAAACAGAGCGGCATCTTGAACTCCTGAGAAACCTCAATGAGCTTGGTTATCGTGTGGATATGGTCGATGGTGCTGAATCCTTTGCGGAACCCGGCTTGCTCGCATGGTTGTCCTTCTTCTAGTGTTCTGCCAATCCTATTTAGGATGACTCGAGTGAACAACTTGTAGATGACAGACAATAGGCAGTTCGGGCGATAGTTGCCAATGTCATGGATGTCTCCCTTCTTGAACAGTAGTACGGTCCTGCTGGTTTTCCATTGGGACGGAACCTTGCATTCAGACAGGTAGCGAGTGAAGAGCCGAGCCAGTGTATTGGTGAGTACTGATGGCAGGTTCTTCAGGTGTTCAGGTCTGACCTTGTCTGGGCCAGGTGCTGTTTGTTTCTTTACCGAGGAAATGGCGTGTCAGATTTCGGAAGGGAGAACATTGGGAATGACATATCCATCCTGGGGATTTTGGTATGTCGGCAAGTGGGTATGACTATCGAAGAGATTTGAGTAGAAGTCATGGATAATCTTCTCCATTGCCATTCTGGAGGATGTGATGGATCCATCAGGACGTTGGAGGGCAGTCATCTTGGTCTTGTAGTTGGCGAAGGACAGGCGGGCATTACAAATACTTTTCCCAGCTTCTGCCGTGTCTAGCAGCACTTCTGCTCTTCTCTCTTTGAGGTCTTCCTTGATCGCATCTCTACACTGCTTTGCGAGCTTGGATGTTAGCTTGTGGTTGCCTGAGGCATGTGCCAAGCTACGCTGGTGAATTAGCTCAAGAGATTCTGAAGACAGGCGTTTTTTTGTGGCTATCTCTCTCTTGGCGTTCCTCGCACATTCATGGAGGTGCTGAACCAGTCGATCGTATTCCTCGTCAATGTTGTCAACAATGGCATCTTCCCATGTTGCCTCAATAGTGCCAAAGAGTTCCCACTTGATGGTCGTTCTGGGAGTTCTCTTTTTGAACTTTGCAGCCCTTTCTCCCCACTCTGTGAAGTAGAATTTTGCACGAAGGAGACGGTGGTCCGATCCCGTTCGAAATTTTGGGACAACAGCGACATCGATCAGGCAAAACCTTCGATTGAATATGATGTGGTCTATTTCGTTGTGGAATCGTCCACCGGGAGACTCCCATGTCCAACGTTTAGATTCTGCCTTCTGGAACTGTGAGTTACCATGGATGGTCTTGGTCGACATGATGAACTCAGACAGTCTCTCACCCTGTTCGTTCCATTCTAGGCCATGGGTCCCGATGTGAAGTTCTTCAGCTGATCTTCTCGGTCCTATCTTGGCATTAAAATCACCCACGATGATCTTGTAGAATGTGTGGTCTTCTTTATAGAACTTCTCCAGCTCCATGTAGAACTTCTCGATTTCTCTTTCATCATAATGAGATGTTGGTGCATAGACAACAAAGATAGAAACTGCAGGCAGTGAGCCATATCTATTCAAATGTAAACTTCCGATTCGGGTTGTTAGGCATTCGAATGAATCAATGCTCATGGCCAAGTTTGTGTTGACAAGGACACCGACGCCTCCAACACCTCTTTTATTGCATGTTCCAAGGAAAAATTTCTTCTCCAGTGTCGAAAACGGCATGGTGAGATTCATGCCTTCTTGTCTCGGTCAGACCCATGATGTCGTACTTGATCATTCGCGCTTGTACCATCAGGTCCTCGATGGATGCATCTGATGTTAGCGTACGTGCATTGAAAGTACAGGCGATCATTTTTGTCTTCCTTCATTGTGGCAGCCTAGTTCGGCCTTCAGATTTTGTCGGCCTCTCCTTTCTCATCCTTCTCAGTGCTGCCATGTCGGTGAAGCCTTCAGGGTCAGGTGAATGAGACCAGTTGTAGTTACAGGTTTTGGCATATCGAATACACAATGGATAGCTTGCCAGGCTCTTCCGTGCGGGCGGAATACTCTCGGTAGCTTGCCAGTCTTTCTGAGAGGTAAAGAGGCTTTTGGGGCGACCTCTAATCACCCTTGTAGGTGTTACCATATTTGAACCCTATCAAATATGGTACGACAATTCCGGAAGATGGGTATTTACTGTCTTATGATGTGTCGCGCGGGTCTGGAAAGCGTCCTGGAGTGTGGAAGCGGCTGGGTAATGGAGGTAGTGTCGATTAATTCATCAATAAATATTAAAAATAAAAAAGAGGCATTTGGTATGTGGAAATCCTATTTTTGTTTTTTTCATCTTTTCTCTCTCAACTGTCCTGATACCACATGTGTGTTCTGTTTCTTTTGTTTGTTTGTTTCCCACATGAAGCAATTCTGCCACTTCAGCTGAGTTTCCTACAACTCAACTCAATTCCAACACTTCTACCTAGTGACAGCACCTGATACACAGCTTAAAATCTCAGGCTCATGAGACCCCACTTTGGATCCCACCGAGGGCAAGTACTAAAATTTCAAGTTGCCCAAAACTTCTGTATGATTTAGCTGCAAATCAGAGGTTTCCGTAAATTCCCCCTTTGCATTTGATTATTTGTTATGACAGATGACAAAACTCAGATACAGAAAAAAATTCTTTGGTTCCAATGTAATTCAAATAACTCCTCAAATTTGGGGGTTTACATAAATGTTTCCTCATATCGGCAAGATGAATGAAATAATTTGCAATTTTGAGGGGCTAAATCTCTGGTGTTCGGGGCTTGCTCCTGACACTGCTCACAGAGTCACATACAGTGCCAGGGTTAGCTAGCTGCCTACAAAGAATTTGCCTTAATTCCTCGACATTATCTCTCCAGCCTCTCATTAGTTATGATTGAAAATTCTGAAGTCCCATTCCCTTCTCAGAAGGTTAAGTTAGACTGAAATTCAACACTTGTATCACAATTTGGTTTAACATCCTTAAAGTTACCTAAAGGTTTTCTAAATGCCACCTAATTAACAAATAACAGGTATCTGATTTCTTCTGTGGTCTAAAATGTACTGATTTTAGAAGCTCTGTGTCAGGGCATAATATAAATCAAAAATATTAATCTTAGTCTGGCTGCTACATATAAACAAAATAATCATTCTGTCCCTGTGATTTTCACACTTGAACTTTTTAAAAAAATTTTTTTAATAGTGAGATATCATGAGGTACAGTTGCAGACTTACAAGTTTTTGTGCTTGGGTTTCCGTTGTACAATGATTGAGTACCCATCCCTCCACCAGTGCCCATTTCCCACTACCACGGATCCCAGTATCCCTCCCACCCCCATCCCTCCCCCCATCCCACCTTGCCTCTGTGGCAGGGCAATCCCCTCTGTTCTCTCTCTCTCTCTCTTATTGGGTGTTGTGGTTTGCAAAAGAGGCAATGGGTGACAATCATGTTTAGTCTATAGTCTATCTTCTGCATGCTTCTCCCATCCTGGGAGGATCCTCCCAACACCTTTATTTGGTGTTCCCTTCTCTATCTGAGCTCCCTTTTCCCCTAGTATGTATGGTTGGTCTCCAAACCATGGAGTAAAATTCGTGGTACTAATCTTGGCCATTCTTGTGTGTTAGTCTCCTATTTTGTTACTTTATGTTTCCCAGATGAATGCAATCTTTCTATGTGTATCCCTTTCTTTCTGAGTCATTTCGCTTAACATGATACTTTCCATGTAGTACCACTTGTATGTAAATTTCGTGACTTCGTCTTTTCTAACAGCTACATAGTACTCCATTGTGTAAATGTACCAAAGTTTCTTTAACCAGTCATCTGTTTTTGGGCACTCAGTTTTTTTCCAGATTCTGGCTATTGTAAAGAGTGCTGCAATGAACAGACAATTGCAGATGTCACTTCGACTACACTTTTTTGCCTCTCTGGGGTATATTCCCAGGAGTGGTATTGTTGGATCAAATGGGAGCTCAATTTTTAATTTTTTGAGAATAGTCCATACTGTTTTCCAAAAAGGCTGAACCAGTCAGCATCCCCATGAACAGTGAAGGAGTGTCCCCTTCTCACTACATCCATGCCAGCACCAGTTGCTTTTGTTCTTGTGGATATGGTCCAGTCTCTGTGGTGTGAAATGATATCTCATTGTGTTTTTGATCTGCAACTCCCTGATGATTAATGATGTGGAGCGTTTTCTCATGTGCCTTTTAGCCATTTGGATTTCTTCTTTGTGAAATTTTCTATTCATTTCATCTCCCCATTTTTTGATGGGGTTGAATGTTTTCTTTTTGTGGAGTTCAACCAGTACTTTGTATATCCTTGACATTACCCCTTATTGGATGTGTATTTGGCTAATATCCTTTTCCATTCTGTAGACTGTCTTTGTATTTTGGTTACTGTTTCTATTAAGATGCAGAAGCTTCTTAGTTTAAGATAGTCCCATTTGTCTAACTCTGTTTTCACTTGCTTGGCCAGCAGAATGACATCTTTGACCAAGTAGGATTCATCCTGGGGATTCAAGGCTTGTTTAACACTCGGAAATCTATCAACATAATTCACAATATCAACAAAAGAAAAGATAAAAATCATATGATCATATCAATAGATGCAGAGAAAGCATTTGACAAGATCCAGCTCCCATTTATGATGAAAACCCGAGCCAAAATGGGGATAGATGGGACTTTCCCCAATATAGTTGAGCCATCTACCACAAGCCTACAGCAAGCATCGTCCTCAATGGGGAAAAACTGAGAGCCTTCCCTCTAAGATCAGGGACGAGATAAGGATGCCTACTCTCTCCACTGCTGTTCAATATAGTAATGGAAGTACTTGCAATAGCGATTAGGCAAGAAAAAGATATTAGGGGCATCCTAGTAGGAAAGGAAGAAATCAAGCTCTCACTATTCACAGATGATATGATACTATACTTAGAGAATCCTAAAACCTCTACCAAGAAACTTCTAGAAACAATAGGCTTGTATAGTACAGTGGTGGGCTATAAAATCAATACCCAAAAATCCATGGCTTTCCTATATGCAAATAGTGAAAGAGAAGAAAGTGACATAAAGAAAACAATCCCGTTTACAATTGTGCCCCAGAAAATCAAGTACCTGGGAATCAGCTTAACTTAGGAAGTAAAGAACCTGTACAAAGAAAACTACAAAACACTACTTCAGGAAATAAAAGAGGATACGAGGAAATGGAAAAATATCCCCTGTTCATGGATCGGGAGAATTAACATCGTCAAAATGGCAATGCTTCCCAAAGCACTGTATAAATTCAACGCAATCCCTATTAGGATACCCATGACATTCTTCAAAGAAGTGGAGCAAACACTCCTGAAATTTATATGGAACAATAAGCCCCCACGAATAGCTAAAGCAATTCTTGGGAAAAAGAAAATGGGAGGAATCAACCTCCCTAACTTCAAACTCTACTACAAGGCAGTAATAATTAAAATGGCATGGTACTGGAACAAAGGCAGAGCTGCAGACCAATGGAACAGGGTTGAATATACTGACATCTCTCCAGCAAGCATGTGAGCATCTAATCTTTGATAAGGGGACAAGAAAAGTGAAGTGGAGCAGGGAAAGCCTCTTTAACAAATTGTGCTGGCAAAACTGCACGGCTACATGCAAAAAAATGGGCTCAGATCTCTGCCTAACTCCATGTACAAAAGTAAGATCTAAGTGGATTAAAGACCTCAACATCAGACAGGAATCCATAAGGTACATTGAGGAAAAAGTTGGCAAAATCCTCCATGACGTAGAAGCTAATCGTGTCTTCAAAGATGTCACACTTGAACTTTTTAAACATTATTATGATTGGTTTTAGAAAAGTCTCTTTATCGGAAACAAATTTTGTTTTGGAAGGGTTAATGTGAGAGACTCATTTATTTTATGTACCCTCAAGTTAAAATATAAATATCTATATTCCAAGTTAGCCTTTGCTCTCACCCTCTTACCCCAGTCTTCATAGTTGTGAGCCTGATTTCTTATTTGTGCTAGAAAAATTGCCTTTACAGCACTTAGATGTTACAACTTCAAGTTATCTTTTGATGTGTGTGTATGTGTGTGTGTGTGTGTGTAATAGAAATAAGAAAGTGTGAGAGTAAAGAAGGGAGAAAAGGAAATGACAGAGTCTAATGGAACAACACAGTTAACACAGATGATAATTGAAAGCTTAAAGTGAAATGAAATAGTATGCATCAAGAGGAAACTTGTGACATGAGCAAGAGAACTCAGACATACCACATCACCTCTATCTGTGCTTTTTCCACTTGTTTAAATGCATACAAAGAGTAAGAAAATGATTCCTACTCCATATGTGTTTAGAATATTATGCATTTTTTGCCAATAATCTTTGGCTAGTGTTCATGCCATTATCTCAATTCGAAAGATTTCTTTTGTTTTTTTCCCCCATTAAGAAGAGGCTCAAGTGGTGCTCAAAAGGCCTGGAGCCCTTGTGATTCTTGGCCAACTGGACCAGTATTCAGGGTGAGGGTCCAAGGTATTTTGGGGACCTACAGATTAGAGGTTATCTGGGCCACAACAGTGAATCTGTGGGGTCAGAGCTCCTGGGCCATACCCGAGGGTGCTTGGGACCTTCAGGATAACATCTGATGATGCTTCGGGGGAATTATATAGTAACATGGATTAAACTGTAGTAACATGGATTAAACTGGGGTTAGCTATATGTAAGACAGGCACATTAAGGCCTATACTAGCTCCCAGGCCTTTGTTTTGAAAGATTTCTTTAGGATTTCCTTAGAATCCACATTATAAAATATTTCATTGATATTATTAGTTTGAATATCAACTAAATTTCCAATTGCTACTGTGCAAATTACCAAAGACTTGGTGGCTTACAGCAACATGAATGCACAAATTAATTTCCTCTTAAAAGATGAGAGCCAGGCATCAGTAGTCTAAAATTAAAATGTCAACAGGGCTTTGTGACATTTGGAGACTCTAGGCTCTAGAAAATTAAGACATGGACGTCAGAGTGTCATTATTTCACCTTCATTAGAATATTGTGGAATAGGCTATTATTTTAAGGAAACACTAAAATGGTATGAGTTTTGAAACTTTTATAACATCCTAACCTTAGCTAGTATTCTGAGTTTTGGACTCTAATACTGTAAGAATTCTCCCTGTTCTAAGTGGAGGTCTTTGAACAGGTACTGTGCCCTGAAGGTATTATGAGTATATTTTTATACAGGATAGACCCAGAAGTTGTGGCTGATAAATACCAGGAGGTTTACTCCATGGCTTGGAGGCCAGCCGCACACTCTAGGGGTAAAGGCAGCTCAGATAGAGAAGAGAGCACCAAATAAAGCGTGTTGGGAAGATCCACCCAGGATGAGAGATGCATGCTGAAAGTAGACTATAAACCGAACATGATTGCCACTCAATTCCTCTTTTGCAAACCACAGCACCCAAAAGGAGAGAGAGAACAAGAGGGAATGCCCTGCCACAGAGGCAGGGTGGGATGGGGGGGATGGGGATGGGAGGGATACTGGGATTAGTGGTGGTGGAGAACGGGCACTGGTGGAGGGATGTATAACTGAAACCCAAGCACAAAAATTTGTAAATCTACAACTGTACCTCATGGTGTTTCACTAATAAAAATTAAAAAAAAAAAAACCCATGCCAAAACCCATGCTCGTTATCTCTCCAGTGGTAGTTGGTTTGAACTGAGCACCTCCACTATAGAGACAATTACATTGTTAATAATTTTCTTGTCTTAGATAGGAATTGTGTCATTAAATGACATGATTGTAATTTCTCACTGGTGGCAAGCTACCTTAACAACAAAGCTTCTTTATCTGAGCAACAAAACAACTTTTATTTTTAAAGTGACATATATGTTGGACTGAAAATTACTAAGAACTTTGTATAAACATATAATTCAAATATTCAAATATTTAAAATATTTTATTGGGAGGGCTTGGAGTGATAGCACAGCGGGTAGGGTGTTTGCCTTGCACACAGCCGACCCAGGTTCGATTCTTCCATCTCTCTTGGAGAGCCAGACAAGCTACGGAGAGTATCCCATCAGCACAGCAGAGCTTGGCAAGTGACCCGTGGCATATTCGACGTGCCAAAAACAGTAACAACAAGTTTCACAATGGAGATGTTACTGGTGCCTGCTCAAGCAAAATTGATGAACAAAGGGAGGACAGTGAGAGACAGTGCATCCTACAAAGTAGAAAAGCTGTACTAGTCTCACACACATTTGTGAGAAAAAAGAAACATGATAAGCCAGGAGGACTGGTTCTTGGTAGAAAGCTTGCCAAAATTGGAGAAAGATGGTTAGGTCAGAGAAAAGACCACTATAACAATGATAGTGAGAAATGACCACACTCTGGACAAGAACTGGGTGCTGAAAGCAGGTAAAATGTTTTGTATAATAAATTTTCAGGTGAATGAGACCAGTTGTGGTTACTGGTTTAACGTTCTCCCTTCTGAAATCCGACACGCCATTAAGTCGGTAAAGAAACAAACAGCACCCGGCCCAGACAAGGTCAGACCTGAACACCTGAAGAACCTGCCATCAGTACTAATCAATACACTGGCTCGGCTCTTCACTCACTACCTGTCTGAATGCAAGGTTCCGTCCCAATGGAAAACCAGCAGGACCGTACTACTGTTCAAGAAGGGAGACATCCATGACATTGGCAACTATCGCCCGATCTGCCTATTGTCTGTCATCTACAAGTTGTTCACTCGAGTCATCCTGAATAGGATTGGCAGAACACTAGACGAAGGACAAGCATGCGAGCAAGCCGGGTTCCGCAAAGGATTCAGCACCATCGACCATATCCACACGATAACCAAGCTCACTGAGGTTTCTCGGAAGTTCAAGATGCCGCTCTGTTTAACGTTCATTGATTTAAAGAAGGCCTTTGATTCTGTTGAGACGGAAGCGGTCATTGCAGCCCTAGCCAATCAGGGCATTCAAGCCCAATACATCAGGATCCTCCGTGAGCTGTATTGCGGATTCACTACCAGGATCTCACCATTCTACAAAGAAGTGATCGTTGATGTCAAGAGAGGGGTGCGGCAGGGTGATACCATTTCACCGAAACTCTTCAGTGCCACCCTCGAGAACATCATGCGACGACTGGAATGGGAAGGAATGGGAGTGAAGATAGATGGTCGGCAACTACACCACCTCCGCTTTGCTGATGACATTATTTTAGTAACACCAAACATCAGCCAAGAGGCACAAATGCTGGCTGACTTTGACCGTGAGTGTGGAAAGGTAGGACTACAGCTGAATCTTACGAAGACAATGTTTATGAGAAACAGCCTCGTTCCTGAAGCCCCATTCGCTCTCAATGGAACGACCATCTCCGAATGCAACAGCTATGTGTACCTAGGTCGAGAAGTCAACATGACAAATGACCTGGCACCCGAGCTGTGCAGGAGGAAGAGAGCGGCTTGAAACGCCTTCAAGAACGTCGAACAAATAGCTAAGAGAATGAAGAACCTCCAGCTCCGGGCACATCTCTTTGATTCCACTGTTCTTCCTGCATTAACATATGCCTCAGAGACCTGGGCCCTACGCAAACAGGATGAGAACGTCATTCAGGTCTCCCAAAGAAGAATAGAAAGAGCTATGCTTGGAATATCACGTTTCACTCAAATGAGAGAAAAAATTCTGGAGTTCCGACATCCGTCGAAGATCAAGAATCAGGAACGCTGTCTCATTTGCCAAGGTGTCAAAAATCAGATGGGCTGGTCACGTAATGAGATTTAAAGACGACCCTTGGACTAGAGCTGTTACTGACTGGATTCCACAGGATGTCAAAAACCACGTGGCCGCCCACCTACCAGATGGTCAGACTTCTTCATGAAGATCATGAATGATCGGTCTGAGGCTCTTCATGTTCCCAGAGCAAACAGATGCCATTGGGCTACACTAGCACACGACAGGGACAAATGGAGACATTACTGGCGCCCGCTCGAGCAAATCGACGACTAACGGGAAGTTAAGTCATTAAGTGAATAAATTTTCAGTAGTAGTATTTTAAAACTTTGTGCCTAAAAGGGAAAAATAAAAATAAAAGCATTTGTCATAGAAGCAGACTTAGGATAGGAGGGTGTGAAGTAGAACTTGGGGACATGGGTGGACAGAAGTGGACTCTAGTTAAGGAGGGATCCTTGAACATTGTATGACTGAAACATTATCATGAATGGCTTTTATCTCACAATAGTTCAATTTTTTAATAAGTTGCACAAGAGAATCTTAGTAGAAACATCTTCACAAATGAACTCTATAAAATAAATTCTCTGGTTGAAAACCATAAAACTAGCCCTATTGACAATAACTTATTTTTAGATATCATATGTTTATGATAAGTATCACAATGCAAAAAAAAATGAAGTCAGTTACAATTAAAATGCTGATTTTATAACACTCTATTGGAGAGCTGATCAAATAACAGAAAAAGACAATGAGAAATTGACATAGTTGAACAAAGTTAAAATGACTAAAAGAAATTAACAAATGTAATGAAAAGGTATGTTTCAGATACTTGAGAAAGGGACTCCCATTCATTGTTGGTTGGAATGCTGACTGGTCCAGCCATTTTGGAAAACAATATGGGCATTCCTCAAAAAACTAGGAATTGGGCTTCCATATTACACAGCAATACAACTTCTCGGAATATACCCTGGAGATGCAAAAAAACACAACAGAAATGACATCTGCAATTGTTTGTTCATTATAGCACTGTTCTCAATAGCCAGAATCTGGAAAAAACTGAGTGCCTGAAAATAGATGAATGGATAAAGAAACTATGGCACATCTACTACTCAGTTGTTAGGAAGAATAAGGTCATGAAATTTGCCTATAAATAGATGAACTTGGAAAGTTTCATGCTGAGTGAAATGAAAGAAAGAATTACTGCATTCATTTGTGGTATACACACATCTATACATATATGCATATAAATGTGTATATATATATATATATTAGAAGATTTAGCCATAACCAGGGAAAATGGGGTCTAGGAGGACTGGTCAATGGTTGGAATCAACCACAAGTGTGTGAGGGGTAGAGTGTAAGTAAAAAAGAATAGAGAAGGGACACAGATGACAATAATAACAGGAAATGATCATGCTGGACAGGAACTGATTGTTAAAAGTAAGTAGAGGCAGGTGGGATGGAGTGGGGCTGGGGTTGTGGCAGGAGGGATGGAAGGATATAGGGGATATTGGTGGTGGGAAATGTACAAGGTGAAGGGATAGGTGTTGGAACATTTTATGACTGAAACTTGATCATGAAAGTTTTGTAAGTGTATCTCATTCAATTAGAAAAAAAGATGTTTCTGAAGATGTTTATTTGATTGGAAAGTTATTAACAGAAGATTTTGAGGAGAGTGATGAAAATGTAGTTTTGTTCTTTCTGTAATTATGTTGTAAAGTCAAACAAAATGAGGAATGTGTCATTTAGAGTTTTAATGCTTCGTGTCACTATTTTTGCTTTCTCTATTCTAAGGAGTAGAATGGATTTAATTGTATCTTGAATAACTGAACATAAAATAAACTTAGTGCCATTTAATTTGAATCATTTTTTAAAAGTAGAAAGCATCTTTATGTTTTTAATGTATTATTCTAATATTTTTCTGAAAATTTTTTTATAGTTTTCAGCCCACTTACAAATGACATTAATATATATATATATAGAAACTTCTGTATTTTAGAGTTTGTAGACCATCTTTAGTGGCAGCAAAGTATTTAATTAACATCTGGTTGTAAAATATAATTTAAGGTAAGAAATTCTTTTGATAGTCTGTAGAAATTTTTGAAGTGGTGTAAAAGACCACTGAGAACAGATTCCTGGGATCAGGTTTTAAAATACTTTCTTAGGATTTTTCTGGAAAAAAGAAAGCCTAAAAGAGTCTTTCTTTTTGAGAAAAAGACAAATAGACTTGTTAGAGGGTTGGCAAGAGACTAAAAACTCCTCTACAGCATCTAAGGTTAGGTAAAATGGGTGAATATTTTTGATTAGTAGCCATTGGGTCAGTAACATAAACATGGTGCAAGAAAAGACAAAACTCTGAGGTTCTTTAGTTATGTTGAGAACTACTAGTGTCCCAGAAGTTCAGGCAAAGAGGGCCAAGATCCTAAGTCAAGAAAGGTTCGATTAGAGTAAATATATTAGAATGAAAGGACACCCTTACACCCAACTGCTGAAAGGACAGTGAACAAATTTACCTTTCGTTGTGCAGGACACAGGCTACTAAACTGCTAATATAGAAACTGTTTAATAAATCTATACGTAGTTAACCAAGAATGGTGTGGGGATTATTTTCAATTATTTACCTCAATTTTTCTTGGATTTCTCAGATAAGAATAAATTTAACATTTATAAAACAAAAATTGCTGAATTTGGATGAATGTAGATTATTTGGAGATCTCTATAGTATTTTGGTATAAGGAAAGGCAATTTAAGGCAAAAATAGTGTACTAGCTAAGATTATATGTGGAATTTGTGCCTGAAAAGAAATATTTTCTACTTTAACAGTTTTCACCAAAAACTTGGACAACTACTTTGTTTTTATTTCTTTTCCTCACCCCTCTCACTTTCTTTTTTTCTTTTTTAATGTAGAAGTACTGCTATTTATTCAGCCACTGATTAACTGATTGAATTGGGCATGAACTCCACCTTACTTTTTTTTTCATGATTTTATTTATTTTATTTCTTATATTTATTTATTGAATCACTGTGGGAAAAACCTGGAAGCTTAGTAACTTTTCCCTCTCACTTTCTTTCTCTCTCTTTCTCTCTCTCTCATACACAACTACACACACACACGCACACACACAAACACACACAGACTTCTTTCTAACATTCTTTTCTCCTGACTAAACTATGACTTACTAAAGGCAAGAAATAGGGTTTATTATTGACGTATTTCCAATTTTAAAAAGTAGATTAAATAAATCTGTAAATCTGAATAACTTGATGTCAAATTTCCACAGTATGCTTTGTTTTTATTTTTTAATATCTGAGCTCATCTATCTTTTTTCAAATTACAAAGCAAAAAATTGTGGTAACTGTGAACACTGATTTAATTCCAGTAATTTAGCAATGTTTACCTCCTAGTAGGAAGGCAATAAAATAAGAAGCTGTTTTATTATTATTTTCATATTTGTGACTCATTCAAATTGATGATATGTAGATTATATTAACGGAGACCAAAATTATTTGAGAGCCTAAGACAATACTGCAATAAAATTCTGAGTGATAAAAGCAAAAATAATTTCCTATAATTTTCTGAGTGTCTCCTGTGTATTGAAATTTTTGTTAGACATTTTACATGCAATCTTTATATAAAATATTACAGATCCTTTCTTATAACCCTTTCAAACTCAGAAGAAAATTAAGCCAAGTGGTGTTCCCTGCACTGCATTGTGGGAGAAAAGTATGTATGTATTAGAAATAAGATTTTAAATTCTGGGTGGTCATACTTTTGATGTATTCTGATATGACCTAGGTATTTTATATTTTTGCGAAAAGATATGTTAAGTTTGAGATATGGGGTGTGTGAGTTGAAAGAAACTATTCATTTGCTACTAATTTTGGATTTATACAGAGCCCTCTTTCAATGAACACCTTGGTGAATTCTGAGTAAAGTGGTATCTGTAAATACCACTGGCCACAAAGTCTTACTGAGTGAGCTGTGTAGTGATATAGTAGGTGTGCAAACTGGGCAAGTACAGAAAGTATCTGGGCACAGATGACTAAATCATCCCTCCCTTAAATTAGGCCTTTTACCTGTGGTTCTCTGGCAGCACGCAACCTCTTTGTACGACGCATAGAAGAGGCTACCTATGTAATACATGAAATTTAACTTGAATTTCGCCTAATAAGAAAGGCCAAATAATTCTGGGAAACCCAGAGATCACTATGCTTCCATTACATCTAATCCTCATTTAAGTTTATATAAAAACATTTTTGTTGTTGGCTATAATTTAAGCTAAACTGTGAATATTCTGTTCTTACCTATTTTTTTTTTAATGGAAGTTGCATGGTGACGATTTTGCTAAGTGTATCACTCTTTCACTGTCCTCCCATTGTTCATCGATTTTGCTCGAGGGGGCCCAGTAACGTCTCCATTTTGAGACTTGTTGTTACTGTGTTTGGCATATTGAATACATCACCGGTAGATTGCCATTTAATACATACTTGCATATATAGACATACACATATTATCTATACCTATATTTACATTTATTTATAGCTATAAAGATAGATAGATAGATAGATAGATAGATAGATAGATAGATAGATAGAAAGAAAGAAAGATATGACTGGGATCTGGGATGGTACCTAGCAGTGTTCAGGACTTACTCCTGGTTCTGCACTCAGGGATCAGTCCTGGCAGCTTTGGACACCATGTGGAGTGCTGAGGGATCAAACCCAGGTCAGCTGCATACAAGGCACATACCTTGCCCACTGTACTATCTCTAGACCTATATTTTTAAAGTAAAGCAAGTGTATTTGGGAAATAAAGGGAGGAAAAGAGAGAGGGAGCGACATGTCCAAGGGAGAACAGGAACTTCCCTAGAGGGAAAGTTAATTTAATTGATCCTTTTAAACATGACCTACACTCAGAGGTTGCCAGTCAAAGAAGATAACGGAAATTGGTTGTGGTGAGAGATAGCATCACTCATAGGGAAATATGGGACAGCAATTCTTTTTCTCTGGCCTTGTGCCTGCATCTTTGAGTCCTCCTCTTGTGCCTGGGCAGATCGCAAGAAAGTAGAAGAGTAAGAACATAGGAAAGAGAAAGAGATGAAAAGCCACTAGCCACGGTAGCCCAAAGCCCTAATGACAGAGCAGCAAGCACCAGAAAAGAGACATAGATTACAGGGTTCTGACCACATATATCGATTTTTAAATCCTGCATAGGATAAGATGGTCTTATAAGGAAGACCAAATAAGTGTACTTGCCTTGCAGGCAGCTGACCTGGGTTTGATCCTGCAGCATTCCATATGGTGTCCTGATCTGCCAGGATTGATCCCTGAATGCAGAGCCAGAGTAAGACAGAACCTGTTCTTCATACATGGAGGCAAGTGAACAGCAATGGGACAGGACTGGGTCATCATACACGGAGTTGAGGATAGAAAAGGGACAGCATGAGTGTCTTTTTGCATAGTTTAAAATCGAGATTGGGATATCAGGGACAGACCTAGAACCATCTCCTTAGAATGCTCATAAACATCTGGAATTTTATATACAAATACTTCAAACATTACTCAAGGACCCCTGTACTTAAGAATTAAGACAGTTTTGTGCTGACACTTACAACTCAAACAACAATTGTTGCTTCCCTGTTGCAGGGAAACAACAATTGTCATCCAGAGAATTGTTCTCTGTCTGGGGCTCTTTGTAGATACGGAGTGAAAATTGATGGAAATTGATCACTGTTCTCCAGCTGGTTTTGTTAAAGAATGATTTAGGGAGTCTTGTCAAGGGCCTGTGGAAGGCCCTTAAACATTATTAAACAATTTTTTGCCACCATTATAGTTTTTTCAAAAGCATAATTTATAAATAAAGACAGTTTTCCAATGTTTTATATCAATTTCGTAGCTGGTTGATGCTCCATATTAGTCCCCCAATTAATATGTTAGCTGGAGTGATAGCACAGTGGGTAGGACATTTACCTTGCATGTGACCAACCCGGCTTCGATTCCTCTGTCACTCTCAGAAAGCCTGGCAAGCTCTCAGGGAAACCTAAATCCATGAATCTCCATCAGGCATTTATAATCCATTTATAGTTCTTCCCAATTTAAATGTAACTAACCAGATTTTCTTCTCCCATAACATAGTTTGCCTGTAACATAGGTGATGTATCTTTTCTGATTTCTAGAAGAAATGAACTAGAAAGTTAATCAGAGTTCAGATTCTCATACAGAAGAAGAAATAATTAACTATATATTTCTAAGTTTGGAATTTATTCCTCCATCCCTCTCTGTGGGCTGGAGCAATAGCACAGTGGGTAGGGTGTTTGCCCTGCATGCAGCCAACCCTGGCCGACGCAGGTTCAATTCCTCCACCCCTCTCAGAGATCTCTGCAAGCTACCGAGAGTATCCCACCCACATGGCAAAGCCAGGCAAGCTCCCTGTGATGTATTCAATATGCCAAAAAACAGTAACAACAAGTCTCACAATGGAGACGGTACTGGTGCCCGCTCGAGCAAATCGGTGACCAATGGGAGGACAGTGCTACAGTACTACATGTTAGCTGCATGCTGATTACTGTTACACAAGCACTTTCTCTATAGGCATTACCTTTCTGAATATAGTTCCTCTATCAGTCTCTTGATAAATCCAGGTGCAGAACAAACCAAGGCGCAAGCTATAGGCAGGGCACATTAGTAAGGTGGGGTAGTTTTCATAAGAGTTGACAACAATAAAAAAAAGAGTTGGCAATAATTAGTTTTGAATATGCTAATTAATTTCTTTCTGCATTCTCATCTACACCTTGGAAAATCATGTAATTGATAGCTGAAGAGACTTTCAGCTCCGAGATTTGGTGGCACTACTTAAAACTGGCAGGGAAGCAATAATTTTCATCCGGAGAAACTTATGGGAATTTTCAGACCTGAATTTGATAGTATAATTGAGCAGAGGGGACAACTTATAAAAAGTAGGGGCTCTGGAAGCTGGGTGTTTCAGGAAAAGAATGTCAAAAAGTTATTTCCCATAGGTATCTTGCAGTCTGTGTCATCACTGTTTTTACTGTCCCTTACCTTAACTTCATATTAAGTTTACTCTTAGAATTACCCTTACTAGCTTCTCCTCATTACCAATAGCTACTTCCATTTCCTTAGTCATGTACTTATAGCAATAATGAACTCTACACCCCATTACAGTTTCTCACAATCTACTGTATCTATATAATTCAAAAATTAACTTATCATTTAGTTAAACTCTTTAGTGCCACCCTCGAGAACGTCATGCCATGACTGGAATGGGAAGGATTGGGAGTGAAGATAGATGGTCGGCAACTATACCACTTCTTTGCTGATGACATCGTTCTAATAACACCAAACATTAGCCAAGCAGCACAAATGCTGGCCAACTTCAACTATGAGTATGGAAAGGTTGGACTGCAGCTGAATCTCACGAAGCCAATGTTCATGAGAAACAGTCTTGTTCCTGACATTCCATTCACTCTCAATGGAACGACCATCTCCGAATGCAACAGTTATGTGTACCTTGGTCGAGAAGTCAACATGATGAATGACCTGGCACCTGAGTTGTGCAAGAGGAAGAGAGCATCTTGGAACACCTTCAAGAGCATCGAAGAAATAACTAAGAGGACGAAGACCCTCCAGCTCCAAGCACATCTCTTCGATTCCACTGTTCTTCCTGCATTAACATATGCCTCAGAGACCTGGACCCTATGAAAACAGGATGAGAACGCTATTTGTGTCTCCCAAAGAGGAATCAAAAGAGCTATGCTTGGAGTATCACGCTTCACTCAAATGAGAGAAAGAATCTGGAGTTCTGACCTCCATCGACAATCAAGAATCAGGGACGCTGTCTCATTTGTCAAGGCATCAAAAATCAGATGCGCTGGACACACAATGAGATTTGGTGATGACCGCTGGACTAGAGCCATTACCGACTGGATTCCACGGGACATCAAGAGATTGTGTGGCTGCCCACCTACCAGATGGTCAGACTTCTTCATCAAGACCATGAACGATCGGTTTGAGGCTCTTCGTGTTCTTAGAATGAGCAGATGCCATTGGGCTATGCTAGCATGCAACAGGGATGAATGGAGACATTACCGGCACCTGCTCGAGCAAATCGATGAGTAACGGGATATCAAGTGATCAAGTGATTTAGTTATTTATATATTATTTAAATACAATTAATAGTCTTGAAAAAATATTTTTGCCACTGTAAAATTAGTCAATGTAAAATTAAATTGTACCAAGAATGAATTATTACAGAAAACATTATTTGTTTGGGTTTTGGGCCACACTAGGTTTTGTTCAGGGCTTACTCCTGACTCTGTGCTCAGAGGTCACTCTTGGCTGTACTACATGTAGATGGTGCCTGAGATTTGAACCAGGGTTGCAGCTATTGTGGTCATGTTAAAAGAAAGTGCCAGTGCCACTGGCGATATGTTTCAGCTGAAAAATAGAAGCACAGCAAATCCATCAAAGGTGCAAATATCCTCCAACAGTCTCTACAGGACCGGTTTTCTTCCTCTCTGCCTTCCAGTGTTTTGATAAGTTCAGTTCCATCTTTAGTCTTTAAGGGTTCTTTTTCCTTGGGCATGGTTTCCTTTTTTTCCTACCTGTGAGTGAGATAAACTGATGTTTGTCTTTCTCCTTCTAACAAACTTCATTTGTTGAAAGACACTTAACTTTCATGTATATTTTAGAAAAAGTCATGATTTTATCTCTTTTGATAGCTGATATTTTATTTTGTTTTGTGTGCGTGCCACATTCATATCTACTCATGTGTTACTGTGAACTTCGGTTGTTTCCAGAGCTTGGTTATAGTAAACAATGCTGGAATGAACACAGTAACTTTAGGTTTAAGAGTTTGAAATTTTCTAAGCCTAAAACCTAAATCTAAAAACTAAACCTAAACTAAGAGTAATTATCATACAAAGAAAGTGATCATGGTGTTAATAATTATGTGATAATAGTAATAACTGAATTTCATAAAAGTAGCTTTCCTCCCTGTTTTTAGAAGACTTGAAGAATTTGAGTAGATGTTGGGACTTGAGGATATATTTTTCAGCTTATACAATTATTTTATCAGAACTTGTTTTTTTAAAACTGATAAATTTCCTTCATATTCAAATAGATTCTCTATTACATATGACTTTCCATATATATTAAATTGCACACATTTATTGGTGACTAGCAGGGCACACTGATTTTGTTTTCCACTCTATACAATCAATTATAAATTATCTTATACAAGATCATATACTACATTTTGGTTTATTTTACTGGTACATTGAAATACTTTCACACTATGATGAGAATTTCAAGTAAAAATGTAGAAAATATAAACATCTTAATAGTTGACATGGATTTTCAAATTTTTTATTGTGCTTGTTTTTATGAAGATTCCCTTTAGTAAAAAATAAATGTAATTAATATGACTTAAGACAAACAAATTTATAGTTCTATTTTCAATTACTACAAAGCTTAGCAGTAATCAGTAGCTATTCCTCCAAATAAAGGCTAATTTTTCTCTAAAACGTCCGAGGTTTGCCCCTATCTTCCTATTAGAGCTGCATTAGAGGCTTCACTGATACAACTTTATCTGCTGTAGCCACTGTGTTGGGTTGTAAGGGTCACATGGAAAACTTATTTACAGTACAAAACGCCCAAACAAGTTGCGCACCGGGTCTGGGCAGGGACCTGTTCGTGGAGTGAAGCAGGGTGGGCATGCGAAGAAACCCCTTCAGGAACTGATTCAGTGATCACTTTATTGCCAAATATACACATTCTTATAGAGAGTCTTGACTTACAGGAGGCCCAGTCACATAGAGCTTACCACTATTGTCTCTGCTTTGTCCAGTCCCCTTCCTGGCTGTATACCGCGGTTAGAATGACTTGATTAAGGTGTATGTGAAGGATTCTTTGTTTCGGGTTTAAGTGACTAGAGGGATCCAGTGAGGCTCAAGCCTGGACACAGATGCAGGCTCTCTGTCTTGCTATCTCTTTCCAGTTACTCCCCTTGCGAGACTTCACGTCATTGTGGTTTTGCAAGGTAAGGTTTTTCCTGCTCCATTGCCCGTTGTTCTACTCCACACCATATACTACTGGTTCTGTTGATTTGTTTCAGTAAAGACAGAGATTGAGAGGAAATATACTCTTTAAATAATTCTTATGTAATAATAACTATAGTCGAAGACCTATCCAACTTTTGCATTAATCAAATGGTAAATTTTAATAAGTCTATGTAATTATGCATCACTCATTTAGCTTTCATATCATTCATTGATGGATAAAGTACTCTGTAATATATACTCAGAAATGTGGTATTGTGACTGTGTAGATTTTAAAGGGAAAAGCAAATTTTGGGATTTATATTTGGTGTTCCTACCATATTAGCCCTTAGTACATGAGCCAGTGAACCATTTGGAAGTTATTTTTCCATTTGTGAAGTAGTTATTTCATCCCAAATCCAAGAATTAAGGTGGGGATATCATTGTGGTGTGTTCATCTTGTAAACAGATTTAAACTAAAACTCTATTTTACCATTAGTTTAATGTTTATATCAATTAAAGTATTTTGGGGTTGGAGCGATAGCACAGCGGGTAGGGCGTTCGCCTTACAAGCGGCCAACATGGCCGACCCGAGTTCGATTCCTCCGCCCCTCTTGGAGAGCCCGGCAAGCTACCGAGAGTATTCGATATGCCAGACACAGTAACAACAAAGTCTCCAATGGAGACGTTACTGGGCCCGCTCGAGCAAATCGACGATCAACGGGAGGGCCTTTACCTTTACCTTTACTCCCTCAAACTGTCATTAGTGTAGTGACAGCCTCCTGTTACTCTTGTAACATTCGTAGTCACCCTAGATAAATACTTTCACAAATTTTGGAGAAGATCTTGAAGAAATATTTGCAACGTATTTAAATTAGTTTTATTCTTGTTAATGTACAAATTTAGATGCTTTAAAAAATGCTTTCCCAATTTCAAAGTATGACACAGAGCTTGTAAACAAAATCATGGTAGGGGTATGATCTTTTATAAATGTTCAGAGGAAAATACGCATCCCTGCTTTTTCCAACTCTAGAGTTAAACAACACAGCTTGTTTTTTGGCTTTTATCCTTCACCTTGGAATTAGCAACAATGCATCTCTCTGGTCATTTTTCCTAGCCACATCTTCCAACTCTTTCCCTATTCTTCTTCCCTTTTCTGCTTTCAAGTAGATTCTATTTTTTCTTCAGAAAATTCACCTATTTTATTGATACATTGCAATTGCTCTATATTTTATCATATCATGCAGAAAATAATTTTTAAAATTTTATTTATTTATTTTAAAATTTTAGGCAATTTTTGACCAACATGTCCAGCTCAACTAAATCACTGAGCCTTCTAGAGGAGGGCCTCAAGTCAATGCTTCATGCAAAAGGAGTAAAACCCTTTTCAGATACCACAGGTGGTGACACTTATAACTAAATCAACCTTACAAAAATTATTTAAAGACCCCATAAAAAAGCAAATAACCAAAAATTAAAACCAAACAAATACCATAAAGGAAAATGATAATACAGCCCATTATAACAATAACCTTCTGAATGTCATTGGACTAAACTCTCCCCTCAAAAAGCTGGATGACTCAGGAAACAAAATCCACATATTTCCTGATTGCAGGAAGCACCCCTAAATTCACAGACTAAATATACACTGAGTTAAGTGATGAAAAAAATAATCATATAAATTACTGATAGGAAACAATTAACTGGGAAAGCCATAGACAGGAATAGAGAATAGTCATTGGTTAAAGGAACAGTAGCTCAAGATGTATTAACTCTTATAAAGATGTATGCACGAAATGGCTCTTTTAAAATCTCAGGGCTAGGAAGAAGGAGATGTTACTGGTGCCTGCTCGAGGAAATCGACGAACAACAGGATGATTGTGAACGTGATCGTGATCTCCAGCTCACCACATCATTCTCCACCCTGATTCTCCTTTTAGATTCAGTCCCTGGGACCACATGTAGCCCGCCTAGCCATACCAGAAGTGATCCCTGGGTGGGCACTGATCCAGGAGTAAGCCTTGAGCACCGCTGGGTATGGCCCCAAACCAAAAAATTAAAACGCTAACTAAAATCACTTCAAATCCAGTGTGGAGTAGTGGGAAATGGGAAAACTTTAATTTAGTATAGTGAATAGAGCACTAGCTGCATTCAGGTGACTCCATTTTTATCTCAGGCTTTATGTTTGAGCTTCCAAGCATTGCCAGGAATGATACTTGGGGACAGTGCCAGGAGTAAGCCTTGAGCACCATTTGGGTGTAGCTGAAATACTCCCTCTTCTCTTCTGCCCACCAAGAATTGTGCAAAACTCCCATTCTTTCTCTCATTCCTTTAATTTACTTTTTTCCTACCTATATTAACATTTTAATGAAACAATCAGCAGAAGAATAAGTGAATGACATTCTATTTTACACACCTTGATAACGCAATTCTGTCACAGAACTTAAAGTATTGCAATAATCATCAATTCTTAAAAGTTATCACAAAGCAAAAAAGGAACTGCTTTCCAAATTGAATAACTTTTTCTAACATTAGGGTAAAATCTTATCAATAAAATATTAGAAACATAAAATAGAAAAATAGAAAGTGAAATTTAATTTAAATTGCTGGTAAACGCTAAGAAGTTTGAAAATGCAAGGCTTTTCATCTTCTTTTTCCTTAACCTTCTTTCCCTCTTTTCCTATTTTTAAAGGGGTTTTCAATATTCTCAAAGGACAATTAATTTTCTACAGGGTTTTTATTTTTTTGGTTTGTTTAAATAATGGAACAAAGAAATGCAATTTATCCAGTGAACCATGAAATGGGTCTTGGAAGAATAAACTTCCTCTGAACATTTTGGGCTTCTACTACAGCACCCTTTCAGAAACAATCTGTGTTGAGTCAATTCAAGTTTATTCCACTTCTGAAGAGTAACCTTCAGCGAAGCTTTGTCCTGGTTTTAAATACTCTTATTAAGAAACTCAGATTGCATAATGCCTATAAAAATGAGTTCATATTTAAATGATTTCTATGAAGTCGGGTTTATAATTACCAATTACACAATGTCTTCTTTAGCTACATGCTATTCAACGGTTTTATATTTTACTGAAACACAAAATGTAGCTAGTTAAAGTGCACATAGTTGTGTCTTTTAATTATGATTGTGCAAAGAAGCTGAGAATTACGACATATAAAAAATTTATATTAAAAAAAGTAAAATGTTTAAAAATAACTACTGAAAGGGAACTAAAATGTAATAATTAATCAGATACAATATAAAATGTTTACTTCTGAGCAATAGCTTGAACTGACCTGTAATTCTGATGTCAGCAATATAAAGAAGCAATCATTTTCAGCATTTTCAGTTCAAGGTGTGTATGATAGAAGTTGAGATAATATAGTTGTTAGGCACTTGTCTTGCAGAGAATACGTAACAGTGCTATTATGTCGTCAACACTGCATATAGGCCTCCAAATACCTGAGGAAGTGATCCCTTACCTTAAATCCAGGGGAAAACTCTGAGTGCCATCAGTTTGGCCTCCTCCCTGCAAAATAAGGAACATACAAAAGAGTTCTATATGCCAGAGAAGATGGAAAGCATAGTGCATGTGGGAGACATCAGGAAACCAGTGCAAAAGTAGACAGAAATTAGGGTAAAATACTTCAAAAGAGAAAATATTTCCTATGGTAAAAATTTGCATTTCCATTGTACTTTGTGTGTTTCCATAAAGCAGTTTGGGAAGTGTGTGTGCCAAATTTGAGGTTCATTTGTGGGACGGGAAAAAGCAGAAAAACATCAAAGAGGTAAAACCTTAAAAACTATATATAAATGTAAATTTTGCTTGATTCTTGATTGAATTCTAAGCTACATGGTCAAGAGAAACACCCAGTACCTCAGCTAAAAACACCTGGTGAAAGAAAAAAACCATCTATAATCGTGAATAGATATCTTCCAGAAGGGATAAAGTTTTCTCAGTTTAAATATTGCTAGTTCATTGGCTATTATAACAAATAAGGTCAATAGCTAATAGTAGAAAAAAAAAGGTTCAGAGCCCAAATTTTTCAAAACATAATTTTTGCAATGACCAACAAAGAACACATGAGCCAATTTCTTTTTTAAATAAAAACGCAGTTCTCAGAAACTGAGTTGGAATAGATAAACATTATATATAGCAAAAAAAAAATACATCATCTTTGAAGTGAAATAAAATACTGCTCTGTTATTAAAAATTATAGAGTGATCAGGGGTATGGTGCCGCCAGCAGGTCAGTCTGTACCTGTGAGGCGAGTTCATCAGCAGCCTGATGGTGCCTTCAGACTTCCAGATACCCCCAAATTGCTGCTGTGCCTTTGACCAGACCCGAACAACATGGGGCAAAGTTTACCAAGAAAGTAAACAGCCGAAAGTTAGGTATGTGGGAGACACACCGAAAAACCACCTCCAACTCAGCTATATGATTGAAGGCAAGACCTCTTTCGTTCCTGATTGAACTACTTAGTGGCCATGATCTCAGAGACTCAGAGACAAATATCAGAAACCAGAGTTTTTTGGGCAGAGATGCATCCAGTCCCAGCAATGGGTTCAATGGGTTACCGGTGCCAGACCACCCCAGTGGGGAAAGGGTGTTGTCCCTCCACCTGCTCCCCCTTGATGCCTCGATGGCCACCATTCTCCAGAGGCCATTGAACAGTCAGAATTGGGCCCACAGTGATGAGACACATGGCACCTTGCAGGATGGGATGGAGCCGGCCCTTTCCTCCCTGCCCCAACGAGATCCTGAGTTGCTGCCCACAAACAGCCTCTCTAGCTCCTGATCAAGCTGTTTAACGGCTATGATCCAAGAGACTCAGAAACAAATCTCGGAACCCAGCATGTTTTGGCAGAAATCCCTCCAAATTTAATTGTTAAAATTTCAGAATTCCAAAATCTCATGGTCATTACTGTGGCCATGCAACATCATATGTTATTCATAACCAGAAATAGAAAACAAACTATATACTGTTGCCTTCTTGGCAGATCTAAGTGTTGGGGAAAATCCCAAATATTAATGGTGGGTCTGGTGTCAAAATATTGAATATGATCAAAGTAGAGAGAGAGTAATGTGGAAATCCTCTGCCCCACAGGTAGGGGGAGGGTGTGGATGGGTGTATACTGGGGTTTTTGGGGGTGGAAAATGGGCACTGGTGAAGGGAACTGGTGTTTCATTGTATGACCGAGACTTAAACCCGAAAGCTTTGTAACTGCTCTCATGGTGATTCAATAAATAAAATTATAAAAAAGGAAAAAAAAATGTAAGATGGAGTTCATGCCTAATTCAATCAGCCAAATAAATGACTGAATAAATAGCAATACTCCTACATTAAAAAAAATGCAGTGAAACTAATTTAATGTTTACTGATAAAATATAAGTATAATAGATAACCAAAATATAAAAACAAAAAAATTTGAAATAATAATCTATAATGTGAATTAACTAAAACAAAATATACCATATGATAATTAACATAAAATATGCCATATGATGGTTAACATAAAAATAATCAGTGTGGTTAAATTTAAATTAATAAATATTTTTCAACTGGAATAGCAGAGAGAAACCAATGTTTCACAGCAGAAACACTAGCCCGCCACAGTGGAGATGTTAAGGAACTTGACTTGCATCAGCAGACCCCAGCTGGATCTCCATATCACATGGTACCTCTCCCAGCAGAAGCGAATGGGGCGTCAGGAACGAGGCTGTTTCTCATAAACATTGTCTTCGTAAGATTCAGCTGTAGTCCTACCTTTCCACACTCACGGTCAAAGTCGGCCAGCATTTGTGCCGCTTGGCTGATGTTTGGTGTTATTAAAACAATGTGATCAGCAAAGCGGAGGTGGTGTAGTTGCCGACCATCTATCTTCACTCCCATTCCTTCCCATTCCAGTCGCCGCATGATGTTCTCGAGGGTGGCACTGAAGAGTTTTGGTGAAATGGTATCACCCTGCCGCACCCCTCTCTTGACATCAACGATCACTTCTTTGTAGAATGGTGAGATCCTGGTAGTGAATCCGCAATACAGCTCATGGAGGATCCTGATGTATTGGGCTTGAATGCCCTGATTGGCTAGGGCTTCAATGACCGCTTCCGTCTCAACAGAATCAAAAGCCTTCTTTAAATCAATGAACGTTAAACAGAGCGGCATCTTGAACTCCCGAGAAACCTCAATGAGCTTGGTTATCGTGTGGATATGGTCGATGGTGCTGAATCCTTTGCGGAACCCGACTTGCTTGCATGGTTGTCCTTCATCTAGTGTTCTGCCAATCCTATTTAGGATGACTCGAGTGAACAACTTGTAGATGACAGATAATAGGCAGATAGGGCGATAGTTGCCAATGTAATGGATGTCTCCCTTCTTTAACAGTAGTACGGTCCTGCTGGTTTTCCATTGGGACGGAACCTTGCATTCAGACAGGTAGCGAGTGAAGAGCCGAGCCAGTGTATTGATGAGTACTGATGGCAGGTTCTTCAGGTGTTCAGGTCTGACCTTGTCTGGGCCGGGTGCTGTTTGTTTCTTTACCGACGAAATGGCATGTCGGATTTCAGAAGGGAGAACGTTGGGAATGACATACACATCCTGTGGAATTTGGTATGTTGGCAAGTGGACATGGCTATCGAAGAGATTTGAGTAGAAGTCATGGATAATCTTCTCCATTGCCGTTCTGGAGGATGTGATGGATCCATCAGGACGTCGGAGGGCAGTCATCTTGGTCTTATAGTTGGCGAAGGACAGGCGGGCGTTACGAATACTTTTCCCGGCTTCTGCTGCATCTACCAGTACTTCTGCTCTTCTCTCTTTGAGGTCTTCCTTGATCGCATCTCTGCACTGCTTTGCAAGCTCGGACGTTAGCTTGCAGTTGCCTGAGGCATGCGCCAAACCACTCTGGCGAATTAACTCAAGAGTTTTCGAAGATAGGCGACTTTTTGTGGCTATCTCTCTCTTGGCGTTCCTCGCACATTCATGGAGGTGCTAAACCAGTCGATCGCATTCCTCGTCAATGTTGTCAACAATGGCATCTTCCCATGTTGCCGCAATAGTACCAAAGAGTTCCCAGTTGGTGGTCATTCTGCGAGTTCTCTTTTTGAACTTTGCAGCCCTTTCTCCCCGCTCTGTGAAGTAGAATTTTGCACGACGGAGACGGTGGTCCGATCCCGTTCGAAATTTTGGGACAACAGCGACATCAGTCAGGCAAAACCGTCGATTGAATATGATGTGGTCTATTTCGTTGTGGAATCGTCCACCGGGAGACTCCCATGTCCATCGTTTAGATTCTGCCTTCTGGAACTGTGAGTTACCATGAATGGTCTTGGTCGACATGATGAACTCAGACAGTCTCTCACCCTGTTCGTTCCATTCTAGGCCATGGGTCCCGATGTGAAGTTCTTCAGCTGATCTTCTCGGTCCTATCTTGGCATTAAAATCACCCACAATGATCTTGTAGAAGGTGTGTTCTTCTTTATAGAACTTCTCTAGCTACATGTAGAACTTCTCGATTTCTCTTTCATCATAATGAAATGTTGGTGCGTAGACAACGAAGATAGAAACTGCAGGCAGTGAGCCACATCTATTCAAATGTAAACGTCTGATTTGGGTTTTTAGGCATTCGAATGAATCAATGCTCTTGGCCAAGTTTGTGTTGACAAGGACACCGACGCCTCCAACACCTCTTTTATCGCATGTTCCGAGGAACAATTCTTCTCCAGTGTCGAAAACGGCATGGTGAGATTCGTGCCTTCTTGTCTCCGTCAGACCAATGATGTCGTACTTGATCATTTGCGCTTGTACCATCAGGTCCTCGATGGATGCATCTGATGCTAGCGTACGTGCATTGAAAGTACAGACGATCATTTTTGTCTTTCTTCGTTGTGGCAGCCAAGGTCCTCCTTGAGATTTTGTCGGCCTCTCCTTTCTCATCCTTCTCAGTGCTGCCATGTCGGTGAAGCCTTCAGGGTCAGGTGAATGAGACCAGTTGTAGTTACTGGTTTTGGCATATCAAATACACCGCGGATAGCTTGCCAGGCTCTTCCGTGCGGGCGGAATACTCTCGGTAGCTTACCAGTCTTTCCGAGAGGGATAGAGGCTTTTGGGGTGACCTCTAATCACCCTTGTAGGTGTTACCATTTTTGAACCCTATCAAATATGGTACAACAATTCCAGAAGATGGGTATTTAGTGTCTTATGATGTGTCCGGAAAGCGTCCTGGAGTGTTGCGACGGCTGGGTAGTGGAAGTAGTTTCGAGAGTGGAAGTCTGCCAGTGGGGTATTTATCTGGGTAGGGTGGGTCTCCTGTGCACAATTCGATCCCTGGGTGGTTGATGGAAGCAGACAGGGCAGGGTAGGGTGGGGCTCCTGATTGGAATCCCTTTGTCACCTGTGGTGGTGGGAGCAAGCAGAGAAGCTCTGTCCCTGGGTCCGCCGATCCTGGGAACCTGGAGTCCAAGGTCTCAGAGAGTTCTGCTTATCTTGTTCTGTGGGTCTTCAGTTGTGCGTGGGTCTTGGCTGGAGCTGCCGCGCGGGTCCAGAAAGCGTCCTGGAGTGTGGTGATGGCTGGGTAGTGGAAATAGCATTAATTAAAGTAGCATTAATTTCATACGTAATTAAAATCTCAAAAATAATTTTTATTTGTAAATTAGGAAAACGTGGCAAAGAGAGCTTAAACAAATCTCTCTAAATCACACATATACTTAGGAAGGAGCCTGATTTTGGGGTGGGGAGGCCACGTGCAGCCCGGCTCAGGGCTTTCTCCTGGTTTTGCACTCAGGAACTACCCCTGGAAGTGCTCCAGGGACCATATGGAATTTGGGGGCTTACACCCAGGTTTGCCAAATACAAGGAAAATGCCTTGCCTGTTATACTATCACTATGACTCCAGGAGCCCAATTTGGAAAACAGGCAGTTATCATCCAGATTCCAAAGTCTATATATAATTGAAATTTTGAAGGAAAAAAACCCCTCATTTTGTAATATTTAATAGGTAACATGTGCATGTAAGATTATTAAACTGTAAGGCTTTATTTTAGTCAGTTATGTGATGAAGAGAGAGTAGCAGTTCAGAAATAATCAGCATAGTTGGGAGAATGAAATGCCTGTGGTATACTGAAAACCTGTCCCCAAAGATATCCATGTACCAATGACTAAAATCTGTTCATGTTTAGAGAGATTTGTGGATGTGATTATTAAGTATTTTAAGATATTGTAAGTGATCCAAGTAAAACCTTTTATAAAGCAATCAATGCTATCTTCGTACAATGAAGCAAAAAGATTTCCCACAGAACAACGACCCTGGAGGTTGGAATCATGCAGCCACAAGATAAGGAATGTTGATAACCACCAGAACCTGATCTCTCAGGAATGGAGCCATCCCTGTAAATTTAAGAGGAAACGCAGCCTTGTCGAGACCCAGACATAGCCTAGCAAAACTGATTTCAGATTTATGACTTCTATGAGAAAATAGTCTTCTTTTTTTTTTGAGGGGGGGATGGAAGGATGGGGGAGTGGGGAAATGACTGGGTTTGGGCACAGTGACCACTCAGGGATCATTCCTGGAGCAGAGAAGTGATCACTCAGGATCACTTCTGGCAGTTTCTATGGGGTACCTGGTACTGAGCCAGAGTCAGTCACGTGCCAAACAAGCATTCTACATACTAAACTATCTCTCCAGCCCCTGCATTTTTAGAAGTTTTACGTTTTCATCATTCCCAATGTATCTTTTTAAAATATATGTTTTTTTAAAAAATATATTACAACTGGAGCGATAGCACAGTGGTAGGGCGTTTGCCTTGCACGCAGCCAACATGGCCGACCCGAGTTCGATTCCTCCGCCCCTCTCGGAGAGCCCGGCAAGCTACCGAGAGTATCTCGCCCGCAGGCAGAGCCTGGCAAGCTCCCCGTGGTGTATTCGATATGCCAGACACAGTAACAACAAAGTCTCCAATGGAGACGTTACTAGGCCCGCTCGAGCAAATCGATGAACAACAGGAGGGCCTTTACCTTTACCTTTACCTTACAACTTTAAATTGATAAAATAAGCTTGAATGTTTTTAAAGATACAGTTTAAATAATTCTGTGTATTTTGCATAAAATGATTTGATTTTATGTATATTGCAAAATATTTACCACAATAATTCCTTAGAAACTGATCTTCACACTTAGTTACATTTTTATTCTGATAAGTCTTTAAAATACATTCCTTTAGCAATATTCAATTGTACTTAATTGATTACACTGTATGCCTGATGTTTTGCAATGCATCTTCAGGGCTTATTTATCTTATAATATTTGACCACTTTTTCCCATTGTCAGAGGGGAATCTTCAATCTTCAAGTAGTTTTCTTTGAGTTCAAGATATTTAGGATCCACATGCAAGTGAGACCATACATAGTATTTGGCTTTCTCTATCTGACATTTTTGTCATAATATCCTCACAGCTGTTTCATGATTAGTTTTATGTGATTGGATTTTTTTAAGTTTTATCGAATCACCGTAAGATAGTCACAAGCTTTCATGTTTGGGTTACAATTACGCAATGATCAAACACCCTTCCCTCCACCAGTGCACATTCCCCACCACAATATCCCCAATATACCCCCAATTTCCCACCCTTCCCCTGCCTCTATGGCAGACATGATTCTGCATAATTTCCCTCTACTTTTGGGCATTATGGTTTGCAATACGGACCCTGAGAGGTTATCATGTTTGGTCCTTTATCTACTTCCTGCACACATACCCCATCCCGACCGATTCCTCCGGCCATCATTTTCTTAGTGATTTCTTCTCTATTCCAGCTGCCTTCTCCCCTTTTCTCCTGAGGCAGGCTTCCCGCTATGGAGCAATTTATCTGTCCCATGTATCTACTATCCTTAGGTGTCAGTCTCATGTTATGTTGTTTGAAACTCCACAAATGAGTGCAGTTTTTCTATGTCTGTCCCTCTCTTTCTGACTCATTTGACTTAGCATGATACTTTCTATGTCTATCCATTTATGAGCAAAGTTCATGACTTCATCTCTCCTGACAGCTGCATAGTATTCCATTATGTAGATGTACCAAAATTTCTTTAACCAGTCATCTATTCTAGGGCACCTCTGTTGTTTACAGATTTCCATAAGGTAATATCCCCCGTATACCCCCTTTTCCCACCCTCCCCTTGCCTCCACGACAGACATGACTCCGTATAATCTCTCTCTACTTTTGGGTATTATGGTTTGCAATACAGACCCTGAGTGGTTATCATGTTTGGTCCTTTCTCTACTTTCTACACACATCTCCCATCCCGACCAATTCCTCCAGCCATCTTTTTCTTAGAGATCCCTTCTCTATTCCAACTTCCTTCTCCCCTTTGCTCATGAGGAAATATGGAGTCATGAACTTTGCTTATAAGTGGGTAGACATGGAGAGTATTATGCTAAGTGAAATGAATCAGAAAAAGAGGGATAGACATAGAAAGACTGCACTCATTTGTGGAGTATAAAACAACATAACATGAGGCTGACACCTAAGGATAGTAGATACCTGGGACAGGAAGACTGCTCCGTAGTGGGAAGCCTGCCCCATGAGCAAAGGGAAGAAAACAGCTGGAATAGAGAAGGAATCACTAAGAAAAAGATGGCTGGAGGAACCGGTTGGGATGGGAGATGTGTGCTGAAAGTAGATAATCTCTCAGTATTAGGGAAAAAAATTACACAGTTATTTAATTTGAAATTTATAAAGCTACAGAGATGCTATGACTCATTTAAAATGAGGTTTTAGAGTACATAAATACATGAATAAATTTATCTAGATTATGTATTGAGAAGTCGAGGATGTGTCATTTGGAATCACAAGCTTCCACTTTTCCTGGAGCACATTTGCTAAGGATCACTTTCTGCTCTTGCGCTTTTAAACATTTCTTTGGAGAAGGGACAAAAATAGAGCTGATCTTTTTTTCATGGTACCTGGATTTAAGTAATGACTGTGTCCAACATAGATTTTATATACTCTTCCTCAACATACTGCAAATTCTATTTGAGACCCCTGTAATTCTTTGCTCCCAAACATTGAAAACTGGTTTTAATCTTTTTGCATGTGTTTTAGCTTCATTCTCATGGCTATCTCTCCTGAAAACTGTAGCAATACAATAGTGCCACAGATCACTTGACAGCATAATATAGAAATTTCATGTTTGTCAGGCTTTAATCTAGAGAGCCTAAAGGACATTTATCATTTACCAAGAACGTTCTCATAGCTTCTCTTCTCCCATGTCCATAAATGACATGTTGTGACTCGCCAACTTTGCACTCGGGGTGTTCTGTTTCAATGAGAAGTGCACACTACTTCCCTCAGGGAAGCTTCTGATCTTAAAACTGTAATAACATTTCTCACATTAAAGTCCTGTTAGTTGCTCAAGTATCTGCTTTTAACCTGAGTTGACATCTTTAAAGACTTGCTTTAGGAACATCTGTAACTCATGTATTTTAATAAATTTGGGAGAAAGCTAAGTCAAACAAAGGGATCAGATCTGTCTGTCAAATTAAAAATGAAGATACATCTATATCATTATTTTCATTTTTTATGAAGTACAACTTACAGGATATTATATGTTAAAATGATGAGAAAAACACTCACTTGATCACTTGACATCCCATTACTCATTGACGTGTTTGAGCAGGCGCCAGTAACATTTCCATTCATCCCTGTCACATGCTAGTGTAGCCCAATGGCATTTTCTCGCTCCAGGAACATGAAGAGCCTCAAACCATTCCTTCAGGGCCTTGACTAAGAAGTCTAACCATCTTATAGATGGGCAGCCATGCGATCTTAAGACGTCCAGTGGAATCTAGTCGTGTCCAAATTGCATTTTATGTTCAGCCATTCTTATTTTTGATGCCTTGGCAAACAAGACAGCATCCCTGATTTTCAATCATTGACTGAAATTTGAGCTCCAGATTCCTTCTCTCACTTGAGTGAAGCATAATACTCCAAACAGATTTTTTTATTCCTCTTTGGGAGACACGAATAATGCTCTCATCCTGATTTCGTAGGACTCAGGTCTCTGAGGCAAATGTTAATGCAGGAAGAATGGTGGAGTCGAAAAGATGTGCCTGTATCTGGAGTTCTTCATCCTCTTAGCTATTTCTGAAGTGCTCTTGAAGGCAGGCGCCAGGTCGTTTGTCATGTTGAGTTCTTGACCTAGGTACACATAACTGCTGCATTTTGAGGTGTTCATTCTGTTGAGAGCAAATGGAACCTTAGGAATGATTTTGTTTCTCATAAACATTGTTTTTGTGAGATTCAGCTGCAGTTAGACCTTGCCACACTCATGGTCGAAGACGGCCAGCATTTGTGCCACTTGGCTAATGTTTGGTGTTACAAGATTTATGTCCTTAGTGAAACGGAGGTGGTGTAGTTGCCGACCATCTATCTCACTCCTGTTCTTTCTCATTCCCGTCATTGCATGACATTCTCGAGGGTGGCACTGAAGAGTTTCAATGAAATGGTATCACCTTGCCGAGCCCCTATCTACATGGATGAACACTTCCTTGTAGAATGGTGGGATCCTGGTAGTGAATCTGTAATAGAGCTCATGGAGGATCCTGATGTATTGAGTTTGAATGCCTTGTTTGGCTAGAGCTTCGATCACTACTTCCATCTCAACAGAATCAAAGGCCTTTCAATTGAAGAATGTTAGTCAGAGTGGCATCTTGAACTCCTGAGAAACCTCGATGAGCTTGGTTATTGTGTGAATATGGTCGATCATGCTGAATCATTTTTGGAACCCAACTTGCTCACATTGTTTTCCTTCATCTAGTGTTCTTCCAATCCTATTCAGGATGACTCAAGTGAACAGCTTGTAGATGACGGACAAGACCGATTGGGCAAGAGTTACCAATGTCGTGGATGTCTACCTTCTTGTACAGTAGAATGGTCCTGCTGGTTTACTATTGGGACGAATCCTTGCATTCAGACACGTAGCATGTGAAGAGCTGATCCAGTGTATTTATGAGTACTGACGGCAGATTATTTAGGTGTTCAGGTCTGACCTTGTCTTGGCTGGGTGCTGTTCACTTCTTTACTGACAAAATGGCGTGTTGGACTTTGGAATGGAGAATATTTGGAACGACATATCCATCCTGCGGAATTTGGTATATGGGCAGGTGGACATGGCTATTGAAGGGATCTGAGTAGAAGTCATGGATAATCTTCTCCTTTACTCTTCTGGAAGATGTGATAGATCCATCAGGATGTCGGAGGGCGGTCATCTTGGTCTTGTAGTTGGCAAAGGACAGGCAGGCATTACGAATGCTTTTCCTGGCTTCTGCCGCATTGGCCAAGACTGCTGTTCTTCTCTCTTTGAGGTCTTCCTTTATTGCTTCTCCGCACTGCTTTGCAAACTCAGACATTAGTTTGCGATTGCCTGAGGCTCGCACCCAGCCATGTTGGAGAATGAGCTTGAGAATCTTTGAAGACAGGTGTCTTTTTGTGGCTTTCTCTCTCTTGGCTTTCCTCGCACAATCATGAAGGTGCTGAAACAGTCAATTGAATTCTTCACCAGTGTAGTCAATGACGGCATCTTCCCTTTTTGCCACAATACTGCCAAAGAGCTTCCAGTTGGTGGTCATTCTGGGAGTTCTCTTCTTAAACTTTGCAGCCCTCTTTCCCCATTCATGAAGTAGAATTTTGGATGAAGAAGACAATGGTCTGATCCCGTTTAGAATTTTGGACAACAGCGACATTGGTCAGGCAAAACCATCGATTGAATATGATGTGGTCAATTTCATTGTGGAACTGTCCACCAGGAGACTCCCATGCCAATGTTCAGATTCAGCCTTCTGTAACTGCAAGTTACCATGAATGGTCTTGGTCGACATGATGAACTCAGACAGTCTCTCACCCTGTTCTTTCCATTCTAGGCCATGGGTACCGATGTGGAGTTCTTCAGCTGATCTTCTCAGTCCTATCTTGACATTAAAATCACTGACAATGATCTTGTAAAAGGTGCGGTCTCTCTAGACCTTCTCCAGCTCCATGTAGAGCTACTCAATTTCTTCTTCATCATAATTGGATGTTGGTGCATAGACAACGAATATAGAAACTACCAGCAGTGAGCCACATCTATTCAAACGTAAGCATCCAATTCGAGTTGTTAGGCATTTGAATGAATCAATGCTCATGGCCATGTTATTGTTGACAGGGACACAGACACCACCGATGCCTCTTTTGTTGCATGTTCCGAGGAACAATTCTTCTCCAGTGTTGAAAAATGGCATGATGTGATTGATGCCTTCTCTTGGTCAGACCAGTGATGTCGTAATTGATCTTCCACGCTTGCATCATCAGGTCCTCGATGGATGTTTTCTATGCTGGCATACGTGCGTTGAAAGTACAGACAGTCAGTCATTTTAGTCCTTCTTTGTTTTAGCAGCCTAGTTCAGGTCTGAGATTTTATCAGCCTCTCCTTGCTCATCCTTCCTACTGCTGCTGTATTGGGGGCTCTTTCAGGGTCAGGGGAATGAGACTCTTTGTATTTACTGTTTTTGGCATATTGAATATGCCACGGATAGCTTGCCAGTGACCCAAGGATCATACCCAGAAGACCCACCCCTGCCGGAGCCAGATAAATACCTCATCAGCCAATCTCCACTACCTCCACTGCCCAGCTGCCGCCGCAGTCAAGGTCACTTTCAGGACCGCATGGTCCAAGCCTCACGCATGAGTGAAGCCCCATAGAACCAGGTAAAGAGGAATTTTGTGACCTTGGACTCTAGCCTCAACAGGACGCAGAAACAAAGATCCTCTGCCTGAGAAAAACACTATGTTGAAAATTCCATTATATCTTACAAAAGATTATTCATGTTTGATTTTGCTTTGTTTTTGGGTTATACCTCTGCTCTCAGGAGCCACTTCTGGTAGTCTTCAAGGGACCAGATGGGTTTCTGGGAATCCAACCCCAGTTGGCTGCATGCAAACAAGCACCTTACTAGCTGTACTAGATCTCTGGCCTCTTATATTTTGATATTTTAATATATTTAAATTTTTTTTGTTTTCCATAATATTGGGCAGGAGTGATAGCACAGAGGGTAGGATGTTTGCCTTGCAACTGGTCGACCTGGGTTTGATTCCTCTGTCCCTCTCGAATTGCCCTGCAAAGCTAACGAGAGTATCCAGCCTGCACAGCAGAACCTGGCAAGTTCCTCAGGGAATATTCAATATGCCAAAAACAGTAACAAGAAGTCTCACAATGGAGATGTTACTGGTGCCCACTCGAGCAAATTGATGAATAACGGGAGGAGTGTGCTACTGTGGACATTGCTTCCATAATATTTAAATCCAATGATGCAATATTCATTTTTATTAAAAAATAATTACTGTAAACTTTTTATGGTAAAAATATAGCCTCTTATATTCATTATTAAAGCATGTCAATTTCCTTTTTTGTTAGGTTTCTAGATGACATATAATTAACAGCAATGACTATGAGAAGAACATGAATAAATATTACAGATTTATTGCTGTTTAAATCTCAACTTTTGCAAATATTAATTTTTTATTCTCTGTTTTAAGCTAACATAATGTGATAAATATTAAAAGAAATGGCAGTGTTTGAATTATTCTATATTGCTTGGTTTTGCCATTATCATTATTCAAAATAATTATAAAAAGGAAAGTAAGATACAATCTTGAGATGACAGGATGACATCAGAACATTGACAGACTAAGTTTTCTCTAGATGTGAATGACAAACCATTCATAAATGCCAAGGCTGAAATATAAGGTATTAGGCCTATGAATTTTTCCTAACACTTATCTGAATTTGCCTGGCATAAATTGATTTTTTCCCTTTCAGCCACACTACTTAGTCTTGTTAATTAATGTTGTTGCCATTGAATTGATAAAAAGTAAATAAAGTGCATCAACAATTTAATATCCAGTTAATTTTTACTATTTTTCATGGTAAAAAAATTCAAGGTAATTCTGAGCCTTTGACAAGAAGAGCACTTATTTATGGGAATCTGTTTATGTTTGGGAAGGATCATGTTTTCATAGGATCGTATTTGCTTCCCTAGAAAGATTGATGCTTAATTTATGTTTATTAATTGTTTTATAAGATGATTCAACAAGTATTCCAATTTCAAAACCTAGGAAGAATATTATATAAATTTATCCAACAATGTTTCTGAATAGTAGAGGAATAATGCCGAGATAAAATTAAATAAAGCTTTAACTTGTGACATAAGGAAAAACAGAGGGTAAATTTGTAAAACATATTTATTAAAAGTTTACTATTTAATTAATATTCTAATTCTATATGTATTAAACAATGTGATTCTCTGATCACCATTTGAAATAGCACTGTTATTACAATAATTACCTATATGATGAAGATGTTAGATATACTTTATGAACATTTTTCAAAAACTCATTAGTACAGCTAAAAACTGAATCCAGGAGTTATATGTAGAACATATGCATTATCAGTGGACCTTGTTTTAAGAATGCATTCATATAATCATAAGACATGAACAATGGGCACTAATATTGAACATTTTTTAATTTTAGAGTAACATTATATTATTATATTATATTATAAGTAGTTTATATATCATATAGTTTAGTTTTGCTATAATTTTCTGGGATATATAATAATGTCTTCTGCCTATTTCATTTGAGGAAATCAAATAAGAGGGAAGTTAAAAAGAAAAGCTAGGCTTTATCATTTAGTGAAAACTAAAAATCATTTGCTGATTTGTCATCTTTTATGGTAAGGTTGAGGGTGACCTTTCAACTGTTGCTAAGAGGTCTGATGACCCATCCCAGTAATTCTTTTTTTTTTTTTTTTAATTTTCTCTATAGAGGTTTTTTTTTTTTTTATTAGTGAAGCACCATGAGGTACAGTTGTAGATTTACAAATCTTTGTGCCTGAGTTTCGGTCATACAATGATCAAATACCCATCCCTCCACCAGTGCCCATTTCCCCCCACCCCTCCTCCCACCCTGCCTCTGTGGCAGAGCATTCCCCTTTGTTCTCTCTCTCCTTTTGGGTGTTGTGGTCTGCAAAAGAGGCATTGAGTGGCAATCATGTTCAGTCCATAGTCTACTTTCAACATGCATTTTCCCTCCTGGGAGGATCCTCCAAACACCTTTCATTTGGTGTTCCCTTCTCTATCTGAACTGCCCTTTCCCCTAGAATATCCGGCTGGCCTCTAAATTATGGAGTAATCCTCCTGGTGTTGATCTCAGCTATTCTTAGGTATTGATCTCATATTTTGTTGCTTTATATCCATCCCAGTAATTCTTGGCTTAATTGAGAGTAAGGGTGCAGTGCCCTTGAGCACCCAACAATGCTTTGTGGCTTCCATGACTCGACAAGGTGATTTTCAGAGTTCTGAAGCTCAGAACAAACCAGGATCAGCCTTTTGAAATTCATTCACCTTCACCCCTATTCTATCTCTCTAGCTCCCAGTGATTCAGTTCTTAATTATGCACTTGGAAAGTTGTAATATTTTTACTCACATACTTAAAAATTAACCATAATTGTTGTTATTTAAATACAATACTTATTTGAAATTATAATGCAAAATAAGTAAAGCAAGATGCTATTTTTCTCATAGATAAATAATAAGACCTTGTTTGTGAGGTTGAGGCACAGTTAATTTAAAAAGCAATATGGCATCATCTAGAATTATTGCAAAGGTGTATTACAAAATATACAACAATTTCATTTCTGAAAACATATAACAGAAGAAAAATAATACTTAACCAAAGAAATTTTACTACAGAAGTAATTTCAGTCTTAGAAAGTTTGAATCTCTATAAATATCCGTTAAAAGTAGAATGTTTAAAATATTTCAGATATATTAACTTGATGATAATATTGATTTTAATTGAAAATATTTAATGAAAATTAATATGAAGGATGAGACATATAATCAATAGCATATATTATTTAAGAAGACATAAATATAATCTGACATTATAAAAAAGTACAATAACTAAATTGAGTATGAAATCAGCTGTGGGGAACAGTATGTGCCTTCTGTCTTAAATCAGAAAAAATAAGCTGAATTTGAAGAATTCTAACTGATAATGCTCCAGCAGGAGAAAGGTTTCAAGGATGGTGAGAACCAGGACATAAGGAGTCTCTCACAGAGAAGTTTTCCAAGTACATGCAGATATCAGATTTAGCAAGTAGGCGTCCTGTGGCCTTTTGTACTGCTTAATGTCTTAGAGCCTTTCTCATTACATTGGGCCGTGCATACTGGAAAGAGTAGACTGGGAGCAGGAAGCCAAAGCTTTTATAGGACTCGGGAGGGAAGTGATGTTGGCGTGGTCAAAGAAGTCAAAGCATTGTAGAGTAGAGCTATGATGATTGGATCTGTTCAATCTCAGAGGAGAGAGTAGAGGAGTAACAGATTAAGCTCATAATATGAAGGGCATTACCATAGTGTCTACCGGGGTACCACTTCATGGGCTGTGTGAGCCTGTGAAGATGAGGCAAGATAAACGAAGTCAATGTGGCAGTTGTTGAACTTCACACTAAGTATAGTGGTTCCAAGATACAGCAGATCATTAGCCTGCTTCACTGTTGCAACTAGTGAGTTAGATGCAATAAAAATAGTAATCATCTTATTATTAGTTTACAACATACGAAGTTTAGAAGTACAGCTTTTATTCTTTAAGATGGACCCTTGCCTAACTGCACTGACTACCAAAAATCTAGTGTCATTCATGCCAACAAACTGTCCCATCTATTTTTTCCTACCACACCCCTTCTGCCTTCGTCCTTAGGAAATAACCACAACACATAATTTCCCCTATATTCTCCCTATCTGAAAATTTAATGTTGTGATCTAAATACCAGGACTACATTTAGAATGGCAAGTACCTCACCTGTGTCCAATTCCTCTGACCCTTCTTTTTTTCTTTCTTTAGATAGATAATGTTGGTTTATCATATTATGAGCTCTCAAGGATTTAAAATCGCAGCTCTGTATGTGGGTAATTTTTATTACTTCCACCATAAAAGCTCCCATCTTTAGCATGTCCTTGAAAAGACCCTTCTGCTAATGCTAGTTTTACTCACAATCATTCCCTCTGCTGACCACATTTTGAGTTCATCTTACCCCATATATTGGGTTACAAACTTAGGACTTGTTTAGTATTCTTTCCCATGAAAACTCTCTGTACCGTAGTCAGAGAACACCACATGAGCACACATTTAGATATCCCCTGCTTCTGTCTACTAACCTTAGTAAGAAGTGATGACACCTTTTGACAGGGCAGCTGTATATTGTGTTCCAGAGACATCACCTACCAGGTATTCTTAGTTATTCTTCTTGTAAAAAAAAGTTTAAGACACAATTATTTACAAAGCTATTCATAGCTGAGTTCTAGGCACACTATGTTCCAGCACTAATCCCACCTGAAGTGTCAACTTTCCTTCACTGTGTCCGAAGTTCCCTCCCATCCATCCTCCAGCCTGTCTCCTTGACAGGCACCTCTTTTAGCTTGTCGTTGTGGTTTGGATCTCCTGATTCTAGTGTTGACTTACATAGAATTTTTCTTGATCCTTCTAATATTTTATTTTTCTAACTTATGTTTCTCAATAGTATTTCCTTTCATGGAATATGTTTCATTTTTCTTTTAGTAATTGCTGAAGATTGCATTTTTTTTGCAATCTAATCCTAATGTTAGGTCCAATGATAGATGACATTATAAAAAAATCCAATCAATCACACAAAGAGTTTGCAATAAGGAGAAAGAATTTTCTATGTAACAGAACACTTACTGTTATTACAATGTTTAATGCCCTCTTTCAGACTCTGTACACAGAAATATCTTAACCACATTTGAGGAATATTTTTAAATAGACATATAAAATGGTGTTAGTATGAGAATTAGTAAGAAGACATATAAATAAAAGAATTTGAGATAACTAGTCACTTTAACTCAATAAAAATTAGATGCTTGGATAATTACATTAATAGGAATTAACACCAAATTTTCATAGTCTTATCTATGTATACTTATGTAATCTCTTTTTCAATATATATGTATCTCACCATTAAATACTAGAATTTGACTCCCCCTATGTTTTACAAACTCTGGTGTATTTTAAAATATTTACTTTTGTTATAAAAATTGATTTCATTCATTACATTTTCTATGGAACTTAATATTGTAATGATATTTTTCTAATTTTGTTAAATCAAATGTTAATTTATTAATACTCACTAATTTGAATCATCCTTTATATAATTTTACTTTCCACTACTTATAATTCTATTTCTAGATGACTGTTAATTCTTTCCCAAAAATACATTATAGAAAAAAATTCCATCCAAAGTTATGTATTTATTTATTTATTTTAGTTTTGGAGCAACACCCAGTGGTGCTCAGCGCTTACTTCTGGCTCTGCACTCAGGGATTACTCCTTATGGGCTCAGGGGCCAATGGGATGCCACAGATCAAACCAGAGTTGGCCTTACAAAGCATGCGCCCTAACTGCTGTAGGATCACTGTAACCCTCTAAACTAATTTTAACCTACTTAACTTACTTTATCTCTTCACCACTGAGATGAAATTTTCTCTTCATGATTCAGATTAAGACTTGATAGGGCTTTAATTCCTATAGTGTTAAATTATAAAACGTTTTTAGTATATTTGTTCTAAGATTTTTTTCCATTACTTCAGTACATGTGCATAATCATTTAATACATTTACCAATTTTTGTTTGTATGATCATAACTACATTTATATGGATTAATCAATGATTATATACTATTTCCTTTGTCTTTTCTTATTATGAAGTTTCTCTGATTTACATATCATATATACTGTAATAAGTTACCTATGCATTATTTTGCCATCTGCTTTCTTTGTCAATGGTTTAAGAGCATTTCATATATATAGCATTTCAGTGTGTGTGTGTGTGTGTGTGTGTGTGTGTGTGTGTGTGACATCTAGCGGTGCTTGATGCTTATTTCTAGTTCTACAATCAGGGTTGACTCCTGGGTGAGCTTTGAGGCCATATGTGGTGCTCGGGATTCAACACAAGTTGACCATTTGAAAGGCAAACTCTCTACCTCCTGTACTTTAGCTCCATAATGCATAATATTTCATTTCTTTCTTTTTTAAAAAAAATATTTTTTTAACTGGATGACAATTTAGGTTTCCAAAGGCATCTCTATGGCGTATTGTTCTGTGTTGCTGTCTTCTGAGAAGTTTATTTGTGAGTCTCTGGATCATGGCTATTAATGAGCTTTTATGGTGCTAGAGGCAGTTCCTGGGCATGACTTCCAGGCTAGCGGAAACACAGGAATATGGAGGAAGGTCACCCTAACAGAAATTAAAATTTCATTTCTAAGTTGTTCCTGTTATAGTTGTTCTAAGTAGTTAGAATTTTTCTTTTTTGTTCTGGTCTTAGGATGGATTACCACCTGAATGGACACTAAATAGTCAACCAATGACTTTAAGAAATCTAATGCAAATTGCTACATTACTTTTTCTACATATCTAACGTGTCTTTAGAAAAATGCCCTGCACAATCAAGATATTCAACTGTCTCGGTTTCATCAAACCAGTGAAAAGACAAGATTACATTTGAGTTTTCCCTTTCTGCACCTATTTGGAAAGTGCTTCTAGGTTGAAGGCTAGGGACACTGTTGGGCTTGCCTCATTTATTTCCATTCTCACTAGAATCATCCTAGTGTCTCTTGTCCAGTGTTTAAAAACAGATGCTCAGCCTCTTAATTCAGCTTTATAATTGTTTATATTGGGAGAACTAGTCAGTTACAAACTATTCCATATTCATCAGAAGTCAGGAGATCCTTTGACATTTAAGTAAACATTATGAAATTTTCATTCAGCAGTCAGCTTGCATTTCACTATCCTGAACTTGACTGTGGCTATGCTTAGCCTTCAAAAGAGGCTTGGTGATATATGTAGGTGACAATAATCAAAGTTAAACTAGTTATTCTCATAACTAGTTTAAAGTAACTATAACGAGATTTAGAACTTTGGGGTCCACAAACGGTTATGGCTTTTTGGTTATGGTTATGGTTGTGGCTTCTACCCAAAGAGCAGTTTCCTCCATTTTTGATGGAGAAAGAATTAAAGGATAATAAATATCCTGAATAGATTTATTTTAATAACTTTTTGGCAAAAATGTACTGAGAAGTAGTAAACATCTAAGATGGAGGTCGAGTCTCTCTCAAGGATGATTCCTGCATTAGGCTCTGAATCAAAGATATTTAAAGACTAAAATAACTAAGGCAAGTGAAAATACACAATGAATTAGGTACGAATAACATAAAGTTGGTTAAAGTGCTAAAGTTGGCAAACATTCATGAGCTGCATGTTTATTTGCATGTTCCATATATAATTAGCATCTTATCTTATTATGTAGTTTTAGAGCTTATGTTGTCATGAATTTTGTGTTTAGTAAGGAAGACGTGAAATAGGGTAAGGGTTCAATTTATTGTACTGACTTCAGTAGTTGACTGGAACAGATTTTATGAAGCCCTCTGAATCTGGCAGTTAGTAACCACAAGACTGTTTGAGTTGGCATTTCACGATCCTTTTATAATCTTTTTGTTTCTTTAGTATGCTTTCTCTCTTATAACATTTTTCATTATGGTTAAAACGTACAGTAATGTTGTAAAAATAATAGGCTACAATAGGAGGAATGGAGATACAAGTAAAAGAGGCAATAAGAATTAATAAATAAGTAAACCTTAGTTTTCTAGTAATCAAAAAAACTATATTAGGGAAAATATTGAATATTCTGGCAGTATGATATAGAAGGGAAAATTAAACAAATGAAAAGTCATCATCAGCTAATTGAGACTTAAAATAGTTATTTAACCATCCCCTGTAATTTATTGAAAGTCAATTGAAAAATATATGATATTGTAGTGTACTGTCTATTCCACATTCAATACCATTAAATATTATCTTTCCCTAGTTCTCCCACACTGGGATCTTAGTGTTTGTTCTCTATATAATTATGCACACCTAATTCAGCACTAAACAAGAACAGCAGAGAGATACAAGGGACAGGGATCAGGCTCATTCTATTGATTCCGTCTCACAAACTCACTCTAATCCACTTTTTAATTCCAGGACCCAAAATAGATTGCTAAAGTCTCCAATAGAACCTCACCAGCATTCGGCTGTTTCACTTGGGGCACCCCAGATCCAGGCCAGTGAGACTCCTCCCCGACCCAAGGGACCCAGGCCCAGCAGCTGAAAACCTCCAGAACTCAACCACCCACATGTTCATGACAGCTCTCCAAAGGCTCAGGCCAAGTGTCACCCATGAGTGAATCCCCGTAAAACCCAAATATGCAGTCTTTGTGACTGAGAACTCTGTGTTCAACAGAACTGTGAGTGAGGATCCTCTGCCCGGATCATCTTGTCTCCAGCAACTCAGCAATTACCCCCATAAGCCACCACTACCTGGCAGCAGATAATCTTGTCTTCGGCCACCATCCAGATTGCATGTCCTTCTGTCGTGGAAGGGAGCATAACATGACACTCTCCATAACCACGCCACCAGACCCCATGCTAGGCTGTTTCATTAGGGGCGACTTCGAGGGAGGAGGGTGAGAGAGACCCAGCCCAGGCAGCTGAAAACCTCAAGAACTCAATAGCTGCCATGCTCACGGCCACTGTCCTCATGCTTGGGACGAGCGTCACCCCGGAGTGAAACTATTCCTGGGCACTTCATACCACATACCCCCTACCCATACTCCAAGAGTACCACACCACATTTGATGAGGTTCAAAGTAGGAGGCAACCAATCTTAGAGGGAAATATTTCTTTTTACAGACATATATATGTATATACATATATAAATATATATTATTAGCACACAAGGCTAAAACTTTAACAACTTGTTAGTGATCTCTGATGTAATCAAATATTGTGAACTACTTTATAAAATAAAAAGAAATTTTAAAGTCTCCAAGAGAAGAACTTATTTTTCATCTTTCAGAGAATTTAAAATATAAACTTATATTTATTTTAAATTATCTGAAATAGAAATAAATGTTTATCTTATTTTACATTCTTTGGAAGATAGAATTTATGTTTTTTACCAAGTATTAGGAGGAATGATCAGCTTCTTGCCCTGCCGAGACCACAAGTTGCCCCACAAAAGTGCCTCTCTGGAACAGCCATGGCCTCAGAGGCACATGGACCTAATTTGGAATCCAGCGACTATTGGCCGAGCTGTGAATGGACTATGCATTAAGCTATGGAGTCTTGCCCCCCGGTAGGGAAAGGTTGTCTCTTCCGCATTCCCGCAGTGTCATGGTGGCTGCCATCTCAGAGCTTATTGGACAGCCAGGTATGTGATGGGGCAACTGTAGCCTCATGGGATGGAGGCTAGAACAGGCACGTCCTTTTTGCCCTGCCGAGATCACGAGTTGCTCCCCACAAGCTGCTCTCCAGCATGGCCATGGACCCAGAGGCACGCAAACCAATCTCGAAACTATGCAGCTTTTGGCAGAAATCCCTCCAGACTTAATTAGTAAAATATCAGAAATCTAAGATCATATGGTCCTCATAACCAGCAATAGAAAACAAATTATTTCATGATGTCTTTTTCAGCAGGTTTGATAGTTGGGAGAAAATTCAAATAAATATGGTACATCTTTTGTCGAAATAATGAATATAATCAAAATGGAGAGAGAGAGAGAGAGTTAAGTGGAAATCATCTGCCTCAAAGGCATAGGAAGGGGTGGGATGGGGGTATATTGGGGTTCTTGGTGGTGGAAAATATGACTGGTGAAGGGATGGGTGTCTGATCATTGTATGACTGAGACTTAAACCTGAAAGCTTTGTAACTGTTCTCACGGTGATTCAATAAATAAATTAAAGAAAAAAACAAGGAGGAGTGATCATTTCAAAAGTCTTAATGTTATGAAAGATCTGGATACCCCTAAGTATCTATTGTGCTGATGATCTGCCCATACTTTATTGCTATGTATTCCTAGTCATTCTTCCTATCATTTGGAATTGACAGATGTCTGAACATCTGTCTGAATGACTTTATACACAGTCTTTAATGATCATTTGAGAATTGGAGCTTTATCAGTTTCATCCACTCATTGTATGCGACAGTTGAAATTGTGTGTGTGTGTGTGTGTGTGTGTGTGTGTGTGTGATGTGTGTGTATGGGGGGTAGGGAAGTTGGGAGGATTACACACTCAGAGGCTATTAAAAACTAACCCTGGATCTGTGATCCAGGGTTATTCTTGGTGAGATTCAAGGGACCATGTGTTGCTGGGGATGTAACCATGGTTAGCTGCATAAAAACAAGTATCTTAACCCATGTGCCAATTCCCTGATTTTAAATATTTAGTTTTAATGCTAATAATTGGGATGTATTTGGGATACAAAGGGGTCTTCAAGCCATGATCAGAATGTCATCAATCCTCCTCTGATGTTAATAAGCCCACCTGAATTGTATGGATGTTTGGGCCTGCAGTATAGTGTGATCAATGGCTTATGATCAATGGTGACTTGAAAACATGAGAACTAAATTCGGTGGTAGTCAGGGGGCCATGCAGTACCTGGGAATGAAGTCAGAATCCCTACAAGTCAGTCATATTCTTGAGTCCTTTGAGCTATCTCCCTGACAGGACCAATTTTGACCAAGAATAGAGTCACGATGATCACGACCATCCTGTTGTTCGTCGATTGCCTTGAGCAGGCCCCAGTAACGTCTCCTTTGTCCTAGCCCTGAGATTTTTTGAAAAGTGCCATATTAAAGGATCTTTCAGGGTTAGGAGAATGAGACCCATCATTGTTACTGGTATTTGGCATATTGGCTATACCACGGGGAGTTTGCCAGACTCTGCCATGTGGACAGGTTACATTCGGTAGCCTGCCATTTTGTCCAAAGTAAGAATGAGATAAATAAATTTTAGACAAATAACTATATTTGCATATTGAATATAGTTTTCTTAAGGAAATACAAGTCAAAGCAAAATAAAACCTTTGAAAATATGAATACCTTTAAAAAACTGTTCTAAAAAGTGTACAACAAGGGACTATGCTGCTTACATATTGAAAAGCACCAGAAAAGAGAACAATTGCAAAGAAAAATCTGTTTTATCCATTACTGAACATTATTGAAGTTGTTACAAAAAATAAGCCAAACATTTTTTAAAAAGGAACATCCATTGGCATTAGCTAACCTGAATCACCCTTGAAATTTAAACGGAGCAAGTGAAAATAATAATCCAGATGAACTGGCGAAAAAAAATTACCATGTCTTTTTAACATTTACAGCTTCCAGCATTTCCAATTTATGAATTCCAATTTTATGAATGATTTATATTACAAATGTGTTTTAAAAAATAAAAAACAATGTCATTTATTGTAAAAGATAGACTTACATGAAATAGTACTTTAAGCATACTACTTGGTGTTACTTCAAAATAATAAACAACAGTTCTTCATTCTGATCATTTTCTATTTTCTTTTTTTCTATAGATTGCTGAACAAAAGTTTTAGACTTTTATATTTTGAACTTGCAATTATGATAAAATAATATGAAATATTAATTAATTATTGTACTGTCCAATGTCAATAAAAGGCAGTATATGAGAAAATCATTTTTAATGTAGAGGTGTACAAACTTTTTTTCACATTAACATCAACTATTTGATGTCTAAAATATCAACCACTCATGGGCCAAAGAGATAGTATGGCCAGTAAGGCATGTATGTTCATGGGACTAACCCACATTAGATCACAGAACTACATATGCTCAGCTTGGGGTTATTCTTGACTACAGAGCCAGGAGTAATCTCTGAGCACTTCCCCAGCCAAAAAACTAACTAAAAACCTCCACTGCTTATAATGAAGCTAAAACAAAACCAGCATGAGTGGAATAAAATGCAGTTATTACTAGGTTCTACAGATACCCTAAAATAGTCCAACACACAGTAAGGTTTTGGGAAACACTACCCTAATAAATTCTATCATTCAAGTTATTTTAAATTATTTAAAAATAAGTGTCATTGAAATTTAATTGTATGTATACGTTACAACTCTAGCTAAATGTTAAAAAAAGCCTGAATAAATTATTGTGTCAAAGGTGCAAATCAAATTTTTTGTTAAAGTAGTTCTTCATAGTAGTCTAATTCTCAAAGTTGGTTTGAAAACTATAGATTGCATTATTGACAGAGCATTTAGTACTATTTTGTGAACATAATTGAACGATCAGAGCAACTAAATGATCAAATAATGACTCAATATAAATCAGAATAGTGTCTCAACATAAATCAGAATAAAGACACATAAAGCACTCATGAATATTAACAACAACAAAATGATCACTTTGTCACTGTCATCCTGTTGTTCATTGATTTGCTCGAGTGGGTGCCAGTAACATCTCCATTTGTCCTGGCCCTAAAATTACTCATCCTTACCAACAATGCTATATTGGAGGCTCTTTCAGGGTCAGAGGAACGAGACACTCATTATTGTTATAAGCAACAGGGAGCTTTCCAGGCTATGCCATGAGGGAGGGATACTCTCAGTTGCTTGCCGGGCTCTCCGAGAGGGATGGAGAATGTATATAAGAGAAATACAAGCAAATATCACAATGAATCACGACCATCCTGTTGTTTGTCGATTGCCTCGAGCAGGCCTCAGTAACGTCTCCTTCGTCCTAGCCCTGAGATTTTTTAAAAAGTGCCATATTCAAGGCTCTCTCAGGGTTAGGAGAATGAGACCCATCATTGTTACTGGTATGTTGGCATATTGGATATGCCATCGGGAGTTTGCCAGACTTTGCCATGTGGGCAGGTTACATTCAGTAGCTTGCCAATTCGTCCAAAGTAGGAATGAGATAATAAGATGTTGCGCGGCCGCCAATGCGACCGCTTGCTTCTGGGAGCTGGGTTTTATAGTTAACATACAAGCAAGTATGTTAAAACCAAATTCATTTGTCCTGTTTTAGGTACATCAGTGGGCTAGACTATAAGAGGTAGCTTCCGGGAGCTTTGTTTTATACTTCTGGATGTTGGTCATTGATGGGGTTACATAGAGCCTGGGACAATTTGTGCCTGGGACTGCCAAGCTACTGAAAAATGGAGATCTGGGTGGAGGAGGCCAAGTCCTGATCCAAGCAGGTTTGAAGATTTCAGCCCCAGGTGCCGCATACCTGGGTTCCTCTGCTGATTGCTTCATGCATGAGACTCGGCTAAGCATATGGATAGTGGCCTTGAATGGCCCACAAACTGTCCTCAGCACCATGTAATCTCATCAATGGCCAAGATCCAGAGACTATAAAACAAAGCTCCCAGAAGAGAGCGACACAGAATCTCCTGCCCCCACACCAGGCTATCTTCGCCAGGGTCCCTTGGAGGGGGGCATGCTGAGTTTCCCTCCTCAACTCAAGCAGAGCCCTGGCAGTCCAGAACCCAGAACCCAGCCATAGTCATGTTCAAGATCAAGAAAATGATAAGCCCATCGAGAAGAGGAAATGAACACACTTCTCTGAAGAGGACTGTGAATGGCCATGTGCATATAAGGAGTTTTTGTCTTCACTTATTATCAGAGAGCTGCAAATAAAAGCAATTACATCTCACACCAAAAAAAAAAAAATCAAATAGCAACAACCAGTTTTGGTGAGAATGCAGTGGAAAGGAATCCTCATTCACTGAAGATAGGACTCTTGCCTGGTTCAGCTTCTACAGAAATCATATGATTTCTAAAAAGAGTAAGAAAGAAGTCCCATATGACTAAAAATTCTACATTTTTGCCTCTACTCTCTAAATCACAAAAAATTAATTTAAAAAAATTAAAAAATAACCTATGTTTAAATTGGAGGTAGGTGGCTGGATGTGAATACAACTATGGATACTCATATAGCTGAGTATCCTTTGAGATCAGGGCATTTACAGTCAAACACAACTAGTCAACTATAGTGACATTATGGTAATCATTGTCATAATTGGTTGTGACATACTGGGAAACATTAAAGAAATCCAGGGTGAGTAGTGCTTTTGCTCCATCACTTGTAAGATATTTTACATCTCATTCTTGCACACATGTAAGATATTTTACATCTCATTCTTGTTCAAATGTTCAAAGGCAGATGAATGAATAAGGATGTTCTATTATATATACAGATGGCATAGTACTATGCAGCCATAAAAAGATAATTCTGTAGTTTTCTGTAAATTGGATGGAGTTTGAGGCTTTTATATTAAGCAAACTAAGTCAGATGACAAAGGAAAAATAATGATCTCACTCGTCTGTTACATATATAGAGAAACAAAGCAAGAGAATAGACAATATTGAATGACGACAGACCATTGTCTTAGATTGAAAAACTAAAATTACCAAGCATTAAACAAGGAGATGGTGAAGAAAACAATAGGGTGTATAAGTAATAAAAAGTATTGGTAGAGGGTTATCATAACTGGTCAAGATTAATAACTTTGTACACAAGGCCATAAATGTTAACACTACAACCTAAAATTGCCAAGCAACCTAATCTAAAATAAAAATAATAGCACAAAAATATCATCATATAAAACTTTTTATATTTTTATAATTTTCCATATACTATTACATTAAAATATTGGCTTCCACAGGGATGTACATTCCAACTCTGTCAATATTACAGATCTGTCAACTATGTATCAGGTAATACAGCAAATAGAAGTTTCAAGTCAACATAATGTGTTAAAAAGTGAAAGGAAATATTCTATTAAGTAAAAGAAATTTATTGTTTACTGAAAATCATATATTTTATTATTCTGTCACATTCTGCAGGCTGGTAGAATTTAGAAACTAATATATACACAATAAGAGTAAGGCCCATCAATCTCCAGGGAATGTGACATTTGGTGAACAAGAGATTGAATTTAATAATGCTCTGAGATCTCAATCCATGACTAAAAATTTCCTATAAGAATGACCAGAACAGTAGCAGATATGCTTTCATAAAAGATAATCCAGTACACACATTTAGATTTTTGGTACTGGATGTTTTAATTATTATTTACAACATATATTCAGAGACTTATTAAGGCCTCATATATATTTTCAGAGATATTATTTTACATCTTAGATATTTCAGTTTAATAATCAGAAATTCAAATATATAACATCATAGAACACACTTGTACTAGCAAAACAGGGTTAAAGACCTTCATTTTCTAGTTACGCATGACAACTTCATAAGCTAAATAATAAAAGATTGTAAATAAGAGTTGCATAGAAAATTATTTATTACAAATTATACATAGCTTGTACTAGCAAAACAGGGTTAAAGACCTTCATTTTCTAGTTACGCATGACAACTTCATAAGCTAAATAATAAAAGATTGTAAATAAGAGTTGCATAGAAAATTATTTATTACAAATTATACATAGCTTTATAATATATATAGTTCTATAAATTTATTAGAAGCCTCTGTAAATATAGTTATAGAGCTAGAAGTAAATAACAAACCATCAAATGATCCATCTATATTTTGTTTACAGAATATTGTTGATGGTATAAAGTTTACAAAATATAAGAACTGCGTATTCATTGCAAGATATTAAAAAACTCATTCTATCGATATTTTCTTATAGGTATTCAAAATCATATAGCTGAGTATCCCTTGAGATCAGGGCATTTTATAGTCAAACACAACTGGTCAATTATACTGACATTATAGTAATCATTGTCATGATTAGTTGTGACATACTGGGAAACGTTAAAGAAATCCAGGGTGAGTAGTGCTTTTGCTTCATCACTTGTAAGATATTTTACATCTCATTCTTGAGCACATTGTTTCTAAAGCATTACAATTACAGAAATGCTCTATAAAGACATTAGATTGAATAAACAATAAGAATGAGAAAATTTTGACACTACTGACATTATTAGAATGTAAAATTTTTCTAATTCTTATTTTAACAAATATTCGGTAATAGTTAAAAGTTAAAGAAGTAGACTTTGAAACACGTAAAATAGTTCAAAAGAAAGAAAAAAAATAATTTACAAGTCATTTGCATTGTTTTTTAGATGGAACTAATAAAAATCTCATTTGAGTAAACAAAATGCTATGATGCATCCAAGCTTTTCCAAATCAACATACATTATAATTTTTCTGAAGATTCATAAAACATAATTAATTGTTCTGACCATGAAGAATTAACACATGCAAATGTAAGTACATAAATGGAATGTTCATGTGCTCAGAAAATACTTTATTTTATTAAAAGCTAGTTCACCTTGTACATTACTTATAAATTTTTAGAACTTACAGTCTTAAATATCTCATTGATCATTCTACACGGTAAAACTGTTTATAGAACACTCATAAGGTCAACCGAATTTAAAATGTAATTTAGTACTGCAAGAACAAGGCCAAAAATAATCAGTAAAATATGAAAGATCTCCAGCTTTGTCTCTTTCTTCGATATTACAGTATCACATGATATAAAATAATTATGTGAGATACATATGGTACTAAGAACAGTGTGAGATACCAACTGGTGGGAGAATGCAGTTTTACAGATGGTAAAGAAGCATCATAGCACATATATTTGAAAAAAATTCAAAAATAAATAAATAAAAATTTGTGAACTGTTTCAAAAGTTGAGCTTTCACTATACATCCTTTTATTTTTAAATGAAGCAATTAGTTTATATGTAATATATACATATGATAAAACTAAATAGCAGCAGAAACAATATGCACTGTAGCACTGCCCTCCCATTGTTCATCAATTTGCTTGAGTGGGCCCAGTAACGTCTCCATTGTGAGACTCATTGTTACTGTGTTTGGCATATTGAATACGTCATGGGTAACTTGCCAGGCTTTGCTGTGTGGGCGAGATACTCTCGGTAGCTTGCCGAGCTCTCCAAGAGGAGTGGAGGAATCGCAGAGGAATCGAACCTGGCTCGGCCAGCCAGCTGCACACAAGGCAAAACGCCCTACCCCTGTGCTATCGCTCCAGCCCAGAAACAATATATAGTTCTTATTACTCAGTGGTATTTAAGATAACATAGTGAATACTTACATCCATTAAACACTTCTTAATTTTAATATTCTGGTAATTTAAGGGGGGCTGGAGCAATAGCACAGCTTGTAAGGCATTTGCCTTGCAAGCGGCCAATATGGCCAACCCGAGTTCGATTCCTCCGCCCCTCTCGGAGAGCCCGGCAAGCTACAGAGAGTATCTTGCCCACACGGCAGAGCCTGGCAAGCTGCCCGCGATGTATTCAATATGCCAAACACAGAAACAACAAGTCTCACGATGGAGATGTTACTGGGCCCGCTCGAGCAATTCGATGAATAATGGGAGGACTGTGACCATGACCAGGTAATTTAAGGGACATAACCTTGCATTCAGACAGGTAGCATGTGAAGAGCCGAGGCAGTGTATTGATAAGTACTGACGGCAGATTCTTCAGGTGCTCGGGTCTAACCTTGTCTGGGCTGGGTGGGTGCTGTTCGCTTCTTTACCAACGAAATGGTGTGTCAGACTTCAGAAGGGAGAATGTTGGGAACGACATATCCATCCTGTGGGATTTGGTATGTGGGCAGGTGGACGTGGCTATCGAAGATATCCAAGTAGAAATCATGGATAATCTTCTCCATTGCCTTTCTGGAAGATGTGATAGATCCATAAGGATGTTGGAGGGCAGTCATCTTGGTCCTGTAGTTGGCTAAGAACAGGCAGGCATTGCAAATGCTTTTCCCGGCTTCTGCTGCATCGGCCAGCACTGTTGCTCTTCTCTCTTTGAGGTCTTCCTTTATTGCTTCTCTGCACTGCTTCGAGAGCTCAGATGTTACCTTGTGGTTACCTGAGGCTAGCACCCAGCCACATTGGCAAATGAACTCCAGAGTTTTCGAAGATAGGCGTCTTTTTTGTGGCTTTCTCTCTCTCAGCATTCCTTGCCCAATCATGGAGGTGCTGAACCAAGCTATTGTATTCTTCATTGATGTCATCAGTGATGGAATCTTCCCATGTTGCCGCAATAGTACCAAAGAGCTCCCAGTTGGTGGTCGTTCTGGGAGTTCTCTTCTTAAATTTTGCAGCCCTTTCTTCCCATTCTGTGAAGTAGAATTTTGCACATAGGAGATGGTGGTCTAATCCCATTTGAAATTTTGGGACAGCAGCGACATTGGTCAGGCAAAGCCGTCAATTAACTATGATGTGGCCAATTTTGTTGCCGAACTGCCCACCAGGAGACTGCCATGTCCAATGTTTAGATTAAGTCTTCTGGAACTTTGAGTTACCATGGATGGTTTTGGTCAACGTAATGAATTTAGTCTCTCACCCTGTTCGTTCCATTCTAGGCCATGGGTCCTGATGTGGAGTTCTTTGGCCGATCTTCTCAGTCCTATCTTGGCATTAAAATCACTGACAATGATATTGTAGAAGGTGTGTTCTTATTTATAGAACTTCTCCACCTCTATAGAGCTGGAGAACTTCTCTATTTCTTCTTCATTATAATTGAATGTTGGTGTGTAGACGACAAAGATAGAAACTGCTGGCAATGAGCCACATATATTCAAGTGTATTTGTCCAATATGGGTTGTTAGGCATTTGAATGAATCAATGCTCATGGCCAAGTTTGTGTTGACAAGGGCACCAACACCACTAATGCCTTTATTGTTTCATGTTCTGTGAAACAGTTCTTCTCCAGTGTCAAAAGTGACGTTGTGTGGTTGACGACTTCTTGTCTTGGTCAGACCAATGATGTCGTACTTGATCTTTTGTGCTTGTACCATCAGGTCCTCGATGGATGCTTCTGATGCCAGTGTACGTGCATTGAAAGTACAGACAATCATTTTAGACCTTCGTTTTGGCGCCTAGTTTGGGCCTGAGATTTTATCAGCCTCTCCTTGCTTGTCCTTCTTAATGCTGCTGTACTGGGGACTCTTTTGGGGTCAGAGGAGTGAGGAACATTATTGTTACTTTTTTGGGCATACCAAATACTCGATGGGTAACTTGCCAGACTCTGCAGTGTGGATGGGATACTCTTGGTAGCTTGCCAGGCTCTCCGAGAGGGACGGAGGCTTTTGGGGCAGCCTCGAATCACCCTTACAGGTGTTCCTAGTCTACCGAATGCAAGCATTTGGTCGACCAGCATGTTGGAACAATCTGCTCACCTGTTGGTTCACTCTTTGCTGGTCAGCACCATTGCCACGCCTGGCACGATGAGATAGTTAACCATATGGTTCACACCATATTTGAAATGCATCAAGTACAGTGTGGTAATTATTGAAAATGGGTAGGAAGAGTCTAATTATGTGTCGGTCTGGAAAGCAGCCTGGAGCAAGGTGGCCTTTGGGTAGTGGAGGTCTGCCAATGAGGAAATTATCTGGTGCCAGCAGGGAGTATCTTATGGGTGTTGAGCTCTGGGTTGCCAGAGAATGGTGAATGCAGGCAAAGGATCTCTGGTCCTGGGTCCCTTTGTGCCCCTAGTTCAAGGTCACAAAGTTCCACATTACCTGGGCTCCCTGGTACTTCACTCATGCATGAGGCTCAGCCTGAGTGTCTCCGGAAAGTGGCCTTGAGTGAGGTGGCCCTTGGGTAGAAATAGCTAAGAGGATGAAGAACCTATGGCTCTGGGCACATATTTTCTACTTCACTATTCTCCCTGCACTAACATATGCCTCAGAGACCTGGACCCTATGAAAACCAGATGAGAACGGTATTTGGGTCTCCCAAAGAGGAATCGAAAAAGCTATGCATGGGATATCACAATTCACTCAAATGAGAGAAGGAATTCAGAGTTCTGACCTCTGTTGACAATAGAGAATCAGAGACGCAGTCTCATTTGCTAAGTGCTGAAAATCAGATGGGCTGGACACGCAATGCGATTTAGAGACGACTGCTGAACTAGAGCTGTTACTGACTGGATTCCACAGGATGTGAGAAGGATGCATGACCCCCCATCAACGAGATGGTCAGGCTTCTTTGTCAAAACCCTGAACAAATGGTTTGAGACTCTTCATGTTCCTGGAGCGAGCAGATTCCATTGGGCTACACTAGTATGAGACATGGACAAATGGAGACGTTACTAGCACCTGCTTGAGCAAATCAATGAGTAACGGGATATCAAGTGATCAAGTGATCAAGCAATCAAGTGGTAATTTAAGGATCTGCAGCCATCTGGTCTTCCATTCAATACTCAATATAGGCTCATTATTAATGTTGGGCTGGAGTGATAGCACAGTGGTAGGGTGTTTGCCTTGCATGCAGCCTGCCTGGTCGCGACAGGTTCGATTCCTCTGCCCCTCTCAGAGAGCCTGGCAAGCTACCGAGAGTATTCAATATGCCAAACACAGTAACAAGAAGTCTCACAATGGAGATGTTACTGGGCCCGCTCGAGCAAACCGATGAACAGCAAATCGATGAACAACGGGAGGACAGTGACAGTGACAGTGACAGTGACAATATGTTGAGTTGTACTAAAAATTAAAATGAAATGACCATGTTAAAAATGCAAATCATAAATACAAAAAAGATGCTGATGAGTGGCAAGACGCTTAACAAGAACCGCCTCCATGTTCTACAATGGAAGTTGTAAATACTTGCTGGAACAATGCTCACCGTTGGATTTTCCAGAAGCAAAAATAAAATGTTTCAGCTTATTTGTGATTTTTTCTGTTTATAGATTCATCAAGATATTAGAGTCAGGATGATGTGATTGTGAAAAATAACACTTTTAGAAGAGCAATTTTTCCACTAGATTTTAATTTGGTTTAGCCTTGCTTTCAAATAAACACATTTCATTTTTAAAATGAGAAAAATCGGACTGAATTATCTTGTTGTCATGGTAGAATATCTTTGTTACCAAACTGAAATACAAGGAGTCAAAAAAAATCAGCATTTTTCAAACTAAGGCATTTCCCAAATTCTCAAATGTCACCACACACTTCAGAATCTAAGGCAACTTTGCAAATAAAGTCAAGGTAGGCTATTAATTGGGAGAGAAATGAGATGTTACCATTTCTCTCCAGGGAGGTCATTGTATAATGCCTTTACAGATAAAAACCAAAGATAGCAAAGTAGAAACTACGTGCGGTAAATTAAGCAAATTTAGTGTCCCCAGGAGATAGTATTCAAGTGGTTAAAAATAAAAAACAGAAAACCAGGACCATGGAGATAGTGCAGTGCACAAGGCACTTGCCCTACGTGTAGCTGACCCAAGCTCAGTTCTTGGCATCCCATATGATCCTAAGCTCAGAGACAGGAAGCGACCCAAAGCACAGCCAGGTGTGGGTCCAAAACAGACAAAATAAATAGGACAGCAGTTTTAGTACTTGTAGTCAAAACCTTGTGAGTGAAGCTAAGAAAGTTTTATATCGTGAGAAAGACAGTGATACAAGGTGTTTGAATAGAGTAAGGAGGTAACCAATCTGAGCAAGGAGTTGATGTAAAGATCAAATTACCTTATACGTGCATGAAACAAAAAATATATTAAAGAATAAATCTTGTGTTTAAGACTTCTTAAATGTTTTTGTAAAACTTTTGAAACATTGAGTAAATATATAGCAAGACTGCTTTCCAAAATGGGTGTCCATCTTGATGCAATCTTCCACATTTAGGGGAATAAAGGAGGATCTGGAGAGGGCTGGTAAAAGTTAAAATCTATGTGATTTCCAGAATATATAGAAATTTACAGTTTCATGTCAATAAAAAGTTGTTTTATTTGTATATGTAAAACAGTAAAGACTTTTTTTTTACATGAGCAGAGGATGATTTATTTGCTTTTCTGGAACAAGAACTCCAGCTCCTTGGTAGATTTATAATTTTAGATGCACAATCTAATTGACAGTTTCTGAAGGCAACTTGATGTCTAAAAGCAAATTATATATTATTTTTTCCCATAGAGAAAAGGTCGATTTTGGTAGGGTTAGAAGGAAAAAACAGTTTTAACCTTGAAATTTGGGAGTAAATTATTCACATCTTTAAAAACAAATAAATTATTTTAAAGAATTTGCACACAAATACATTTTTAAACAATGTAGGAGTACTGCTATTTGTTCAGCCATTGATTAAGCTGATTGAATTGGGCAAGGACTCCACAATACTTTTTTTTTTAGTTGTATCACTACGAGATAGAGTTGCAAAGCCTTCATGTTTGAGATTCAGCCATACAGTGATGGAACACCCATCCTTCCACCAGTGTACATTTTCCACCACTCACACCTCACCCTGGCTCTATGGCAAAGAATTTCCCTAATACTCTCTTCATAATTTTGGGCCTGATGTTTGGCTCAAAATTTCCCACTACTATTCAAAAATACCTGCCAAGGGCAGATGCTAGATAATTTATTTTCCATTGCTCCTTTTGAGTATCATGAGAGCTCGCACAGACATGATTGTAAATGTAAATTTCTAGATCGTAAATGGTTGGGACCCAGAGACACCTTTTGGATTCAACTGGGAGTCTCTGGGCCAGGGTTGTTGTGTGCTAAGATGGCAACTGGAGGCAAATTGTGGGTGTGACAGACAGTCCACTGGACAGGCAGAAACCTGGGGACAGGCAGTCCGGGTCTTCTGCAGCCATGTGGCCTGGAGATTTAGTCATGGAACCCATATATGGGAGAGAGGGGCGCTTGCTTGTGGAAGCTCTTGGTCACTGGGATTCCATCTGGAATAGGCAGAAAGACTGTACCTGCTCCTTCTGGGATCCCCTTGTGTAATTGGCCCAGTATGGGGCCCAGTGAGATCTCTGGTGCTGTGGTGTCTTCCAGGACTCACTGCTGTATCTCTGGGCCAGGGCTGTTGGTGCACTAAGATGGTGCTCAGAGACAAACTGTGGGCATAACAGCCAGTCTGCTGGGCGGGCAGAGACCCAAGGAGGGACAGCCCAGGTCCACTGCCACCATGTGACCTGGAGATCCAGTCCTGGAACCCGAATACCTGGACCTTGCATGTGGAAGCTCTTGGTCACCAGGATTCCATCTGGGGTAGGCAAGGAAACACAAATACATTTTTGATTTAAAGAAATTCAATTTTTTCTGGAGAACAATGACGATATTAATGATATCATGCAGGCATGGGCTTAAATTTAAGAAATAAATACTTTGTCATTATAATTTAATATGAATTGTAAAGAAAATCTAAAAGGAAACATTATCTAATATCTGTAAGATACAGACATGATGATACGGACTGTAGCATTGTAGCACTGTAGCATTGTCCTCCTGTTGTTCATTGATTTGCTTGAGAGGGCCCAATAACGTCTCTATTTTGAGATTTGTTGTTACTGTCAGGTGAATGAGACCAGTTGTAGTTACTGTGGAAAACCAGCAGGACCGTATTACTGTTCAAGAAGGGAGACATCCATGACATTGGCAACTATCGCCCGATCTGCCTATTGTCTGTCATCTACAAGTTGTTCACTCGAGTCATCCTAAATAGGATTGGCAGAACACTAGATGAAGGACAACCATGCGAGCAAGCCGCGTTCCGCAAAGGATTCAGCACCATCGACCATATCCACACGATAACCAAGCTCATTGAGGTTTCTCGAGAGTTCAAGATGCCACTCTGTTTAACGTTCATTGATTTAAAGAAGGCCTTTGATTCTGTTGAGATGGAAGCGGTCATTGAAGCCCTAGCCAATCAGGGCATTCAAGCCCAATACATCAGGATCCTCCATGAGCTGTATTGCGGATTCATTACCAGGATCTCACCATTCTACAAAGAAGTGATTGTTGATGTCAAGAGAGGGGTGCGGCAGGGTGATACCATTTCACCGAAACTCTTCAGTGCCACCCTCGAGAACATCATGCGGCGACTGGAATGGGAAGGAATGGGAGTGAAGATAGATGGTCGGCAATTACACCACCTCTGCTTTGCTGATGACATTGTTTTAATAACACCAAACATCAGCCAAGCGGCACAAATGCTGGCCGACTTTGACCGTGAGTGTGGAAAGGTAGGACTACAGCTGAATCTTACGAAGACAATGTTTATGAGAAACAGCCTCGTTCCTGATGCCCCATTCGCTCTCAATGGAACGACCATCTCCGAATGCAACAGCTATGTGTACCTAGGTCGAGAAGTCAACATGATAAATGACTTGGCACCCAAGCTGCGCAGGAGGAAGAGAGCGGCTTGGAACGCCTTCAAAAACGTCGAAGAAATAGCTAAGAGGACGAAGAACCTCCGGCTCTGGGCACATCTCTTTGATTCCACTGTTCTTCCTGCATTAACATATGCCTCAGAGACCTGGGCCCTCCGCAAACAGGATGAGAACGCTATTCAGGTCTCCCAAAGAAGAATAAAAAGAGCTATGCTTGGAATATCACGTTTCTCTCAAATGAGAGAAAGAATCTGGAGTTCCGACATCTGTCGATGATCAAGAATCAGGGATGCTGTCTCATTTGCCAAGGTGTCAAAAATCAGATGGGCTGGTCACGTAATGAGATTTAAAGACGACCGCTGGACTAGAGCTGTTACCGACTGGATTCCACGGCATGTCAAAAGACCGCGTGGCCGCCCACCTACCAGATGGTCAGACTTCTTTGTGAAGATCATGAACGATTGGTTTGAGGCTCTTCATGTTCCCAGAGCGAACAGATGCCATTGGGCTACACTAGCATGTGACAGGGACAAATGGAGACGTTACTGGCGCTCGCTGGAGCAAATCGACAACGAACAGGAAGTTAAGTGATTAAGTTGTTACTGTGTGTGGCATATTTAATATGTCATGGGGAGCTTGCCAGGCTCTGCTGTGAGGGCAAGATACTCTCAGTAGCTTGCCAGGCATTCTGAGAGGGGCGGAGGAATCGAACCCGGCTTGGCTGGGCCAGTCACGTGCAAGACAAATGCCCTACCGCTGTGCTATGAAGTACTGACTATACTTCAAATAAACCAAGCATTTAAAAGAAGTTAACTGCTCAGCTATAAAAATAAAAGAATCAATAATACTACATTCTTCCATTTGCAAAAACATGGATTTACCTATAGGGCATTATACTTGGTGAAATAAGTCAGACTGAGAAAAGATAAAACTGGATGATTTCAATCATAAATAAAAGCTAAAGGAACAAAATGACTAATGATATCAATAGAACATAGGCTATAAGAAATATTGTTGATCAGCAATGAAGATAGAAACAAATTGAATAAAAAAAGGCAAGATATTATAGTGAAAGTGAAACTAGACTGTGAGTGCTATAACATAAATAAATGTTTATAATCTATGTAATTATTGTAAAAGTAAATATTATAAATTACAATAATGTATTAAAAACAAGGAAAGTCAATGTGACTAGTGTACTAAGACTTGAAATCAAAATTTCCACATTTGTTTCATAAAGCATTTTCTTTTTCCTTGATCAAATGACATTTCATATTCTTTCTAAATCATGTGTTGAGAGGATCAAATTATTTCATATGAATGTGATATTTCAACAGTTATATTATTTGAGTATAAGTCAACAAAAATTTATAAGGATATATTAGAGGCAATAATATTATTACCAACACTGATATGAAGTGCAAAATATGTTTAGAGAAGACCATTATATATTGAGGGCATCTTCTATCAATATGTGCTAAAAATATACCTATAAATCATGATTATATAAGAAATATTTTACTTTGGTTTTATTATTCCTATCTGTTTTACGCATAAAGGCCAAAAGATGCAAATATCAAAAGCTTCCTTCGAGGGAAGGACTTGGTACAATTCTGTCATTTCTTCCTTCTACTGGCATAACTGGTTCTTTCCAATATACAATTGCAAAGAAACTATGAGTAGATTGTTTTCATATCAATTTAAGTGGAATATGAACGGAAAATTATGTACCAAATCTCTAAACCCTGAAGAAAATTTTAATGAACAAAATCCACTTTTATCCAAAGGATCATATATCATGATCAAGTGGAATTTATTCTAGGCATGTAAAGATATAGATATATGCAAATAAATTTAACCACAGCAACAAAAGAATAGATAAAAATCATATAGCCATTTACAAAAAATACACGGTCAACATCAAATTTAATTGGGTAAATCTTAAAGTCTTTCCTCTACATAGGACAATGAGTTCACTTTAACCACTGTAATTTTGCAGAACAGTTTTACTGCAGTAATCAAAACAAGAAAAATAAATCAAAGGACAGCTAATTGAAAAAGTTAAACTATGACTATTTGAAGAGGATGTGAAATATACATAAGAGACACTGAAGACTCCACAGAAAAACTTAGGAACAATAAACCAATATAGTAAAGTAGCAAGATTAGACATAAACAGAAAATGTCTTTTTCATTTTTATGTGAAAATATAAAATATATTAGAAAGAAATAAAAATAAAGCCCTATATAAAAGTTTCAAAAACTATTAAAAAAGAACTAGACATCATGTTAACAAGATGAAAGACATATATTGAGAACTATCTTGCTATTAAGACATAAAAGAGCATACCATAAATAGAAAAATGCTACATGTTCATGATTTAATTTTTTTAAAAAATGACCATGCTACCTAAAGCATTATGCAGATTCAATGCAAATTGTGTTTAAAAAAATCCAATGTCATTCCTCAAGGATTTAGAAAAAATCCTCAAATTTGAATGAAATTATAAAATGCCCCAAACAGCAAAGAAATTTTGAGAAAAGAATATGGGAGTTTTCTCATATTCCAGGGAAACAGCATGGGTTACAATGCTTGTCTTGCACACAGCAGACCCTAGTTTGATTTCTGACACCACAGATGGTTCCCTGAGTACTTCCAGGAGTGATTCTTAAGCACAGAGCAAGAAATCATCCCTGACCACTACTGAGTATGCCTCCTCACAGTAAGAAAAGAAAAAATATAGAAGATAGGAGGTATTGCAATTCCTGACTTCAAATTAAACCATCAATCTATAGTAATCAAAAGTTACTAGGATAAAGATTAATTCTCAGACTAATGGTCAGAATTGAGAGTCAGTGCTTAGCCTTTAGATTTATGAACAGCTCATCTATGACAAAGAAGTTTGGCTTATAAAATGTAGTAAGTAAAGCCTCTTCAGAAACTTGTGCTGAGAAAACTAGATATTGGATAACATTGGTCCGTCCTTCTCCACTGCAAGGAGTTTAGATTTATTGAGTAACAGCCACAGCAATCCTCCCAAAGCACTCCCAATTCCTCCGTATTCATCTTTATCTTCTTTGGGCTCTGCTTCCCCTATTTGTTAATCGCTTATTTCCTCTAATCAGACTCTGTGACTTGTAAAGTCAGATTCCTCAGAGGAATCTGGATTTTGTATTTGTGAGTGAAATATTGCTTTTCTCTTCCATTTAAGTCTGTTGCAGTTTACTCAAGAGCAATGTCCTTCTGGTATTGGCACAGGAAGACAGTTGACGCTATGCTCTTGTTACTTGAGTTAATTGACTCCAAATAATATTTATTCCTAGGCATTTGTCATATTAACTCAATTTAAGCCTCAGTTGCCCTTAATTTCTAACACCCCAAAAGGAGGATCTTGACAAAGGGACTTGGATGGACCCAGGGCAAGCTGTAAGCTATCCTGGCATCAAAAAGGGACAGGCCAAGTACCAAAAAACTTATAATGGTTTAGAAGCACAGTCATAGACAAACTGACATGACACAAAAAGAAGTAACTGGATAAAGACCCTGTTGGGGCTAGGAAGGACTAATCTGGCCTGAGGACTGTGGTCTAGGGTATATAGTGAGATGTCCCCAGGAAAGCAACACTTTAAACTTAATATATCTCTTACTGTGTCCATACAAAATGATTAGACAGATTACTAAGTAAATTTAATATGAGTGATAAGGACTAAGGAAAGGAGAAATTTTAGATGAAATTACGCCCTTGGGCGGATCTCCCAGCAGGTTGGGATTTTTTTTGCTAACTTCCCCAGAAGGAAGGGCTTTACATATGTTGATTGTGGTACTTTACCTATCTTTAACTTTTACCCCTAACTTTTGAGGTTTTGCTCATAGCTAAATCTGGGAGGGAGAATGGGATAGGAGAGGAATGTGAGGCAGGTAGGGAGAGAGAAATTGGAATAAATGGTGACTGACCACCAAACACCACCTAGTAGCCCTGTTCCCTCTTTATGCATCCATTGGCAGTAGTTGCTTGGGCTCATGGCCACTGAATGCACGTTTCGAGTGCCCACACTTTTTGAACTCACACTTGTTAGTCAAATGAAAAAGTAAAAAACAAAACAAACAAAAAAAACCCACATTAAGCAAAAACATGAAACTAGAAACATCTCAGACCATTCATAAAAAGTAAGTGTAATTGGATGAAATATTTCAAGACAAGACCAGAGTCTATAAAAATGAGGAAAACATAAGCAAAATTCTTTCAAATATGAACCTCAGATGTGTCCTTAATGTTTCTATTGGCAAGATAACAAACCAAAAAATCAACAGGACTACATCAAATTAAAAACTTTTTACATTGTAAAGGAAACTGAAGTTAAGAGATAAAAAGGAATTTTGTTTAATGGCAGAAAATATTTTCACACAGTACTTAACCTAGAGGGTTAGTAGCCAAAATGTACAAAATACTCACAACACTAAGCCGATCACCATCACCACCATTAAAATCAACAAAAATAATTATATGAAAAAATTAGAGGTCCAGAACAAACTCTTCACCTAAGAATTGGATGAATAACCAGTTGGCCTATTAAAATATATATCATTTTTTTCCATTACTTCACTTCTATCCCAAGGGCAGAAACTCTATCCAGAAAAGATATTTACATTCAAATGTTCATTGCAGCACTATTTAAAATACCCAAAATATAGAAACAACCCAGGTACCTAAGAAGAGATGACTGTATAAAGAAACTATGGTGTATATGCACAATAGAATATTACTTGTTTTTTTTGTAAAGTCGAAGCTATGCAATTGGCTGCTTATGTGGATTAATCTATAGAACATCATGTTGAGTGAAGTTAGAAGAGAGACAGACACAGAATGATCTCTCTCATATGGGGGATATAAAATCCATAGCAGGGGAATAACAAATGCCCAAAGGCAACCAAAACTGAAAACTAGTCTTCAGTAGGAAGCTTACACAGGGATTAATGCAGCAGGGAATTGGGGACACTGGGACAAGCATGGAGGAAATTCGACACTATGATAGAAGGTGTGGTGAGAATGTTTATGCGTGAAACCCCACCATATATACAACAACTGAACTAGGAGGTTCAAGCTATTAATGGGGAGAGATAACTTGATCTCTCCTGACTCCAGAATACAGGAAGCAGAAGGAGAGAGGTAAAGAAATTGAGGCTGGTAGCAAGAGGTGGATGAGATGTAATGAGGACGGGGTCAAGAACCTCAGGTACATGGTTGGCGAAGTGTGGTATGGCGATATGTCCAAACCACATTCAACAGCACTGAAAGCAGAAGATCCAAACCACAACAAGAAAACTCACAAATCTTCCACAGAGACTGACTGGTAGGTGGGGCAAGTGGGAGGGAATCTGAGTACAGTGGTGGAGGGAAGTTGACAATGACAGTGGGACTGGTGCTAGAACAGAATGTACCTAAAACTCAACCATGAATAACTTTGTAAATCATAATAAAATTAAAAGGGTATTAATAAAATTGAAAGTTAAAAATAAATTATAAAGTTCAGTGTTCAAAGCATAGAAGTGAAATTTGAGTGCACCTCCTTTAAGAAGATAATTTAAGGTTATAAACTTTGATAGCATTTATAATGTATTAAGGAATAAAATTCTCTAACACAAATTTGAAAAAATCAGAGTAAGAGATTAAGTAGAGAATTAACAGAATAAGAACAAACAGAACAATTATATAAGCATGTATGAACATTTTATTATGCATACAATTAGGAACATCAATAGATTGGAAATTATACGAAAGTGGTAAAGAGGAAGGAAGAAGTTTAATTGAGAAAATTAGTTTTATAGCTGGAACAGTTATAATTAAATATTTGTTTATGTATATTTATTTTATGCAGTCCATTATATAATTTATCTTTATTCTAAATATCTTGTACTTTTGTTTATGCCCTCTTTTAGACATTGAAATTATTAGTTTTATACACAAAACTTTAAGACTAACTAGAGAAGTGTTTAAATGCATTCTGTCTGTTTTTATATTATGATTTATTAGACCAAATTATGAATCTAAGTACTTTTAATGTCTCCCCTAAGCCATCTGATTTAAATAAATATCAAGGTCTAAGCAGAATTGACATTACTCAAGACACTGCTTTCTTCTGTGAAAATCAAATAACTGAAAGATATGTGAATAAAAGTTCAGTTCTAATAGACTCAAAAGACAAATTTTACTTTCTCTTCTGCACTGCATATCAAGAATATATAGTTGTGAAGATGTGAAGAAACATCAAATTGGTGAAATATTTGAATCCATATATTGCTCATTGCTAATAAGAGATTTTGATGTATATATAGATCCAAGAAATTAAACATTAGTATCTGGATTACTTCTAAAATGTAGAATGAATGAAATAGTTGTAAGGGAAAACCAGCAGTACTGTACTACTGTACAAGGGAAACATCCATGACATTGGCAATTATCACCCAATCTGCCGGTTGTCTGTCATCTACAAGCTGTTCACTCGAGTAATCCTGAAGAGAATTGGCAAAACAGTAGATGAAGGACAACCATGAGAGCAGGCCAGGTTCTGAAAAGAATTCAGCATGATCGACCATATCCACACAGTGACCAAGCTCATTGAGGTTTCCCAGGAGTTGAAGATGCTACTCTGTCTAGCGTTCACTGATTTAAAGTAGGCCTTTGATTCTGTTGAGACGGAAGCAGTCATCAAAGCTCTAGCCAAACAGGGCATTCAAACTCAATACATCAGGATCCTCTGAGAGCTGTATTACGAATTCGCCACCAGGATCTCACCATTCTACAAGGAAGTGATCAAGATGTCAAGAGAGGGGTTCGGCAGGGTGATACCATTTCACTAAAACTCTTCAGTGCCACCCTCAAGAATGTCATGCAACGACTGGAATGGAAAGAATAGGAGTGAAGATAGATGGTCGGCAACTACACCACCTCCACTTCGCTGATCACATCATTCTAATAACACCAAACATTAGCCAAGCGGCACAAATGCTGGTCGACTTCAACCGTGAGTGTGGAAAGGTCAGTCTACAGCTAAATCTCACAAAGACAATGTTTATGAGAAACAGTCTCATTCCTGACATTCTATTCGCTCTCAATGGAAAGAATATCTCCGAATGCTACAGTTATGTGTACCTAGGTCGAGAAGTCAACATGACAATTGACTTGGTACCTGAGTTTCACAGGAGGAAGAGAGCGGCTTGGAACGCCTTCAAGACTGTTGAAGAAATAGCTAAGAGGACACAAAACCTCCAGCTCTGGGCACATCTCCTTGATACCACTATTCTCCCTTCATTAACATTCACCTCCGAAATCTGGGCCCTATGTAAACAGGATGAGAATGGTATTCGGGTCTCCCAAAGAGGAATCAATAGAGCTATGCTTAGAGTATCACTCTTCACTCAAGTGAGAGAAAGAATCTGGAGTTCCGACCTCCGTCGATGATCAAGAATCAGGGATGCTGTCTTGTTTGCCAAGGCATTGAAAATCAGATTTCTGGACATGTACTGAGATTTGGAGACGACTGCTGGACTAGAGCTATTACTGACTGGATTTCACTGGATGTCAAAAAACTGCATGGCTGCCCACCTATGAGATAGTCAGACTTCTTCATCAAGACCCTGAACAATCGGTTTAAGGGTCTTCGTGTTCCTAGAACAAGCAGACACCATTGGGCTATACTAGCACACGACAGGGACAAATGGAGACGTTATTGTGCAAATCAATGAATAACAGAATGTCAAGTAATCAAGTGATCAAGTGATCAAGTTGTAAGGGATCAATGTTAATCAAGTTTATAACATTGATGTAATGTTAAAAGTCATTAGAAATGTTAAATGTTTTACTTAGTTCTTTTAGTTTATTTTTTTATAAAATAATCGAAATCTTATAATGTAGCTGAAAATGATTCTTCAATCCTGGTAGTTAAAAAACTGTTATTTGAAGCCAGAAAGATAGTGTAATGATTTAGGGTACTTGGTTTGCTCGTGCCCAAACGAGATACAATCTCCAGGACGCCATTTGTTCCCCTAAACCTTACCAGGAGTAATCCCCAAGTGCAGAGTTAGGAGTAAGCCCTGAGCCTATTATTATTATTAGATAATATAAATTTTCTTTTTATCATAGAATCACCATGAGATCCACAGCCACAAAATTGTTCCTGATTGGGTTTCAGCACTACTCCCACACCTGTCCTTTCACCAGTATACATCTCTTCCCAGTGAACATGGGAAATCATTACCAATATCCCCAGGAAAATAACAATTTTCAATAAACTGTGGATAGAAGGAATACATTTAGGTAGAGGCCATGTCTGACCAGCACATAGTGCATATTGTACTTTACAGTGAAAGTCACAAACTTTACTTGTGCAGTCAGATGTGAGAGAGCGTTTCAACTTAAGGCTGAAAACCTGCTCGTACATACCAACTAAATGTGAAAGCACAATGCACACACTATATATTTTAGTACATACTAATTGATTAATGTTTGGTGTTTTATCACTGAAGATTGATCACTTGATCACTTGACTTCTCGTTAATCGTTGATTTGCTCGAGCAGGCACCAGTAATGTCTCCATTTGTCCCTGTCGCGTGCTAGTGTAGCCCAATGGCGTCTGTTCGTTCTAGGAACACCAAGAGCCTCAAACCGATCATTCATGATCTTGATGAAGAAGGCTGACCATCTGGTAGGTGGGCGGCCACACGGTCTTTTGACATCCCATGGAATCCAGTCAGTAATGGCTCTAGTCCAGTGGTCGTCTTAAAATCTCATTACGTGTCCAGCCCATCTGATTTTTGATGCCTTGGCAAACGAGACAGTGTCCCTGAGTCTTGATAGTCTATGGAGGTCAGAACTCCGCATTCTTTCTCTCATTTGATTGAAACGTGATATTCCAAGCATAGCTCTTTCTATTCTTCTTTGGGAGACCTGAATAGCGTTCTAATCTTGTTTGCGTAGGGCCCAGGTCTCTGAGGCATATGTTAATGCAGGAAAAACAGTGGAATCAAAGAGATGTGCCCGGAGCCGGAGGTTCTTCATCCTCTTAGCTATTTCTTCAAAGATTCTTACACAAATATTCTGGAAGCATAATTTAGCATCAAATGGAAAAATGTTTACCACCATGTTGACAAACTGAGAAGTCTATTATCAATAGTAATTTCCATATATATAGATATAGATATATTAAAGATTCTTATAGCTGCATTTAAAAGTATATACAATAAATTTCATAGTATTATTCATAATAGAAAAAATTGCAAATTGTCCTAATTTTCTAAATAAGATGTAATTAAATAAGATTATCTTTTTATACTAAAATTATATCTGACTAAAAGTTAACATACATACCATGTTAAAATTGTTAAGGAAGGAGAAGAATAACTAGATCTTGGGAAAATAAAATGAATAAGATACATTTAAATAATAATATTTTGATATAACAGATGGGGCACTGAAATAAATAGTGATTTTGTTGATTTTGTTGATTCAGCTCTTGGTTTGGATGGTTTTATAGATTTTTGTTTTGTTGTGAAATTCACAGCTTATACATAAATACTGCATACTTTCTTTCCATAACTTAATCTTATCTTGCAAACACTTAAAATGTATCTTATATTTATTTTCCCTTTCCTTAAAAAACTCAAGCACAAAATTTGTAAGCCTATAACTGTACCTCATGGTATTTCACTAATAAAAAAAGAAAAAAATATATAGGGCATAATATTCCCTTTAAATATAGTTGATAAACCATATGACGTAGGAATCAAGACAGATTTTAAATGTTTAGAGAGGTATGTGAAATACTTCAAAATTCTTAGGAAAAGCAAGGCAAAGTTGTGTAGAACAGTAAAATGTTTGGTAAAGAACAGAGCTCAAGTCAGGACATAACAGAAAGATTATGATTGAGAGACATTTTAAAAAATTATTGGATTATCCCAATCAGATGTCATTTCACTTCCAGGTAGAGAGCTATAGAGTTCATTGTATTTATGATCTTAAAATCTCTTTCTAAAGATGAGAATATTAAGATCAAACTATTAAAGCATCATTAAAACGTAAGAGAGAGAAGACATGAATTTTAAATTACTTAGCTGCTACCCATGGCAAGAATTATAAATACAGAATTCGAACTTACTTTATGTGCTTATAATGCATGAAAATCTGCATTAGATTAATCTGAGATTCTCTTGGTAACAGATGAGTTAAAGCAAGACTCTAGTGTTAGACATGGTGAATGTGTAGGTGGGTCCTTTGTATGAGTTTGTGTTAAGTATGTGTTAGGGTCTAAAATAGTGAAGTCTGTGGTCAAGAAAAATTGCAAAGCAATAACCTATGTTTTCTTTTGTATCAACGGCAACATTTTTACTGATCTCAAAGGGCAAATGCTTTGTTGAAGTCAAATTATGTAAATTCTGTGACTATATTTCTAATTGGAGTAATCTTGAATAAACCCTTTCTATGAACTAAAAACTATAATGATCCCGACAGATCAAAATATTATGCATTGAAAAATATGAAGCAGAATTCATTTATAAAGCCTGAACAAATAAATTTTAATTCATAAGACATATTTTTCAGATGGAAACCATTTGAATTTTAATGTTTGACAATGATCAAATAAACTTTCAAGTTACTAAACTGTTTATGGGTGATTTCAGGTAAAATTAATTCCCAACACCAAGACATCCATTACCTTATTTTTCTTTTAGGTTGACAAAAGAAAAAAAAAACTATTGTTAGTAGGAGTGTAATTGGTTGAAGGTTTGTAAATGAATAATGTTCAACTGAAAATAAAGAGCAAAAGGTTTTATCAAAAGAAAAAAATTTCTTTTCAGTGTGTTAGCAAATATGTGATCAGCTTACAAAAATTTCTCAGCTAAGCAAAGAAAGAACTATATTATAATCTAAAAATATGCTTCTCCCACAAATTACATAGCACAAGGCACGCTCATCACCATTCAGCCACTCTGACTGCAGCCTGAAGTAATTAAGGGCCCTACTGTAGACACACTAGGCAACCACACACTAGGCGACTACGAATCATGACTCAAGAAACAAGTTACCAATTCCTCTTTGATGTGGTTTCCCTGATGAAAATAAAAAAGTAGTAAAATAATTAATAAAATTTCTGTGAAAATTTATGAAAAAATACATGTTAGAAAAATCAATAGTTACTCCTCAACTATTTTCATGGTGTTATAACAGAAGACAGATAATTTGTCAAATGGCATTAAATATTATTGTTGTTGTTTTCTCTCTGGGTCACACCTGGTGAGGCACAGGGATTGATTACTCCAGGCTCATGCACTCAGGAATTACACATGGCGGTGCTTGGGGCACCACATGGGATGCTGGTAATTGAACCCGGGTGAGCTGTGTGCAAGGAAAATGCCCTACTCGCTGTGCTATCGCTCCAGCCCCCTAACCTAATTAAATATTATTTTTGAAACATCATCAAAATGTTTTTTGTTCTTTTTGCCACCCCTAGCAGTGCTCAGGCCTTACTCCTGCCTCTGTACGCAAGGATCATTCCCAGAAGCCTGAGGGGAACATTGGATGCAGGGGATTGAACTGTGATAGGCCAATTGCAGGGAAAGCTCCCTATCCCCTGAACGATCTCATTATCCCTGAGTATTTATCAATATCACCAGACTCAGTAACTTTATTGGTACACTTAGTCCTTGTCCTATGTTAAGTACTTAATAAATAGAGAATAAACATATTGAAGGATGTTGTTCGTTTTTGCATTTAATGCTCTTCCTTCCTTCCTTCCTTCCTTCCTTCCTTCCTTCCTTTCTTCCTTCCTTCCTTCCTTCCTTGTTCCCTTCTTTCTTCCTCCTCTCTTCCCCATTTCCCTCTTTCTTTCCTTCCCTCCTTCCTGCCTGCCTTCTCTTCTTTCTTCCTTCTTCCCTTCTTCCTTCCTTCTTTCCTTCCTCTTTATCTCTTTCTTCTTTTCTCACAGAGGCTGTGCTCAGGACTTACTTTAGAATTTTGCTTACGGATCATTCTGTATGAGGTTCAGGAGAAGATATGTGGTTCCAGGGATCGAACCCAGATAAGGTGTGTGCAATGAAAACTCTGTACCAACTGTACTATATTTCTGCCACAATAAAAGGACATGATCAGGAGTGTTCAGGTCTTACTTCTGGCTCTGTGGTCAGGGATAACTAGGATCGGGTCTTTAGGCGCTATATGGAGTGCCTGGAATCACACCTGGGTTGGCTATATGCAAGACAAATGTCTTACTTGCTGTAGTATTTCACAGTCCCTTTGAAGGTCTTTTTTGTATCAATCTATTAATGTTGATCATGAAAAAAAATATATTAGCACAGAGATTGGATAGGGCTGGTAGTAGGAAAGAATCTATATATAGATACAATGCATAAATATTGCAAATATGTCCCAATTGCTCCCATAATATAATGTCTGTGAATCACAGTCATAAAATATAATAAGTTTTTGGGGACTGGAGAAAATGGACAGAGTACTTACCTTGCATTTGACTGACTAAACACAAGTCACTGGCACTCTATATGGTCCCCCAAGCTCTGAAGAAGTGATCCCTGATTGGAGAAAAGAAATAAGCCTGGAACACAGACAGGAGTAGACCCAGAACAAAAACAATATAATATGCTGCTGAAAAATTCACTAAAGTCTATACAAGGGCCATTGTGTTCTCTTTAGAAAATAAAACGTTCCAGCTCTCATGAAACTGTTGTAGACACAGGTGGATATCCAAACAATCACAAAACTGTCCTCCAGTTGTTCCATCTATTTTCTCGAGTGGGCATCAGTAATGTCTCCATTGTGAGACTTGTTACTGTTTTTGGCATATCAAATACACCATGGGGATCTTGCCAGGCTCTGTCGTGCAGGCGGGATACTCTCGGTAGCTTGCTGGGCTCTCCGAGGAAAATTGAGGAATCGAACCCCAGTCAGTCTCGTGCAAGGCAAACTACTCTACCCGCTGTGCTATGGCTGCAGCCCATTTAAAAAATAAAAGTTAATCTTTTTTAAAAAAATCTACTAAAGGGGATTAAAAGGAAAAAAAGAGTCAGTAATTGCTCTGGTATTATCTCACTAGGGAAGCAAATTATCTTATTCACAAATTTATTTGAGATACATTAGTTTTGGCTGAAGCAATAGTACAGTGGTAGGGTGTTTGCCTTGCCCGAGGCCAACCCGGCCGACCTGGGTTCGATTACTCCATCCCTTTTGGAGAGCCTGGCAAGCTACTAAGAGTATCTTGCCCACATGGCAAAGCCTGGCAAGCTACCTGTGACATATTCGATATGCCAAACACAGTAAAAACAAACAACAAGTCTCACAAGTTGTTGTGAGATATTACTCGAACCAGTGTTACCTTAGTTTGTAGCATTGAATCAAAAGTAAAAATCCATTTTTTTTATGTTTTGGGCAGCACACTACTATAAAACAGAACAGTTGCTCTTGAAGAAAATGCTTTGCAGTTTTTTTGAGAGAATTTGAAATTCATTTTTTACTGGAATTACATATTCCAAGGGGCTAAAGCAACAGCACAGTGGGTAGGGTGTTTGCCTTGCATGTGGCTGACTCAGGTTCGATTCCTCCACCCCTCTCAAAGAGCCCGGCAAGCTACCGAGAATATCTTGCCCCCACGGCAAAGCCTGGCAAGCTATCAGTGACGTATTCAATATGTCAAAAACAGTAACAAGTCTCACAATTTGTTGTGAGGCTTTACTGGTGCCCACTTGAGCAAATTGATGAACAAGGGGAGGACAGTGCTACAGTGCTACATATTCTAAGAACCAAAAGAGAATTTTTAATTTTCTTTTTTCTCATTAGAGATTATTCCAAACTATGTGTTGAATGATATCTATTTTTAATATAGTTAATAGAGCCTTAGAAATCTTCTATTAAATGTGTGTCTAATATTCTATCATAAAGAATAATTTATTCCGGAAGTTTGAGTGAGTATGGGAAGTCATAAACTCACTTTTTCTTCCACTTAGAATATACCCTATAAAACTGTATAAAATTAAATCTATGTGGTATTAAAAAGGCATATGTGCATACATGTCTGTACTGAATATCTATTCTTGTAATGATTTTAATAGGATATTTTGCTGAATTAAATGTTAGTGCAAAGTGAGCTTAATGACTATGATTACTTGTATTATTCCCTGAGGTTAAGCCAGTATTTTTGAAAGGGTTTGGTCATTGCACATACTAAACTCAATGTTTGTTCACTTTTAAACAAGATTTTATTCCTCAATATTTAAAAAGCAATTGCACATAAATATCATGTTTTCCCCCCTTTCTTCTTTGCAGCCACCATCCCAGGGGGGCAAAAAGGATTTAAAGGTGTTCCCAGAAATACACTAAATATTATGGAGAGAGCATGGATTGACTTTTACATCCTAAAAAACTGAAATGTACCTTCGCAAATTTGCAGTAGGCCATGAAATAATTATGTTGTGTGCTAAATAGCACTTTTCACTTTTCACTTGTGATCAACACTCAGTTTTCAGTAGATCAATTCGAGAGGATCAGCATTCTTTGGAAACTAAAAACACACCACAGGTCAGGGCAGCATGGCCTGATGGGAAAAGAATGCAGCTCACAAAGGTGGTCTTTGTGCGAGGTGACGACATGCTGGTATCTGTTACAGAACTGGCAGGCTCACCCGCTTTCCCTAGTGTCCGCTCCTGAAACACTAAACTCATCTGTGTTGCAAAGCACGATTCAAAGAAACAAGTAGGCTTTTAAAGCACCCAACTTGCGCCCAACAAGGATTGATTTCACACATTTAGATGAAATTCTTTAAGAAAGGAGCTGGATGTTATACAGTGAGTTGGTTTTAGTGAAGGATCTTTCAGATTGTTATGGGTCTAATAACAAGGTTGATCCAACTTTCAAAATAATAACTAAATTGATAGAAACATTGGCAATTTCTAGAACTGCATTGAGCGAGTGAGTGCTTTTGTTCCTTCACTCCTCCAGAAATCTTGAGATTTTGTTAACAGCAACAATACACAACACTTTACACTTTGTGTTCTTTAGGACTATTTTGAAACCAAGTCATTCTGAAGTTCTCTGCTAATTACAATGCTGTATTCGCCTTTCCACCTCAGCTTTGTAGAATAGGCAGCTGACGACTTTAGCACCGAAGTTAAATGAAATCTTCACATCTGATTTTAAGTATATGTCTATATCCAAATGCTAGATAAACTGGATTTCCAGATATTTCACTGGTAACTAGTGCTGAATGTATCATTTGAATTCTTTTTGTCAATTAAAATATTTTTGTTTTTAATTTGCTTTAAAATATGATTTTTAAAATGTTTATAGTGATTTAATTCATTTAAAGATATTCACATTGATCTTTTTAAAATTGCTTTTCTTACTCTTTTATTATATATAAAACAATTATTCTGCTCAATCAATGTTTACATGTGTGTGTATTTATATAAATTTGTCCATTCATCAATTCTTTTATGGGACTGGAGCGATAGCACAGCGGTAGGGCGTTTGTCTTACAAGCGGCCAACATGGCCGACCCGAGTTCGATTCCTCCGCCACTCTCGGAGAGCCCGGCAAGCTACCGAGAGTATTCGATATGCCAGACACAGTAACAACAAAGTCTCCAATGGAGACGTTACTGGGCCCGCTCGAGCAAATCGACGATCAACGGGAGGGCCTTTACCTTTACCTTTACCTTATATGTTCGAGGTTGAAATAAACTAATAATTATCTTTTCCTCCTGACCTATTTTACCTTTGCTAATCCTTTCAAGCCTCCTCTATGTTTTCTAGAAATGACAGAATCATATATAATTTTATTTTTTTATATTTATTTATTGAATCACCATAAGAAGAGTTACAAAGCTTTCAGGTTTAAGTCTCGGTCATACAGTGATCGAACACCCATCCCTTCACCAGTGCCTATTTTTCACCACCAAGAACCCAAATATACCCCCCTTCTCAGCCCTCCCATGCCTGTGAGGTAGATGATTTCTACTTAACTCTCTCTCTACTTTGATTAAATTCATTATTTTGGAAAAAGATGCACCATTATTATTTGGAATTTCCTCCCAACAATCAGAACTGCTGAAAAGGCATTGTGAAATGATTTGTTTTCTATTGCTGGATATGAAGACCATATGATTTTAGATTTCTGATATTGTACTAATTAAGTCTGGAGGGATTTCTGCCAAGAGCCAGATAATTACGAGATTGGTTTGTGTGCCTCTGGGTCCATGGCCGTGCCGGAGAGCTGCTTGTGGAGGCAGCTCGTGGCCTCGGTAGGGCTTGAAGGACGTGCCAGTTCCACCCCCCATCCCATGAGGCTGCAGTTGCCCCGTCACCGCCGACTCATACCTGGCTGTCCAATAAGCTCTGAGGCAGCGGCCACCATGCTGCGGGGGAGTGGGGGAGGCGGAAGAGACATGTCTATCTCTTCCCTTCCCTCCCAGCAGCAGGGGGCATGGTACCATAGTTTATCGTATAGTCCATTCACATTTTTGCCGCTAACTGCTGGATTCTGGATTAGGTCCGTGTGCCTCTGGTGCCATGGCCGTGCTGGAGAGCTGCTCTTGGGGGTCAACTGCACATATATACTTTTAAAGCTGAACTGCACTCTATTATATGCACTACTACATCTTCTTTATTCAGTTACATGTCAATGAACGGTCAGGCTATTTCTATATATGTTTTTCATTTCCTCATGTCTTCCTTTCTCTCTTAAAATAATGTTTTGTAGTTTTTTGGTTCAGGTCTTTTACCTCTTTAGTTAAGCTGATTCTGACATTCCTGATTTTCTAAGAATGTGAACAATTTTGAGCTCTAGAATGTGTCACTTTTGTTCCTTACCAAACCATCAGTGATGAATAACTTACCCATAGATGGCAGAATGCAAAGACAAGAGTTTATGACTTTTAAGTTTCCACACTTTTCTCTTTAAAACTTCCTTTCATATTTAGTAGCAAACTTAAAGAATGCAGTATGCTGGGCCAGAGATACAGCTCACTCAGTGGAGCACAAACTTTGCCTGCAATGAGTCTCAGAATTGTCCTCCAATACCCCATGGTCCCCAGGCACTGCTGCCAAGAGTAAGTCCTGAGAGAAGGTCAAGAAAAACCCTAATCACTATTAATTGAGCCCCCCAAAACTAGAAAGACAATGTACTGTATATTAAATTAGGGTGGTGTTTGAATTATGTTCATGAGAAATAATTATTGATAATATTATAAACCAAAAAAATTAAATTAATTTGAAAAAAATAGATATCAGTGGAAGCATTTACAAATTATTCTCCTCCGTGATACATTTACCCATATGGAGGCTTTTTCTGTGATCTTACCCATGAAACCATTTATTTTCAAAACTAATTATAGGTAGATATCTGTTAAGCATTAAAAATGGAATACGTTTTTAGATAGACTAAAGCAAATGAGAATCCCAATGGTGAAAAATGTCAGTGTGAATCTTTGCTAATTATTTAGAGTATAATAAGTTTAAGCGACTAAAAAATAGTTACGATATTTTTTCTATGATTTCTTCAGTAATGAATGATGTAATAAAATAAAGGAAAATTATGTCTATTGCATCAGCCTCGAATTTTAATATCCTATATGTATTTATATTTTCTAAACTTTATTTTATAGTTATACTTGTGCTTAAACATTGAAGACATTGTTTACATTTCCTTGACATCCGAACATTATTATTTACTAGTAGACATTTATTATTTACTGATAATAATAAATGTATTTTCTCAGGGCTTATTCTTGGTTCTGTGCTCAGGGGTCACTACTGGCTGACTGAGAGAACCACATGGGATGCAGAAGTTTGGACCTGGCTGGTCACATGCAATGTAAATATTCTATCTGCTGTTGATTTTATTTTGCATACATACAAATGGCTTTCAAAATTCCTTTCAAATGACTTTTGTGTACAAGAAATATAAATTGTAGATTTTATTGAATAATAGCTTATAAAAAATCTCAAGTATGTGTACCATAAATATTCTGATCTTTCATAGTTTGAAACGTCCTGTAAAGTTATTTATTTATAGCATCTCTGGTGAAGGGAGTTTGATTGTTCTACTACTCAGCATTATAGTTAATTTCTTTCAATGTTCTAATACTTAAGACAATAAATGGATCCCAAGCCCTCTCTTGTCTTGTGCTGGAGAAAACAGTGAAAAATACACAGACTGCACTCCTGGGCCTTCTGTATTTGGGGATGAAGAGAGAAAATACTGGTATAAAATTAAATGAATGTCATCAGTACTAAGTGTAAAGTAATAGAGTTGAGAAAGTCAGAAAATGGTTATGTTGAATTTGATAGTAAAAGAAGGTTTCTCTGAGACAATGATGCTTTAGTTAAGACTCACTACAGCAAAGATTTGAAAATAGAATGTTATAGACCCAAATATTTTAGTTTCAAACTGTGAGGTGGGGTTATTTTTGGCAGGAAGAAGAGCGCTTAAAACCTTGAGACAGAGACTAAACACAGCAGCGCATCTCTTATGGGTTGGATTCAGATGACCCAATTCCAGGGAGATAGATTACCTCAGAATGTATTGACTTATATTGAGTCTTTAAGTGGAAGACTAGAACTTAGTAGCTGATATGCAATTAAAGCATTACCCCTCGAAGACCCTAATAAGCAGTCAGCCAAACATCTGTGTAGCTTCTTTCCTTGAGTCAATTTAAGAGACTCAGATTTAAACAAGAGTACTATTTTGAGGATTCCAAATTGTTACATATAGACATGTAACCATGTAATAAAACATTAAGTCTGTTGTATCCTAGAAATCCCTTGGAAGGAAATATTGGCTTTCTACACTGAAGATTGCCTGGAGCCAAAATTAAATAAGAATATTTTCTTTAGAGATTATAACTTGGCTGTGATTTCTCGTGATAAAATGCTTGATCCTTGGAAAGGATGATTATTACAAATCTTGAACTTACTATCCCACATCCCAAGAATTAGTGCTAATATGAACCAAGTATAAGTCTATTTTAAAATTTAGTTCAGGGTGAAAAAAAATCAGCGTATTTGGATAAAATGGTGCATTAAAGATAATTTGTATTTCCCACATTTTAAAGTAATGTACAATTCCTAGTTGTGGTTTATACTTCAGGTCTTTCTCAGAAAAAAGATATATTGTGAACAGGATGGGCTCATGGATCTGTGATATATAGAATAACTGGACAAGAGACCACATGGTAACGGGGGGGATGCCTTTAGATCATGCTTGACCCAGAGTATAGGAAGAAAGAGAGAAAAGGAAAAATAATTGAGGGAGAAAACAAGAAGAGGCAAAGGAGAAGTGGGAGGGGTGGGGAGGAGTCAAGGGTTTTAGGTACACGTGAGATGGAAAATAGTAGTATAGCAATATATCCAAACCACAGAGTCAAGAACCGTGAACAAATTAAAAAATAAAAAAGTAGATTCAAACTACAAACTAGCTTAAATAAGGGCCTACTAAGGAGGCCAGCTGGGGTTTAGGAGGTAACCTGGAGACACTAGTACATCTCTAAAAAATAGTGTTTAAAATTCAACTATGAAGGGCTGGAGCCATAGCACAGTGGATAAGGCATTTTCCTTGCACATGGTCAACCCTGGTTCAGTTCCCAGCATCTCATATGGTCCTCTGAGCACTGCCAAGAGTAATTCTTGAGTGCAGAGCCAGGAGTAACCCCTGTCCATTGCTGGATGTGACCCAAAAAGAAAAAATAATTCAACTATAAATAGTTTTGTAAATTATGGTGTTTAATAAAATAAAATATTTAAAATATATAATTTCAAAACTGAAAAATACTTTTGGCTTATTATTCAGCAATCATTTTTTTAAACGTCATAACAAGGTGAATTAAAAATATTGACTCAATGGAAATCTACTCTACATGCTAGTTTAAAGGTAAAGGTAAAGGTAAAGGCCCTCCCGTTGATCGTCGATTTGCTCGAGCGGGCCCAGTAACGTCTCCATTGGAGACTTTGTTGTTACTGTGTTTGGCATATCGAATACTCTCGGTAGCTTGCCAGGCTCTCCGAGAGGGGTGAAGGAATCGAACTCGGGTCGGCCATGTTGGCCGCTTGTAAGGCGAACGCCCTATTGCACAAATAAATAATAAAGATAGTTTTTTTTGCATAGAGTTAAATATGCTCTGCTTATGCATTAATTTAATTTCATTTATCTATGCCATGGGCTGGAGCAATAGCACAGTGGTAGGGCGTTTACCTTGCACGCAGCCAACATGGCTGACCCAAGTTTGATTCCTCCGCCCCTCTTGGAGAGCCCAGAAAGCTACCGAGAGCATCTCACCCGCCTGGGAAAGCTTGGCAAGCTACCCCTGACATACTCGATATGCCAAACACAGTAACAAATGTCACAATGGAGACATTACTGGGCCCGCTCGAGCAGGTCGATGAACAACTGGAGGATAGTGATAGTGATAGTGATCTATGCTGTAAAAATTTAACTTCTGCATTAAGAATTTAAAAACAATAAAAGTCCTATTAATTTTGTCAGAACAAGTATATTTGATAAGAAACTAAACAAGAGAAGAATAGAAAGTAACTTATGATTTTGAGAAATGAAAGAGACTTTTGTTTGCCTGACGTAAGAATTGAAATTATCTTTTCCTTCTCCAAAGGAGAATAAAATTTAAGCTTGATTTACAGCATTTTAATTCTGTCATGGACATTTAGAGCTTTGGATTTGTATATATACCTATGTATTTTATTTTTCTTTTCTGTGGCTTGCTCCTGTATTTGGCTATATATTGCAGTGTGAAAACTACCAAGGGCTTAGAAAATGGAGATTTAGAAATTCTTGCTTGAAGCTTTCCTACTAAAGATATTCACATTTTAATTTAGCAATTCATGAATTTTATCTTTTCTTTGGTAGAAAAAAAGTAAGATAAAAAGCAAAATATTTTTATTTTCATTCCTTAATAATTCAACTCTTGATCCTGAAATAGAAGCTAAGATAAAGACTGATTGCAATAAACTGGTGAAAGACTGAAAATCCAATTGATCTGTTGTATGATTTGAGTATTAACTATTGCTATACCCCTATGGGTTTACTGATATTCTACTCATAATATTTAAATTATGCATCAAAATCATATTTGGAATTTTTGAACTGAGGAAAATTTCACAAGGTCAGACTGATGCCTTCCTTTATTTCTAGTCTCGTCTCATGTCTATTTGTACTTTTAGAGGAACTTCTTGTTCCCATTAAATGAGTCAGTCCAGATGGAAACACTAATTTACTTTTAATGAATGTGTGTCAATCCAAAACTGAAGGGATTTTGTCACTCTGGAGAGCATTGATTCTGAGCAAGTTTGGTGTTTTGCAGGATGACCTCTGTCTACAGATATTTCTATTACCTAGTTTCTGATTTAAAAAATTACTTTATTATTAGTCAATATCTTAAAGCCCGTCATTGAAAATTAAATATGGAATTGTAATCTTCTGGAATTATTTATACATAGGCTTAATCAATTAACCTCAATAACAAAATAATAAGCAAAGTTTATTTTTTTCACTAAAAATTTAGAAATAGGACAGAACTTAGCAAATACATTCAGTATGTTAAATAAATAAAATGTTTCACTCGTACATGTAACTTGAGATTTGCTTAAAGCTGACTGAGCATAAAATTAGTTAATTTTTAACTTTCATATGTCATAAAGTCAAGAAAATCCCTGAGTTTCTATCCATGATTATAAAACCTCAAGGAGAAAGCATTAGCTAGGGGTCAGAAAGTTCTTAATTTCGACCCCTGCCCACCTCCCTTTGATAGCAGTTTTAAGATTTCACCGTTTACCATCTGTAGAGCAAGACTCAATGCAAGCGGTGAAACAAAACATTTGCAACTTGCAACTAACATGAGAAATTGCAGTTTGTTGCCTATCAAATCTAAGAGACGAACAATGTGACCTCTCTAGATGCACTGTGTCCTAAGATCATGCTTCATTTCCAAGTTTGAGGGAGGAAAAAGTAACTGAGCACGATTTTCACATTAATACCCATAAAGGCCCTCCCGTTGATCATCGATTTGCTCGAGCGGGCCCAGTAACGTCTCCATTGGAGACTTTGTTGTTACTGTGTCTGGCATATCGAATACGTCACGGGGGGCTTGCCAGGCTCTGCCTTGAGGGCGAGATACTCTCGGTAGCTTGCCGGGCTCTCCGAGAGGGGCAGAGGAATTGAACTCGGGTCAGCCATGTTGGCTGCAATGTTGGTGCAAGGCAAACGCCCTACCGCTGTGCTATCGCTCCAGCCCGGATACCCATAACGGAGAAAATAATTTTTTGTTCAGTTTTCTCCTAATTCCTTCTCTGGCTCCTCAATTTGGGTGTCTTGTTTTGTTTGTTTATGTTGCACCACTGGCAGTGGTGCTAAGGGGATATTCCTTGCATCTCTACCTGTGTTTGAGGGACCTTGTGAGATGCTGGGAATCTAGCAGGGGTCAGCTGAGTGAAAGGTAAGTGTCTTATCCCTTCATACTATCTCCCTGGCTGTCCCCTGCATTTTTTTATACAAAGCATATTCTTCCAATTAATTTTTACTTTAATTTTAGCGAAGCAAGACTTCAATATGTGAACACAAGTATGCCTTATATTAACATAGATATGACACAGATATGAAGCAAGGAGGAAGTTGAACGAAGCAAACATTTTTAATGCAATTATTTAGACATTTTAATGCACATAATTGGTTGGACAAACTTTCTCTTGGAAAGATTTTGTAACACTGAGAGATTAAACTTGGATTCATTTTGAAAAAGTGAATCCAAACTTGGTGCTGTGTACAGTGTATTAAAAAAGTTCATCTGGCCAAAGGAGGAGGAAAAAATTCAATTTTCTGGAAGAGAGTGAAGTAGAGACTGTACTTTAGGCTTCCTCATACTTTGGAAAGACAGGGCCTGACCTGACCTTGGGGCTTCAATCTGCCAAGCAGTAACACTAAAGAACACAGCCAGACTTACTTAGATATGGTTCAGTTGGAGACAATTTGATATATCGTTTGTGTCAAAGCAAAAATATGCTGGAGTCCATTTTAATCTCCTTCAGTCTGGATAAATTTTTCAAATACTAGTTATATATATGTCAATTATAGCACAGCGGGTAGGGCGTTCGCCTTACAAGCGGCCAACATGGTCGACCCAAGTTCAATTCCTCCGCCCCTCTCGGAGAGCCCGGCAAGCTACCGAGAGTATTCGATATGCCAGACACAGTAACAACAAAGTCTCCAATGGAGACGTTACTGGGCCCGCTCGAGCAAATCGATGATCAACGGGAGGGCCTTTACCTTTACCTTTATATTATATACTTGAGTATAAATGAAAATGAAATCTAAATATAGAGAAATAAAATTTCTGGAAGGATTAAAGGAAGCAACATGTAAGTGATCTTTAAAACATTCCATTTGTGACATTACAGATAGATTATTATTGAGTCTATGACCTAGTAGATTGTAAGAAGTTTTTCATTTCATGTATTTATAGTGGGGCCTTGTGATTATGTACCCTATTGATTAATAGAGAGTGCAACATAAGATGCCTGTCTCTGGTGAAACGCCATTCAGATGCTTAGCAATGAGTATATGCTTTTCTCTATTAACAGAACTAAAATAAAGGTCACTATATTGGTCACTTCAAATGTCTATTTCTCTCAGAGGCTTTTCCTCATAGCTACGTATGCCTCCGATGCAACAAAATGTTGCTCCTATTGAAATAGGTACTTCAACAGGTCCAAAGGCAACCAAGTAGAAGTAGAACAGGGCCTGTGAGCCTGTTAGCTCCTTCTATAACTCCTAAGAGATTGTACTCTGCTCTTACTGGTAACCAATAATGAGGGTTGAAATACTGACCTCTAATCAGGTAAATGAACATCGCTACATAAAATATCCAAGTGACATTGCCAGATAAAGTTCGCTGTGTCGGTTATTTCACAAACAAAGCAAAGCAAAGCAAAACTAAACAAGACAAACTGACATGAATCTTATGAATACTGCATTTTGACCAAGAAGCTCTTTCTCTTTACTTTCCTGTATGTAAATTTGAATATCTTTGTTGAATGCCTAATTAGTAAGAGACATTGATGTGGAATTTCATGTAGTTTTTGTTTGGGGGCCACACCCAGCTCTGTGTGGGCTTACTTTAGCTCTGTGTGCAAGCATCACTCTTGGTGGACATGGAAGACCATCTGTGGTGGTGGTGATCAAACCTGACTTGTTAGTGTGCAAGGGAAATACTCTACCTTATACCCTCTCTCTAGTCCTATCTGTATGTATTTTATATTAATAAATAAAATTTTATATTATATTATCCATGTATCCATGTAAAGTATCCTGCCCGCATGGCAGAGTCTGGCAAACTTCCCGTGTTGTTACTCAATATGCCAAATACCAGTAACAATGGTGGGTCTCATTCTCCTAATCCTGAAAGAGCATTGGAATGGCTCTTTTAAAATCTCAGGGCTAGGAAGAAGGAGACGTTATTGATGCCTGCTCAAGGAAATCCACGAACAACAGGATGGTTGTGATCGTGATCCATGTATTATGTTTGGTTTCAATTTAATTTCTTCTTAACTATATAATCTTTCCCTATTTGTTCACTTAAGACCATGATTCAAGGGGCCTGGAGAGATAGCACAGTGGGTAGACCATGATTCAAAATTTAAAAATATAGGCCAGGATATCGATATTCCAAGTATATCTAAAAATCTACTATTAATATTAATATATCTCAAATCACTAAGCAATAGTGCACTAAGTTGTTCTGCTGTCCATCAGTGTTTGGCTGTGGTGCTCAAAATTTTTTCAGAGTCAATTAATCTTGTTTAAAAATTCTCCTCTTGACAGGTGAAATTGGCAATTATTTCTTTTTTCCTTAATTAATTTTTAAGAAAACATTTAGTAAACGTTTTCCCTAGAAAACTGTCCATTTGTTTAAAATTGGGATCATTTTTCACAGTTTTATCCAAATACTAGTTATAAATCTTAATTAAAATGAGAGGTTATCCAGCTACTTTAAGAATACCAACTGTTATGCCTATTTTACTGACATTGACCAACTTCCAACTTCTTTATAAAAATTGTTTTGGCTCAGAGAAATGGAAAGCCAAAAAACTTATTCTCATTGAAAATCATTTTATTAACCTGGTTTTTGTTAGAATTCTATTATTTAAATTCATTAGGCACAAGAAGACTTTTCTGTAGTTGTACATTATCCTGCTTACCTTTCTGGGATAATCTATAAGCGCATTTTTAGTCAAAATGGTAATTGTGTACTTAATTCCTAGTTACTTAAAGTACATATTGATATAGTCTTTTAGGTTCTCAAATATTTTCCATTTTTCTATAAGTTTGTGTCATATATTACCCATAAAAATTGGGATTTTTTTTGGCATTGGAGCCAGACAAAGTCATATTTGATGGCATTCAAACATAAAAGTCAAAATTAAATCAAATGAAATGATTGGGACCAGAGCTATTAAGGGAGTTGTGGCATGCTTTGTAGGTGACCCACCTGGGTTAGGTCCCTGTAACCAACTAGTCCTCTAAGCATCCCCTGGTTCTGGTGGCCCCTGAGAACTGCAAGGGTGATAGAGTTAGTTCCTGGCACTTTGGACCTCACATTGAGCCTTCTTCACAGGTTGGCCAAAAATCTCCAGGAGGAGCTCCATGTCCTCTTATTCACATCTTGGGAAGCTGAACCCACCCAACCCCACCCCAAAATCATAACGTTTCCATAATCTATAAGAAAATGTTAAAAGGTATTTCATTCAAACCATCATGAAATCCTCCTGAAAAATGACTTTTTTTGTTCTCTGTTCTCTAGTGATAACATCTTTCAAAGATTTCTCCAGCTACAGCTTTTCTCCCTAAAGTTCTCTTAGGCCTAGATGCTTAAATTGTGTGCCAGTTGTCTATAGTAATGATAATATAGTAAAGCAATAAAAACTAAACTTCAGGCACATAAACAATAGATGTTTTTAGCTAAAAAATTGAGGTATTCATTTGATTTGAGCTCGACTTACATATGTATGCTCAGTCAGTTAAAGATAAATAACTCTGCTATTTATTTGCATGCTGATATCATTTTAAAATATCTAGAATAATCTTAAAAGGATGAATGAGAAAACCAGGATTTGTTAGATGGATTAACACTAAAGCGTACTTTTTTCATTTGATGGCTAAAGTAAAGCACTAGCAAGTCAATCACACAGAATATTTTTCAAGATTCTGCTTTCATTATATATGCTAATATCTCACTATTTAAAACAAGGGTCATATCAGAACCAAAGTTCAGAGTCAATTTGTAGTTCAACGTAGTGATCCTCAAAATAATGTGGTAACAGAGAAGATTCAAAATCTGTCAAATATATTTGTTTGATAGGCAAATAATTTATCAAAGTGGTTTTGATTTCCATGCTGAGAGCCCTGAGTTTCATAGTCCTCAAAAGTAACCAGATCAACTAACTAGGAGTAGCCCCAAGCACCTAACTGAATTGGCCAATACAAAACAAACAAAAAGAAACATTTACAAGGTAGTTTTTCTCTATTATTGCTTCTCTCTGTGTGTTCCTCTATCTGGTTATCTCTTTTCTAGTCAACTTTAGACGGCTTCTTAGACTACTTCAATTTTTCCCTTTAAATATATTTTCATCACTCTAATGAAGATTCATAAGTAATTAAGGCATAACTAGAATCCATGTGGGTATGCAAATTAAAAGATTAACCAGGAGGGATAATTATGAGCAAAATTTTGTTTAGAGAGTAGAATAATATTAGCTATTTTTCATTTGTTAATGTCTTCATCTTGTCACCAAAAAGCAGTTTTTGAAAGTAATATATTCTAAGAGTATATTATTTCATTGTATAAACTACCCTTAGAGAAAATCTCAAATTTTTCTCTTAGTTTTAGGAATTTGTTACTCTTTAGCCTGCATGTCTATAGACAACATTATTCAAAATCAGATATTTCACTGGAACAAAATTATGCCCCAATAGTCAAGTTAACATCTACTTTTCCACTTTTTCTCCAATTTTAAATCATTTCTTCCATACTGAGTGATGACTAACTGATGACATGAAAAATAAGTATTTTATCTGGTGCTTGAATCAATCCAGATTTTTTCACACGGGGACTTCAGTGGTCCAGAAGACTACAAAATGAGAAAGGGTGTAGGGGAGAAGATAACGCAAATCATCAGTTTTGAAAATAAAATATTTTACCAGTATCACCTAATTTGAATGCCTGAATCATAATATTGTAGGTTATTGTATCAGACAGTAATGATTTGGATTCCTGCCTTCACTCCAACTAATTTCTTTATAGTTTTTAACTAATATCATATCTTTACTGAATACAATATTGATATAAATATACATTTTTAAGGATTTACTGAGTCCAGGAAGCTACCAAGAGTATCCCACCAGCAAGGCAGAGCCTGGCAATCTCCCCGTGGTGTATTCAATATGCCAAAAACAGTATCAACAAGTCTCACAATAGAGACATTATTGGTGCCCGCTCAAGCAAATCGGTGAATGGGAGGACAATGCTACAATGCTACTTAATCACTTAATCACTTAACTTCCCGTTAGTCGTCGATTTGCTCGAGCCGGCGCCAGTAACGTCTCCATTTGTCCCTGTCGCGTGCTAGTGTAGCCCAATGGCATCTGTTCGCTCCGGGAACATGAAGGGCCTCAAACCGATCGTTCATGATCTTGACGAAGAAGTCTGACCATCTGGTAGGTGGGCGGCCACGCGGTCTCTTGACATCCCGTGGAATCCAATCAGTAACAGCTCTAGTCCAAGGGTCATCTTTAAATCTCATTACGTGACCAGCCCATCTGATTTTCGACACCTTGGCAAATGAGACAGCGTCCCTGATCCTTGATCATTGACGGATGTCAGAACTCCGGATTCTTTCTTTCATTTGAGTGAAACGTGATATTCCAAGCATAGCTCTTTCTATTCTTCTTTGGGAGACCTGAATGGCGTTCTCATCTTGTTTGCGTAGGGCCCAGGTCTCTGAGGCATATGTTAATGCAGGAAGAACAGTGGAATCAAAGAGATGTGCCCGGAGCCGGAGGTTCTTCGTCCTCTTAGCTATTTCTTCGACGTTCTTGAAGGCGTTCCAAGCCGCTCTCTTCCTCCTGCGCAGCTCGGGTGCCAGATCATTTGTCATGTTGACCTCTCGACCTAGGTACACATAGCTGTTGCATTCGGAGGTGGTCGTTCCATTGAGAGCGAATGGGGCATCAGGAACAAGGCTGTTTCTCATAAACATTGTCTTCGTGAGATTCAGCTGTAGTCCTACCTTTCCACACTCACGGTCAAAGTCGGCCAGCATTTGTGCCGCTTGGCTGATGTTTGGTGTTATTAAAACAATGTCATCAGCAAAGCGGAGGTGGTGTAGTTGCCGACCATCTATCTTCACTCCCATTCCTTCCCATTCTAGTCATCGCATGATGTTCTCGAGGGTGGCACTGAAGAGGTTCGGTGAAAGTGTATCACCCTGCCGCACCCCTCTCTTGACATCAACGATCACTTCTTTGTAGAATGGTGAGATCCTGGTAGTGAATCCGCAATACAGCTCACGGAGGATCCTGATGTATTGGGCTTGAATGCCCTGATTGGCTAGGGCTTCAATGACCGCTTCCGTCTCAACAGAATCAAAGGCCTTCTTTAAATCAATGAACGTTAAGCAGAGCGGCATCTTGAACTCCGGAGAAACCTCAATGAGCTTGGTTATCGTGTGGATATGGTCGATGGTGCTGAATCCTTTGCGGAACCCTGCTTGCTCGCATGGTTGTCCTTCATCTAGTGTTCTGCCAATCCTATTCAGGATGACTCGAGTGAACAACTTGTAGATGACAGACAATAGGCAGATTGGGCGATAGTTGCCAATGTCATGGATGTCTCCCTTCTTGAACAGTAGTACGGTCCTGCTGGTTTTCCATTGGGACGGAACCTTGCATTCAGACAGGTAGCGAGTGAAGAGCCGAGCCAGTTTATTGATGAGTACTGACGGCAGGTTCTTCAGGTGTTCAGGTCTGACCTTGTCTGGGCCTGGTGCTGTTTGTTTCTTTACCGACGAAATGGCGTGTCGGATTTCGGAAGGGAGAACGTTGGGAACGACATACCCATCCTGTGGAATTTGGTATGTCGGCAAGTGGACATGGCTATCAAAGAGATTTGAGTAGAAGTCATGGATAATCTTCTCCATTGCCATTCTGGAGGATGTGATGGAACCATTAGGACGTCGGAGGGCAGTCATCTTGGTCTTATAGTTGGAAAAGGACAGGTGGGCGTTACGAATACTTTTCCCGGCTTCTGCTGCATCTACCAGTACTTCTGCTCTTCTCTCTTTGAGGTCTTCCTTGATCGCATCTCTGCACTGCTTTGCAAGCTCGGACGTTAGCTTGTGGTTGCCTGAGGCATGCGCCAAACCACGCTGGTGAATTAGCTCAAGAGTTTTCGAAGATAGGCGACTTTTTGTGGCTATCTCTCTCTTGGCGTTCCTCGCACATTCATGGAGGTGCTGAACCAGTCGATCGTATTCCTCGTCAATGTTGTCAACAATGGCATCTTCCCATGTTGCTGCAATAGTACCAAAGAGTTCCCAGTTGGTGGTCATTCTGGGAGTTCTCTTTTTGAACTTTGCAGCCCTTTCTCCCTGCTCTGTGAAGTAGAATTTTGCACGAAGGAGACGGTGGTCCGATCCCGTTCGAAATTTTGGGACAACAGCGACATCCGTCAGGCAAAACCGTCGATTGAATATGATGTGGTCTATTTCGTTGTGGAATCGTCCACCGGGAGACTCCCATGTCCATCGTTTAGATTCTGCCTTCTGGAACTGTGAGTTACCATGAATGGTCTTGGTCGACATGATGAACTCAGAGAGTCTCTCACCCTGTTCCTTCCATTCTAGGCCATGGGTCCCGATGTGAAGTTCTTCAGCTGATCTTCTCGATCCTATCTTGGCATTAAAATCACCCACAATGATCTTGTAGAAGGTGTGGTCTTCTTTATAGAACTTCTCCAGCTCCATGTAGAACTTCTCGATTTCTCTTTCATCATAATGAGATGTTGGTGCGTAGACAACGAAGATAGAAACTGCAGACAGTGAGCCACATCTATTCAAATGTAAACGTCCAATTCGGGTTGTTAGGCATTCGAACGAATCAATGCTCTTGGCCAAGTTTGTGTTGACAAGGACACCGACGCCTCCAACACCTCTTTTGTTGCATGTTCCGAGGAACAATTCTTCTCCAGTGTCGAAAACGGCATGGTGAGATTCGTGCCTTCTTGTCTCGGTCAGACCAATGATGTCGTACTTGATCATTCGCGTTTGTACCATCAGGTCCTCGATGGATGCATCTGATGCTAGCGTACGTGCATTGAAAGTACAGACGATCATTTTTGTCTTCCTTCGTTGTGGCAGCCTAGGTCGGCCTTGAGATTTTGTTGGCCTCTGCTTTCTCATCCTTCTCATCCTTCTCATTGGCAGCAGCACAATGCTACTAAAAATGCTAAAATAAAACATCTATATAGTACCTTATAACATGAACAGCAGTCATTTTGACTCCTTGTGCCTGTCAAAAGTACAGTCAATGTAAATTTAAGAGAAAATAATAACTAAAAAAAATATCCATCCACATTGGTGGTTTCCAACTTGTGCCGCTTACTGAAATCACCAAGGATGCTCTTGAAATTATATGTCTGTGATCATCTCTGGACCAACTAAGTGAACATCAATCTTTGGCATCTATTTTTTTGTAAAATTCTTTAGGGCTGGAGCGATATAACAGTGGGTAGGCCATTTGCCTTGCATGCATCCAACACGGCCAACCCGAGTTTGATTCCTTCGCCCCTCTCAGAGAGCCCAGCAAGCCACTGAGAGTATCTCGTCGCATGGCAAAGCCTGGCAAGCTACCCCTAACGTATTCTATATGCTAAACACCATAACAACAAAGTCCCACAATGGAGATGTTACTAAGCCCGTTTGAGCAAACTGGTGAACAACAGGAGGACAGTGACAGTGACAGTGACAAAATTCTCTAAGTGACTGTGATGTACTGCATGAGTTAAGAATTATTCCTCTAACCGAGTTGCTCTAAGTACAACTTCCAGGCTAACCAGAGCAGCAGCATTCAGAGTTTATCGGCAAATCAAACTCTCAAGCTTTTCTCCAGACCTGCGGAATCAGAAATTTTGGAGTGGTAGGGAATTGCAACGTGTGCCTGAGCAAATCCTCCAAGTAATTCCGGCACACAATTAAGCTTGTAAATCACTGATACAATCAGTAATAAATACGTTTAGTGGACAAAAAGTCCCTAATGTGTTTCCATAATATGTGAATGTTTTTCCATAGACCCTTTTAACTTATGATCATGATTTATTGTTATAAATTTTATGCCACCTTCTCATGTCAAAAATAAATGTCAACTTGAAGATTTTATGAAAAACATTCTAAATCAATGGTGTAGGTTAAAATTTTAAATATCACAGTATTTAAGTACCTAGAAAACCCTGTTCCAGTGAACCAAACTAATTTGAGTAGCAGGATCTAAGTTCTCTATCACTGTGGAATATAGAACAGATAATGCATATGACAGTATCATTAATCAATAGCCCATCTGTTCTTTCCACACATTCTCCCATAAATACCTCAATGGAAATATACTTTGATACTACATTTGGTATAATATTATTAATGTAAAAGTGAAAAATCACATTAGGCACAACATTTTGATTGCTCTTATAAATGTTTCTGTTACTAAAAAGCCAAATTTATAAAAATTAATATAATTGTTTTCTGATAAAGTTCACTATTAAATAAATTCCTTTCTAATTTGATTGCTTAAACAAGTTTTCTTGTTCAACTATTAAGGCAAAATTTTACTTGTAATTTATTTTTATTACAAACAAAAATAGAATAATATAATGTAAGTTAGAATAATTATATTGTTCTAAGTTTTTGTGTTTTATCTTTCTTTTTTAGCACAGCGGGTAGGGCGTTTGCCTTGCACGCAGCCAACATGGCCGACCAGAGTTCGATTCCTCCGCCCCTCTCGGAGAGCCCGGCAAGCTACCGAGAGTATTCGATATGCCAGACACAGTAACAACAAAGTCTCCAATGGAGACGTTACTGGGCCCGCTCGAGCAAATCGACGATCAACGGGAGGGCCTTTACTTTACTTTTTACTTTTATTAGTGAAACACCATGAGATACAGTTGTTGACGTTACAAGTTTTTGTGCTTGGGTTTCAGTTAGACAATGATTGAGTACCCATACCTCCACCAGTGCCCATTCTCCACCACCAATGATCCCAGTAACCCTCCCACCCCTCTCATCCCCCATCCCATCCCATCCCGCATCTGTGGCAGGGCATTCCCTTTTGTTCTCTCTCTCCTTTTGGTTGCTGAGATTTGCAAAAGAGGCATTGAGTGGCAATCATGATCGGTCTATACTGTATTTTCAGCATGCTTCTCCCATCCTGGGAGAATCCTCCCAACACCCTTTACTTGGTGCTCCCTTCTGTATCTGAGCTCCCCTTTCCCCTAGCATGTGTGGCTGGCCTCCAAACCATGGCGTAAACTTCCTGGTACTTATCTCGGCTATTCTTGGGTGTTAGTCTCCTATTTTGTTACTTTATGTTCCCCAGATGAATGTAATCTTTCTATGTCTGTCCCTCTCTTTCTGACTCATTTCACTTAGCATGATACTGTCCATGTAGTACCACTTGTATGTAAACTTCATGATTTCATCTTTTCTAACAGCTACATAGTACTCCATTGTGTAGATGTACCGAAGTTTCTTTAACCAGTCATCTGTTCTCGGGTACTGAGTTTTTTTCCAGATCCTAACTATTGTAAACAGTGCTGCAATGAACAAACAAGGTAATTTAATTTTCATTTAGACCATTACAGTATCCTGAGATAATTAAAATAACCCCACTGACTTAAGTTCTAAGAAGATGAATATCTGGTGTTAAGCACACCAGGCAGACTTTTTATATATAACTAAATATTATTTCAAAGTATGGAAATACATGTTTTTAACTTTTATTCAGATAAAAGCAGCATATTCTGTTGACTGAATGCAATAAATAGTAAATTTGGTTTACATTAAGATAATTCAATTTCTAGTATCCTTTGAAGGAAATGATCATAGATTATGTAAATCTTTCTGAAAGATGCGTCAACTGTTGACATGAATGAGTCCTATAAACGATTTGGGTCACATCAGATCAGATATTTGAAACTTTCCTTTCTCTTTGTGTAGAATTGTTCTCATTCCAACTCTGTAGATTAATAGTTAACCTTTTGCCCTCCCATTGATCATCAATTTGCTCGAGCGGGCCCAGTAACGTCTCCATTGGAGACTTTGTTGTTACTGTGTTTGGCATATTGAATACGTCATGGGGGGCTTGCCAGGCTCTGCCGTGAGGGCAAGATACTCTCGGTAGCTTGCTGGGCTCTCTGAGGGGGTGGAGGAATCGAACTCAGGTCGGCCATGTTGGCTGCGTGCAAGGCAAACGCCCTACCGCTGTGCTATTGCTCCAGCCCCCCTTAACTGATTTTTTTAAAGATACATAAAAGTGAATCATAGACTCTACATTATAAATATCAGAATGTCTGTAGATAATTTCTACTAGATGATTTAATAGATGAGTTAAAACACCTTACAACAATGATATGACTTTAAAAAAATCAGTTAACTTGGGAATATATCAAATATTAGATTTATAGAATTATGTCATTTTATTTTTAAAGGCAGTCAAGTTTCTGAATGCTTCTTTAGAAATTCTAGGTGAGATAGTAATCACTATATTTTAATAGTCTGAACTTTTATTGGCTTTGAACACAGATATTGAGGAAGAGTGATATTTACTGAGTTTCCCTGGGCTCCCAATCATGGTATTCGCCATCTGTGCTTAAACTCAATTGATCTTCTCATGCAATGGATTTCTTTATTCTTCTTTTCATTAATTTAAAATCATTTATTTTTTTAACGGCATAAAATTTGCAGAAAAAATATATCCAATTATCTTGAATCCTAAGGTAATATAATCTAAAGAATAATGCTGAACAAGAGTTCTAGTACAGTTGGGGGGGAGATTTTCCCTGTACATGGCCAATCTGAATTCAATCCAGGCAGCCATTGTGGTCCTCAAGTTTTTAAGGATCAACTCCTGAGAGCAGAGTCAGTAAATTCTGAACACTGCTAGGTGTGGCCCAAAAAAAAAAAAAACAAATAAAATGAACAGAGGAAAAATACTGTAGTAGGTTCCTAGGTTTTATTTTTCCAGTATACCTGCGAGAATAAATTAACATAGCATAATTATTTCCAGGTAAATAACAGATTTTAAATGTAATAATATGAGATAACTTTTTACTTCATTTATCATCCACAAATGATATTATATTTGCCTATTCTATCCAATGATAAGATCCCAAATTTCATTGGAAAAATTATATTTAAATTGGGGTTAAGGCATATAGGTGGTGGAGAAGAGTGGTACAGTTAATATTCAAGCCACAAAGTCAACAAAGTTGATAACACGACATCCAAATTTCGACCACAAAGTTAAAAATCTGCCTGTCAAGATGGCAATATAATTAGAATTCATCTGCCTCACATGCAATGGAAGAGTTGGGGGGGGGGTCATTAGGGTTCTTCGTGGTGAAAAATAAGTATTGGTAAAGGGAAATGTGTTTGATATTTGCATGATTGAGACCTAAACCTGAAAGCTTTGTAACTTTTCCCACAGTGATTCAATAAATAAATAAATTAATTAAAAAAAAAAAGATGGGAATATAGGGGACTGGGGTGAGATGACCATGGGACGCAACCTGGGACCCTGGTGGAGGGAATTTGACACTGGCAGTGAGATTGGAGCTAGAACATTGCATGTCTAAAATTCAGTTATGAATAAATTTCTAAACCGTGGTGCTTTAATAAAAAATAAAATTGTATTTGTTCTTTTATAAATCTTTTCATTCTCTCTAAATATACTTTTGCAGTTTTATTTAAAGAGCCAAGGATTCACTGACAGCTATTTCAGCTATGTGAGCCTGGTCATTTGATGCTCAGGCCTGGTGATGCAGTACTCCTAGGTTCTTAGGAACCAGTAGTGCTTAGAGGATTTTATGGTACTTAGCATAATCTCAGGACATTCTTCATGCAAGTCATGTACCCTTTTCCTTTGAGTTATCTATCTCCTTGTCCCTAAAATTTTTCCTACTGGGTGGCAGGTTTAAAAAATATTACATTTTTTTGTTTGGGGACTTGTGTACCCTGGGGAGAGGGCTGATTTGCTCCAAGTAGACATCATCCCAATTCTGTGACCTATACTTACAACATTAGAGCAGGAGGCAATAAACTGTAGGGTACAAACAGGAATCTGAGCACCATCTTAAAATAAAAACCTTAACCAGGGCTGGAGCGATAGCACAGTGGGTAGGCCGTTTGTCTTGCACGTGGCCACCCGGGTTCGATTCCCAGCATCCCATATGGTCCCCTGAGCACCATCAGGATTTATTCCTCAGTACAAAGCCAGGAGTAACACCTGTGCATTGCCAGGTGTGACCCAAAAAGCAAAAAAAAAAAAAAAAAAACACCCTTAAGCTTGCTGATAACAACGATGGTGGAAGGCATATTGTATCTCATTTTCCACAGTAATGGATTTGGAGAACAAACTCCTGAGGAGACCTCTACCTACTCCTATAAATAGCTTACCTAGTTGAGAAAGGGGGTTAATTATAACAAATAGGTTTTCCTGGTAGAAAAACAGACCTAGTCTCTGCCTGTCCACATCTTACGTGGACATCCTATGGAGGCAAATAACTTATAACTAGAAAGGATCCTGCATACATCCCTCCAAAAATAAACAGTTAACAAGAATTCCCACTGCTTACTGTGTTCCCTTCCCAGGATGTGGCCAGTCAGACTTTTTCTTTTTCCTGTCAGCCCCAGGATGCAGTCCCAAAGACTAAACACCTAATCTCCTTTTAAGCACACTGCAGAAACAAAGCATTGTATAATTGTCTATAATTGCCTATTGAATACTAGCTACTGGTTATCTTGAACCTCTGATCACGGCACAGGCTGATTTGTCTTCAAATCACAGTTTCCCTATGGTACTTACAATCTTGAATCCCTGATTGTTGCCTTGTCCCACTTGAACTCAGAGCCACAACAGATCCAGGACTCAAGACTCTGCATCTTCAAGACTGTGCCCCCCAGGAAGTATCACCAGGCAAGTATCACCAAGAGTAGCCCCAGTGTTCCCAACCACCAATGGATATGGCCCCTGTTTTTAAAAAAGTGAATATGACATGAGTCATGTAGGATAATATCAAGATAAATATCATACCATAAGTGACCCAATGAGATGATAGAGAAAAAGGCATAATCCTATTTGAAGGAAAACTGGACTGAAAAGTACACTAAACTGAAAGAGGCACAAGATACCCATATCCAGGAAACACAGTTTCAAATAACAACAAAAATGAATATATACCAAAGAAGACACATTTTAAGTAAAAAGATGGAAGTCTTAAGTGGAGATCATAAGCTACAAAAAAATAATTACATGTAAAAAACCCTATAAGATCACCAGCATATTTCTCCACAAAAACAAGTATCCGGAAGAAAGTAGTATGATGTATATAGCATGATGAATGCCAAAAATTTTAACTAAGAATATTTTACCCAGTTAGATTATCATTCAGACATTTTTTAACCATTTTTAATATAAGGACCAGGATTTACAATACTGTTTATTATACTTTTTATACATCAGTCATGCATGCATTATTCCAACACTACAGACACAATACCCATCAGCAGAGTGTTCGTTCCACTCCATCAGTGTCCCTAGGGTCACTCCAAATCACCCGTCCTCCCACATATGCTTATTTCTCTGAACAAAATCTCTAGGTATGATAAATTTGGCCATTTGTTACTCCTTTGCTATGCTTCTTTATATCCCACATAGAAGAGAGATCTGTCTTTTTTTCTTTTTTGTTGTGGAGGTGATAGCACAAGTGGTAGGGCATTTGCCTTGTGTGCAGCCAGCCCAGCTGAGCCAGGTTCAATTCCTCTGCCCCTCTCAGAGAGCCCGGCAAGCTACAGAGAGTATCTAGCCTGCAGGGAAAAGCCTGGCAAGCTACTCATGACATATTCAATATGCCAAACACAGTAACAACAAGTCTCAAAATGGCGATGTCACTGGGCCTGCTCTAGCAAATCGATGAACAATGGGAGGACAGTGCTACAGTGCTACGGTTGCAGAGGTGATGACACCTATCCATATAGAGCCGAGAAAGCTAAACACCTCAAGTTCTACCAACTTGTAAATCAATGATAAGTTAAATTTTTTTCAAAAACCATATATTTATTTTATTACAGGTATATAAATTTGGAACATTATTTAAGTTCCATGCTTTACAAAGTTGTTGATATATATTGATCATATAAATGATTCAGGCACTCAATGTTCCAACATCCATCTTACTACCAGTGTGAATTGGTAGAAACAAAGAGATGGGGGATCTCGGACTGATGGTCAAAATGCAGAGCTGCTAGCCTGCTTATAGAACATCTGAAGGGATTAGAGGTATAGGATTGCATGTAGGTGTGCTTGATCATATACAGATGTAAAGCATTTTGGAGAAGGCAATTCTCTTGGGGGGAATTAACTCAAGAAGTTCTGTCTCCCAGAGAAATCTATATTGCTTTTCTTTTTCCCTTTAGTTGTACATATTAACACAATTAAAGGCAAAAAGAGAAGCAATATAGATGTTTTTCAAGTCAAGTCATTAAACAATTAGGTTTACTTCTTATTAATACTTGCAGTTATTTGGATAAACACCGTAAGAGACAGAGGTTCCAAAAATGTAGTTTATTGAGTTCTGAGATCAAGCAAGGCTTTTTCCGTAAATCCCAGACCAAGTCCTCAGGCCAGTTCATCTTGTCCTTTTCCCATGGAGGTCCTATCTCTTAAGTCATAACAGCTTGCATCAAGACCATGTTTTTATGCTTTCTAGACTGTTCCACTTTGATGCTGGTGCAACTGCCACTCACCCCTGGTCTATCCAAGTCCCACGTGGGAACTCCCTTTGTGGAATCTTAGAAACTATAGCGACTAAAGCCTGAGTCAAGTAGTTATGATGGATGCCTGGGAGTAGATGTACTTCAGAGTCAATCAATTCTCAAATATTAGGAGTAGTATTAACTGCCTTTCTGTGTTTAAGCAAATAACACCACTCTATGGCAATATATGAAAAGGCTACAGGGAAAAGAGTAAAGCAGGTAATTCACTACAAAGTCCAAATGATCAGAAAGTTTTGGCTTATAAATTACCAAGACTGACTTAGGGAATTCTGACAATTGGAGGTAAAACGCAGAAATGTTAAAGATAAACACAGGGGGTTAGGGGTGCTCATGAGAGCACTGTAAACTTCTCCTGGGGAAGGAAAGGGAGCAATTCACTGGTGAAGTCTAAAACACGTAGGGTTAATATCCAACAGGAGGTATTACATGGCTGTGTATGCAGTCAATATGCTCCAGGAGCTGAGGAACTGGGATAATTCAGCAGGTTGGCAGGTTGGCAGACCATTCCCGAAACTGTGAAGTTGGGCCATTTCTATGCCAGAGGATGTCAGGAGTGGATGGGGTTGCTGGGCCTTAGGCAGGATGAGGACATCCCTGGCCCCAGGCCCAGAAGACTCCAGAATTCTTAGCCCAGACATGGGTCTCAGGTACCTTAAGTTTTTAACTACTAGTGTAAATAATTCTATGCTAATACAATTTAAAATTAGCATGAACTAGATAAATCCTACAAATAAACAGTTTAGTAAAACAAAAAAACAAAACAAACACCATCCTCCCATTGTTCATTGATTAGCTCGAGTGGGCCCAGTAACGTCTTTATTTTGAGACTTGTTGTTACTGTGTTTGGCATATCAAATACGTCATGGGTAGCTTGCCAGGCTTTGCTGTGCAGGCGAGATACTCTCGGTAGCTTGCCAGGCTCTCTAAGAGGGGCGGAGGAATCAAACCCGGCTCAGCCAGGCTGGCTGTGCACAAGGCAAACTGCTGTGCTATCACTCCAGCCAAAACTTAACAGTTTAGTAAGTGTGAAAAATTTTTAAAAATTTAAGAGGAAATACGAATAGGACTATAGAAGTATAAAAGTATATGTCATCCCAAGGAAAGGGATATTGACTATATGCTAAAAGTATTATATTATAGATAATGCTAAAGTATATGTATTCATAAATAAAATATACATAATAAAAATACCTACAAATATAAAACTATCACCTGGAAAGACATAAAAGATGCAATATAAATGAAACATTAATTCATTGTTGAACAAGTATAAGGTCCCTTATTCTTATTCACATATAATACCCTTATAAAACTATTTTAGATTTCTTATGCCTGCATAATACTTATATCTGTATATGAGTATAATACCAGTATAAGGATATCATATATTTGTATATAAAGCATGTAAAACATCCTTATACTTGTATCCTTATACTTGTTCCTTAGTGTAAGCCAACCTTTCTTAATCTAGTACAGCACAACCATTCACATAAGTGAATGTATACTCAATGACAAAGAGTTGAAAAGTTTGTCTTATATTTTATTTTATTTATTATTTTTTTTGCTTTTTAGGGTCACACCCAGCAATGCTCAGGGATTACTCTGGCTTTGCACTCAGAAATTACTCCTGGCGGTGCTCGGGGGACCATATGGGATGCCGGGGATCAAACTCGGGTCGGCCGCGTGCAAGGCAAACGCCCACCCGCTGTGCTATCACTTCGACCCCTGTCTTATATTTTAAAGGAGCTTTTTTTAAAACACTTCTTGCAAGATAGGTTTCAAGACTATGAACTTATTAAACTGTTGTCAAAAGTTTTAAGACAGAGAAACTTATTTCTGCTGCTCTGGTCCTCCAAAGAAACATTTAAAGAAATTCTAAAATGAAATGAAGTCCCACTTGGAAATAGAAAAGTACTTGAAAAACACAAAATGTGGAATATAAGGAAAATAATGAGAATCATATTTATTTTCTAATTTAATAATTCCTTTTATCTCCATTATGTTTAGATAATTTTAAATTTTGTATATTTTAAATTTCAATTCCAAATTTGTATTTTAAGTAGACATAGTCTTTGTAAAAAAATAATAGGACTTACAAATAAGTAGGGAGCAGAAAGGTAGAACCATGGATAAGGTACTTGCTTTGCATATGGACACTGAAATACTGCCATGACGATGCCCGAGCACAGAGCTGAGAGTAAGTCTTCAACAGAACCAGGTGTGGTTCATAAATCAAAATTCTAAGTAAATGATTATATAAATGAAATAAAAGAGAGGCTCCTATTTGAGATATCATGGGGCAACAATGGATACAATGCAGGCTTCTGAAGGAATTCCAGAGATTCAAATGAAGTTTGAATAATTCTTCAATCTGAGACCTGGAATTGAAAAAATAAACAAAGCATGTAATATTTTCTGTATCATTTTAAATAATTATGATGCAATTCGGGGTTGTGACTAAATGACTGTTGTTGATATGGAATGGATTGAAATATAAGTGAATACAAGTTGAAATGAAATCATGTAGCTTTGGGAAAGGATCATCTAAATCCAGCTGTGTCCTTTGTCTCCAGCTGTATTTCGGCCCTTTACTTGTTGCCAGGAGACCACCTGAGCCCTCCCTGTTTCTCTTACATTACAGCATCATTGAAATGCAAGGATACAGAAAAAGACCAAGACAGCAAGCAGTGTCCAATGTGCTGTTTCATTTCATAAACCACAGAATGCCAAAGGTTGGTTTCCTCTTCAGCAATTCTTTTTCTTTCATTCATTCATATTTGTATTAGTTGAATTATCTTAAATAATTATTTAACATCTTAAATAACTAATTTTCTCACTTATATATTTAGACTTTTTATTTATTACTGTTTTATTTTATATTTCACGCTTGAAATCTCACACTTAAAAATATCACCAAAAAATTACATAAATGTAACTTCATATTTAAAGCAAGATAGGATTATAGACTGGTACATACTGCTTCAGTATGCTAATGAACTACACTGAGAAAATTTCTCTTTGTTCAAATTTTGTAATGTGTTTAATAAAGGAAACATAACATTTAAGTACTTTTCATTATGTAAGACAAATTGAAAATAGTTGAAGATATTATTTTAAAAACATTTCAAAGTCAAATTTTTTATTTTTAAGGTACTAATTACTTTTGTTATTTTATTGCCTTTTTCTAATTTGTATACTTATACAAATATATTTATATGTGTGTATATATATATGGGCTGGAGCGATAGCACAGCGGTAGGGCATTTGCCTTACAAGCGGCCAACATGGCTGACCCGAGTTCGATTCCTCCGCCCCTCTCGGAGAGCCCTGCAAGCTACCGAGAGTATCTCACCTTCACGGCAAAGCCTGGCAAGCTCCCCGTGACGTATTCGATATGCCAGACACAGTAACAACAAAGTCTCCAATGGAGATGTTACTGGGCCCGCTCGAGCAATTCAATGAACAATGGGAGGACAATGAGTGACAGTGATGCAGTGATGTGTGTGTATATATATATATATATATATATATATATATATAATATATATATACGGTCCGGTCCTCCTTTTGTTCATCGATTTGCTCGAGTGGGTCCAGTAACATTGTGAAACTTGTTGTTACTGTGTTTGGCATATCGAATACGTCATGGGTAGCTTGCCAGGCTTTGCTGTGAGGTCAAGATACTTTCGGTAGCTTGCCAGGCTTTCCGAGAGGGACAGAGAAATCGAATTCAGGTCGGCCACGTACAAGGCAAATGCCTTACCTGCTGTGCTGCTGTTCCAGCCCATATATATACATATACATGTGCATATATATATATGCATATATATAAGATCATTACTAAATGATAAACATATTTTATTGGTTTTGTTTTTGGACCACTTTAATTTTACTAGAGGCTACTCCTGAGCTCAGAGGTCAGTGCTCAGATTTGACTGCAATGTTCAAGGAATCGTACAATGGTAGTTATTAAACCTAGGGGCGTTACAACTCTTTAAGCTATTTTTGCCCCCATAATAACAATACTTTGAACATAAGAGGAAATATGAGTTACTCTAATACAGATCTAAAATTGAAAACATAGATTCCATAGCATAGATATCCTAGTAACATTGAAATTGTCTTAAAACAGAAAGATAGAAAGAGTCAGATTTCTGATACTGCAAGTCTCATGAGAACATCGGTGGAAAGGTAATGAAAGAAAAAAACTCAGAAACATCCCAAACCGTGTCTATAATAGCAGTATATGAGCTTAGATCACATTCCTTCATAACTTTTTGTTCCTTTCATCAAGTTTCTAAGAAAGATAAGAATTGAAAAAAAATCTTAGTAAAATAAAGCAGAAACTTGCCTCTGTGTTTCCACTAGTCCTTAGATAATCCAGGTAATCTTTGATGTCCACTTGAACTTTTGTGAACTTCAAGTGAACTAACTTACTTTCACAGACTAATTTTAGAAGATCATTTTGTTAATGTTTACCCCTGTTTACAGTTATATAATTTCAGAAACAATGGGAAATTATATAAGTTTTGTGATATGAGGTCTTGAATTTTGACAAAACTTCCTACCTGTTGTTCAAACTGTAATTTTTCAATTAAAAAAAATCATTCTCCTTAAGCTGTCAAATAAAGTAAAAGTAAAGTAAAGGCCCTCCCGTTGATCATCGATATGCTCGAGAGGGCCCAGTAACGTCTCCACTGGAGACTTTGTTGTTACTGTGTCTGGCATATCGAATACATCACGGGTGGCTTGCCAGGCTCTGCCGTGCGGGCGAGATCCTCTCGGTAGCTTGCCGGGCTCTCCGAGAGGGGCGGAGGAATCGAACTCGGGTCGGCCATGTTGGCTGCGTGCAAGGCAAACGCCCTACCGCTGTGCTATCGCTCCAGCCATCAAATATTCATAGCAAATAAAGTAGGATTCATAAAACATCATAAAAATGTCCAAAGTAGGAGGGCTGGATCCACAGCTCCCGGAGAAGACACCAGGTTCCAAAAAGAGCCGAGATCATCGGGAAGTGCCAGATAGGTGATCCAATAAATAAATTATTAAAAAAAAATGTCCAAAGAAATTGTCCTAGAAATCTGAAACAGCAAGCATTATTTAAGAATAAATCTTCCATAAAATGTCCGCCTTATTAACCACCAACATCAGTCTTAGATTATATGCATATTAGGGAATATTTAAACAATCTAACCATATATCTGCATAATTTAAGCTAAAATCCCACATGATTGCAAAAGAAATTTTCTAAATAGAATGTCTTATTATCCAAGTAACACTTAATTTTTATTTATTTATTTTTTATTTTGGATCATATACAGAAGCAATATATTCTATGAGGTTAAAACAGAAGTTCTGCATTTTTATGTAACAAGCTCCTGAAAACAAGATGTACAGGTATTTTTCTTGTTAGAGTTGTCACTCAAGTAGAGTGCTTAATATATCTATGAGACCTCTTATTGGAAAGGAATGACAGACCTTCTCTTGTAACCATGTGGAGAAATCATGTGGAGATCCATGTGTTCAAAATTATAATGGAACAATATTTAGTGGCTCTTGGAATTTTAGACTTATAAATATTTACGCTTGGTTCTGCTGGAAGACTTAAATGAGATAGTGTCTAGAACTACAACTGAGAAAATTGCTGAGAGTTTCTTTGAAAATACCCACATTTTGTTTTTTGTTTGTTTTAATCCACACCCAGCAGGCTGAGAGATTACTCCTGGTTTTGTGCTCAGTTCATTCCAGAAGTCCAGGGAATCATTTGTGGTGTGGGGATTGAATAAGATTCTGTCAAGTTCAGCACTTTTCCTTGCTATATTAACTCTCCTGCTGGGTGCCTGCATATTACAGTTCTATAGGACAAAGGTGCCAACACTTACCTGGGATTAAAATGGTAAAGGTAAAGGTAAAGGTAAAGGCCCTCCCGTTGTTCATTGATTTGCTCGAGCGGGCCCAGTAACGTCTCCATTGGAGACTTTGTTGTTACTGTGTCTGGCATATCGAATACGTCACAGGGAGCTTGCCAGACTCTGCCGTGCGGGCGAGATACACTCGGTAGCTTGCCGGGCTCTCCGAGAGGGGCGGAGGAATCAAACTCGGGTCGGTCATGTTGGCTGCGTGCAAGGCAAACACCCTACCGCTGTGCTATCGCTCCAGCGATAAATGATGTTCTAGAAAGAAAAAACTATAATAGAACTTCAGGAAGAGTTTATATTAAGTTTAATTTTATCTTTGACTAAAAGAATACTCAAGACTACAATAGTTAAAACAGCATGTTTTTTTTTACTACTTGATGTAGCAACAAATAAATCAGTTCAGAAACAAATAAATCAGTTCAGAAACAATACTATAATGCCAAAAATTTGTATTTTATCTATATTTTTATATCACAATGTCTGATTAAAAGCAACGTACAGTTCAAGATGACTAACTCTAAACCTTGTAGGTTTATAAAGAAGATATCACAGATCAGACATCAGGAGTACAAAACAGGAAAAAAATCCTTTAGGTCATTTACCAAAAATTATATATACCACATCTGTATACTATTCGCAGGAACAAATTTTATAGTCATAAAACTGAGAGGTACTTCAGCATTAGGGAAGGAAATATGTTGCTCATTATAGGTGAAATGATCTGTTTTAATATAATCCTATACATGAACTCCAATTTAATTATGAAATGCTTAAAAGTATATTATGCCTCACATACAAATTGGATTTAGTTTTACACAGTATTAGCTAAATATTTGCTACTAACTATATTTAACCAAGACCTCTCCTCTCTAGGCCAGACTTTGTTTTTATGCTTCTACACTGTGAACAGAGAGAGGCAGGGCAATTTTATTTTATTTTATAAAAATATTATCATGGAGTCTGCAAATGATCATGGTAAGGAGTAGATTATTTAATTCTTATAACTCTTTAATTCAAGAGATTTAAGCTCATATTAATGCAGCTAGTTTTGTTTTCTGAGTACGTAAGATTCTGACCTAAATTAAAGTTTTCAGGTTGCCAAACACAACGTTTTTGGAAACATAACTCAAAGGAACTGCTTTGTCCTCACCAAGATAAGGCCTGGCTGTGCTGTTAGGCAAATGGAATCCATCCACTCTAGAGTTAGACTCTAGCTAAGATGTTTTTCTCCAGTCTGCTAAAAACGCATTACGAGGAGTTCAACCTGATACTAAACTGGGTGACATAGAATCTGGATCTAGTAACATAATATACCTTTCAAGACAGACCTTTTACTAAAACTTAGTAATTAAAGAAAGAAAATGTAATCACATGTGACACACAAGCCAGCAATTAATTTGTTAATAGAATTTATGCTTAGAGTACTTCCAAAAGGCTTTGAGATAGCTAAGTATTTCAGAATACTATTCTACCTTTGCCAAGAGTGGTTTCTGGCTGGATTTCACAGACAATTTCACATCTCAGAAAAAGTTCATTGTGGATATCCTGAAGGCATTACCTGGCAACGTGACCTCACTTTATGTCAAAATAACATCCCCCAATTCCCATGACAACACATGGGTTCTTCCATTGCACTGACATGTCAGGAAAATAAATTATGAACCAGGATCAAGAAATCCTCCGACACTAAAAACCTGATGCAAAAATGTTCCATACATGGAATGAATCCCAACAGAACATTTTTAGAGTGAGTGCCTCATTTTTCTTTAAAGTCTTCTTTGTTTGCTTGCTTTCTGTTTGTTTTGTTTTATTTGAGGACCCTTCCCAGCAGAGCTCAAGGCTTAATCCTAGCACTGGGATCAGAGATCATTCTTGGTGGGGGCTGGGGGACCGTATATGGTACCCAAGACCCAACCTGGGTCAGCCACAAACAGAGCAAGCACCCTACCCGCTGTACTATCACTCCAGCTCCAATTATTAAAGACGGGAGATATGTCCTCTATTTATTTTGATATTTTATAAGAGATGCAAACAAGACTTTTTTGTTTGTTTCTTTTGTTTGGGGGATCACACCCTGTGGTGCTTAGGGTTTACTCCTAGCTCTGAAATCCGGATCATCCTGGTGGGCTCAAGGGACCATGTGTGATGCCAGAGATTAAACCCCAGTCTGCCAAGTAGAAACACTTTACCCAAAGTACTATCTCTTCCACCCGTGGTGCAAACAAATTTTATCTCTCATGGGTTTTTTTCATACTACAAAAAATACATCTACCTCTCCTCCCATAATTCAAATTCCTCTACCATAAATCATTACATATATGGTATAAAATATTTCTTTCATGATATACATACTTTTTAACACCCTCTTCATTTTCACCAAACACCTCCTCTTCGCCTTGCTTAAAACATAGGTCCCTTGTGGACTTTTGATATCCTAATTATTCTATTATGCCAAGCTTACCAGAGTAGACAAAGCAAGATCAGCTCTCTCTCTCTTTTTATCTCTCTCTATATACAATGCTCTATATATGTATATATATTTCTTAATTTTCTTTATTTTGTTTTTGTTTTGTTTTGTTTTTATTTTTTTAATTTTTATTACTAAAACATCATGAGGTACAGTTGTAGATTTACAATTTTTTGTGCTTGGGTTTCAGTTATACAATGATCAAGCACCCATCCCTCCACCAGTGCCCATTTTCCACCACCACGGGTCCCAGTATCCCTCCCATCCCCCCAACCCCCCATCCCACCCCGCCTCTATGGCAGGACATTTCCTTTGTTTTCTCTCCCCTTTTGGGTGCTGTGGTTTGCAAAAGAGGCATTGAGTGGCTATCATGTTCAGTATATAGTCTACTTTCAGCATGCATCTCCCATCCTGGGCAGATCCTCCAAACACCCTTTATTTGGTGCTCCCTTCTCTATCTGAGCTGCCTTTTCCTCTAGCATGTGCAGCTGACCTCCAAGCCATGGAGTTAACCTCCTGGTACTTGTCTCGGCTATTTTTGGGTGTTAGTCTCCTATTTTGTTACTTTATGTTCCCCAGATGAATGCAGTCTTTCTATGTCTGTCCCTCTCTTTCTGACTCATTTCACTTAGCATGATAATTTCTATGTAGTACCACTTGTATATAAATTTCATTACTTCATCATTTCGAACAACTGCATAGTAATTTTTCCTACTGGGTGGCAGGTTTAACATTATCACATGTAGGAGTACTGCTATTTATTCAGCCACTGTAGAAGCTTCTTAATTTTAGATAGTTGCATTTGTTTATCTCTGTTTCCACTTGGTTGGTCAGTGGAGTATCGTCTTTGAAGATACCATTAGCCTCAATATTGTGGAGGGTTTTGCTGACCTTGTCTTCAATGTACCTTATGGATTTTGGCCCGATGTTGAGATCTTTAATCCATTTTGATCTGATTTTTGTGCATGATGTTAGGTAGAGGTCTAAGCCCATTTTTTTTTTGCATGTGGTTATCCAGTTATGCCAGCACAATTTGTTAAAGAGGCTTTCCTTTACCTCTATTGAGGTATGTTATGTGGCTTAGCACTTGGTCTATTTTGGAAAATGTTTTGCATGCACTGGAGAAGAATGTGTATTCTTTCTTTTGGGGGTGTAAAGCCCTGCATGGATCTATTAGCCTTCTCTCTTCCATTTCTTCCTTCAAAGCCAATGTTTCCTTGTTGAGTTTTGTTCTTGTTCATCCATCCAGAGGTGATAAGGCGATGTTGAAGTCTCCAGGTACTAAGGTGTTGCTAGCAATGTCCTCCTTAAAATCTGTAAGCAGTTGCTTTTTAGTATTTAGCTGTTCCCTCATTAGATATGTATACGTTTAAGAGTGTGATTTCTTCCTGTTGTACGTATTCCTTGATAAATAGAAAATGGCCTTTGCTGTCCCTTCTATTCTTTTTTCAACCTGAAATTTATGTTTTCAAATACTAGTATGGCCACCTCAGTTGTTTTGGGGAGCTATTGTTTGCAGAATAGTTTTCCATCCTTTAACTTTGAGTCTGTGTTTGCTCTAATTGTTCAGATGTGTTTCTTGTAGACAGCAGAATATTGGCTTCATTTTCTGGATCCAGTTTGCCACTCTGTGTCTCTTGATTGGTGCATTTAGACCATTGACATTGAGAGAGATTATTGTCATGGGGTTTTGTGCCACCTTTCTGTAGGGGTTGGTTGTGTTTATAAGTGTTTTCCTTCCTATCTTACAGGAGCCCTTTTAATCCTTCCTTTAGATTTGGTTTTGAGTCTATGAAGTTCCTGAGATATTGTTTATCTACAAAATTGTGTATAGTTCCATCAAGTTTGAGTGAGAGTTTAGCTGGATGAAGTATTCTTGGTGAGGAGTTCATTTCATTGAGTTTTTTCACTATATCTCACCATTGCCTTCGGGATTGGTGGGTTTCCTCTGATAGGACTGCTGTAAATTTAAGGAGTGCTCCTTTGTATGTGATTTCCTTCTTTGACCTTGGTGCTTTCAGTATTGTGTCTCTGTCCACAGCATCCATCATTCTGACTACAATATGCCTTGGAGTGTTTTTACTGGGGTCTCTTTTAGCTAGCTGGCACCCTTCTGTCTACTTGGACCCGGTTGTCTGCATTCTTTAACTCTGGGGCCTTTTCAGCAATGGTTTCTTTGACTGTGGCTTTTTCATTGGGGTTGCCTCCCTGGCCTTCTGACACTCCGATGATTCTAATGTTGTTCCTTTTGGCGTCATCCCCTGGCTCTCTGATTCTTTTTAGAGTTATTTTGAGGTTTTTCCCATTTTTTGTTGTTCCTTATGTGATTTCTGTTGCTCATCTTCAAGCTCACTGATCCTGCCTTCAACTGTATTCATCCTACTGTTGTGGGCACCTACTGAGTTTTTAATTTTGTCTAACGAATCCTTTATTTGTGACACTTCCTTTTGTAGGTTTTTTTAATTTCTGCTCTCATTTCTTCCTGTATTTTCTCTACTATCCATTCTACTGTTTCTTTCATTTATTCCTTTAGTTTTCTGGATATCTCCCCCATTGATTCTTTGAGTAGTTCCTTGAACATCCTCTGCATTTCATCTCAGAATTCTTTATCGAAGAGAGCATATTTGTGGATAACCCCGGTTGAGGATTCGGGTCTCTTTTCTTCATCCTCTCCTTGTATTGGAGATTTGCACTGTTTCTTCAAGTTGTTTTGGTTGTCTAGAAGTAGAACCCTGGAATTCACTAGCATTGTTCCCTCTTATCCTGGGAAAGAATTCTTTGGCTTATGATGGTCATCTAGTGAAGCTTTGTAGGAGGTGCTCTTTTAATATGGGGCTTGTACAGCTTCTTGCGTACTGGTCTTTTGTTAGACTTGAAGTAGGCCAGTAAATAAATATTGTAGTTGAGGTGGACAGGAATTTTTCCACAGAACTAGGTGATAAAGGCTGGGAGAAAAGTCAAGAGTGGTGGAAGTGAGAAATGTAATTGTGGCTCCGGGAGCCTCTGGCTGCCTGGGAGAAGGCGATGCCCACTTTTGAGGAGGACACGGCCCCTACAGTAGTGGCCATGCCCCCAGCCAGTCCAGATACTAGTCCACAGACCTGTTGGTGAGGGGTGGTGACTAGTTGGGCTGGTGCTCGGTGCGGAAGTGGAGGCAGGTGCCCCAGGCTGGGGTCCCAGCAGTGGCTGGCTCTGGGGTCTGAGTTTGGGTGGGGGAGCACGCCAAGTTGGAATGGACTCATTGGGGAAGGGGGGCAACTTGATGGGCTGGCGCTCACTGCAGTGATGGAGGAAGGTGCCCCAGGTTGGGGTTCTGGTGGTGGCTGGCTTTCCGGGTCCCGAGTTTGGGTGGGGGGTTGTGTCAAGTGGGAACAGACCTGTTCTCTATTTCTTAATTTTCAATCTCAAATTATCTCAGATAAGATTTTCGTTTCAATCTTTTTCTCCAAATTTAAAATTGTAGTTTGTCCCAATGTCTTAATTCTATAGTGGGTCCAAGAAAAGCAGCTGACTTGTTTGCTCAGCTTTATGCTATTGTTGTAACATGCAAGTAATGACTCCAAATTCTTTGCATGTTGAAGTTAAGACAGAATGAATTCAACAGAAATCTGTGATTTAAAAATTTTAAACAGTGGAAAAAGGAGAGAGCATCTTGATAAAAAAATATTACATATAATTTGCATTCTTTATTGTGAGCAACAGTATTCTCTGAGATAGAAATAGGATAATTCTAACTTTATCCTCTATTCTTATTCAATATATTTATGTAAGTTTGGTTTATTGCTACAAAATAAAGAAAATGAAAGGCATATTAATATAAAGAAAGAAATTTTCCTATATACAGACACCCTGATTGTCTACACATTATCCAAAAAAAACTTTATCAGAAAAATAAAATTCTAGACTCAGTACATTGAAATCACAGGACATAAGATAAACACATAAAAAGTAATTACACTATTAAAGACAAGCAAATAACACATGAGAACTAAAATTAAAAGTGCATGCTGTTTATAATTGCTCAAAATTAAAAATAAATGTTGAAGTATTAATGCGATAAAATACATAAAAAGCTTGTATGCTTTAAATGATAAAATGATAATGGAAATTGAAAATTAAAATATGTTGCGAGAACTACCATTGTAGGGTAACTGTGCCCTTTCTGCCTTGCCACAGGGAGTTTAGGATTATTGGGTTACTCACATCAGAGTGCTCCCACTCCTCTGTGTTTATTTGTAACCTCTTTCTCTGTGCTCTATTAACTTGTATATATCGCTTTACTCTTCTCCTTAAGTCCTTTGCATAGTTAATTCAGAGCAATGTTCTTTTTGTATAGACACAGGAAGACAGTTTTTATAACTTAGGAGTTAATTGACTATGAATCATATTCATCCCTGGGCATCTCTTCTCTAGACTTAAGCCTCAATTGCCCTTCTAGGGTCGCTCTCTTTGGGACATCTGGCCACAGACTCAGACTACAGTGCTCATGCCAGATTAATCATTCCTAACCCTAGCATTGTCTGAATCTAGTTATTACTTTTTTGATCATGACAGAATTTGTCCATGACCATGCTCTTAACTTATAGTTAAGTATTATGGCACTTTGGCCAGGCCCATTTTGATGCCAGGGTAGCTCAATGCTTGCCCAGGGTCCATCCAGTTCCTTGGTGGGATTTTTGTTATATCCTTCCATACTTTTCTGACTCACAGAGTTTCGTTTGATAGACATGCTGTACATTTTATGAGTCTTTTGGATCTCAGTAACTGCTGTGATCTTCAACTCTGAGAAATTCGTATTGATTTCTTTAACTTTTGTTTCTTCATTACATTTGCTTTCATGTTCTGTTGGGACTCTGCTGATTTTTATAATCTTCCTCTTGAATTGATCTCAGTGTTGTCTGTTGTGCTGTTCATTTCTTTTTTAGATTATTTTCCACCTTTTGCTCTTTCCTAGAGGTTTCCTCTTCGTCTTGGTGCTCCTTGGTCCTTTTGCTCAGCTTCCTTTATTCTGCTAATCAAAGCTTCTATTGATTTTTGTAAATATAATCTCCTGTATTCTTCATTTCTATCCTTTCTGATTGTAGGTTCTTTTGCTAATTTCTTCTCATACTTCCTTGTGTTTTGCTGGCTACCTGTGCTCTAGTTTCTTTGAACTCATTGAATATCCTCATCACAGTATTACGAAAAACATGTCTGAGGATTTTATATATTCAATGATACCGTTCTCAACTCATTGATCCTGGTGGTTTTCTACGTGTCTTTTTTCCATTTATTTTCTAATATTCTTGCTCGACTGGGGTGGGCTGGAGTGAGACTTTGTAGTTACACTCCCTGGAAGACGTTGGAGTGGCAAAGCAGCAGGCAGGGGATCACTAAAAGATCTCTGACCTTGCCTGGTGCTTACAGAGAATCAGCGATAAGTGAAGAAATGTTTATTATCAAGTGGAGAAATAGAGAGATGCTTCTGGACCGACCCTACTCTGGTCCCTGGAGAGGCTGGGGTAGAGCCTCATTACCTGGGAGGATCTCTTTGGTGCTGAAGGGACAAAGGACAACAAAGTGGTTACTCTGGCATGAAAGGGACAAAGAACAGGTCTGCTCTTCGGCAGGAGAGAGGTAGTGGAGGTGTGGCCAGTCAGGCATTCCTCTATCCACAGGGGGCAAATTGAACGCTGCCTGTTGGAATACAATCCTGTGCGGTGGAGGGGTAGGGAGATTCTGAGCAAATCTTGCAGCTCAGTGGCTTGGGTTATATAAAGGGGTGGTGAGTTCTAACTATTTCTGACAAGAAGAAGGATGTCACATTTTTTAGGGGGATGTTCCCTGGAGAGGCCAGTTGGCAGCTGGGCATGCTGGTAGAGAAGCTATTGAGTGAAGGTGGTTCTGGAGATTTTCCCTACTGCCACTTGCTGGGAGCTAACAGGAAGCGAGCAGCTCTGTCTCCAGTTCTGAACGGAGTTCTGTAATGTGAAGGGGACACACGTCTCAACTGGAGCCATGGAGCAGCTGAGGCTTTTCCTTTTATTTTCATTCAATTCTTCATTTATAAAGGAATCTAAAGAAGACCCTAGCAGCATGTATTTTATGTATTTATTTATTTATTTATTTATCTATTTATTGTTTTGGGGCCCACGTCCATCTCTGCTCAGTGTTTTACTCTTGGTTTTGTGCTCAGGGATCAATCCTCGCAGTGCTCAGCACTATATTCAACATGAGGATAAAACCTGAGTTATCAACTAGTCCTGGTCCAGAGTGATCATTTCCCTCCCTCTGTCATTATCACAGTGGTACCTTCCCTGCTCCCTGACCTATCTCAATGTGCCTTCCAACCCTTTCCACTTCAGTGGCAAGCTTCCTACTAAAGATCCATTCCTTTACTCTTTGCGTCTATTGCCTTTAGCCTTAAGTTATTCTTCTACTATATGTGTTTTATATCCCACATTTGAGTGAGATCATTCTGTGCATATCAATTTCTGACTCATTTCAGGCAGCATTAAATGATCTCCAGGTTCATCCGTATATCAGCAAATCGCATGGCTTTATAATTTCTTATGGCCAAGTCGTATTCCACTGTAGAAAAGTACCACAGCTGAAAAGGAGGTAAAACAACATGATACCTTATCAGTAACCGTTTAGTAAACCACACTGCCTAAATGGGGGAGCAGGGAAAAGAAAAAGGAAAAAGTGCCTGTTACAGACAAGCTGGTATGTGAGAAGGAAACTAGGAACGTTGGCGGAGGAAAGTAGACAGTGGTGAAGGCATTAGTGTTGGGACATTGAACTCCTGAAACTCCTTCACAAATAACTTTGTAACTTTATAATTCACAATTGTTCAATTAAAAAAAACTGAATTGGGTCCGTGATAAAGCAAGTGCTTTGTCACCTTCAATGTCTCTCAGTCCTACCAGCTTGTATTTTAAAGTGAAACTACTTTACCTTATTTTTTTTTTCCTTAAGTCAGTATCAGACAGATTCATTTACAAATAGACAATAAAGAGTTGACTTCCAGCTTCTCTCACTGGGAGGAGTGAGTGAATGAGTTCAGGTGTTGCTCTCCCAGAATAAAAGGAGGCTCTGAGGTGATAATGCTTGAAGGCTTTCTCAGTGTTTTAACAGAAGTTTTAGGAATTCATTATCCCCCCTTAAAAAGTCTAAAAGCAAGGTTGTCCTGACATTTTTTTCCCTCAGGGTGGCTATAATTTCTTCTCTGAAGAAGGTTTTAGGAGCTGGAGCTATAGCATCGAGGGTAGGGTGTTTGCCTTGCATGCAACTGATCCGGGTTCAATTCCCAGCATCCCATATGGTCTCCCAAGCACCACCAGGAATAATTCCTGAGTTAAGAGCCAGGACTAACCCCTGTGCATCACTGGGTGTGACCCAAAACGTGAAAAAAAAGAGATGGTTTTAAAGCAGTCTGGTATGTTTCCAGTGAGAATCATATCTATAGTGAGGGTACTTTTAGTACCTAAAAGTTTCAGGAAAAGATGCCATCCTAACTCCTGGTTGAAGTTTCCAGGAAGAACACACAACTTCTTACAGCCCCTTTTATTTTGCTAACTGCATTTTTTTAGTGAATCACCATGAGATTTCATTTCATCATCCTGTTATTCGTCGATTGCCTCGAGCAGGCCCCAGTAACGTCTCTTTCATCCTAGCCCTGAGATTATATTCAAGGCTATTTAGGAGAATGAGACCCATCATTGTTATTGGTATTTGGCATATTTGGTATGCCACGGGGAGTTTGCCAGACTCTGCCCTGTGGGCAGGCTACATTCGATAGTCTGCAAGTTTGTCCAAAGTAGGAATAAGACAATAAGATGTCAAAAAAAAATTTTTTTTGTTAAGATGTCGCGCGGCCGCGAATGCGGCCACGCGGTTCCGGGATCTGGATTTTATAGTCTCTGAGTCTTGGCCGCTGATGGGATTACACGGCGCCAGGGGGCCAGGTGGTGGGTGTGACCCCCGCCTACTGGAATTTGGAGGATCTGGGTGGAAGATGCTCGACTCCAATTCGAGTAGGCTTGGAGGTCTCGGCCCCGGAACCCGCGTGGCTTTGTCCCTCTGCCAGTACCTTCATGTGTGCGGAGAGTGGTCTCAGCATGGTGGTGGCTGGTCCTGGAGGTCTTCGCTCTCTCTCGGTGGCTCTCTGCCGTGAGGATCGGGACCGTCGTTCCCCCGGGTGCGTGTGGGATGGTCGGGGCCTGTCTTGAGGACTTCCTCCCTGGCCTCCCGCTGCTCGAGCCGCCCTCCTGGGCCCTGTGCGCTGGCTCTCGCGTGCACCTGGGGCCGTGTCCCAGCTGTGGCTGTCAACCTCCGGCCTAAAGCGCCTGAGTTCAGCCCGGCGTCCGTGGCCCCGATGTGAACGGACCTCCCCCAATCCCGCGGGCCCCCGTGCCCGCTGCGTGTCAGGCAGTCTCGCTCTCGTTGGGGGGGGTGTCCGGTCGGGGTCCGGAATCACCCCGAGGTCAGAAGGGTGGGCAAAGGCTGAAACGGGCCTCTCCCCTCTCCGGAGGGTTGCTGTCCTTTGCTCGCTCTCCTTCGGGGTCCGGTCCCCTCCTCGTCCGGGGGGACCGGTGGCCGCTCGCCACCATGAGATACAGCTACAAATTAAAAAACTTCCATGCTTACTTTTCAGTCATACAATGATTGAGTGTCCATCCCTCCACCAGTGCCCATTTTCCACCACCAATGGTCCCAGCATCCCTCCCACCACCCCACCTTCATCCTCCTCACCCCACTCTGCCTTTGTGGCAGGGCATTCCCTTTCTCTCTCTCTGTCTCTCTGTCTCTGTCTCTGTCTCTCTGTCTCTCTGTCTCTCTGTCTCTCTCTGTCTCTCTCTCTCTCTCTTTCTCTCTCTCTCTCTCCTTTTGGGTGTCGCGACTTGCAATAAAAGTATTAAGAGGCCATCATGTTCGGTCTATAGTCTACTTTTAGCATGTCTTCCATCCCGAGTGGATCCTCCTAGCACCCTTTACTTGGTGATCCCTTCTCTATCTGAACTGCCTTTCCCGCCCCCCCAGCATGTGAGGACAGCTTCTAAACTGTGGAATAATCCTCCTGGTCTTTATCTCTACTATTCTTGGGTGTTAGTCTCCCATTCTGTTACATTATATTCCACAAATGAATGCAATCTTTCTATGTCTGTCCCTCTCTTTCTCACTCATTTCACTTAACATGATACTTTCCATGTTGATCCGCCTATATGCAAATTTCATGACTTCATCTTTTCTAACAGTTGCATACTATTCCATTGTGTAGATGTACCAAGGTTTTTTAGCAGTCATCTGTTCTTGGGCACTCTGGTTTTTTCCAGATTCTGGCTATTCTAAATAGTTTTGCAATGAATATACAAGTGAAGATGTCATTTCTACTATACCCTTTTGCATCTCTGGGACATATTCCCAGAAGTGGTATTGCTGGGTCAAATTGGAGCTTAATTTCTAATTTTTTGAGAAGCATCATATTGTTTTCCAAAAGGGGTGAACCAGTCGGCATTCCCACCAGCAGTGAAGAAGAGTCACTTTCTCCCCATCTCCACCAACAGGTTGCTTTTGTTTTTTTGTATGTGGGCCAGTCTCTGTGGTGTGAGGTGATGTCTAATTCTTGCTTTGATCTGCATCTCCCTGATGATTAGCGATAAATAGCATTTTTTCATGCTAACTGCCCTTTTAAGTGGATAGATATGTTTGTTTGTGCTGGCCTCATTAGCATATCAGTTCCTACTTAAAGATTCCAAGAATCACATCGGATTAAGGAAGGGTAGTGGGAAATGACACTAACTGGAGAAAAGAAAAATTTTCTCATATGATCAAGTTTGCTTTTTCGACCAAGCAAAATTACAGAAGACATTTCCAAGAGATTCTTCATGTACAGGAGTTTTTTTTTTTTTAACTTATTTATTGAATCACCGTGAGAACAGTTACAAGCTTTCAGTTTTAAGTTTCGGTCATACAATGATCAAACACCCATCCCTTCACCAATTCATATTTTCCACCACCAAGAGCCTTACTATACCCCCCATGCCACCCCTTCCCGTGCCTGTGAGGCAGATGATTTCCACTGAACTCTCCCTCTACTTTGATTACATTCATTATTTCAACAAAAGACTCACCATTATTTTTTGGAATTTTCTCCCAGCAGTCAAATTTGCTGAAAAGCAATCATGAAATAATTTGTTTTCTATTTCTGGTTATGAAGACCATATGATGCCTATTTTGGATTTATGATATTTTACTAATAAGTCTGGAGGGATTTCTGCCAAAAGCTGAATATTTCCGAGATTGGTTTGTGTGCCTCTGGGTCCATGGCCATGCTGGAGAGCTTTTTGTGGGGGGAAACTCGTGGTCTCAGCAGGGTAAAAAGGACATGCTGGTTCTGCCCCTCACCCCTTGAGGCCACAGTCGCCCTGTCACCACCAGCTCATACCTGGCTGTCCAATGAACTCTGAGGTGGAGGCCACTATGTCACGGGTGGAGGGGTGGAAGAGGGAGAAGGAGGAAAAGACAGACACCCTTTCCCTCCTGGGAAGACACAGTGCCATAGCTTAATGCAAAGTCCATTCACATTTTGACAGCAGGTTTTCTTGATGTTTTTTACTTTTTCTCAAAGATATTCTTTCTGCAGTTTCTTCACATTTATCCCAACTGACTTGGCAGTTATGTTACAGGTGGAGAAGGGACAGACAGAGGGATGTCTCTTGGGTGCCTTTGTGAAATTCAGGTCAACTGACTCTTGAACAATATATCTAGGGTTTGCAGGTGACTGAGGTGAAGTAAAAAGTGCGAGAATGAGTAGCCTCGAGGGAAAGTGTGACCAAGTTTCTATGCCTTTCACTTCAGTCACCTGAGGAAATGCCTGGAAGGATGAGAATTGGTTAAACTCTGCTGAAGCATATACACTGCATGGGTATTCACATCCTACTGGTACTAACAGCTATCAAGCTGTGTCCAAGTTCCACTTGATTTCCTAGCATAGGAACTTGTCCTACCATATAATTTCTTGCGGGAGTTATGACTTCAAGTTAGAATAAGGAATTGCTCTCTGTAGGAAAAGAAAGTCAGTTCTGACCTCTCTCCAGGTTCTTAGGTTGATTGTCTATCCTCACAAAGAAGAATTGCAGGAAGGAGATGGATTGTGAGGGCAACTTTATTTGAGGAGTATGAGGTGGGAGGAGAGAAGACCATGTTCAGAATTATGCATGCTTCTCCAGAAGAGAGAGAACCCTGAATGACTTTGGGGAAGCAGTTGTATAAGAATATTCTTAAAATTGTCTTGGCCTAGAAATGTCTGCACAAGTAAGAGTTAATCAGGGGATTTTCATGGGGAACAGCTTTAAACTCTTGATGACCTTTTTTTCACATTCTTAGCATAGTGAGTTTCTGCCCCTGGAGTCTCTCTCTTCAGGAGGTCTAGCTGATGATAGTATCCTAAGTTTCTGTATCTCAAAGGGTTTCTCAATTTTCTCAGATGGGTTTCTGCATCTCAGTGATCTCTATGCCTGTAGGCTGGTTTGGTTTGGAGACACAGTGGCTTTTTTAATCAATTGCCAAGCCCTCACCCATGGGCATGTCTGCTTGTGACACTATATACTTAGAAAATTTAAGTAAAATGAAATCAATCTGCTTTATTTAACAACTAACTTCATTAAGTACATCCAGGTTCAAAATTTTTCCTAAGAGTTAAAAATATAGTTATAAAAACATATCAATTCTGAAGAAAATGATAATAAAGAATTATTAAAATTTTAGGAAAAAGAGATAAAACTTTGGCTGTTCTTTTATAAATTTGGCTCCTTCATTTTTCATGATTAATTAGAATACATTAACAAATTATTTGCTGTTTACAAAAATTTTCAGGAGATAATGAGTTGAATTCTGACTGTAGTGTTAAGAAAGATCACAAAAAGTCATGAATAGTAGAAGAGTTTGAGTGATTTTTAAATTTTTTTTCTTTTGGTTTTCAGACCATACCTGATGACGCTCAAGGTTTACTCTTAGATCTCTGTTCAGGCATCGCCCCTGGTGGTTATCCAGCCTGATGTAGACAGGCATATAGGGAAGAGCCCAAGGCATAGAATTCTTAAGAAGTAATAAAACCAATAGTCTAAGGCAACTTTGAGGACATAGAAAATAAGACCTGATAAGGCTTCACCTGTCTCCAACAGGAGCAAAGTCCAGAAAATGAATTTCAAAAAGAACCATCACCCAATTCCAAATCTAGTCCCTTGGCAACTGCCCTATCAACAGAATCATAGCTAGCTAGAAAAACCCCACATAGATCAGATTGGAGAAACCCTGTAAAAGTCACCTGGGACGAAGGAAGGGTGCATATATGCTTCCTGAGCCCATATGCTGCTTGTGCCCACGTGACTGAACATATGTAATTTCTGAGCTTATGTGTTGCCCACATCTCCCCTCTTGAGATGTGTACTAGGGCCTTTGAAGAAGGCTGCATTCTTTCTTGAACCCATAACTCCCAGGTTTCTATCTTTCTTTCCTCTTCCTCAAAACCCCCAAGTAAAATCTGTCTTTATTTCACTTGTCTACTCCTAGAACGATAGCACAGCCGGTAGGGCGTTTGCCTTGCACGCAGCCAACATGACTGACCCGAGTTCGATTCCTCCGCCCCTCTCGGAGAGCCCGACAAGCTACCGAGAGTATCTCGCCCGCACGGCAGAGCCTGGCCAGCTCCCCGTGACGTATTTGATATGCCAGACACAGTAACAACAAAGTCTCCAATGGAGACGTTACTGGGACCGCTCGAGCAAATCGATGATCAACGGGAGGGACTTTACCTTTACCTTTACTCCTAGAGCGATAGGGTTGGAGCGATAGCACAGTGGTAGGGCATTTACCTTGCACGCAGCACGCAGCCGACCAGCTAGGCCGGGTTCGATTCCTCTGCCCTTCTCAGAGAGCCCGGCAAGCTACCAAGAGTAACTTGCCTGCACGGCAAAGCCTGGCAAGCTACCCATGACTTATTTGATATGCCAAACACAGTAACAGCAAGTCCCATGATGGAGATGTTACTGGGCCTGCTCAAGCAAATCGATGAACAACGGGAGGATCGTGACCGTGTCTACTTCTGAAAATTTTTTCTGTGATATAAGACAAGGACCTAGAAGGCCTGGGTAAAACCTAGAACTGGCTTTCTCTTCCTGAAAAGAAAGTCTGTGGTTCCCCCAAAAAATCAGGTGGTGGGGCTAATTCCCATGCCAAGAAGATGAAGGTGACATAAAAGTGGGGCTTGCTAGAACTGATTGGGCTCTAGTCCATGCTGTGCAGGGGGTCCTCTGCAAATTTTATCAGTCCTAGCCGTCCCAACTGGTCCCATGGTGGCAGAGGTGGATTGGGAAAAAACAGCCATTCTTCTCCTCTCCACCTCACATAAGCCATCCACAATGGCCCACCAACTTTGAACTGAATGCAGTGCTAGAGATTGCTAATTTAAGCAGGGTTGGCTACATGAAAGTGCCCTAACTCTTGTATCTTGTTTTGCTCTTTAGTATCTAGAGCAAAACTGGAAAAATTTAAAGATGTATCAGTAAGTAGTAGCAAAGTAGAAAAATATACTCTTAAAAAAAAACACCAGAACAGATTCAGTATTTCTCCCCAAGATAAGTCATTATATCTAAGCGTGAAAGTTAAATTTGAAACTGGAGGTATTCAGATAAGGTATCTACTATAAAAAGATTAAGTCTCGTGTTAAATTTGGGAGCAAGAGAAAGGACAGTTAATATGTGAATGAAGAAGTTCTTTAAAAGCATTGCTTATGGTACATAGACCAAGAAGAGAAAAGAGATGGAAGACATCCAATGTGGGCAAACATTTCACCTTGAATTGCAGGAGTGAAAATGCCAAGGGGAGACAGACAATAGGAGTGGGAGGCAGAAGAAGGGGAAGACAGATTGGTGGTAAATTAGGGACATCGAACACTCAACATAGTTTGGTGGTATTGCAGTGATGTAACAATATACATCGAAATCCTGAGTCACCATTTCGTAAACATGTAACCTAAAGTATGATAACTCAATAAACAATATGTTTGATACAAGGTGGGATATGTTATGGAAGATACACTTGGAACATTGGTGGAAGGATTCTGACATTAGTGGAGGGTTCAAAGTTGAAACATCATACATCTGAAAAACTATGAAATTCCTGCTCAAAGTCATGATGCCTAAGCAAAGCATTACGTACATTTATTAAAAATAACTTAGTAGAAAATTTACATGAATGAATGACGAAGGTAATAAGTGGATAATTTGGTGACTTGATAAATCAAAGTACACGTGAAGATAAAAAAAAATTGAGAAGTAAAGCATTAGAACAGGACTCAGAAAAAGTATTATGAAAGTTATTATAATACAGAAAAAATGTGAATTAAGCGAAGAGTTATTTGAGAATAAAGAAAAGAGATAAAAACATAAGCTCAGAATTCCAGGACTCAATTTTACAGTTTAATTGCTTGTATTCTGTATAAACGAATAATTTCATTCTTTTTAAAAATTTTCTTTAGATTTCCATTAAGTTTTCTACAGAACTATATGGCAAACTAAATAATGAGCACAAAGTTAATGTAAGTATTTTATTTAAGAGATAAAATTAAAGTCACAATTATTAAGACTAAATTATTTTAATCCATAGAGCTTTGCTAAAAATTCTTAAATTCAAAAGGAAAACGAACACTGAATATGATTAAGAAAATAGTGCCAAGTATTTTAGAATTGTGTTTTTTTTTAAATTTTTGCTTAGTTTATAATACTGTAAACTGAAGTGTAGTAGTATCACTTCTGAAGATTTGTTATTCGCAGAGTAAAAGCCTTAGAAGACTGAATTTTGGAGAATATTTTCAAAATTTGATAAGCAAAACCATTGTCAGTTGGTGATAAAATTCATTTCAGTGTAATTTTAGCAACTATTTTACACATAAACAAGTAGTTTCCATGCCATTTATTATTTTGAAGACCTGATGAACTTTGCAAATTTATTTTTTAGATGTTACATATATATAATATGTTTTATCACTGTATCACTGTATCAGTCATCCTGTTGTTCGTTGATTTACTTGAGCGGGTGCCAGTAACATCTATTTGTCCCAGCTCTGAGATTTTAGCAGCCTCTCCTTACTTGTCTTTCCCAGTGATTGGAGGCTCTTTCAGGGTCAGGGGAATGAGACCAGTTATAGTTACTGGTTTCGGCATATCAAATATGCCACAGGGACCTAGCCAGGCTCTTGCCGCACTCTCGGAGAGGTATATATATATATATATATATATTCCTCTCTCTCTACGATTTGTTGTTGCCTACTGTGCCTACTGTCTGAACTCTATCAAACATGGTGTGGTAATTATGGAAAATGGGTAGGATGTTTCTTATGATGTGTCTGGAAAGCGACCTGGAGTGTGGCGGCGATTGGGTAGTGGAGGTCGGCTGCCGGGACTGGGTCCCTTGGGGCAAGGAGAACTCTCACCCACTCCATTCTGGGGTGCCCCGAGTGAAAACAGCCTGGTTTGGAGTCTGGTGGCATGGTTATGGGGGCCTCATTTTATACTCCCGTCTGGGAGGAGCAGCCGTGACACAGGGCACAGGCACACACACACGCATACACACACACACACACACACACACACACGTGTGTATATGTGTTTACACACACATATAAAATATGTTTGATATGTGTGTATAACCATATCCATTCATATTTTACACAGTTTTCAAATCTCATTTAATAAGAGGTTATAATTACCACTGATTAAGAATATCTGTGTAGTTACTGAACACACAAGTAGTAGTCACATTTTCTTAGCGGAGAAGTATAAATATAATATTAGCTTCGAACTGATTGTATTAAGCTCATACATTTCTCTTCGGGGGGAAAAAGCACGTTAAATATATTAAAAAGGCTGGACTGTCATAGATCACAGTATTAAAAGGAAAGAAAATTTGGTATTTTTGAAACCGATTAGAGTGGTAAGAGGCAGACCACTGTCTGGAGAGAGACAGCCCACTGTCTGGAGAAAGAACTCAACTTATAGTTTCAGAATAGTATAGTTTATTGCTAGTATAGCTAAAAAAATAAAGAAATGAATGAGCAAGTGAGTGAATGAATAAGATACAATAAAATAATAAATCTTTCAGAGTCAGCCGAGAAAAATGGCCACAAAAATGAGGTATTGAGGGGCTTAACGGTTTTCTTAGCTACAGGCAGCTATGAGTCAGAGACAAAATTAAAAAAAAAAAAAAGGTTGCTTAAGAGTTACCCAGTTTTCAGTTTTTTTATAGACTGAAACATTTGTGCCTTTATGCCTATTTACTGATGATGTTAAATTATTATTTCTTAAATAAAAAATACTTCCTTTCAACAAGCAACACCACACACTCCACTCCACCTTTTCCCAATTTTAGGTTCATAATCACACTCAACCATTGAAGAATTTAAAACTTGGCCAGTCATAAGGGGAAAAACGTCTCTTTTCTGTGAAACTGTGTCTGTAAAGACTGGCTTTAGCCCAAGCCACAGGAACTTTAAACAGTCTGCTAGTTTAGTTGGCACAGGCAGGTTCAAGCATAGTGTAGGATGAAAGCTACTACCAGGCTTTTAATTTTGCAGGTTGCAGAAACCCTTGATGTCTATGTCTTATTCTCTTAAAGATGGTTTTTAAATGCATGATGGAAAAATAAAAATGAAAACTTTACTTGTATAGTATATCGAAAATAGGGAAAGGTAAAAATGATCTAAAAATCCAAATGCATTATTCTCAGAGAATGTAGCTTTAGGAACTATTTTGATTATCAAACTAGTTGGGACACAATCCTGATTTTGCACATTTTTTTTAATATTTGATTTTTTGTCACTTCTGTGGCACACCTGGCTGTGCCTGGAATTGAACCTGGGCTTCCTGCAAGCAAAGCATGTGTCTTACTCTTTTGAACTACTTGTCAGATCCCTGTTATATCTCTTTGATTAAATGCATAAATAAGTATATGATAATGTGTTGATGAAAAACTAGGGGAGCACAAAGACACTAATTATTAGTCATCTTTGGTAGTATCTAGTTTTGTCAAATTATTACACATATTGACTATCATACGCCTTAGGTTTTAAGGTGTTTAATTTAATATGTAGATGTATTATGACTTACACTGGAAATTACACATTATATACTATTTGGAAAATATTGATTTATTTGTGTCATGGTGGAGTAATCAAAAGAAATCTATTAGTGAGCTCACTGCACCTACAAAGTTCTGATCATTTCTAGAATTACTCTACAGAGCACAGGTGCAAGTGTCCTAATATTAGTAAAAGAGAAAACAAGTTTTTCATTCTTTTGAAGCTCAAAGAAAGACTTAAAGACAAAAGAACTTCAATGTGACACTGGGATCCTAAATCATTTCCATAAAACACACACACATACACATACACACACACACATACACACATAAAGATATAACTATTCAACCAGGCTTTTACATTTTTTCATAATACTTATTTTTCTAAGATAAAACTTTTTTGTTAGACATGGATTATCTACTAATTACCTTTCTTTTAATTTATCTCATCCCGTCATTGAGGCAGAACTAGGATAAAAACACATCCAAATATGATCAATGTCCATAACTTTGCATTAATGTCTCAGAGCAGAAATCAAGCAGGTTCATCTTCTTTGGAGAAGTCACCTTACTAATACATTCTTATTCAAAAAAATTTCAAGAATGAAACAAATCTCAGAAGTTATATTGTAGAATAAATATTACAGAGATAATGCCTTTGACAGCCAGAGAGATCTCACTTGCCTTGAGTAAAGGCACTTGACTTGAATGTTGCTGATTGTAGTTCAATCCCTGACATTACATCTGGTTCCCTGAGCACTGCCAGAATTAATTCCTGAGTACAGAGCCAGGAGTAAGCCCTGAGCACTGCTGGATATAACACTAAAACAAACAAAAATAACATATTTTAGAAATGCTATAATAATAAATCATGCATACCAGTTTTCATTAAATAAATAGGTTAAATAATTCATATGCAATATTTGAATATAAAAACATTTAAATTGCTTCAAATATATGACTGGAAAATCTTATCAAGAAGAAATAAAAGGTAAGGTAAAGGCCCTCCCGTTGATCGTCGATTTGCTCGAGCGGGCCCAGTAACGTCTCCATTGGAGACTTTGTTGTTACTGTGTCTGGCATATCGAATACTCTCGGTAGCTTGCCGGGCTCTCCGAGAGGGGCGGAGGAATCGAACTCGGGTCGGCCATGTTGGCCGCGTGTAAGGCGAACGCCCTACCCGCTGTGCTATCGCTCCAGCCCTATCAAGAAGAAATACATAGATATAATTATGATAGATTATATAAAGTTTTATGTTAATTTTGGAGACCTTTAAAATAATCTGAGGACAGTCATAATCACTTTATATTATGTGTTCCCTCTTATACATTTATCTTCTTTCAGTTTCCTCCCAGGTATTCTGTGTTTAAAAGAAGGACATAGCATTTTGTTGGGGTTCTTTTTGTATTAAGTCTGAAGATGTTTATTTTAAAAAATATTTCCTTAAGTTGTCCAAATATTGAGTATTGTTAAAAAATATCTTGAAATAATTTAGAGTTTGAATAGACTGAGGGATTTTTTACACTATTATATACAATAGTCTTTCGAGATCAGGGCTAGAGCGATAGCACAGCAGTAGGACGTTTGCCTTACAAGCGGCCAACATGGCCGACCTGAGTTCGATTCCTCCGCTCCTCTCGGAGAGCTCAGCAAGCTACCCGTGATGTATTCGATATGCCAAACACAGTAACAGCAAAGTCTCCAATGAAGTCATTACTGGGCCCACTCGAGCAAATCGATGAACAATGGGAAGACAGATGGCAACAGATATACAATAGTCTATAAATTATATTACGAATCTGGAACTCCTCAAATTGCATCATTGTTTGTTTTATGTTGTAAAGAAAATCTCTTAAAGAGATGATCTCTTTAAAGCATGCCCTGAAAATTTCTTTAAAGCAATGACCATCTCTTTAAAGCATGAACTATAATATAAACTAATTTAATACAATAATTTTTAAATAGAGCAGTCAGTTTATTCCTGCTTTAACAGAAAAAAATGCTCCTCATCTTCACTGTTTCTTTTATGTAACTGGTTTATGAGATACTAACTAGATATGATGGCAGTTGGCCATAATATATTTTTAAAAATAAACCCATTTTATATCATTTTAAAATATTGCACAGAATTAGTTCTCTACAATATACTCATAACTAATAATAACATCTCCATTGAGAAAAAGTAGCGTCCTATAATAACTTCACATCCGTCTTCCTCTCAGCCCTTTCATTTTACTGTGCACACCTCTTCTGAGATGTGTTTTTGTCTTGGCTGCAGTAGTTTGCAGCAAGAGTGGTTGAAGGCTGCGGAAGTAGAGTTGAAAACTAGAGAACCACACTGTTTACAAAAGGGGAAAAAAAGGAAAAAGAATCTGGCCACTGTGCACACTTATCCAACTGCTTTTATGTCTTTAACAAGGAAAATGATGCTCACGGCTACATTCCACTGTGTATGCGGTGGGTTGGAAAATTAAGGAGAGGAAAGAAGGAAGGCAGGGTGCTCCAGTGACCTGGATAAAGTTATTCGATTACGGCATTTCATGTTTCTTTAAATCATTGTCAAGATAAAACCAATAATTATCCAAAACTTTCAATCTTTCTTGTATGAGACTCAATGGGATATTGTGAAACTTAGGTTTGTGAAGAAAGAGAGTAATTATTAACCTTGAAAGGAATATTAATAGTATTTGTTTGCATTTTTTAATAGAATAAGTGGAATTTAAAACCTTTTCTCATTGAGTACTTCTTCAATAATTCTTGGTGTTATCCCTATTGAATTGTGCATAACTGCTGCTCAAAAACTCCATGGTATACAGGAACATTCAGTCCATGAGATGATTCACTTTCTACACACAGAGTCAATACCAGCATTGACATGAGGGTAGTAAGGAACTCAGTAATACTCTGAGATTACCAAGAAGGAAGAAAAAACCTAGAATAATATTTTTATTTTTCAGAATGTGGGTTCTCTTCCCTTCTCTGAGTCTCCTCGCACATCATGGGAGAGTAAGTCTGGGCATCAGTGTCAACAGAATACCGCAGGATTAATTAATGTTTTATAAAGGGCTTGTCTAAATACTTACTGGTTTTTATAAGGAAAAAAGTATCGGCTTTTGTCCTTGGTCCAATAATGTGAAACTACTTTTGGGGATAGTGTTAAAAAAACTTTGAAAATAAGAAAACTTCTATTAAAAACGGGGGAAGGGATTCTGTCAAAGGATGACTTTGTTTTAAAGTATGGTTTCTTTCGATCTCTTTGGAGGGTGCGCCAATCTAATGACTTAGGGTTTACTCCTGGCTTTGTACTCAGGAATTAATCCTCCTCGACTCAGGTGACCATATGGGATGTAGAAGATCAAACCTGGGTCAACTGCTTGCAGCAAATGCCTTACCTGATGCATTATCCCCCAGGCTTTAGATGTCCTAATAATATCTTCTAGAAAGGAATACTTATAGACATGATAAAACCTGGACTAGAAGTAAGCATAAATGCACCTCATTACTTGAACAGTAGTAATGCCTATTAATATCTCAATATTTTAATTGTATTGATATAAATATTTTTAAAGTAGTTAAAATCCTTTTTTTCCTAAGATCTCAGAGCAATTGCATATAAACTATCTCAGAAGTTGTGAAAACGTTCCTGTAAAGCAGAATACTTTTGATAATAACTTTACCTTTAAAAACTACTCACTGATATGATGCTTCCTTGATATTAAAGCCAACATATAAAGTTGACTGATACATGATCTTCCTTAAAGACTAAGACATAAAAAAAGAGTATCTAGACCTTTTTCCAAATACTTTTTTCTAATTTGACTTTTTCTTACTTTTGGTTCTTTTTAATCTATGAAGTTAGACTTTAAAATAACCAGAAATGACTTTGTTCCTTTTAGTTTGCTAGTGTAATACAAAAATCTGAAAAGTGTTCTGTGCTCACATAGCTATTTGACTTAGTTTTAACAACACCCATTCTTAAATGTTTTTATAGCCAGTCCCTATGACCTTCCAAACCAAGTGAATAAATCCTCAATAAATTGTCTGACATTTTCAAGTGCTAAAAAATAGTTCAAATAGTTTCCTATATTCTGTGCTCCGCCTCATTTTATTTCACATCTGTGTTTGCAATTAATTAATACCACCTCTTTTATGATTATTTAAATATAGAGAACTTTGAAAATATTTCCCTCTTAGAAATATCTTAATTTTATTTCATTAACAATTATATTTCTATTTAGAATTAATTTTGCTCTCTTGAAATTCCTTTTATTTTTCTGAAAGCAAGACACTTTTGATGTCTTTCAGAAACAGTGTAAACTCATGTGTTTATTTAGAACAATGTAACAGACATTTTTTAATTATGTATATAATTTAAAATGAATTTTGATAATTTTTTTTAATTTGTACAAAACTGATCAATCAAGTCAAGCAGTAGGGACTAGGGATGCTGTTTAGGTGATAGAGTACATGCCTAGCAAGTGTGAGGCCCTGAGTTAGATCCCTGGCATGCATTGTCCCCCAGAACACTGAGAGTAGTCTTCATAATACTGAAGAAAATGAAGTCCAATGCATGTATATTTTCAGTAATACCAGAAATTAAATTATACTGTGAATATTTATAAAGTCATTATTTCTCCTCTTCCTCTCTATGTAATACATTTGCACATGCATTTCACATAAAAAAACTTATTTAAAATAGGAACTCTTCTCCTCTCTCTTTCCTTCCTCTTTTGTTTTTGTTGCTAGATCTGAGATTGGCACGCTCACTGCAGTGCTTTTTTCATACCTGCAGTATACTAGAGATGGCACACATCACACTAGGGGTCAAAACACCAATGCTGACAGGATCCCACTTGGCAATGTGGGAAAGTGACAGGAATCAAATGGGTAACTTCAAACCTACATTTCAGAGCTCTACCACTTAGCAATATCCCTCACCTCAGCCTTTCACCCATTTGAGGAAACATTTGTTTAAGGAGCATTGCTTTATGACACTAAATAGGCTTTTCTTCATGAAATGTCTAATTTTCACCCCACATCATACAGTTGATGCCCTTCATCCAAGTTACCCACCCTTTTACACAATTACCTACCAAACAATTAATATATCCCACCTATTATGTCACATAGAAAATATTCTCTTTAAACATCTCAGATATACTAACTGTACAGTCTCAAATATAAGTACCGCATGCATACCAAAGACACAGAGGCCCACAACAAAGGATTCAAGGTTACAAATCAAAACTACAGAAATAGAAAACAAATCTAAAGGCACAAAATCAAAATGGTTAGTATAGTTGAATAGCTTCTTTTTAGAATTGCATAATGTCTGCTTTTCAGAGGTGCAGAGGACAGAATAGGACACAGAGGCAATCCCTCTCCTGTTTTCCTTCTGCCCTCAAAATTTCAGAAATCCAAGTTAGCCAATAACGGACTTGAAAGTCACACAAGAATTGTAGTAGTAATAGGAAAAGAAGTATATATTTTTGCAGAACATTGCTTTTCATTCCAGTAGAAGAAAATATTCATGGCTATTTATCTTGGTTTTTCTGCTCCTTTGCACTGTCCAACATGGGCTGGCTGTCTAGAGAGCTTTCCACAGTTGCTTACAAGAGCTTCACTATTCGTTACAGCAATAAGGAGATGCTTTTGAGTATGTTGAGTTAAAAGCCCCATTTAGTCTTTCACTCAATCTGCTTATGTAACTTAAATATTTTTAGTGCCGAGGAGTTCAAAGAAGCTAATGTGTTGTGTTTCAGAATGACAAATAGAACACACTAAAAACAGCATAAGAATGTTTTCCTAAGCAAGCTTCAGGGAAATGTGTGGGGCTCTGAATGGAACTCCACATAGCATTTTGGCCATGGCGCGTTTCCTTCCTTGTGCCCAAGCCTGAATGAGTCATTGTGCCTGGTCTTCCCTGCTACCCGATGGGTCCGGGCCGAACCATGAACATGCAACAAGTCGAAGTTGAATTCAGATGTGGCTCCCCAGTGACAGAAAGGAAATATTCCTTCTGGTAATTTATTGATGATCTAACTCCAGCTGTAGATGCCTCTTTCTCTGAATAAGCATCTTCGCAGCCTGGTTCTTCTCTTGAATAGCAGCCAAGGAATTCCTACTTGCAGTTGCCAAGAGAACAAACTCCTTCTTATTAAGATATTAGATATGAATAGACTCGTAGAATTAATCCATTTTAGGAAATATATTTAGAAGCGTATTTACTAGATGCTGACTGTTACCAGGAAACCAGTTGAGGTTTGTACAATATCTCAATAGCTTATTTTCATTTAAAGAGCTTTTAATTTATGAAACTCTCATTAGGGGGAAAATAATCAGTTTCTACTCATTTGCGGATGTGATCATGTGTGACATAGAAAGTCTTCTCTGATAATGCATATTTTATTAGTTTATTGTATTTAGCAGATGCTGCCTTAAAAGTAAAGACTTTTTTATAATGCTGGATTTTATTTAAAATATTTTAATAACAAAATTCAAATAAAAGAACACCAAAAGGCAAGGGCAAAATCAAAACTTTACAACTCAAATTACAAGGAGAATAAGGCCAGAGGTAAACCCTGAGCACCCCAGTGTGTGATCACAACTCTACCCTCAAAATAAAATAAATATATACTAATCTATTGGAGGTCAACTTCTATTCCTTCCAGTTGTTTGTAATTACGAATTAAGTTGATAGAGATGTTTTTTGTTCTGGATTTTGTGTGGGTTTAAATTTTCATGCTACTTGAAAAGATACGTAGGAGAATAATTATTTTAAGATAAGACAAAGTTTAATTTTATGAAAATCTTTCAGCTATTCACATAGATATGTTATTAAGCTAATTACATATGATGGTTGTTTTCATAAATATCCTCAAAGGCAAATGATGAAAAGCACTTTGTCATAGGATAAGTTTTCTGAATGAGATATCTGCTATGATTCTTTACTTCCACTTAAATATATTTCCTTGGTTTATTTTATTTTTATTGCATCAAGAATTATTTATATATATTTAATATAAGTCATTTTCAAATATGGATATCCAAATATTTCAACTGGGTCTTTGGTTTTATTCTGCCTTATCTTACTTATACATTTCATTGGGCAGAGATTTCTTTCAATTTTAACAAAGTTCAAGGTACTTTTATTATTCTTTTGGTATCTGTATCAAAAACAGAGGTCAGGAAATGGCACAAAGATTAATGTGTTTACTTATCATGTGACTGATCCCCGTTTGGATTCCTGCCATCATCAGGAGTCACCCCCAAACACAGAATTAAGTGTAAGACTTCTACACAGTCAGATATGTTACAAAAAAGAAAATAAAAAAGGGGAAAAAACCCCACAAATAACCAAACCTCAGGTCATATGTATTTTTAATCTATGTTTTTTTCTATAGACAAAATTTTATTTTATAGAGTTATGGTTTTATAATTTTGTCTTTTCTTTAGATATATTAACTTTCAGTTAATTTGGGGGTCAGATGTAAGGTCAATGTTAAAATTCGGCTTTTCACTCATGAATTTCCAAAATTGTCATTTTTTTTAAACAAAATCTTTTTTCCTGTTGAACTGCTTTTCTGTTTTCATTTTTTAATTTCACTCTATGCATCGTGTCTATGTATGAGCTTTTAATTCTTACATATAATTTTGAATCTTTTTTTAAAAAATCACTGTTATGCTATTTTGAGTATTGTAGCTGTTCTAGTTACCTCTTGATCTTTCTGTGAGTTTTAATACTCTATGTCTTTCAAGACTTCCTTTATTTTCACCAGACTTACCAAATTTGTTGTCATAGACTTGTTCGTGGTATTCCTTTATTATCCATTTAATGATCATAGCAGTAGCAATACTTTCTGTTGTGGCTGATGATTTGGGTCCTATCTCTTTCTTTCTGAGTTAGCTTGAGTTGATCGATTCATCATTGTTGCTGATCTTTATTTTCAAGAAACTACCAGTTACATTTGTTTTGTCTGTTTTTATGTTTTTCCACTTTTTGTTTTTTTATTATAGTTTCATTTTTCTTAATTCAGTCCTAATTTTCACTTCATTCTCTATTTTTCTAAGTGAATATTTTGGCTACTGGTTTAAATGGTTATTTTCAAATGTGTACACTAAATATCCTTCTTAGAATAGACATTCCTGCATCCTATACATCTTGACAACATGGGTTGAAGATTTTTATTAAATTCAAAATATTTTTCAAGTTGAACTTGTATTTATTTATGACATATGGGTTATAGGAAATACACTGTTTAGTTCTAAAATATTTGAAGACTTTTTAGTAATACTGGTAGTAATGATTTTCAATTTAATTCTTTTGAGACATAAAAAGATACTTTAATATTATGTTACTGTTGCTATTTCAGGGGTGATGGCCTTGTGGTACACATGAACCATGGCCATTCCTCACTTCTGATGGCACTTGAGGGGCCAGAACCACTCTTGGAGTTGTTGGGGACAACCAAAGTCACTCCCACAACTGAGAAAGGGGGCATGTAAATGAAATTTATGGTTTTATACAAACCAAGTGCTTCCCAATATGTGTGCCTTGTTGTAATTTTGATTAAAATTATTGAAGCTATGTTTTATGCTGCAGAATGCAGATTTTATTGGTATGTGTTCACTGTGATACTGTGAAGGATTTTATTCTTATACTGCTATATGGAGTAGTCTATGATTGTAAAAGAAAACAATCTAATTGACGGTATAGTTCATTAGTGTCCTTAACCAATTTTCACTCAGATAATCTAACAATTGCTAAAAAGGGTTTGAAAATTCTAACTCTAATAGATTAATCTACTACTTGAGCATTTCTACCAGCTCTATTGATTCTAAAAGTTACATCAAGTTATCAGAATATAAAAATAAATAAGAATATCTGTATTTAGATATTAGCATCTAATACAATTTATAAGTGTTTTGCTGCTATAACTGAAGACTGTGTATTCAATTCATATTTTATTACTATTACTTTAAAAAACTGCAATGTATATACATGATTTGTTTAAGTGCTCTGTAGATAAATAAGTCTGAAATAATTTATTCCTTATTAAGCATTGCAATCTTAGATATATTCAAAATACAGAATTTTCTCTAAAAAATGGTATAGTTCAAATAAAATGAAAACTGTGATAAATCATTTAAGGTATGTATCTAAGATACTATACAGCTATTTAAAAAAACAATTGCATTTAGAAATAAAATAGTATACATTGTGGAGAAACAGAATTATAGTTTTTATGGAGCTATAATCATTCAAAATTCAAAAAACATACTCCCAAGAAAGGAAAGGTAATTAACTTATTTAAAATTAAGATATAAATGTCAGTTTGACATTTTATTTCCCATTTATATATCTTTTTTAGGTTTCTGAATGTGTTGTTTTATCAAGCTATTGTCTGCTAATTACCTCTATTGGTGATGGTTCAACAATCCAAATGCAAATTCACCGCATAATCTATTCTACATACTGAAAATGTGACCTTCAAATATCACTAATTGTATGAAGAGCAAGATATTTTAAAAAGTTGAATATCATCAGAAATGATTTTCTGAGGAAAACATCATTTGTAACTTAGTATTTTTAATTTAAATGTCATCAGCATTAAAATGAGTTTCAACTTTCAAGGATGATCAATTTGTAGCTGATAAAATGGACAAACTTTCAGTAAAACCAAATGAGTTGGTTACTTGAAGAAAATATTGTAGATCCAAGATATCTAAAAAAATTATTAATCCATGTCTGTTCTCCCCTTGTTGAAATGAACAGACAGATAATCATAATACGATTTGTTGTATTGGTCTTTATTGCAGGGTTTGTTCTATTTTGAATCTTAGTTCTTTATACCTTAGGGAAATAGTGTGGTGATCTTTATGAAACAGATTATCTTAAAGTGGGTTAAAAACATTACATGTATGCCTTTAAAAAAATGTTCCTGAAGACATATAGGGCTAATGGTTGTTGACATTGGTCTTGGAAACAACCATTTTTGGTTTGCTACCTAAAGCACAAGAAACAAAAGTAAAAATACAAACATGGGATTATATCCAACTGAAAATATTCATGTAGTAGAAATAGAAGGAGCAGAATGAACTGCTACCAATGGAACAGAAAAAAATTTGCATACCACAAAAATGAGTTTGATATTTGATATATAGAGAACTCAGAAAGTTTAATAACAAATATTAAATAGCAATAATTATAGTAAGAGTATATTAAACTGTAAAAAATTTATCACTTTCTATCTTTGGGTAGTTGGTAATTGATCACAGATCACTTGACATCCCATTACTCATCAATTTGCTCAAGCGGGTGTCAGTGATGTCTCCATTTGTCCCTGTTGCATGCTAGTGTAGCCTAGTGGCGTCTGCTCATTCTGTGAACACAAAAAGCCTCAAACCGATAGTTCAATGTCTTGAAGAAGTCTGACCATCTCGTAGGTGGGAAGCCATGCGATCTTTTAAGTCCCGTGGAATCCAGTGGGTAATGACTCTAGTCCAATGGTCGTCTCCAAATCGCATTACATGTCCAGCCCACCTGATTTTCGATACCTTGGCAAACAAGACAGCATGCCTGATTCTTGACTGTTGATGAAGGTCGGAACTCCAGATTCTTTCTTTCATTTGGGTGAAGTGTGGTACTCCAAGCATAGCTCTTTTGATTCCTCTTTGGGAGACACAAATAGAGTTCTCATCCTGTTTGCGTAGGGCCCAGGTCACTGAGGCATATATTAATGCAGGAAGAACAGTGGAATCGAAGAGATGTGCCTGGAGCTGGAGGTTTTTTGTCCTCTTAGCTATTTCTTCGACGTTCTTGAAGGTGTTCCAAGCCGCTCTCTTCCTCTTGCGCAGCTCAGGTGCCAGGTCATTTGTCATGTTGACTTCTCGACCTAGGTACACATAAGGGTTGCATTCAGAGATGTTCATCCACTTGAGGATGAGTTTGAACGCCCTGTTGGGCTACGGCTCAATGACTGCTTTTGTCTCAACAGAATCAAAGGCCTTCTTTAAACCAATGAACTTTAGACAGAGCGGCATCTTGAACTCCCGAGAAACCTCAATGAGCTTGGTTATCGTGTAGATATGGTCAATGGTGCTGAATCCTTTGCGGAAACCAGCTTGCTCACATGGTTGTTCTTCATCTAGCGTTCTGCCAATCCTATTCAGGATTACTTGAATAAACAGCATGTAGACACAGACAACAGGCAGATTGGGCAATAGTTGCCAATGCATGGATGTCTTCCTTCTTGTACAGAAGCACAGTCCGGCTGGTTTTCCACTGGGATGAAACCTTGTATTCAGACAAGTAGAGTGTGAAGAGCCCAGCCAGTGTATTGATGAGTACTTATAGCAGGTTCTTCAGATGTTCGGGTCTGACCTTATCTGGGCCAGGTGCTGTTTGCTTCTTTACCTATGAAATAGTGTGTCGGATTTCAGAGGGGAGGACTTTGGGAATGACATATCCATCCTGCGGTATTTGCTATGTGGGCAGGTGGATGTGGCTATCAAAGAGATCCAAGTAGAAGTCATGGATAATCTTCTCCTTTGCCCTTCTGGAAGATGTGATAGATCCATCAGGACATCGAAGGGCAGTCATCTTGCTCTTGTAGTTGGCAAAGGACAGACGGGCGTTGCAAATGCTTTTCCCAGCTTCTGCCTCATCTGCCAGCACTGCTACTCTTCTGTCTTTGAAGTCTTCCTTTATTGCTTCTCTGCACTGCTTTGTGAGCTCAGACATTCACTTGTGGTTGCCTGAGGCTTGCACCAAGCCACGTTGTCGAATAAGCTTGGGAGTTTTCAAAGACAGTCGTCTTTTTGTGGCTATCTCTCTCTCTCTCGGCGTTCCTTGCACAATCATGGAGGTGCTGAACCAATTGACTTTATTTCTCGTCAATGTTGTCAATGATTGCATCTTCCCATGTTTCTCCAATAGTGCCAAAGAGCTTCCAGTTGGGGTTGTTCTGGGAGTTCTCTTCTTAAACTTTGCAGCCCTTTCTTCCTACTCTTTGAAGTAGAATTTTGCATGAAGAAGACAGTGGTCCAATACCGTTTTGGAATTTGAGACAACAGCGACATTGGTTAGGCAAGATCGTCAGTTGAATATGATGTGGTCAGTTTTGTTGTGGAATCATCCACCAGGAGACTCCTATGTCCAATGTTTTGCCTTCTGGAACTGTGAGTTACCATAGATGGTCTTGGTCGACATGATGAACTCGGACAGTCTCTCACCCTGTTCTTTCCATTCTAGGCCATGGGTCCCAATGTGGAGTTCTTCAGCTAGTCTTCTCGGTCCTATCTTAGCATTAAAATCACCGACAATAACCTTGTAGAAGGTGCAGTCTTCTTTATAGAACTTCTCCAGCTCCAGGTAGAACTTCTTAATTTCTCCTTCATCATAATTGGATGTTGGTGCGTAGACAATGAAGAAGGTAGAAACGGCTGGCAGTGAGCCACCTCTATTCAAGTGTAATCATCTGATTCGGGTTGTTAGGCATTAGAATGAATCAATGCTCGCCCCTGAGAACAGCCGGTTTTCACCCTTGGTCGGTTCGGGACGGGAACTGAGGCACACTGCGTGGAAATAAAGCTGAACCACTCAGGGCACTCTTTCCTCATTCAAACAGGTACCCACCCAGCGCCTGGTGCCAGGAATCCTTTCCTGACATATTCTCCTACTACATATCACATAGGAACCATAAGTTACCCTTTTAGATGGAACCTTCACTAGATTACCTCAAGCACCAGAAACACATTAGCCAATAATTCATTAAGCCCATCTCAATCCATCTGGCATCTCAAGCAGAACAGTAACAGTGAACGTGAAGCTCTAAACCACACTGGTCACAATGGTAAGGCAATGTAAAAGCCCCCCAAGCTTTCTTATTGAAGAGGCTAGCCCAGAAGACACCAATAGTATTGGAGAGCTAGACAACTTCTCTGACTAGGAATTTAGAAGGGAGCTACTGAGGATGCTTAGAGAGCTAAAAGAAAAAATGGAAAGCAATGCCGATAAAATACAAGAATATTTGAAGGTAGAAATGAGGAAAATGCAAATGGAATGTCAGACCTGAAAAATCTGGTAGTTGAATTGAAAAACTCAGTGGAAGGCCTCAGCAGCAGAGTAAAAGCTGCTGAGGACAGAATCAGTGAGCTCCAAGATGAAGTCCAGAGACTCTCCAGAAAAGAGCAGAAAATGGAAAAGAGACTCACAATTTGGGAACAGATAGCAAGAGAAGATCATGATGAAGTAAAAAGGGGTCATGGTCATGGTCACGGTCCTCCTGTTGTTCATCGATTTGCTCGAGCGGGCCCAGTAATGTCTCCATTGTGAGACTTCTTGCTACTGTGTTTGGCATATCAAATATGTCATGGGTAGCTTGCCAGGCTCTGCCGTGCGGGCGAGATACTCTTGGTAGCTTGCCGGGCTCATAAGAATTATTGGAGTCCCAGAGGGACAGGAAGAAAACCCTGATGAAGAAGAAACTGTCAAAGACATCATTGCTACAACATTTCCAAATCATCAGAAAACATGTGACCACATTCAGGAGGCCCGAAGGGTATCAGCTAGAAGAAATCCAAATAAAAATACCTCAAGACACATCCTGATAAAATGACCAAAACCTTAGATAGAGACAAAATTCTGAAGGCAACAAGATCAAAGAAAGACATTTCCTACAAAGGAACATCCTTAAGATTCACAGCTGATTTGTCTGATGAAACCCTCCTGGCCCGAAAATAGTGATGGGATAGAGTGAAAAAAACTCAATGAAATAAATGCCTCCCCAAAAAATACTATACCCAGCGAGACTTTCATTCATAACAGAAGGAACAACACAGTTTCACAGACAAACAACCGCTCAGGAGCTTCATAGACTCAAAACTATGGTTACAAGAACAACTAAATGGGCTATTTTAAGACAAGACAGGTCCCTCAAATACACCAAATTTCAACGGAAAAATAGGACAAAATCCCATAACAATAATCTCTCTCAACGTCAAAGGGCTAAATGCACCAATTAAAAGAAAGAGTAGCAGGATGGATTAGAAAATTGAACCTAACATTCTGCTGCCTGGAAGAAACACATCTCAATAGTCAAAGCAAACACAGGCTCAGAATCAAAGGCTGGAAAACAATCCTACAGGCAAACACCTCCCATAAAAAAGCTGGGGTAGCCATTCTAATATCAGACCACAATGATTTCAGAGTGAAGAAGGTCACAAGAGATAGCGAAAGCCATTTCTTATTGATCAAGAGATCTGTACAACAGGAAGAACTTACAATACTAAATGTATATGCACCTAATGAGGGACCAGCAAAGTACTTAAAACAACTACTCATAGACTTGGAGAAAGAAATTGATAGCAACACAATACTAGTGGGATACTTCAACACTGCTTTATCACCTCTTGATAGATCAACCAGACTCAAGCTTGGTAAGGAAGGACATACTTCATCTGAGGGAAACAATAAAAGAAAGGGACTTAATAGATATATACAAGACTCTTAATCCTCAAAAAGTTGAATATACATTCTTATCAAGCGTGCATGGAACATTTTCCAAGATAGACCACATGCTGAGCCAAGAAACATACCTCCATAAAGTTAAGAAGATATACATTGTATCAAAAATCTTCTCAGACCATAACATGATGAAATTAGAAGTAAATCACACACAAAAACAGAAAATTAAATCAAACACTTGTAAATTAAACACTGTAATATTGGACAACAAATTGATTAGAAAGGAAATCAAAAGATTCCCAGAAACGAATGAAAATATGGACACTAGTTACCAAAATTTATGGGACACAGCAAAAGCTTTGTTAAGAGGAAAGTTTATAGCTCTCCAAGCATTCCTCAGGAAGGAGGAGAGAGCCCACATAAGTAACCTAACCTCACATCTTAAGAGCTTGGAGAAGGACCAACCAAAGGAGCCCAACCCAAACAGGAGGAAGGAAATAATAAAACACTGAGCAGAGATTAACGAGATGGAACCCAAAAAATAATCCGAAAGATCAATGAAACCAAGAGCTCATTCTTTGAGAAAATAAACAAGATCGATAAGCTTCTAGCAAAACTTACAAAGTAAGGGAGAGTGAAAACTCTAATAAACAGAATCAGAAATGAAAAGGGGGTAATTACAACAGAAACTGCAGAAATTCAAAGGATCCTCAGGGAGTACTTTGAGAAGCTTTATGCCATGGAACATGAAAACCTCGAGGAAATGGATAAATTCCTAGATTCCTACAGACTCCCAAGGCTGAAGCAAGAAGACCTGGAATACCTTAACAGACCTATCACGTCAAGGAAATTGAAATGATAATAAAATTCTCCCCAAGCACAAAAGTCCTGGCCCAGATGGATTCACTAGTGAATTCTTCCAAACCTTTAAAGAGGACCTACTGCCAATCCTCTTTATGCTTTTCCATGAAATTGAAATATCAAAAACACTTCCGAACAATCTCTGTGAAGCAAATATCATCATGATACTGAAAGCAGACAGAGATGCCACAAAGAATGAGAATTACAGGCCGATATCCCTGATGGACACAGACACAAAGATCCTCAACAAACTATTAGTAAATAGAATCCAAGACTCATCAAAAAGATCATACACCATGAAGAAGTAGGATTCATCCCAGGGATGCAAGGATGGTTTAACATTTGGAAATCGATCAACATAATCCATCATATCAACAAAAGAAAAGATAAAAGCATATGATCATATCAATAGATGCAGAGAAAGAATTTGACAAGATGCAGCACCCCTTTATGATGAAAAGCCTTGCCAAAATAGGACTTAGGGGAGGCGTTCCTCAATATAATTAAAGCCATCTACCACAAGCCTACAGCAAGCATCATCCTCAATGGGGAAAAACTGAGAGCCTTCCCTCTAAAATCAGGGATGAGATAAGGGTGCCCACTCTCTCCACTGCTGTTAAATACAGTACTGGAAGTACTTGCAATAGCGATTAGGAAAGAAAAAGATGCAAGGGCATCAGGTAGGAAAGGAAGAATCAAGCTCTCACTATTTGCAGACAGTATAATACTATACTTAGAGAACCCTATAACCTCTACCAAGAAAGTCCTAGAAAAAAACATACTTGTATAGTAAAGTTGTAGGCTCTAAATACAATACCCAAAAGTCCATGGCTTTTCTATACGCAGTGAGAGAGAAAGTGAAATGAAAAAAAAAACAATCCCGTTCACAATTGTGCCCCAGAAAATCAACTACCTAACAAATAGCTTATGTAAGGGAGTAAGGACCTGTACAAAGAAAACTACAAAACACTACTTTAGGAAATAAAAGAGGATATGCGGAAGTGGAAAGATATCCCCTGTTCATGGATTGGGAGAATTAACAGTGTCAAAATGGTAATACTTTCCAAAGCATTGTAGAAGTTCAATGCGATCCCTATAACGATACCCAGGACATTCCTCAAAGAAATGGAGCAAACACTCCTGAAATTCATATGGAACAATAAAACCCCACGAATAGCTAAAGCAATTCTTGTGAAAAAGAAAATGGGAGGAATCAACCTTCATAACTTCAAATTCCACTACAAAGCAGTAATAACTAAAACAGCATGGTACTGGGACAGATCCCGGACGAGAACAGTGCAGTCTTCTGCCCCCGCGCCTGGGTGTTCCTTCCCGGAGCCCCTTGGAGGGGAGCGGGTTGAGCTTTCCTCCCCGCCCCGACCAGGGCTCCGGCAGCTGAAGACCTCCAGGACCAGCCACCACCATGCTGAGACCACTCTCCGCACACATGAAGGTACTGGCAGAGGGACAAAGCCACGCGGGTTCCGGGGCCGAGACCTCCAAGCCTACTCGAATTGGAGTCGAGCATCTTCCACCCAGATCCTCCAAATTCCAGTAGGCAGGGGTCACACCCACCACCTGGCCCGCTGGCGCCGTGTAATCCCATCAGCAGCCAAGACTCAGAGACTATAAAATCCAGATCCCGGAACCGCGTGGCCGCATTTGCGGCCGCGCGGCATCTTTTCAAAACTTTTTTTTATGACATCTTATTGTCTCATTCCTACTTTGGACAAACTTGCAGGCTATCGAATGTAGCCTGCCCACAGGGCAGAGTCTGGCAAACTCCCCGGGGCGTAACAAATATGCCAAATACCAGTAACAATGATGGGTCTCATTCTCCTAAAGAGCCTTGAATATAATCTCAGGGCTAGGATGAAAGAGACGTTACTCGGGCCTGCTCGAGGCAATCGACAAATAACAGGATGATGAAATGAAAATGAAATGAAACTGGGACAAAGGCACAGATGCAGACCAATGGAACAAGGTTGAATATATTGACATCTCCCCCAAACATATTATCATCTAATTTCTGATAAGGGAACAAGAAATGTAAACTAGGGTAACAAAAGTCTCTTTAACAAATTGTGCTGGCAAAACTAGATGGCTACATGCAAAAAAATGGGCACAGATCTCTGAGTAACAGCATGTATAAAAGTACAATTGAAATGAATTAAAGACCTAAATATGAGACCAGAATCCATAAGCTACATTTAAAAAAAAATTGGTAAAACCCTCCATGGCATTGAAGCTAATGGTATCTTCAAAGATGTCACGCCACTAGCCGAGCAAGTAAAAACAGAGATAGACAAAAGGGACTGTCTTAAACTAGAAGCTTCTGCACCTCAAAAGAAACAATGAACAAAATACAAAGACAGTTTACAGAATAGGAATGGATATTCGCCGAATACACATCTGTTAAAAGGTTGATATCAAGGATATATAAATTACTGGTTCAACTCCACAAGAAGAAAACAACCAACCCCATCAAAAAAATTGGGGCAACGAAATGAACAGAAACTTTCTCAAAGAAGAAATCCGAATGGCAAAAAGGCACTTGAGAAATTGCTCTACATCATTAATCATCAGGGAGATGCAGATCAAAACAACAATGAAATATTATCTCACACCACAAAGACTGGCCCACATCCAAAAGAACAAAAGCAACCTGTGTTGGCGTGGATGTGACGAGAAAGGGACCCTCCTTCACTGCTGGTGGGAATGCCTACTGGTTCAACCCTTCTGAAAAACAGTATGGAAGATTCTAAAAAAGTTAGAAATTGAGCTCCCATTTGACCCAGCAATACCACTCCTGGGAACATATCCCAGAGAGGCAAAAATGTAGAGTCGAAGTGACATCTGCACTTGTTTATTCATTGCAGCACTGTTTACATTAACCAGAATATGGAACAAACCTGAGTGTCTGAGAACAGATTATTGGTTAAAGAAACTTTGGTACATCTACACAATGGAGTACTATGTAGCTGTTAGAAAAGATGAAGTCATAAAATTTACATACAAGTGGTACTACATGAACAGTATCATGCTAGGCGAAATGAGTCAGAAAGAGAGGGATAGACATAGAAAGATTGCATTCATCTGGGAGACATAAAGTAAAAAATAGGAAACTAATACCCAAGAATAGCCGAGATTAGTACCAGGAGGTTCACTTCATGGCTTGGAGGCCAGCCACACATGCTTGGCGAAAAGGCACCTCAGATAGAGAAGGGAGCACCAAATAAAGGGTGTTGGGAGGATCCTCCTAGGATGGGAGAAGCATGCTGAAAGTAGACTATAGACCAAACATGATTGCCACTCAATGCCTTTTTGCAAACCACAACACCCCAAAGGAAAGAGGGGACAAAAGGTAATGCCTTGTCACAGATAAAGGGTGGGTTGGGGGTGATGGGGGGACTGGGATCCATGGAGGTAGAAAATAGGCACTGGTGGAGGGATGGGTTTTTGATCATTGTATAATTGAAACCCAACCACAAAAAATTTGTAAGTCTACAACTGTACCTCATGGTGTTTCACAAGTAAAAATTTAAAAAAAAAAGAATGAATCAATGCTCATGGCCAAGTTTGTGTTGACAAGGACACCGACACCTCCGACGCTTCTTTTGTTGTATATTCCGAGGAACATTTCTTCTCCAGTGTCGAAAACGGCGTGATGTGACTGATGTCTTCTCATCTTGGTCAGACCAATGATGTCATACTTGATCTTTTGCGCTTGTGCCATCAGGTCCTCGGTGAATGCTTCTGATGCCAGTGTACGTGCATTGAAAGTACAGACAGTCATTTTTGTCTTTCTTCATTTTAGCAGCCTAGTTCGGCTTTGAGATTTTATCAGCCTCTCCTTCCTCATCCTTCTTAACACTGCCGTATTGATGGTGCTTTCAGCGTCAGGGGAATGAGAACTGGTTTTGGCATATCGAATATGCCATGGATAGTTTGCCAGGCTCTGCTGTGCGGGCTGGATACTCTGTAGTTTGCCAGGCTCTCTGAGAGGGAGAATTAACTGAATTTAGTTGGTAATTAACTAAATAAAAATATCTACTTACAAACAAGAATACCCCTAAAATACCAAATTATTGTTACTCATAAGCTTTCAACTCAGCAAACTTGAGAACTCAGTGATTGAGCCTTGTGTACTTTTTTAAAAGTTAACGCTGGAAACTTGCACCTTTTCTATAGTAGAAATAAAAAGTAAAGCTGAAGTAGCACAGAGACCCTTTATAGTTCATTAGTTTAGAAGTGGTGAGTTGAAATCTCATTGTAACTATTGTTTAGTTTGGATATAATTGCATCTTAACAATATTCCCATACTTTAATATATTATATATTTCAAATGTACTATTATTTGACTAGAGTTTTCCAGTTTGAACATATAGATCACTGTCACTGTCACTGTCCTCCCATTTTTCATCGATTTGCTCGAGTGGGCCCAGTAACATCCCCATTGTGAGACTTGTTGTTACTGTGTTTGCCATATCAAATACAGCATGGGTAACTTGCCAGGCTTTGCTATGCGGGCAAGATACTCTCTGTAGCTTGCTGGGCTCTCCAAGAGGGGCGGAGCCGGCTCGGCTGGGCTGGCTCACACAAGGCAAACGCCCTACCGCTGTGCTCTTGCTCCAGCCCAACATATATATAGTTAAATTACATTTATATATAAGCATTTTATAATTTTTGTAGTAAAACAACGTTTATTTAGAAGTTCTGTGAAAGGTGGTGAAAAGAGATAAAATGAGAGAGAGAGAGAGAAAGAGAGACAGAGAGAGAGAGAGAGAGAGAGAGAGAGAGAGAGCGCAAGGGGCCAAAAAAGAGAACACAGGCTTCCCAACAGTGGAGAGGGAGCCCTAAATTTTTATAGCTTTTTTGTGGTCTGTAAATGGCACTGTTTTGTTTTAATTTCCAATTTTATTGCCATATTAATAAATTAAATTGATTATTAAATGTTATATTTTATCTCCTGAATTGAAAGCATGAGATTCTATGACTTGGGAAAAAGTTACTTCACTAAAGATATTTTAATTCACTTGACTTATTACAAAAGCTTCTCTTTGAGTAGAAGAGCTAGTTCTTTTTCTTTTCTTTTCTTTTTTTGCTTTTTGGGTCACACCTGGCGATGCACAGGGATTACTCCTGGATCTGCGCTCAGGAATTACCCTTGGCGGTGCTCAGGGAACTGATATGGGATCCTGGGTATACGAACCTGGGTCGGCCATGCGCATGGAAAACGCCCTACCCGCTGTGCTATTGTTCCAGCCCCCAGCTTGTTCTTTTTAGAGAAGAACAACTTTCCTGAATATACAGCAAAGACTTTGCATCAGGAAAAATGTTCCCCTTCTGTACAATCATCTCCACCACTCCTCATTACTTCTATGTTAGAAACTTCAGTCATATCTCAAATAGACCTATTGTAGGAATGAAATTTATCAAAGGCTTTTAGAACTATTATTTCTGATTTTGTAGCTCAGTAGACCCACCCTATTTTTAATCTTGTGTATTCCTACATGCATATATTTTGTTCTTGGTAGAAAACTTAAATGAGTTTCATTTCTTTACCAGCATTAAAAATGCCCCATTCCAATACACAATCAAAAGAGAAGAGTTTCAGAGTGGATTACAAATTAGTCACTAAAAAATATAAAGGAGATGTAATTTTCATTTCTCACATAAAGTCACAAGTATGATTTCTGAAAATTAGTCAGTATATTACTAGTCTTAATTGTAGTTGTCATACTAGATAAGCCATCTTTATTGGAATGATTCATAAAGATTTTGATGCTTTGTATGAAACTATTGATTTAAGAGGTGAGTTCTCAAAATACACCACTAAAAAATCAAAAGCATATTATTTTTACATGGGAAGAACAGAAGCATACATTCATTGCCTTAACAGAGAACCATTTAAAATTTCCTGCTCCCTGTCAAATATAATCTAAAGGGATTTCATTTGTTTTGACATGCTATAATGGTCTACTCTATAGAGGGCACTGTAAATATGAAGGCATTATGAATAACAGTAAAATAAATAGATTTTACTATAATACTTTTCTGTGACAATATGTTCTGAGTAAATGAAAATATTTAAATACAATCTAATAAGTGATGTACATTCAGCCTCCCAGAAACCTAGATTTGTCTTAAAATTTTAGAAATTATTTGTCTCCTTCAGTTATAAATAAAACATATGTATCTACTTTTTAGATCTTAGTCATTGTGGCAAGCTCTCCATGGCATATCTGATATGCCAAAAACAGTAATAACAAGTCTCACAATGGAGACGTTACTGGTGCCTGCTGGTAAATTGATGAACAATGGGAGGACAGTGCCATAGTGTATTGTTAACAGGGCTTTTTGTGTATAACAGCACACACCCTTCACCAAAGTGTCTGTTTCTCTACATTATAGTCCTGGAACTCCCTTTATCTCACCATGTCTCCATGCAACCTGCTTTCCATGGTAAATTCAGACCTGTAGACAAGTACTTATGTTTCATTTAAATCAGATATATTACTGGATTTAAATAGAAATAATTACAAAAATTAATGACTTTGTAAGTATGGAATATATTTCAGTTTTACATATTAATGAAATTTCTTTCCTTTTTTTTCTTTTCTGTTTTTGGGGCACTCATTGATGCTCAGGGCTTATTTGTGGCTCTGTGCTCAGGGATCAATCCTGAAGGGGATGGGAGAACATACAGGGTACCATGATTGAGACCCACCTAGGTAGGCCACAAGCATGGCATGTTCCTTGGACACTGTACTCTTACCAGTTCAAGATAACATTTCTTGTGGGAAAATACCTAAGGATATTAATAAATGAGACATTGATTTTACCAAAATCTTAGGAATTTGTATGTTAAGATCTAGTATAATTAGACGTTTTGAAAAAAAATTGTGAAAGACTATTCAAGATATTAGCCTATATTTTTGTATGAATGAAAGTTTATCGCTGATGATAGTGACCCTTCCAGTTATGAAGTCCAAATTGCATGAAATTGTAAGGTTTGTGTCACAAACATGACCTTTCTGTCATCTGGAATAAAAAGCATGATTATTTTTAGCATTTTAAAATATCAGCAGATTCATGATTTTCTTTTCAAATTCAAATAAAAACAACATATTTTTGAAAATAAAGTCTAATTTCATTCATATTTGAAAAATAGCTATGTAAGAGGCTCCACTCAGGCTTTAGTATGATAAATTTTATTTTTTTAAAGGATTTTAAAGGATTTTTTTAAACAAATGAACTGTTGGTATTTGCATTTATACTCTGCTAAGTAGAATAAGTTGTCTATTTTGAATTTTCACACTTAACTCTATTCCATGTTAATGAAAATTTCTTCTTATAAATCAAGATATATCAATAGGTAGATAGATATATCTTGGTAACCATAAGAAACATGTTCTTATCTTTGATTTCAGGTTTGTTTCCATTAAGTTTCAACTCAAATTTTAACTAATGGTTAAATCTACTTTGATCTTCCTTAATCACACTAGCAGTTAAAAAATATTTTTTAATGGGGATGGATTACTTCTTAAAATTATTGGTTAAGAGTTTTCTTATATATGAAATGTTTAACAGATATCATTCCATTTGGTTCTGTTATTTTAATGCTTGTAGTTGCTTTTCCTGCATATTTATAGAAAAATTGTCACAGACTAAAGGCACCAGTGTTTGGCTTTGACCCTTGCTTTTTCTGTTGTATTTCTTCTGGGACTTTCAATAAATTATTAAAAACTTTTGTGCCTTTGTTTACACATTTGCAAATGTGGCATCAATAATACTTATTTTACAAGGTTATTATGTGCTACGTGCCAGATATTTTAAATGCTGTGCTAGCATATTGACCAATTTACTAGTTTCTCAAAATTTTTAATTTTAAAATTGTCAGTTATGAAAGTTCTCACACTCCATTTGGTATAACAATCAACACTAACATTTAGGAAAGACCTGGTAATTAATAAAGAATAAAAAATATATTTGCTTCTTTCTGGGATCAGTAACATTTGTCATTGGGTCGCAAAAGCAGAAAAAGTAAGATCAGGTGTCAGAGATCTACCCTTTCTACCCAGTGTTCACATATTTAAAAATTAATTAGCCATCTACTTTATAGATAATTAAATTCAAATTTTTAAAAATAGCTCCAGAAGTAGTGCCTGTACTTCAGTAACTATAAGATGCCTTTGATTTTAAGATGCGTCAGTAATTAATGTGACATAAAGGAGAGAAAAAAACACCATAACATAAATTCTAACTTTCGTATAACATTAGTTTCTCCTCCCTGCCTTGCCACAGGGAGCTTAGGTTTACTGGGTTGCTCCCACCACAGTGCTCCTTTTCTTTCTTTGTGCTCTGTTAACTTGTAACTATTGCCTTACTCTTCTCCTTAAGTTATTTGCATAGTTAATTCAGAGCAATGTCCTTTTTGCATGGACACAAGAAGACAGTTAATGCTATGCTTTTGTAATGTGAGAGTTAATTGATTCTGAATGATACCTCCTGGACATCTGTTCTCTTAAGCCTCAGTTTCCCTTACTTCCTAGTACCCCCAAAGCAGAGTCCCAATGAGGGACTGGATGGATCCAGGGCAAGCAGTGAGCTATGTGCCACCCTAGCATCAAAACAGGCCTGGCCAAAGTGCCATAATGCTTAACTATAAGTTAAGAGTATGGTCATAGACAGATTCTGTCATGATCCAAGAAGTAATAACTAGATTCGGACCCTGCTAGGGTTAGGACAGATTAACCTGGCATGAGCACTGTAGTCTGAGTCTGTGGCAAGATGTTCCCAGGAGAGCTGCCCTATAAGCATCAATATATCTCTTACTGTGTCCATACAAAAATCACTAATATTAAGAAGTAGAATTGAGATGATAATTAAGATGTTAATTGAGTTATTGGACTGAGGAAAGGCTAGAACGAACAGACGCCATTGGGTTACACTAGCACGCGACAGGGACAAATGGAGACGTTACTGGTGTCCGCTCCAGCAAATCGATGATTAATGGGAAGTCAAGTAATCAAGTGCTTTTTAGTTTGTTTATTTCGAGGCCACACCCAGAGGTGCTCAGAGCTTTCTTCTGGCTCTGTGCTTAGGGATTACTTCTTGTGGGGATTGGGGGACCATAATGGGTGTGGAATGAATTCCTGGTTGGCCCTGTCCAGGGCAAATAATGCTCTATTCACTGCACTATTGCTCTCAAGACCTTTGTGAGAAGCAGAAGATTCCCTCAGTGAGATGCTAGGAAAAGGGGTGTAGGAGAAGCAGCTAGCTTACCTCTTCTCACCCTGGTGGTAAAAGTTGGAGGGGACAGCTCTGTCCAAGAGGGATAAATGAATTAATTGAGTTAACTAGTTTACAGCAACAGACCCAGAGAAGCTCCTGCATAAGGCCAGGAAAGGAATTTCAAAGAAGACCATCACCATTCCCAACCCCGCCGGTAACTGCCTAACAACAGACTTTTATCTAGGTAGAAGCCTACGTAGGGGCAGGTTGGAGAAACCCTATAAAGGCCACCTTGAACAAAGGAAGAGGGCTATTACCCTAACCCTCTTTCTGACATTCTTTACGAGAGACAGTGGTCACTCATGATAGAGATACATATTCCTTTGTTTATATATGTTTCAATACACTTATATTTATGTCATATTTGTATATTATATTTGTGTAATATATATAACCACATATATAAATTTGTATAAAAATTCTAAAAACGTACGATACATATGTCACTCATGACATATGTATTCATGATGTGCTGGGACAGTTCATGATAAATGGATCTGAAGCAGAGGTGCTGAAAGGGATTAAAAAAAGAGACAAAATTAAGAGAGAAAAATCATGGGGCCAGGGGCTCACAGCATTATAGACTGAGAGCCTTTTTTTCTTCCTCACCTGCCATATTTATTGTTTTAGACCATTAGAAGAACAAGGGCAAAAAGTTACAATTGCCTCTCTAAGCAGGACAAATGATGACATATCAAAGGGAACTAATGTCTATAGGTGTAGAAGTTTCCAAAGTGGATTTATCTCAAAGGAATCTTCACTGCAAGAGTCAGCAGAGATAAGAGTGTTTGCATCTGGAAAAGTTTCTTTCAAAGGCCACTTATTCAGTGGAACAAATCGCTCTATCCAGCTCCTCTCTTCCGGCTTATTTAATTAATCTTTAAACTAAGCATATCTATTTCCATAACTGAATGCATATCCAACAATGATGCATAAATCATTTATCATGTAATTTTGCTTAATTTTAATAAATGTAGTTCAGATTTTAGTATGGAGTCATATTAGTACCTCACAGTAAAAAATTCATGCAAGATTGTTTGTGTGTGTATATATATATATATTATATATATATATTTATTCTCTTAAAACTTTTTGCATCTTAGTTACAACTGTTTGGGGAATTGAAGTTTTATTCTATACTTCTTATATTGTATTATAATTTCTTAAAAAATAGATTCAATATATTCCTAAAAACCTAATCATTTTATCTTGTTACATACTTGAAGGGCTGGAGTGATAGCACAGCGGGTAGGGCGTTCGCCTTGCACGCAGCCAACATGGCCGACCCGAGTTCGATTCCTCCGCCCCTCTCGGAGAGCCCGGCAACCTACCGAGAGTATTCAATATGCCAGACACAGTAACAGCAAAGTCTCCAATGGAGACGTTACTGGGCCCGCTCGAGCAAATCGATGATCAACGGGAGGGCCTTTACCTTTTTTACCTTTTTTACATACTTGAAACAATTAAATGCTATTTAATCTCTAGTATAGACATTTTCCAGTTAAATATTTGAAAACCTTTAAATGTTTTATTCTTAAAGTGCAGCTTGTCTAAATTATATAAAAAGCAGACAGAATTATGATGCATTCAGGTAATTAATGAGTAAGCTTTGTAAATGTCACTTATAATGTCGGTATAAATGTAATGAATAATGGCAGCAGAAAGACAATAACGAGTGATCATCAATTAACCTTATGAAAACATAACACCAAGCTTTAATGTCATCGATGGCACAGTCTCTTCATCATTTGTGGGAAATATGGGTAGATAAAATGTCTAGCACTATTAAATTCTAGTGAGTTTGACTATCTCCTATATATCTATTTGCCATTTTTAAGAAGAAAGAAAATTGAAAAAAATCTGTTTATCTTTTCAAAGAGCATTTCTGAAAATTCCATTTAAAAATTGATGTAATAGTTTTTTATTTTCTGAATAAATTTCATTATGAATGTCCATGAATATAGTTATAACAATGCAGGCAGGTAGACAGGGAAAGGCCCTGGGCAATAATATTTAGGTCAACAGAATTTCTGGGAGGAAAATCCGAAGACTGATCCACCCTGTGGATATAAAAAACAGACCTGATAAGACCTTCAGCAGACCCTGAGAAGGTTGAACCCCTCCCCATGAAGTTTCCAAACCCACAGACCTCTCCCTTAATCTGATTAAAATGTGATCCAGCCCAAGAAGACTCCAAAAATTCTGGGTCAAGGCAACCCAAGAAGAGCTTATAAAAGACACCTTGAACAAAGGAAGGGTGCATATGCCTGTGGACCCCTGTGCTGCTTGCGCGCACATGGCCGAGCACATGTGGTGCCTGAGCACATGTGTCACCTGCATCTCCCCTCTTAAGATGTGTACTTTGATGCCTTCCTATCTAAGGTTAGGATGTGTGTAGGAAGCCCATGTTCTCTCTTGAGTGCATTACTGTCTCTCTTTCTCTCCACTCTCTCCCACTTTACTCTTCCTCCTTCCCTTCAAAAACCCTCCAAATAAAATCTGTTTTCTTCACTGCTTGGCTACTCCTGAAATTCTTTTCGGCGAGTGAGACAAGAACCCTGAAAACCCTGGGTAAGGCCTGGGACTGGTTTCTCCTTTCCTGCAAAGAGCAAATCCTCGCTCGAGCCCGAGTCCGTGACTCCATGAGAAATTGGGTAGTGGCAATCGACTCCAATGCCTGCAAGACCAAGAGGACTTCAAGTCTGGCCTGACGGACACTCGTGGGTGCTGAGCAGGAGCTCATCACAGACATTACCAGTCCTAGTCTTCCCAGCAGGTCCTTGATGGTAGAGGCCAAGTGGAAGAAGGTAACTGTCCTTCTCTCCTCCTGACTCACGTGAGCCACTCATGGAGTCCACTGACATCAATAAATCTTGTAGTCAAACAAAGAAAATTTTAGCCAAACTCAAATCTTCTACGCTAAAAGACCACCTCCAAAGATGTGCTCTTTTTAAATTTTTTTTCAAGTAGTAAGTTAGCATTTTATTGCTTGAAGTTTTAAATTCTCACTAAATCTTTCCCTGGGACAAAAAGCAGAATCCCTCCTTTCCTGCAAGGCCCCAGCAGCCTCCATCCCCTACCTGCGCTATATTAATGGGTCCACACCACAACTCTGTAAGCTACTCAGAAAGTTACACAATGGTCACACTTATACTTTCTGTCCTTTGGTGAAAACAGGCAGAGATAAAGATAATAAAGAAGAGATAAAACTTCAGCCTAAAAAGGCACATGAGAAAATGCTCTACATCATTAATCATCAGGGACATGCAGATCAAAACCACAGTGAGATGTCATTTCACACCACAGAGACTGGCCCACATCCAAAAGAACAAAAGCAACTTGTGTTGGCTCGGATGTGGAGAGAAAGGGACCCTTCTCCATGGCTGGTGGGAATGCCGACTGGTTCAGCCCTTTAGGAAAACAGTATGGAAAATTCTTGAAAAATTAGAAATTGAGCTCCCATTTGACCCAGAAGTGCCACTCCTGGGAATATATCCCAGAGAAAAAAGTATAGTCAAAGTGATGTCTGTACTTGTTTGTTCATTGTAGCACTGTTTACAATAGCTAGAATCTGGAAAAAACCTGAATGCCCAAGAACAGATGACTGGTTAAAGAAACTTTGGTACAACTTCACAATGGAGTACTATGTAGCTGTTAGAAAAGAAATTTACATATAAGTGGTACTACATGGAAAGTATCATGCCAAGCGAAAAGAGTCAGAAAGAGAGGGACAGACATAGAAAGATTGCATTCATCTGGGAACATAAAGTAACAAAATAGAAGATTAATACCCAAGAATAGCAGAGTACCAGGTTTTAAGCACCAGGAGGTTTATTCCATGGCTTGGAGGCCAGTGGCACACGCTGGGGGAAATGGCAGCTCAGTTAGAGAAGGGAGGACCAAACAAAGGGCGTTGGGTCTACACCCAACATGATTGCCACTCAATGCCTCTTTTGCAAACCACAGCACCCAAAAAGGAAAGAGAACAACGGGGAATGCCCTGCCACAGAAGCACGGTGGGATGGGGGAACGGGGGGAGGGAGGGATACTGGGATCAGTGGTGGTGGAGAATGAGCACTGGTGGCGGGATGGGTACTTGATCATTGTATAACTGAAAACCAAGTGCAAAAAATTGTAAATCTACAGTTGTACCTCATGGTGTTTCACTAGTAAAAATCTAAAAAAAAAAAAAAAAAAACTTTCCACCTAACTCCTCAGCATCTTTTAGAGTGTCTGCAACAAAATGAACAGCATACCTGAAAACTATGGAATAAGTTCAAGAGGATCCATATAAAAATCATCAGTGTTCTGGAAGAATTGGAATGTAAATGTTATAAAGAAACAATAGTTCAAGAAATCACCAACAGGCATTTTCAACAAGAGTTGACTACAGGATCTGATATCCAAGAGATTCAAAGGGTCCTAGCAAAAATAAAGTCAACTAAGAAAACTTCAAGACAATTGCACTCAAAATGACCGAATTCAAACATAGAGAGAGAATACTGAAAGCAGCAAAATCAAAAATAGGATTTACATACAAAGGAAAGTCCATAAGATGTATACAGAAAATTTATCAAATGAAATTCTGTGAGCCAGAAGAGTATGGAAGTATGTAACACAGAAACTCAATGAAGTGAACACCTCACCAGAAGTACACTATCCAGTTAGATTATCATTTAGATTTGAAAGATAGGTACAGAGCCTCATGAACAGGCAAGAGCTTTGAGATTCCATAGCCTTGAAACCAGTTTTGCAGAAAAGCAGAACTTTAAAGGACAAAACAAACCTCCAATGTGTGGCCTGACTATGGCACCCACAAAGAGTTCATATGGTTGACCTTTACCAGATTTAAAAAGATATGCTTACTCCTAGTTTCCTAAGGGATTTTACACATTTTCAGGAATGAATTATGATTTATATTGTTTATAGCTGATCAGTACTTTTTTAAAATCCGGATATTTATTATTGCAATTTTTTACTTAGGAATATAGACACTTAAGCATTATCTATGTTATAATATTTCTTATATAAAACCAACATTAACTTTCTTAGGATAAAATACTTTATACTTTATAGCCTATTCATATCTTCAATTTAAATTTTCTTAATTCTCTTCACTGTTACCAAAGTCAAAATTTGTAGATTGTGTCTATTTTATGGAAACTCTAAAATATATTAGCATAGAATGAAAATAAATTATTTATTCCAGGGAAAACATGATAATTAGATCCAAGTACAAAATAAAGTTCACTATAATATTTTTTATATGCCAGACTTAAAAACTTTGCTACCTCAATAAGAATAGGCAGTATACTATTTTGTGTTCAATAATTTTAATCTCTTTATTTGCATAGGTTATATTAATATAGCAGTCAATGATCACAAATTTACTTTTATTGGTTTATTATTTGTAAATTCAATTTGCCATGCCTTTAAATTTTGTTGGAGAAAGTAATATGCAATAAATGTGTTAAATTACTGCCAAGAAGGTAGTTTGAGGTTTGAGAGAGAACTTAGGGATACTCGTGGAGATGAGGGTCATTGGGTATGAATTGGTATTGGAACATTGTATGCTTGAAACAACTTTATTATAAACAACTTTGTAAATCCAGTGCCTTAATAAAAATGAAAAACAAACTAACGAACTAGTTGAAGTCATCTGAATGCAGTCAATCTGTCAAAATCATATAAATACATAACATCAGGAACACTTTCCACTTCCTGAGAAGTTTAAAAAGACAAATGCCATCTCTTCACAATAAATAGGACATTGTTTATTACTTAGTCAAAAGTAGAAAAAGCGGTGTGACTTTGTGGGTCTTATAATTCAAAACACATATTTTGATTCAGTCTAGCACGGAGAAAGTAAAAGAGTTAGTAAAACACAACATTTTTAGGAATTCATCTTACTATGTTTTCTTCAAAGAACATGAAAAGATTCTGAAGGAAGCAAAATGCCTTCATTAAAGAACCATAGTGCTAAAAGTCATTATTTTCCCTTCTAGATAAACTTTAATTCAGCATTCACTTATTTTGATGAATTTGTTATTTTTACACTCAATAAAATGCCCTTATAATTCAGACAATGGAAAGTTGGACAGAGCTTTAAAGAAAAGGGTATTTTAATCATTTTATAAGCAGCATGAGAGACACTGCTAAATTAACAAAACAAATATAGTCATAACCTCATTAAATGTTACATTAAATGCTGTGATATAAATAGCCATAAAATAAAATAATAAACATGAGTAGTTTTAAGGAAGGGTGTAAAAAAATCTAAGCACGCGGAGGGTTGTGTGTTTGCGGGCTCTCTGGATGGCTCTGTCTCACCGCCCGCGTTTGGTGCTCTTCAGCTGCTGTGTATGGCCTGGATCAGGACGGCTGTTCTCTCTCTCAAGCTTGGGCCCCTCTCCCTCTGACTCTGGATCTCTCTCACCCAAGCCTACAGTCTTAGTTTATATAGCAATCACGTAAGGCAGTGACACAAAGGTGTGTTGAACATTAACAAATCAACAAAGAGAGGTAAGACCACTCCTCCGGGAGATTAACTCAAGGATAAAATCTCATCTAAAGAGATTACTCCAGATTACTAGGAGATCCGCTCAAGGGTGGGATCCTAACAAGGGTGTGTTCTTCCCTCAGTTAATAATCTACTTAAATAAATCTACTTCTAATATTTCTAGCAATGTCATTCTGTATGGGCACAATAAGATATAAACTTAGTTTGGTTCTTCTTGAGAACATCTCACTATACATTCCGCAGTCCTCAGGCCAGGTTAATCTTCCTAGCTCCAGCAGGGTCCTAGTCTCATCGTTACTTACTTTTGGATCATGACAGCATTTGTCCATGATCATGCTCTCAACTTATAGTTGAGTATCGTGGCTCTTTGGCCTGGCCCATTTCGATGCCAGGGTAGCTCACTGCTTGCCCTGGGTCCATTCAGTCCCTCGTTGCGACTCTGATTTGGGGGTGTTAGTAACTAAGGGCAACTGAGTCAAGAAAGCAGATACCCAGGAGTAAATATTATTCAGAATCAATCAACTCCCAAGTTACAAAGCAAAATATTAACTGTCTTCCTGTGTTCATACAGAAAGGACATTGCTTTAAGGTAAACTATGCAAAAGACATAAGGTGATTAACTGGCTGAGGAGGAGAGCACAGAGAAGAGTTTACATATAAACAAAAGAATGAGAGTGACTTGGGAGCACTGGGATGGGTGTGATAAAACAGTGTTATCCTACAGAAGGGTATACAATAACTATAAAAATTCTCTGAAAAATAAAGAAGTTAAGGTAAGAACAGAAGGCAAGGTGTAGCAAAAGGTAAGGGTTTAACAGAGATGAATTAAAAAAAAACACTAAACATCATACGTTCTTGAATCTGAAATGAAATCAAAGCAGCTAATGTCCTGGGCCTAGGTAGAGTATGACATAAACTGTCCAAAGGTTCTGCATGATCATAAAGAATTATTAGTCTTAATGGTATATATATTCATATGTTGATTTTGATGATACAGACCTGAAGTTTAATAATAAACTAACATTATATCAACTAACTAATAATAAGAATAAAATTAAGAATTGAACCTTCCAATATCACTTAATTTTAATACAAAAAATTCATTTTACTTAGTTATTCTTTATCATGTCCACTGGATTAAGAACAGATTTCTCTTCTAAGACTATATTCTTCTAAAAACAAGACTTTTGTCTCATCCAGGCTGGAGCAATAGCACAGCAGGTGGGGCATTTCCCTTGCATGTGGCCGACCCAGGTTCGATTCCCAGCATCCCATATGGTCCCCTGAGCACCGTCAGGGGTGATTCCTGAGTGCAGAGCCAGGAGTAACCCCTGTGTATTGCCGGGTGTGATCCAAAAAACAAAACCAAACAAAAGACTTTTGTCTCATCTAGCTGCGTATATTTAATTTTTATTGATACTTGTTGAATGAATGCAAGATGAATTTTTATGCATAGATAATAGACTTTTAAAAATAAATAATAAAGCATATTTATAGCTACATGTGTGCTTTTAGGCATTAAACCTGAAAAATAAATCCACCAAGTGAAATTATGTTAGATATATCTAGAAAAATAGTTCTACCCTCACTCTTTATCACCAAATGACAATTTTTCAAGAATGGAAGTTAAAGAAAGAAAAGAATGAGAATTTGGACTATCCAAGTATCATGGGGTCATAAAGTTCTTGCCATAGCAGTTAGGCAAGAAAAAGATATTAAGAGAATCCAGATGGGAAAGGAGGAAATCAAACTCTCACTATTTGCAAATGACATGATGCTATACTTAAAGAATGCTGAGGCCTATACCAAGAAGCTCCTAGAAATAATAGATTTGTGTAGTAAAGTCACAGGCTATAAGAACTATACTCAAAAGTCCAAGGCATTCATATATGCAAATAATTAGAGAGAAAAAATGATATGAAAAAAACAATCCTGTTCACAATCATGCCTAAGAAAATCAAGTACCTCAACACTACAAAACGCTACTTCAAGAAATAAAAGAAGACATGAGGAAATGGAAACACATCCCCTCCTCATGGATTGAGAGAATTAACATTGTCAAATGGCAACACCCCCCCAAAGTATTATACAGATTCAATATGATCCCTCTAAGGATACCCATGAAATTACTCAAAGAAATGGATCAAACACTCCTGAAATTCATATGGAACAAGAGACTTCCATGAATAGCTAAAGCAATTCTTGGGGAAAAGAAGTTGGGAGGCATCACCTTCTCCAACCTCAAACTCTACTACAAAACAGTAATAATTAAAATAGCATGGTATTGAACAAAGGCAGAGCTTCAGACCAGTGGAACAGGGTTGAATATCCTTACACACATCCTCAAATATATATGATCATCTAATCTTTGATTAGGAAGAAAGAAATGTGAAGCAGAGCAAGGAAAGCCTCTTTAATTAATGACGCTGTCAAAACTGGACAGCTACATGCAAGTAAATGGGCTCAGATCTCTACCTAACACCATGCACAAAAGTCAGATCAAAATGAATTAAATACCTCAACATTAGACCAGAATCCAAATGGTACACTGAAGAAAGGGCTGGGACGATAGCACAGCCAGTAGGACGTTTGCCTTGCACGCGGACAACCCTACACCGACCCAGGTTCAATTCCTCCTCTCCTCTCTGAGAGCCCGGCAAGCTTCCGAGTGTACCTTGCCTGCACAGCAAAGCCTGGCAAGCTACCCGTGAGGTATTTGACATGCCAAAACACAGTAACAAGTCTCACAATGGAGACGTTACTGGTGCCCGCTCGAGCAAATCGATGAACAACTAGAGGACAGTGCTACAGTGCTACATTGAAGAAAAGGTCAGAGAAACCCTACACGACATTGAAGCTAAAAATATCTTCAAAGATGACACACCACTGACCAAGCAAGTGGAAACAGAGAGAAACAAATGGGACTATCTTAAACTAGGAAGCTTCTGTACCTCAAGAGAAACAGTGACCAAAACACAAGGATAGTCTACAGAATGGGAAAGAATATTCACCAAATACACATCCGACAAGGGGTTGATATCAAGGATATACAAAGTACTGGTTGAAGTCTGTAAGAAGGAGCCATCCAATCACATCAGAAAATGGGGACATAAAATGAACAGAAACTTTCTCAAAGAAATTTGAATGGCCAAAAATGGCACATGAAAAAACGGTCTTCATCACTAATCATCAGGGAGATGCAGATAAAAACAACAAAGAAATATCATCTCACACCAAGAGACTGGCCCACAACCAAAAGAACAAAAGCAACCGATGTTGTTGTTGATATGGGGAGAAGGGGAATCAATCTCCTTCACTACTGGTGGGAATGCTTCCTGTTTCAGCTTTTTCGGAAATCATTATGGATGTTTCTCAAAACACTAGAAATTTAGTTCCCATTTGATCCAGCAATACCAATTCTGCGAATATATCCTGGAGATGCAAAAAAGTATAGTAGAAATAACATCTGCACTTGTATGCTTATTGCAGCAGTATTTGCAATAGCCAGAATTTGGAAAATACCCTAATGCCCGAGAACAGATGACTGGTTAAAGAAACTTTGGTATATCTACACAATGGAATGCTATGCAGCTATTAGGATCGATGAAGTCATGATATTTGCATTCAGTGGATGGGCAAGGATAGAATCATGCTAAATGAAGTAAGTCTGAAAGAGAGGGTCAGACATGGAATGATGGAACTCCTTTCTGGAATATAAACTAACATAATAGGAGACTAAGACTTAAGGATCTTAGAGATAAGGGTCAGGAGGATCTCTCCATGGCTTTGAAGTGGGTCTCACATGCTGGGGGGAAAAACAGCTGGAATAGAGAAGGAACCACTAAGTAAATTATAGTTGAAGGACTTGCTCAGGATGGAAGCTTCTGCACCTCAAAAGATACAATAAACAGAATACAAAGACAATCTACAGAATGGGAAAGGATATTTACCCAATACCCATCTAATAAATGGTTGATATCAAGGACAGGTCTCCGGCCGGAGACCTCCAGGACCAGCCACCACCATGCTGAGACCACTCTCCGCACACCTGAAGGTACTGGCAGAGGGACAAAGTCACGCGGGTTCCGGGGCCGAGACCTCCAAGCCTACTCGAATTGGAGTCGAGCATCTTCCACCCAGATCCTCCAAATTCCAGTAGGCGGGGGTCACACCCACCACCTGGCCCCCTGGCGCCGTGTAGTCCCATCAGCGGCCAAGACTCAGAGACTATAAAATCCAGATCCCGGAACATCTTATCAGGACTTTTCTTTATGACATCTTATTACCTCATTCCTACTTTGGACAAACTTGCAGGCTATCCGAATGTAGCCCGCCCACAGGGCAGAGTCTGGCAAACTCCCCGTGGCCTACCAAATATGCCAAATACCAGTAACAATGATGGGTCTCATTCTCCTAAAGAGCCGTGAATATAATCTCAGGGCTAGGATGAAAGAGACGTTACTGGGGCCTGCTCGAGGCAATCGACGATTAACAGGATGATGAAATGAAATGAAAAAATCAAGGACAGACCTTTAACTCTTAATAGCTAGAAATATATTTAATTCTCTTGTGATTGTAATTGCCAATAATCTTTCCATATGATTTTTTTGCAAAATTAATATTTTTTATTTGTATCTCTTTGTGATTAGCTCTAACCACCTTCAGTAACTATGAGTTTCTCAAGGAGAAAATTGTGAAGAATTTGAATATTATCTCTACCCTCTAACCTAGTACTTTACTAGTAAGACACTCAGCACACACAGGCTAAATTATAAATGAATACAAATTGAATTGATTTTACTCAGAAAGTAAAATATTGGATATTTACTTATAATACTGATTATTTTAATTGAAGATAGGGACTTAAAAAAAGAATTACTATATTGATATCTGTCTTAAAAATACACCTATCTCCAGTATTTTATTCTTCCTTGGCTATTTTACAGTTTGTTTGATCTCATAAATAAGAGCTGTCAGATGTTGTAAAGGTAAAAATTAAAAATTGTAAATTTTGAAATGTAAAAATTTAGAGTTTTCCATTAATATTTTGACATTTATATTAGCATATACATGTAGGGTTGATATAAATGATTCAATAAGCTGGAGTCAACGGATTTTATCCTTAATTATGTATCTATCCTTTACTAGCAAATGTACATATAGGCGTGTAGTTGTGAGCAAAATTGAGCTCACCAATGTCCTTCCTTTGAGACATCTAGATAAAAGTGAAGAATAGGTCTTTTTCCACCAATGGAAAATATCTCACTAGATAAATATTACAGGTTAAATGACAACGTTTTAAAAAAGAGAGAATAGAGATGAGACCAAAAATTAGTACAAGAGTAAAGGTGATAACTTGCATTAGACTGAACCAATTTCAATATCTACACTTCATATCGTGCACCTGGTGCTACTATGAGTGATCCCTGAGCACAGAGACAAAAGTAAGCCCTGAGCACCAAACCAAATAGGGAAAAAGTTATTTGTTGATTTCTACAGATATATGTCGTATAAATTTGGTAAAATTTATAGCATGTGACCAAAACTCTGACTAGATTTTTGGTTAAATATAGCTGTTGATAATGCATTTCTCCACTCAAAGATTAATAGCTACTACATATAATAGGAAAGTAACAACTGGGATATTTATTCTTTTTCAATGTGGCAGAAAAGTGACAAAAACTAAAAGGAAGCATATTTTATTGTTAAGCAAAAGTGAACTTACGATAATAATGATATAGCAAGAAAAAAATATTGTATTTTCTGAGAATGTTAGTCATTTTTATTTGTATTCATACAAAACTGTGCAATTTTAAAAAGTATTTGTCCCCATAAGCTGTATACACATATTTCTCATTTATTTTAAATTCCCTGAAATTTTAGATGACTTCCTCCTGTCATATCTGAGCACAAAAGTTAGCAAAGGTCAGGATCATTTGTGGTTAATAAACAGTTCTATTCTATCCTCTTCCACAGAAAGAGGATTCAGGCTGGTTATTAATTCAGGTGGCCTGGCTAAAATCCATCTTCAATAATTACATTTCTTTCTACATAAAATTGATAATATAGTTTCAGTGAATGTATTCATTGTTCTCATCAGTTTAAAAAAAGAACAGAGACAAAATCAACAAATATTGCATTATGCTCTAAGAAGAACAAAGGTTTCATTTTGTTCCACTGTGAATGCTTTCAAAAACTACAATAACTAAATAGATAACATTTACTAAATGACATAAGCTAGTGAACTTTAAGTAAAAAGAAATATCTCGGACCTTTAAACTTCCCACTAAGTAATCTGTGTGAAAGTATCTTAGAAAGTCCACTCTAATCTACCTGTCTTTTATTCATTTAGCATTTCGTTTTCAGTTTCTACTCTTTCTCCCCAAAATCTTTAGCTACCACAGACCATCCTATCAGATGAATCTAGATTGTGGATTGCAGCTGGAACACCTTTTCAAACTGGTACTCATGTTTTCAATACATTCACGAAAGTGATTTCAATTTAGGAAAGTTACAGAAGTGATCTACAAAACTGAACCTATCATGGATGGGGGTTGATAGGTATAGCATTACTTTAACACAATGTGAAGAGCTTGGTGTTGGAACACTGCACGCATAAGGTAGCAAAAATCTGCCTCCTCAATAGTATTATTTTGTCAAAACATTTCTAAGAAGTTTCTAAAAACTCAATGAAGATTTTCTTCGGGGGAAAAAACAAAAAACATATACACATATAAAAAATTTGTCATAAAATTTTTTCTATGGGAAAACCTAATCACAACTTTTTTCAAAGAGGGAGTTGAAATTAGATCAGCATTGCATTCATACCTTTAGCTGCTGTACCTTTTCTGATAACTCCCATAAGTAACTTACCTTTTCTCACCCTAGTGTACAACTTCTTTCCTCTTTTTCTGTTTTTGGGGACACATCAGATAATCCTCATTTGTTCCTGGCTCTGCACTCAGGAAGCATTCCTCAGGAGAATCCAGAAATGGTATGGCTTGTTAGGATTGAACCCAGGTTAGCCTAGACAAGGCAAATCCCTACTTTCTGTACTATCTCTCCATTCCCATATTCCTTAATAAAGTTATTTAATATGGGCATGATGGACGTTGTAGGCATTATTATTAAACTCACATTTCTTTTATTATTCCATCAAATACTGCTTTAATTACTCATTCAGCCTAAGTAGAATTCATATAGGTGAAAAATAGCTGAACCCAAAATTATGAAAATCTTGTCAAGCAATTATAGTTACAGGTGGGATCTACTGCTTAGAGGAAAACAGGATATCAGTGACTAATCAGAAGACAACAGAATCAGTTGTCATGTCTGTTCCCCCAGAAATATAGATTCTTTGGAATTACAAAGTTATCAAATATAATATCCAACTATATGCATTTTCAGAAACTCAATTAGTCTTCTACTGGTAATCATATAGACTGCTTCTAATATTTTATGTTAAATACAATGAGAAGCTTATGCACACTCATTTTAAAGGACTTTGAATATATATATACATATACATATATACTCTCAAACAAAACACTCTCCTCCCGTTGTTAATCGATTTGCTCAAGCGGGCCCAGTAACATCTCCATTTTTTTGAGACTTGTTGTTACTGTGTTTGGCATACTGACTACGTCATGGGGAGCTTGCCAGGCTCTCCAAGAGGGGCGGAGGAATTGAACTCGGCTTGGCCAGGCTGGCTGCGTGCGAGGCAAATGCCCTACTGCTGTGCTATTGCTCTATTGCTCTCTCTCTCGCTCTCTCTCTCTCTCTTATATATATGGACAATTAATTATTTGATAAAAGCATTAGTGAGCTTGCGATTTTGACAACAACTGTCAGGTTGTTCTTGATATAGTCTGCATGGGTTGGAGCGATAGCACAGCAGTAGGGCATTTGCCTTGTGCGCAGCCAGCCGGAGCCGGTTCAATTCCTCTGCCCCTCTCGCAGAGCCCAGCAAGCTACTGAGAGTGTCTCATCCACACGGCAAAGCCTGGCAAGCTCCCTGTGTTGTATTCGCTATGCCAAACACAGTAACAAGTGTCACAATGGAGACGTTACTGGGCCCGCTCAAGCAAATCAAACAACGGGAGGACAGTGACAGTGATAGTCTGCATGGTCTATTTACACTCTCACAAATTATATGTGTGTGACATTTTATATGTTATTCCACAAGTTATAACATTTCAAGGTTTTCAAGGTTTTTTTAAAATTTTTTCCAGTCCGACAGATGAGAAAATATTGGCATAATTTATTTTGCTTTTCTGTTACTGGAAATGGTGCTCTCATTATTTCATGCATATGAGCCATAACTGTACCCTTAATTATATCACTTATTCAGCTTTCCATGGGATGTTTGATATTTGAAACTGTTAATTTTTCCTATACTAGGGAAAGAACTATATTACTATAAAATTTTTATTATAACTTGCAATTTTTTCATCGATTTTTACACACTGCTAATTTCTTTAAATTCTAACTTTGGATAGTATCATACAAAACATTTTCTCTTATCTTAATGTAAATAAGTGTACAATATTTTTTTCTAGAATTAAATTTTTCGTAGACCTTATTTTGGAGGGTCTATTAGGGACATACATATCAGATGATGTTTAGGGATTACTCCTGACTTGGTGTTCAGGAATCATACTTGGTGCCCAGGGGAAATTTTGGTGCTAGAGATCAAACTATGGTTAGCCCTAGGTAAGGTAAATGCCTTAAAACTGTATTTTGACTTTCATAGCATTTTGGAAAGCCTTTCCCAATAAAAAGTAACATATTTTGTATTTTTTAAAGTACAAAATATGTTACTTTGATATAACATGTACTTTGATTCAACCTTCCACTTATACTGTTTGACTTGAACAAGCCATTTAATTTGCTGAATCTGTTCATTTCTCTTTGAAATGGAGTAACACTGTCACCTTATCTTAGGGTTACTGTTGAGAATAAATAAGATAATAACTCTAATCAATTTCACATGGTATTTAGCTTATACTGAGGATTATTATGATGCTAATAATTATAGATAATTTGTTATTATTGGACAGAATGAGTGTGAATCAAGTATTTTTTCTACTCTACTACTTTTATGAAGGTAGCCTTTGTACTTAGAAATGTAACCTCATTATTCCTCTCTCTAAAATACTTAGTGAATATGAACAAAGTCAGCTGAAATAAATTTTAAGATTTAGATAACAAATAAATATTACCCAACAAATTATTTTATTTCAGTAAACAGGCATGCCTCGAACTAAATTACTAATACTTGTTAAAGCTCTTCAGTTTTTGCTGAACGTAACTGTTTGTATGTGCAACTGCTGTGTTGATTTCAGAGTAGTTCTGTTTATTTATAATTGCCATAGAAACGACTTGAAGATACATTTTCCACCAAATACACCTAGCAACTTTGCAGATGTCTGTATATTCTATTTATCCATGGTTTCCCTGGGGATTACGCAGAATTGAATGTCTCTACCATTCTTGAATCTCACAATTTTAAACTACAACTTCATGATTTTGTTTCCTGGCCAACAAGTAAAAGGTATTTCCCATATTATATTCTTAGACTCCTGCAGTAGACTTTAAGACAAATATTTAATAAAAACAAATAAATTCAGAACCCGAATAGAGTTTGTGAATCCATATACTGTTTGTGAAAAACTTTGTTCCAAATTAAGTTGTTCATTAAAAATTTTGTCACTTCAAATGCATTTAATATTAAAACTTCAATATTCAAATTTCTCTGCAATTAAATGTGTCAAAATAATTTGGCTATAAATACCACAAATTCATATATATTTATCACCACAGCAAGTTAGCACAGATTATCATCATTTTTCAATGCACTAATTTCATCTCACAGATTAAAATTTAGCTAAAGCACATGTTTCTTTTTGATTTAATTTTTTTTTTATTTAGTTACTGGGCTTGAGAGATAGCATAGTGAGTAGGGCATTTACCTTGCACGCAGCCAACATAGTCAAACCGAGTTCAATTGCTCTGCCCCTCTTGGAGAGCCCAGAAAGCTACCGAGAGTTTCTCGCCCACATGGCAAAGCCTGGCAAGCTACCAGTGACATATTCGATATGCCAAAACATAGTAACAAGTCTCACAATGTTACTGGGCCCACCTGAGCAAATCAATGAACAACAGGAGGACAGTGACAGTGACAGTGATTTAGTCACTATGATTTACAGTTTTATTCATAGTTGGGTTTCAGATATACAACTTTTAACACCTATATCATCACAATTTCAACCAATGTTCCCATTTAACCTCCAGCAGTCGCCCAAGTCTGCTTCCCTGACAGGAATATTTTTAAATTTGTTTCTTTTAATCAGTTTTAACAATCACTCACATCCTTCGGACCAACTATGGTATATCTGGCTGTCTTTGTCAGAGAAATGTCTGTTCATTCCCTCCCCCCATTTCTTCTGATAGGGTCTTCAAAAATTTTTGTTCATATTTGTGAGTTCTTTAATTATCTTGGATATTAAACCCTTATCTGATGTGTTGAGTGTGAAACTTTTCTCTCATTCAATTGAATGTCTTTTGGATTTAGTTTGTATTTCTTCTGCCATGCAGAAACTCTTCAATTTCATATAGTCCCATTTGTTTATCTTTGTTTCTGTTACCTTCAACAATAGAATAATATCAAAAACATCATTGAGGTCTACATCTTAAAGTGTTCTTCGGCCAATGAGAAAACATTTGTTTCTTTAAAAAATTTCTCCATTGGTACTCTACAAAGAGATAGAGAATATTAAATTTAAAGCAGAGCTTTATAATTAAATTAATAAAATAAAAAAATAATTAAAATTAAAATTTTTATTATACTCCCTGTAATTAAGCTATTAAAATTGTAGACTTTGGAACTTGAGGAAACTTTCAGGATAATAGTTACTTCTTTAATTTGAAAGATAACAAGAATTACAACACTATCATGGACAGAGACTATTTTAAATTAAAGGACATTAAGTGGTTATTTATTCAGTAAACGTTCATTTAGCTTCTATTATAAGCCTTATGACCTCTGGGTCTTCAAAGCATTAAAACTTATAAAACATAGCTTTTGTTTTTAGAAAATTCACAATATAGTAAATAAAAGTCTAATTCCTAGTCTAATATTTTTCTCTTCTTCATTTTGATCCATTTAGATAATTATATTACATAATTATATAAACCAAGGGTGAACTTGGATGATGATTAGTTAACAAAATGATTAAAGAATACAAATTAAAAAATTGATGGATACAGTTGAGAAAGAAAAATCATGAAAAATGGAACAGTATACTTATATATGTACATATATATATTTACATAAATCTGAAATAGTGACCTAATGAAAAATAAAAAGTAGCAGTAGATGAGACATTTGGTGGAGTATAATGTAAAGAGAAATGTATGGTTATAATTTGAAAAGGGGCTATTATACTAATAAGAGAACTTTCACAAAAAACAAAAAAATCACACAAATCATCCTGTTAATCGTCGATTGCCTCGAGCAGGCCCCAGTAATGTCTCCATCATCCTGGCCCTGAGATTATATTCAAGGCTCTTTAGGAGAATGAGACCCATCATTGTTACTGGTATTTGGCATATTGGGTACGCCACGGGGAGTTTGCCAGACTCTGCCATGTGGGCAGGTTACATTCGGCTACCGAAGAGAACTTTCAATAAGTAGTATTTAATGATCACTTAAAAATACTCATACCTTTCATTAACTCAGGAATATGGTGTTTTTTATAATAAATCAAACATGTTAGGTTCATGTTTTAATGTTTATTGAGGGAACCAGTATGTTAAACATTTTTCTAGATACTAAGAATACAAAATTAAAGTTTAGCTTAATTTTTGGTTCAAGAACTTTATCAGAATCTACAGGCAAGAAAGCAAGTAGTTCTACAATGTAATATTTTCTTTTAGAGAAGAAAGTCAGTTTTCTATCAGTCAATGAAGACAATTTACATTTAAAAATATCTCATAGAATTTTAAAGGTAAAAGAATACATCACACAGTTTAAAACAAAAAAGTTTACTACAGACTATGAAAAAGGAAATATAAGAGGAAGTTGAGCACATACTTAAACCATATCATTCAGGACCTTGTAAATTCTGGGAGTTTGGATTCTAGCAGATACCAGTGAGGAGAAATTTATGAAATTTTATTGAAGAACATAAGAGCAACAGATGTGTTCTTAAGAAATATTACTCTGGTTTAGAGTGACAATACAAAGGGAATGACCATTCAAGTACTTTATCATTACTCAGTATATTACAATCATTTATACTGGTAAATGGCTGTAGCGACCAAAAACTTTTTCCCAACTGAATATGTTGGTTAGAGTGCACTCTGCCATGAGTAAAAAGAATTAGTAAAAAGAATTATCTTTGCTAAATTACTGACAGGATGAATTTTAAATATTGTTATAAATACAGACATATCTAGAAGAAAGTGAAATGTACGGTTTTTTAATATACATTGAAAGTTTATTTATTATCACTATGTAAGTAGCTATTGATCTTATCATAACAAAAACATCTTTGCTACTCTCAATAATTAGAAAATTCAAAGATACTGGGAAGCTTTCTATTTGTTTGTTTTTGGTTTACAGCCAGTCGTTGTCAGGGCTTCCTTGTAGCCCTGTGCTCAGAGATCATTCCTGGTGGGTTTGGTGAACTATAGAGGGTGCTGGGGATTGAACGTAAGTCAGGTATGTGAAAGAGTCTTACCAACTGAACTGTCTCTCAAGTCCCTCCATTGGGGGAAGCTTTAAGAAGTTAATTATGGCTGAAGACTAAATATGTATGGGAATCACATAGTGTGTTATCTTAATGACATATATAAATATATACACATGAAATCCTCTAAAGCCACATTATAAAATATCAAAATATTATGCAACTACATAGAACAGACACTGAGACAATAGATAAGATTACAGCAAATGTCCAGAAATGAATCCATTCATGCTACTAATGGAAAATTGCTAATGGAAAGTCCACCATTAATTTATAATAAAAATGAATGGATTTGTTCCTTCAGTAAACGGTACTGAGAAAATTAGACATTCAGAAGCAAAAGAATGAAACTGTACCTCTTGTAAACTCCCCCCAAAAAATTAAATAATTTAAATTTAATTTATTGCACTGTAGCACTGTCCTTTCATTATTAATTTATTTGCTCGAGCAGGCACCAGTAACATCTCCATAGTGAGACTTGTTGTTACTGTTTTTGGCGTATTGAATATGTCACAGGGAGCTTGTCAGGCTTCGCCGTGCGGGCTTTAGCTTGCCAGGCTCTCCGAGAGGGGCGGAGGCATCAAACCCAGGTTGGCCACGTACAAGGCAAACGCCCTACCCACTGTGCTATCGCTCTGGCCCAAATTAACTTATTAACTTATTAAATTAACTTAAACCTTAAGTCATAAAACTCCTAAAATAAAACATAAGACAACTATTTGGCTTTAGTCTTAGAAATAAGTTTTCATATATGACACCTAAAACACATTCAACAAAAGCAAAAATAAGCAAATAGATTTATATTAAGCTAAAAACTTCTACATATCAAAAGAAAAATCAAAATTAATATAAAATCGAAGATATGTTTAAAAATTAATCAAATATTTGGTTAATATCCAATATATATGAAAAACAAACATTTAAATTTTAAAGAAAGCAAATAAATTAAATTAACAAAACATAGAGGGCGTATCAGATATTAAACTGAAATAACAATGATCAAGCAAAGTGATTATTCTGGACAAGGACTGGACAGTTAATGATGGTAAAGTGATACGCATGATACCTTATCAGTAGCAGTGTTGTAAACCACAACACCTAAAAAATAAAAGTTAAAAGAGAGAGGAAAAATGTGCTTGCCATTGAGGCAAACTGTTCGGCGGGGTGGGGAGGTCGTGGAAAATATGGGACATTGGTGGTGGGAAATGGACACTGGTGAAGGAATTGGTTTTGGCCAGGAATAATTTTCTAATTCAAGATGAGTCATTTTTTTTAATGTGCAAAGAAGCAGAATGAATTCTATTTTCCTAAATACAACATTCAAATAGTCAACAAGAATATAAATGGGTGCTTTATGTCACTGAAAATCAGGCAAATGAAAATTGAAAACTAAAATAAGATAACATATAATACTTATTAGAATAGTGGCTATTCTAAAATGAAGATTGTTGTCTTAGGACAGAATTCGATAAAATACTTATCTTATAAGCAGGATATCCTGTGCTCAAATCCCAGAGAAGCCTGAATTCTTCAGGTCAATAGTAGCGCACATGAGTTCCACCCCCAACACTCATGTGCATGCCCACACATACTCATACACACACGAGATAACTTGTATTGGAATGCACATTGGCACAGAACTCTCACAAACAATTTACAATTTTCTGATTAGAGAGCAATGATATAGCCTAGCTACTTCTTCTAGTACCTTTAAGTATAGAGATATAGATATATTGCCATTGAATATATATATATAGAACATATATTCTTTGGCTATATATGTATATCCAAAGAATATGAATTCCTCTTTCAAAGTGGCATTTGTAATTTCATCATTGCAGCGTTTTTTGCAAAAGGCAAAACATGAAAACAAACTTCAGTGCACATAATGAATAATTAATAATACATAAACAAAAATGCATAAGCAATAAAATCTCAGTCATAAAGCAATAGAAATGTTCTCCAAAACGGTGAAATTTAAGACACCTAAGGGTAAACATTGAGGGCATTATGTAAGTGAAAAATGACAAAAACAGAAAACACCATATGATACTACAAAGTTAACTTATAAAAACAGAAAATAAAATATTGACTGTCAGAGGCATAAGGAAAAATATCAGAGACATAAGAAGGAATAAATTGAAGGTCATTATAAGTTTTATACTTTAGCTAAAAGATTAAAAAATTAGATGTTTGATCTCCATTGTGATGACAAATTATACTGCATATTTTAAATTGCTAAGAAAGTAGATTTTTAGCTATCATAATAAAAATACTTCTAATGCTGAACTAATGAATATTAAATTTCAATAGCAATAATTTTGTAATGCATGCATCCATTGCATATATATGTTTAACCATAGTTATACAATGTCAAAAATCATATGTGTTCCAAGAAAACTAGAGAAAACAAATTTTTTCTGGTAATTTTCCATTTAGCCAAAAATTAAAAATCATAATTCAATATCTATGACTCAATTCTTCTTCACTGTTGTACAAAGCATCTAACATTATGTTTTACATTTCTCTAATTACTTTTATCCATTTATTTCCCGTTCTTGCTCCACTGAAAATGTGAGCCATGAGGGAATAGCTTTGTTCCTTTGTTACAATATTCCTACTATAGGACAGTGAGTAGCTCAGAGTAGATGCTCAATAAATATTGAGAAGACTGAGATCTCCAAGCCTGCTCAGACCAGAACTGGGCCTCCCTCACCCAGAAACCCCATCTTCCAGTAGGTAGGCATTACACCCACCAACTGTCCCCAGCGCCATGTTATCCCATCAATGGCCAACACCCAGAGATTATAAAACCCAGCTCCTGGAAGCACGCAGCCACATTTGCAGCCACACAACCTCTTATTATCTAGTTCTTATTCTTGGAGAACCTGGCAGGCTACCGAGGGTATCCTGCCCTCACAGCAGAGTCTGGCAAAATCCCCGTGGCATATTTGATATGCAAAAACCCAGTAACAGTGATGGGTCTCATTCCCCTGACCCTGAAAGAGCCTCAAATATGGCACTTTCTAAAATCTAAGGGCTAGGACGAAGAGGAACAACAGGATGACAGTAATACAGTGATACAATACTTACCATTATTTTCTTTTCAAGACAAAAATGAATTGATAGTATTTACTTCAAAATGCCTCTAATTGCTTATTTCAAAAAGCAGTGAAAATAAGAGGTTAGGATTTAATTGCACATTGCAGTTAGTGTAGTAGCATCTCTAAAAATGAGTTTAGAAGTTTTAGTTAGATGTTAATGGAATCTGACTGGAACAATATTACAAGGGGTAGGGCATTTGGTTTGCACTTGAATAACCGGGGTTCAATCCCCAGCACCACATGTGGTCCCCCAAGCACCACCAAGAGTGATGCCTGAGTGAAGAAGCACAGGCCCTGAGTAGTGCTAAGCTTGGCCCAAAACTGAAAGGAAAAAAAAGTTAATGTATTTCTAACACTAATAGATAAGTGGTAAAAATATCTTCACTCTAGCTTTGGATATGGTAGAGTGAATGTGTCAAGGAAGACTATTGTTGTACCTAACACCTTTAACAATTTAAATTTTCTGTAACTTAATTTTATTTATGATTATGTTATAAAACGAACAATTTCATTGACAATTTTCTTTAAAGTAAAAAATAATAAACTTAAAGTCATCATAAAAATCTTTATTATGAATCTCACTAAAATAGGGCATTAAGATAAATAACCAAGAATAAATTGTTTATTGTGAGTTCTTTTACATATTCCACTATATTCGGTAATGTAGAAATTATGTTCTGTATTGCCCTGTATCAAGAATAACAGCAAAAACTAACATATTTAGTCAATGCCTACTCATCAACAGATTCTTGGTTTTTTTTTTTATATTTTCTGTGAAGGTCCTGAAAAAAGACCCAGTAAGTATAGGAATCCACATTCTGGTGGAATCGTCTAACTATAGTGATTTGTGTGATGAGAATTCAGTTTTAATGCTGAATCACTTTAAATTATACTTCTCATTTATGTATGCAAAAGTTATTCTCATAAATCTTAATATCCTTTACTGAGTTTTTGTGGAGGAAAACATTACTTTCAAAAGAAAAATAGAGAACCTCTTTTATTTTGTAATTTAGGAGTACTGCTATTTATTCAGCCATTGATTAGGCTGATTTGATCTGGGCATGAACTCGACATTACTTTTTTTAAGAAAAATTGAATTGAATATCCTTGAGATAGACCATTACAAAGCTGTTCATAATTGGACTTCAATCATACAATGATCCAACACCCATCCCTCCACCAGTGCACATTTCCCAACACCATTGTCCCCCGTTTCCCCATAACTGCCCCCCAACCTCTCACCCCCTAGTCTCAGCTTCCCTCTATGGGAGGCACTTTTCTTCTTTTTTTTTGTTAGTTTGTTTTGCTTTTTGGGTCACACCCGGCGATGCACAGGGCTTACTCCTGGCTCTGCACCCAGGAGTTACTCCTGGCGGTGCTCAGGGGACCATATGGGATGCTGGGAACTGAACCCGGGTCGGCCACATGCAAGGCAAATGCCCTACTCGCTGTGCTATCTCTCCAGCCCCGGCACTCTTCTTCTTGCTCTCTCTCCCCTTCTCCTTCTATGCATTGTGGTTTGCAATACAGGTGCCAAAAGGTCATAGTGTTCATTCAGGGTATTCAGTATTTTTGTTGGGACAGTAAGGCTGGAGTAGCTTTTCAACTGGGTGGCAGCCTTGGGGTGTGAATGTGACTGCCGAGGTTTCTGGAAGTAAAGGGAGGTGGCGGGGAGGTAGCCCATACAAATCTCGAGAAAGCCTGGAGATTTCAGTCACAAAACCCGCATACCAGAATTTTCAATAGATTATATCTTGGTGAGGTTTGTCCTGACATGGTGGCATCAGGCCTGGGATATGATGGTGATTTTGGATTGTGGAAGCAAGCGGTTGCTGGGAGCTCTGCTTGGGCAGGTACAGGCCAACTCACCCCCTCCAATTTATCCTGGTCTGTTCAGCCATGCATGGGTCTGAGCTTAACTGCTGCTTTTGATCTCATTTGAGATTTATTTATGGGTCTCTGAAGCAAGACCAGTAGTAGAGCTTACAGGGTGGTGCTGGAATTGGTAGATGGGGGTGACTGCCAGTGCTTTCATGAGTATTGGGAATTGGGGGGAAATAGCCCACCCCAACTCTGGGAAAGCCTGGAGATAAAAACCTCTTTTTTGCAAATTATATTTAGTCAGCTGAAGACCTCTGGAACCAGCCACAGCCATGCTTAAGACCACTCTCCACACGCTCGGACGAGCCTCACACATGAAGGAAACGGCAGAGGAACCCAGAAAAGACTAAGTCATGAAGTTTGTCATGATTACTGAACCTAATTTGGCAATGTCATAACAAGTAAGATGAGTTAGAGCGGTAAAACAAAACAAACAAAGAAACAAACAAAAAAAAAACCAGATGATCTCACTTATTTGGGGGACTATAAAGAAACAGAGCAAAGGGTTAGTAAATTCCTAGTGAAAACAAACCCAGAGATATAATCAAGAGAACAACTAAGTCTGTCTGCAAAGGTCCCTTAGTTGAGTAACACCTACTGAGGCTTCTGGACTCTTTTCATCACCCTCTCCACGTGGTTTTGATTTGCATTGTTTCTTTTTATTGGTGTGTAGGTATGGGAACTGTGAGGTTACACTAGATTTCTTGGTATGACTAAACTACCTACGGCCCTGAGAGCTTTGGCTGGCCAGGATTTAAGCCATGCCCATTTTGTAGAAGCCACGCCCACTTCTGAAGAGGGCACGTCCAATGGGAACCTGGGGAGGGGGGTACTAGTTGGGAGGGGATGAAGAGCGGCCCAGATTTGGGTACTAAAAAGAAGAGGCTCAGGGCTGCTTTTGTCCCAGGGTCCTAGAGGATGCCTGGGGCGCTTGCATGGAGAAAGCTAAGTCCCGGGTTTGAATACTCACAGATAAAGTGACCTGGAAGAGGAAGAAGACCAGCACAGCGTTGAGGACGAGGAGGAAGTGGCTCAGGGCTACTTTAGTCTCAGGGTTCTACAGATAAACCCTTTTATTTTAAAGTAACCACATTATAGAGAATTTTTATGAGTGAGAATATCGCATAGCATTAATTATCTTATAAATGCTTGTGTTTATTCAATTTCTCCTATTCTTTGAAAATATTTAAGTCTAACTGACATTTTTTGAAGTGTACAAATCGTTGATTTAATATACTTATACATTGTGAAAGGATTTTCCCTAATGCGTTGATACTTCTCTCACCTATGATTCTTTATGAGAAAGTATAAATTCTACTCTTAGAAAGTTTGAATTTTAAAATCCATTGTTATTTGTCAAATTACATTAGAGAAGAGAAAATTAAGAGGGGAAAAGGGTGTTTAGTGATCAGCTAAGAAATTAGAGTTCTGTTTTTAAATTAGTAATTACTGTTCTTGGGGAAAATAATATTCACTTTATTTGGCTATTAAGAAAATTGAGCTATATTTCTCAGGAAGGAATAAAGGAATCACATAAACAACTTGACTTCACAGCTTAAGATCTTAGAAAAAGACCAACAAAAGGAACAAAAATAGGCAGAAAGAGATGATAAAAGTTAGAGCAGAAATCAATGACATGGAGACCCAAATTACAATCCAAAGATCAATGAAACAAAGAGCTGATTCTTCGAGAAAATGTACAAGATAGATAAACCACTAGCAAGACTCACAAAGAAAGAGAAAGAGAACCCTAATAAAACGAATCAGAAATGAGAAGGGGGATATCACAACAGAAACCAAAGAAATTCAAAATCAGCAGAGGCTACTTTGAAAGTCTGTATGCAACAAAACAAGACAACCTAGAAGAAATGGATAAATTCTGGGATTCCTATAATCTCCCAAGGCTGAATCAAGAAGATCTAGAGTACTTGAATAGTCCTGTTAACATCAAGGAAATTGAAACTGTAATCAAAAGTCTTCCCCCAAAAAATGCCCAGGTCCAGATGAATTCAGGAATGAATTTTTAGAAACATTTAAAGAGGACATATTGCCAGTTCTTCTCAAGCTTTTCCAGGAAATTGAAGAAACAGAAACTCTCCCAAACAGTTTCTATGAAGCCCATATCTCTCTATTACCAAAAGGAAACAAAGACACCACACGAAAAAAAAAAACACTACAGGCAGATACCCATGATGAACACTGATGCCAAGACTCTCAACAGAATACTAGCAAATAGAATTCAACAACTCATAAAAAAGATCATACACCATAACCAAGTGGGATTCATCCCGGTGATGCAAGGATGGTTTAATATTCGTAAAGCAATCAACATAATCCATCAGATCAACAAAAGAAAAGATAAAAACCATATGATCATATCAATAGATGCAGAGAAAGCATTTGACAAGATTCAACACCCGTTTATGATGAAAACCCTTGCCAAAATGGGTATAGAGGAGACTTTCCTCAGTATAGTTAAAGCCATCTACCACAAGCCTACAGCAAGCATCATCCTCAATGGGGTAAAACTGAGAGCCTTCCCCCTAAGATCAGGGATGAGACAAGGATGCCCACTATCTCCACTGCTGTTCAATATAGTACTGGATGTACTTCTAATAGCAGTTAGGTAAGAAAAAGATATTAAGGGCATCCAGGTAGGAAAGGAAGAAATCAAGCTCTCACTATTCACATATGATATGATATTATACTTAGAGAACTCTAAAACCTCTCCCAAGAAACTCCTAGAAACAATAGACTTGTATAGTAAAGTTGTAGGCTATAAAATCAATACCCGAAAGTCCATGGCTTTCTTATACACAAGTAGTGAGAGAGAGAAGAAAGTGACATGAAAAAAACAATCCCGATTACAATTGTGCCAGAGAACATCAAGTACTTAAGAATCAGCTTAACTAAGGAAGTAAAAGACCTGTACGAAAAAACCTACAAAACGTTAGTTGAGTAAATAAAAGAGGACATGAGAAATTGGAAAGATATCCCCTGCTCCTGGATCGGGAGAAAAAACATAGTCAAAATGGCAATATTCCCCAAAGCATTGTACAAATTCAATGCAATCTCTATAATGATACCATGACATTCTTCAAAGAAATGGAGCAAACACTCCTGAAATTCATATGGAACAATAAGCCCCCACAAATAGCTAAAGCAATTCTTGGAAAAAAGAAAATGGGAGGAATCAACCTCCCTAATTTCAAACTCTACTACAAAGCAGTAAGAATTAAAGCAGCATGTATTGGAACAAAGGCAGAGCCGCAGACCAATGGTTCAGGGTTGAATATACTGACATCTCCCTCCAAACATATGATCATCTATTCTTTCATCAGGGAGCAAGAAATGTGAAGTGGAGCAAGGAAAGTCTCTTTAACAAATTGTGCTGGAAAAACTGGACAGCTACATGCAAAAAATGGGCTCAGATCTCTGTCTATCACCAGGTACAAAAGTAAGATCAAAATGGATTAAAGACCTCAACATCATAACAGAATCCATAAGGTTCATTAAAGACAAAGTTGGCAAAACCCTCCATGACATTTAAGTTAATTCTATCTTCAAAGATGTCACACACTGACCAAACAAGTGAAAAAAAGATAGACAAATGGGACTGAATTAAACTACGAAGCTTCCGGACTTCCAAGGAAACAGTGACCAAAATACAAAGACAGTCTAAAGAATGTGAAAGGAAATTCACCCAATACCCATCTGACAGGGGGTTGATATCAATGATATACAAAGTACTGGTTGAACTCCACAAAACGAAAACATCCAACCCCATAAAGAAATGGGGCGACGAAATGAACAGAAACTTTCTCAAAGAAGAAATCCGAATGGCAAAAAGGCACATGAGAAAATGCTCTAAATCACTAATCATCGGGGGAGATGCAGATCAAAACAATGAGATATCATCTCCCACCACAAAGACTGGCCCACATCCAAAAGAACAAAAGCAACCTGTGTTGGCACAGATGTGGAGAGAAAGGGACACTCCTTCACTGCTGATGGGAATGCCATCTGGTTCAGCCCTTTTGGAAAACAGTAGGGACGATTCTCCAAAAATTAGAAATTGAGCTTCCATTTGATCCAGCAATACCATTTGTGGTAATATATCACAGAGAGGCAAAAAAGTATAGTCGAAGTGACATCTGCATTTTTTTGTTCATTGCAGCAGTCTTTACAATAGCCAGAATCTGGAAAAAACCTGAGTGCCTGAGAACAGATGACTGGTTGAAGAAACTTTGGTACATCTACACAATGGTGTACTATGTAGCTGTTAGAAAAGATGAAGTCATGAAATTTACATACAAGTGATACTACATGGAAAGTATCATGCTAAGCGAAATGAGTCAGAAAGAGAGAGACAGACATAAAAGATTGCATTCATCTGGGGAACATAAGTTAACACAATAGGAGACTAATACCCAAGAATAGCCGAAATAAGCACCAGGAGGTTTACTCCAGGGCTTGGAGGCCAGCCGCACATGCTAGGGGAAAAGACAGCTCAGATAGAAAAGTGAGCACCAAATAAAGGATATTGGGAGGGAGATGTATGCTGAAAATAGACTAGAGACTCAATATGATGGCCACTCAATGCCTCTTTTGCAAACCACAGCACCCAAAAGGAGAGAGAGAAAAGGGAATGCCCTGCCACTGAGGCCTGGTTGGATTGGTGGGATGTGGTGTGGGAAGCATACTGGTATCAGTGGTGGTGGAGAATGGGCACTGGTGGAGGGATGGGTACTCGATCATTGTATAACTGAAACCCAAGCACAAAAATTCGTAAGTCTACAAGTGTACCTCATGGTGTTTCACTGATAAAAAATAAAAAAATAAAAAAAATAAATAAATGGTTTAAAATTATTTTCTAAAAAGCATAGCTCATTTTATAGCAAAATAATAATAAGCCTATCCTAATATTCCAAATTCAGGTCCACAGCTTTGTGGTAATTAGGCAGAGTCTAAATAATATGACATAGAACTTTGAATAGGTAACCATTGTTCTACAATCACAAGCCATCTATAGTATTATTGAATCACCGCGAGATACAGTTACAAAGCTTCCATGTTTGAGTTTCAGCCATACAATGATCGAACACCCAACCCTCCACCAGTGCACATTTTCCGAATGTGGACATCACCTTTCTCTTTCCTATGCTCACATTTTAGTCTAATTAAGAATAGCCGTTGCCATCTTGAGGGTATGCGGAGAGAACCTGATGTTTGAACATTAAGTCTCCAGTGGAAAGCAGAATCCAAATTTAAGAAAGACCAAGGACACTTATTAAACTTTGAAAATATAAATTATGTTTCTGTCATTGTTGATGGAAAGAATTCTAATGAGTACGTGTCCCTAATTTTCTTTGTCATTAATAAAATCTCACTTTGAATTCTTTATTTTCTCTTTTACAGTGAAGAAGAAAGAGAAAGCAGCGTAGAGTATCTTGCAGCTTTGTGACTAAGCCCACCATAAACTGTTTTCTGCTCTCAAGATTTCCAGTTTATTAATCTGCTTTGTCATAGTTTATCTATACATCTAAAAGGAGCAATATATGTGAGAAGACACGTTTCCTTTCATTTCAAGTGCAATTGGAGTAGAACCTGACTCTCCTGTAGGTGCAAAATCACATTACCAAGGTGTGCCATATTAATGCCATAAATTTCCATGTGAAATATCATGTGAAAAAATTATAAAGAATGAAGTTATAATCCAAACAAATTAAACACAGGTTCTTGGAAATAAGTCTGATGTTGGACTGAGAAATCCGCATTTTAAAAGAGATCCTCAGATGACTCTGATTATATTTTGTTTTAGTTTAAGAACAGACTAAATAACATTTCCAAATTAAGAAATTCAATTACTCTTACATTGTTTCAATTTTAACTATAATGCCACATGAGAACATCCTTTTAGAAGAAGTTCATTAGAACCTGACAAGGCTGTTAAGAAGAGTTCATGGTCATTCTTCATTAGTTAGTATCCATTCCTAGTAATTGGACTGATTGTGACTATTGGGCATGGGATTATATCCAGAAGCAACATTTGTGCATTTCAAGTATCATAACAGTGGTAAATTCCCTTTATGGTATCACTTAGTTCTCTTCTTGCAAAAAAGGTCTATTTTATTTTAAAGAAAATTCAGTATGGTATTTGCAAAGCAAAAAGGTAGAGTTTAAGATAGTTTATTGATAAATGGATTATTTATAGAATTCCAGCCTTTACTAGAAATAAATTAACAATTAAAATATTAATTTTGTATTCTAAAGTTTTTATCTATATATTAGTTCAAGAAAATGTGTCAGTCTTGAATTCATAGATTCAGTCTGACACTAGAAATGTACAATGGCCAAAGGCCTAACTCAAAGATAGTCATCTTAGCAACTGAATTAGTGTGATGCAAGATAAACACTAAAACTCAGAATTCCTTCTTTTTAATTTTTTATTTTTTGGAATAGCTTTACTATGTCAAAATGACATTGGAGAAATAGAAAGCAAGGTTATACAAGGCAACATGTTGCTGTAATGAAGTTACAAGTATATTGAAATGCTTTCTTTTATCAAAACTCTAGTTTATCAGATTTAAGAAACACGATTCAGTTAAACCAAGTACCAGTAAAAATACAATACTGAGGAAAGATAATTAATTATTCGTAGAAAGTACTTCAGAAGATGTCACCATGCTTTTATTTCCTAAAATAAGAAGTCTTGAAATAAGAAGTCAATAAATCTAGTTGTTAATTGGAATTACACTGCTTAATATAATGTTTTAATTGCGTGCTGTTCAATGCAACATTAACAACACAATTTACTTCATTGTGCATGTTCTTTGCATATCAGCTTAATAAAAACATATTAGCGAGTTGACAGCCTAATATGTCATAACTATAACCATGACCCATATATAAGCTTTCTAAGATATTTTAGAAATAATAAAGCTATTAAAACAAGTGACATTATTAGCAAGAAGATAGCAAATAAAACTATATGAAATGTTGGGAGCTGGAGTGATAGTACAGAGGGTTGAGGATTTCCCTTGCACACAGCTGACCCAGGTTCAATCCCCGGCATCCCATATGATCCCCAAACAGTGCTAGGAGTAATCCCTGAGTATAGAGCTAGGGGTAACCATCTCCAGGTGTGACCAAAAAAGCCAAAATAAAAGAACCAACCAAACAAAGCCATATGAAATGCCTAAGTATTTGAAATTATTTTGCCTAAATTTAGAAAGAAAAAGTATGCAATAATAAATTTCAAAGTTAGGAATGCATTGATTTATTTTTTGAAGTTTGGGTATTAATATTCAAATGTGTAAACAATCTGTTAACTGTTATTTGGTTTTCATTGGGCCACAACTGGTGGTAATCAGGGCTCACTCAGAGAACATTCTAGCAGGCTCTGGGGGTTGTATAGCATTCTGAGGCTCAAACTCTGGTTTGATGCAGGACAAGGAGCCTATCCACTGTACTCAGGCCACAATCTATTTATTATATAACAAATTCAAACTTCAATAATATTTAATCATTTAACATATCTTAAGCAAAAGGATATATGTTAACTAGGTGATTTATTTAATTTCTTTGGTTAAGAATTGGGTGGACCAATGTTTGGGGGGAGATGTCAGTATATTCAACCCAGTTCCATTGGTCTGCAGCTCTGCCTTTGTTCCAGTAACATGCTGTTTTAATTATTACTGCTTAGTAGTAGAGTTTGAAGTTAGGGAGGTTGATTCCTCCCATTTTCTTTTTCCCAAGAATTGTTTTAGCTATTCGTGGGTGCTTATTGTTACATATGAATTTCAGGAGTGTTTGCTCTATTTCTTTGAAGAATGTCATGGTATTGTTATAGGGATTGCATTGAATTTGTATAATGCTTTGGGAAGTATTGCCATTTTGACAATGTTAATTCTTCCAATCCATAAGCAGGGGATATCTTTCCATTTTCTCATGTCCTCTTTTATTTCATGAAGTAGCGTTTTGTAGTTTTCTTTGTACAGGTCTTTGTTTCTTTAGTTAAGCTGATTCCTAGGTACTTGATTTTCTGGGGCACAATTGTGAACGGGATTGTTGTTTTCATTTCACTTTCTTTACTCTCCCTCTTTGTGTATAGAAAAGCCATCGACTTTTGGGTATTGATTTTATAGCCTGCAATTTTACTATACAAGTCTATTGTTTCTAGTAGTTTCTTGGTAGACGTTTTGGGGTTCTCTAAGTACAGTATTATATCATCTGCAAATAATGAGAGCTTGATTTCTTCCCTTCCTACCTGAATGCCCTTAATATCTTTTTCCTGCCTAATCGCTATTGCAAGTACTTCCAGTACTATATTGAACAGCAGTGGAGAGAGTGGGCATCCCTGTCTCGTCCCTGATCTTAGAGGGAAGGCTCTCAGTTTTTCCCCATTGAGGATGATGCTTGCTATAGGCTTGTGGTAGATGGCTTTAACTATATTGAGGAAAGTCCCTTCTATACCCGTTTGGCTGGGGTTTTCATCATAACCCTAACACTAACCCTAACCCTAAACGGGAGCTGGATCTTGTCAAATGCTTTCTCTGCATCTGTTGATAAGATCATATGGTTTTTATCTAATCAAATAATTTGCAACAAATTGTGTTGGCAAAACTGGATAGCTACATACAAAAAAAGGGCTCAGATCTCTACCTAACACCATGTACAAAAGTAAGATAAAAATAGATTAAAGACCTCAACACCAGAGAGGATTCCATAAGGTACATTGAAGACAAAGTTGGCAAAACCATCCATGACATTGAAGCTAATGGTATCTTCAAAGATGTCATGCCACTGGCTAAGCCACTGTTTTAAGCTAAAACAGAAATAGACAAATGGGACTATCTTAAACTAAGAAGCTTCTGCACCTCCAAAGAAACAGTGACCAAAATACAAAGATAGTCTACAGAATGGGAAAGGATATTCTCCCAATACCTATTTGACTAGGAGTTGATCACTGCCACTGTCCTCCTGTTGTTCATCAATTTTCTTGAGTGGGCCAGTAAGGTCTCCAGTGTGAGACTTTGTTGTTACTGTGTTTGGCATATCAAATACGTCACTGGAGCTTGCCAGGCATTGCCATGCGGGTGAGATACTCTCAGTGGCTCCCGTGCTCTCTGAGAGGGGTGGGGGAATCAAACTCGGGTCAGCCATGTTGACTCCTTGCAAGGCAAATGCCCTACTTGCTGTGCTATCGCTCCAGCCCAAGGGGTTGATATCAAGGATATACAAAGTACTGGTTGAACTCCACAAGAAGAAAACATCCAACCCCATCAAAAAATGGGGTGATTAAATGAACAAAAATTTTCTCAAGAAGAAATCTGAATGGTTAAAAGGCACATGAGAAAATGCTCTACAAAATTAATCATCAGGGAGATGCAGATCAAAACAACAATGAGATATCATTTCACACCACAGGGACTGGCCCACATCAAAACAACGAAAGCAACCAGTGTTGGCACAGATGTGGTGAGAAAGGGACCCTCCTTCACTGATGGTGGGAATGCTGACTGGTTCAGCCCTTATGAAAAACAGTATGGACGATTCTCCAAAAATTAGAAATTGAGCTCCCCTTTGACCCAGAAGTACCACCCCTGGGAATATATCCCAGAAAGGCAAAAAAGTATAGTCAAAGTGACATCTGGACTTGTTTGTTCATTGCAGCACTCTTTACAATAGCCAGAATATGGAAAAACCTGAGTGTCCGAGAACAGATGACTGGTTAAAGAAACTTTGGTACATCTACACAATGGCGTACTATGTAGTTGTTATAAAAGTCATGAAATTTACATACAAGTTGTACTACATGGAAAGTATTATGCTAAACAAAATGAGTCAGAAAGAGAGGGACAGATATAGAAAGATTGCATTCATCTGGGGAACACAAGGTAACACAATAGGAGACTAATACCCAAGAATAGCAGATATAAGTACCAGGAGGTTTACTCCAGTGCTTGGAGGCCAGCCGCATATGCTAGGGGAAAAGGCAGCTCAGATAAAAAGGAAGCACCAAATAAAGAGTATTGGGAGGATCCTCCCAGGGTAGGAGATGCATGCTGAATGTAGACTATAGACCGAACATGATTGTCACCCATTGCCTCTTTTGCAAACCACAGCACCCAAAAGGAGAAAGAGAACAAAAGGGAGTGCTCTGCCACAGTGGCAGGGTGGGGTAGGTGGGTGGGGCGGGGGGATGGGGGGTGGGCGGGATATTGGGATCAGTGGTGGTGGAGAATGGGCACTGGTGGAGGGATGGGTACTCGAGAATTGCATAACTGAAATCCAAGCACAAAAATTTGTAAGTCTACAACTATATCTCAAGGTGTTTCATTAATAAAAAAAATTTAATTTTAAAAAAGAATTGGGTTGACAATGTGTGTCTTGAATTAATTTTAATAAGAAAGGATGATATAATTTTGGTAATATTTCTGTCACACATTCTTAGCCTTCATGTAATAAAGAGGAAAAAGCATGAAAATTCAAAGGCTGAAATGTTTTTAAGGCCTTCAAACTATTTCACTTGTTAAGGCAGAAGAACTGAAGAGAAATGATAACTAAAGAGATTTTATTATTTATTAGAGTCTTATTTAAAAGAAAAATAAAATAACTCTAAAAAACATTACTTAGGTATCGTAAGTATAATAGAAGATTATGTATGAACTCATAGTATTATATACATTTAATTTTGTTTATAATCATATTAAGGTAATTTAGAAGAATAAAGAAAGTGTATAAACTGACAATATATTAAGAACTGATAAACTAGATAAAATGAATAGTTTATGCATATTTATTTTATACTTATTACAACTTTACTTTTACTTTTCATTTGGAAAGGCAGTAAATTATTTTCTTGTTTACCTAATTTGTATGTTTGGCAACAAAACTTCATGGCATTAAAAAAATACTATCGTAAGATTCTGAGCTGCAAGAATGCAGAGTTAGAAGGAGGAGGATAGCATGGTGAAACTGTAGTCCAATTTTAAGTTTTAGGTGAGCACTGACAAGTGAGAGTTTATGTCATTTCATCTCTTTGACCATTATATTACTCTCACTAACATATCACTCAAAGATTGTTATATTTAACCACTCACATCACAGAGGAGCTACGCTACTGTTTGTCAAAAAATTTGAGGGAAATGTGATACAAATGGTTGGTTTAGACACTATAAAGTTTTGCAGTTGCCATAAGGAAACATGAATGTGAACTATATAATGGAAGAAACAAAAAATTAAGAAAAATCATTATGCAGAGCATTCTTATAGCTATTTTCTTTTTTCATATGAAAGTTGGCTCAATACATATAAAGTCAAGTTCAGGCTTCTTTTCTGGAACTCAAATCTCTACCAGTTGTCTCATAATGTATATAAAGTATAGACATAATATTCTTTAACTTACATCTTGTATCTGATTCCCTAAGATAATACTATTATCATTTTGTGTACAATTTCTTTTCCTCTTAAATATTGTGACATTGGGGAGTGATCCCTATTCTTTTTCATGTTAAATCAATAACTTATAATTATATACTTTGCATAAAATTTTCCTCTAAGAGTCAGTATGATATAGTATTTAAGAAAAAGGTTTGATTTTGTTTTCATTTGTTTTGGTTTGATTTTGTAGTGTCAAGAATTAAACCCAGGAATCTATTGAACTGTATTGCTGGTGCCTTAGAGATAATAAAAAAATTGTATTAAGGTTTTATGTTTTATAAAGTTTTTCATAGTTGAGTCTCAGGCACTCAAATCTCCAAAGCAATCCCAACACCAATGTCAGCTTCTCTCCACCAATGTCCCAAAGTTCCTTCCCAGAACACAGACTGCATACGTGACAGGTACTTTTTGTTGTTTTTGGGACCACACCCAGCTGTGATCAATTACAAAATAACTCCCTCTCCTTTCCTCTAGAGGACTTCTATGGGATCATTTTCCCTCTAAATGCATAGCATTTATTGAAAAAAAAAATTTCTACCTTTAAGTCTTTATAATTTGTCTATAAACAAAGAATTCCTTTGTTTTAGGCTTTTCTTCTACCAAAATACTTTTGTTAAGATCTAGCTGTGAGTCAAGACATCTCTATCCCATGCTCTGTTTTTTTTTTTTACTTTTTTCAATTAAAATTTTGTACTTCATTTGTTTATTACCTTCTATAAACATATCATTTTTCTACAAAAAAATCCTAAGCATGCTTAAATCAGTATTGACTTCACGAGAAGCTTGCCAGACTTTGCCATGCAGGCTAGATACTCTCGGTAGCTTGTCAGGCTCTCCGAGAGGGGCAGAGCAATCAAACTGAGATCCGCCGTGTGGAAGGTAACCACCCTACCCACTGTGCTATGTAAATGAAAAATAATTCATTAATACATACAGTGATAACAAACACAAATGATATTGCACAACTGATAATGTCACTAGTAAATATTCAGTACCTTTGTATGTGTATTTTTTAAAATGAATAGTTAGGTTATATAGACAGTGGTAAATGTATTACATTCAACTTCTGTAGAATCATCTGTAACATTTGCTAATCTCAACTATTAGTATGAAGTACTTGAACACATTACTTGGAATAAATATTTAGCATCTTCCTAATTTTGTGCATTTGTATCATTTGGAGGACATGAATATAAATAATTTCAATAAGCAAAGAATAATTATGAAATGACATTTTAGAATTTAACTTTTGTTTCATTATAATTTACTATTATATAAAATCTAAATGTATATAGCAATAGTTATGCTTAACTGACCTAAAAAATAGGTATAGGAAGACCTCGCTCATAAATGCTACTTCATATAAGTATCAATGTGTGTCTTAAATACCTTCTGAATAATTATATTTACATTTTTGCCAAGTACTCATCCAAATTTCCAAAATTGCTTTTCAGTTCTCTTTCACAGTGATACCTCAGTTTGTCAATTGTAAAAAAAATATCCATTTATCTTTCTTAAGGTGTAGGCACATTTTTTCATTGCTCTCTAAAACACTTCAAATAACAAAAATTAGTTCAGATAGTTTTAAGTAGCTTAAATAATTCTAAATAGTTCAAATAGTTCTAAAAAATTTCAAAAAACATAAATTAATAATATAAATAAATCATATAAAATAGTTCAAATATAAGTTATACCAGGCTTGAGAGAGCACAGCAGGTAGGGCATTTGCCTTGCACATGGCCCACCTGGGTTTGATTCCACTGCCCCTCTTGGAGAGCCCAGCAAGCTACCGAGAGTATCCCACCCGCAAGGCAAAGCCTGGCAAGCTACCCATGATATATTCGATAAGACAAAAACTGTAACAAGTCTCACAATGGAGACATTACTGGTGCCTGCTGGAGCAAATCGATGAACAATGGGAGGACAGTGCTACAGTGCTGTTAGTCCATTTTGATGGCAAGCTCAACAATAATAGAGCCCTTGCTTTCCACTGGTCTTTGAAAATACACTTCTGAATATAGTACACATATTAATGGATGATCAATATATTTTTAAACTCCCATGAAATTCTTTCAGGGAAGAAATGAGGCTGCAAGAAAGGACAAGGTAATTTTGAAGAGGCAGCGCTTCATTGTCAGTGTCTACCCTTGAAGTTTCGAAGGAAGGCACGGTTCTGCCCCTATCGCATCCTTAACAATGTTCTGCTACTTCAACAATTCTCTTTCATGATACTACATAGAATTGAAATATTTCAAATAAAAGAAGGACCATACTGTTGTAGTTGGGTGCCTAGCAGGAAAGTGGGCGGAATTATATTAAGGAAAGAAAGTTTCTTTCTCAACATTAGTCAAGACTTTCTTTGAATCTCAACAAGATTAGCTTTTTAAGGATGTGGTAAAAAGAGTTATCACATGAAACTTTCCAAACCAGACTTACAGGATTAGAAAATATGGTGTAGGAACTGTTCAAATTTAGCAGGGGGAAACACTAAGTGACCTAATAGGCCATTTCCTCCTTCCAATGCAATGGTGCTATAATTTATGTATTTTGGCTCAATTAGAGCATAAGGTCGCATAAGGTTTTAAAATTCAGTATTTTTTCCTAGGTTCACATAATGCCTGCTTTTACACACTGAATATTTTTCATGTTAAAGTTTTCAGTAATACATGATTTTTACTCCTTTCTATTGGGTTAGGAACTTTCTTGAGAATGTGATATTCTTATTGAGACTTTAAATGAAAAAACTCGTTATAACATTTGTAGTTTCTGAATGATAGTACTTTAAAAGTTTAAGAAATTACATGGGAAAATGTTTCATTCTGTCTGTTTTATTTGTAAAAGAAATTGCTTATTATAACAGTAATTCCTGAAGCTCAGTTTCACAAAAGCAAAATAAAATATAGAGATGAAGCAATAATCAGATTTTTCCAAAATTTACTTTTCTCTTAATGACCTAACTATATCAATAGTTACTATTCAGTTTACTGAAATCCTTCTTTCCCTGTCATTGATTATTCTCTTTCAGTTAAAATTATCTGCCAATTTCTAGTTCTCAAATTCAATAGGCATCTTTAAATTTGATTACGACTTCTTTATGCTTGTTTAACAATAGTGTTCCTGTCCTGTGAAATCTTTTCTTTCTTTTCATTTGTGTATTACTGAACAACGAGTCATGTGTTTAGTTAAGAATTGATTTTAATGAAATGCTCTCTGAATAAATTCAGTACTTAAAGTATCCTTAAAACATCCTTTAAGTATCATCTTACCTCAATTTAATTTAGGCCATAATTTGAGATATTATCAAAGATAATATCTTCCCTAAGCACTATCTAGTTAACAATTATATTCGTAAGCCGGAGAATAAAGATACCTAAGTGACCTTTCTGCGTTTGCTTTTTATAACTTGGAATTGGGGTATTTTTTCCTACCCACTCTGACTCCACCTTGGCGTCCTCTCTCTCCAGACTGTCCCAGACCTGGCACTGAGTGTGACTGCACAGCTTTCATCATCTCTGCTGCCCAGCGGAACGTTCCCTCTGATGCTCCCTCCTCCCTTGGCTGGATGTGGTTCTCCACTTTCATTTTCACTAGAGGTGCAGTCATTCACTAGCTTCCACTGGAAAAAAATTTCCAGACTTATCTTTAGGATAAGTGCTATTTACACAACTGACCACTGGATTCCATCACTAATTTTTATACTCCACGATACTCAAATTCGTCTTTGTCAGTTTTGCAATCACAACCAGAGGTGCCAATTTTACCTTTTTTTTCCTTCCCTGTGTGAAGCAATTATATTTATTTTTTATCTGTATGTAAGAAAACATGCACTTTATTCTCACAGTATTCTTTCACTTTTCTCGCTCTTCTTTCACATCATATTGCTACATTTGATAATCTTAATAGAGAAGTAAGTGTCTTGATTTGATAAAATCTTAATCATGAACTTTAATTTTAAAAATATATTTATAATTCCCAATGACAATAGATCTCCTTTCTTTCTATTTGAGACCCTTAATAAAAGAAAAGAGAAAAAATAGGCCAAGATTTTTGCATTTTTCTCAATAGGAAACCCTGAACATCTTTTTAAAAGAAATCTGAGTTTAATATTTATTTTGATAAATTTATATATTCCCATATTTTCTCCACCAAGAATAAAATCATTCAGGGAACAACATTTCATTTTCCAGATAGCCTCATCCAATTTGAAATATTCATATATTCATATCTTTGTCTTGGAAACATGCATTTTTCTTAATTTTTTAAAAATAAGTTTCCCACTAAAAATCTCATTTAGAACTAAGAGTGAAAGTGAAGAGAATTATAAAATTATTAAAAGACATAAAATCTGGCTCTCTCCTGTGTTCTTGGTGCACTGAATATGGATAATGTATTGTTAGATACATTAACGTTTTGAAAAAAGACATCCTGAAACAATTACATTATTGAAATGGATCAAGTTCTAAAGATGAAATTAAATGGATAGCTTCTCTTGTTCCCTTTTGATTTTTGCCCTTCCTCAATAACCAGGAAATAGCTTCAGGGCTCATTAATAAGGTATTCATATGAATATCGATTTTCTGTTAAACATTTAACCATGCTGGTAATATTTTGTAAGAACCTTTCAATAATAAAATATTTCTAAATCAATCATTTTAAGTATCTCAAATCAATGCTAAAAGGCAGGAATGCAGGTGAATGATAGAGCACAAACTGAACACCTTTAGACTACTGGAATTGTCCTAGGTGACCTCAGAGGAAAGTCAGGACTGGCCCTGTAGAGTAATAATATTTGCTAGACATATTATCAGTTGTGAGGAAGTTTTCAGAGGAGAATAATTTTATGTTCAAACTAAGTCAAATTGTGTTTGTGAGTTTCATTTTCCCTTTTCTCTAAGAAGAATACTACTAAAAGAACTGAATGTTTCTGAATGTAAAAATTTCTTCTTGCGCTGCTTTCATAATGCTAGTTGCAGTAGTATTTATGGATGTTGGATTACGCTCTGACTAAAATCTGCTCCTTTCATTTGTTCTACCCCACTAAAGTAAATTTCATCCCTAAAACTCAATCCATTTCAAAATGTAATTGTTTCAGGATGCTTTTTTTCAGAATGCTAATGTATCTGACAATTTCTATGATGGATTCAAGTAGTTCTATATATATGAGGTCAAGTGATGTGATGAAAATTCCACTTTGCTGACTTTTTTTTTTATGAAAAGGTGTTACCTTATGAAGTCCATTCTGGCATCAGCAGAAGACCATGACTCATATAATAATTAGACATCTGTGTGTTGTAGGTACATAAAGGAATCATGCTCTGTAAAAATTATTTAGCTGGGAATAAAGAGATCCGTACTCTTGTAGATTCAGTAAAATAGGAGGATAAATGTTTTAAGCACCAACATTTTCTAACAAAAATTCAGATTCACTTGTGGAACTTGACAAATACTATGACAAATCATATTTGCGTTCAAAAATATTATAGAAAAGTTTGGATAGTCTTTTATATGTATATTGCATATATTTGAATTTTTGCAACCATAAATAAATGACAAGTGATGAAAGCAAAGTTAGTAGTCCAAATAAAATTTAGCAATGAATACCAAGTATCAATAGCCCTGTAGCACTGCACCATCCTCCCATTGTTCATCAACTTGCTCGAACGGGCCCAGTAATGTCTCCATTATGAGACTTGTTGTTACTGTGCTTGGCTTATCTGATACGGCTTGGGGAGCTTGCCAGGCTTTGCCTTGCAGGCGACATACTCTCAGTAGCTTGCTGGACTCTCCGAGAGGGGCAGAGAAATCAAACCCGGGTTGGCCGGGTCAGCCACGTGCAAGGCAAAGGCCCTACCGCTGTGCTATCGCTCCAGCCCTATCATGATACTGTCACTCAGTGATAGCATGTTTGAAATTTAGCACCCTTTAATCCTCAGAATGCTCACAAGCATTGCTCTCTCTCATCTCATCTCTCTCCAAGTATCAATGTACAGAATATTTTCAATCCCAGAGCCTAGGTAAAATAGGGCTTCCAGATACTCCAGAGATACCAGAAACTTAGTATAGACTGAGGACCTATGTAGGAAACTATAATTTAAAAGCAAACAGTATTTGATATATTCATCATTAGAAAACTTGAACTTGAGACAAGTACTGCCCCACCTTGGAGAAATGGTAAACAGATTAGATGATCAATAATAAAAGTGTGAGGAAAAATATGGTCAATTACAGAAAAAAAATAAAGCTTACATGGTTAAAAGCATTAAAAAATAAAGCAAAACTGGGAACTTAGGACCAGAGTGTAGAGTCCCGAGGGTAGAGTGCTGGTCTTGCATGTGGCTGACTCAGGTTCAAATCCTGACACACCATATGTTACCCTGAGCCCACCAGTAGTAGTGAATCCTGCGTGCAGAGTCAGAGTCAAGAGTAATCCCTGAGCACATGGAAGTGTGGCCCTAAAACAAAACCAAAACCCTGAAAACTTAGAATATAGCACGTATATCATGATAAAAGCAAAATATTATAAAAATATTAGTAACATTTTTTAAAATGTAAGATAGGCTTACAAAGGTGAAGCTATAGGTTAGTGTTATATGTGCTTATTTGAAATCAGCATTTTTATGCTCACACTTGAGTTTATAAAATGATTATCATGTTAACATTAATATATTCTCGTAAAGCTATAAGACTCATATTTTGCATTTGAGTCGTATGAGCTTTCTTCATTTTTATATTTTTTGGTAAGGTGAACAAGGCCAAGAATGATAAAAGGACTTATCCAGGAGCTCATAGGCAAAAAGTGATTTTGTTTTTGTTGAGATTATATTTTATTTTTCATTCCAGGGCTTCTGTTCTTGTCACCATGCACACTGCTTCAGGAAGAGTCATAATGGAAGACTTTCAAAATTCAAAGGGAACATCAAATGTCTGTTCTTAATTTCATTAAAACAAATGGCATGCAAAGTATATATTTTCCTTACTTGAAAATAACTGAAGTAATTTTGTTTTTCCTCTCCCACTTGCCCTGGAGACAGTTTACACTTGGTCAGACCACACAAGCAAAGTTTCAAGAAAAACAGGCATTTTGAAAGACAGATCTCAGTAACTGAAAACAGGGATAAGAATGGAAACTATTTGAAAAATATATCAGTATCAATTACCCTTTGGTAAATTAGAATATATATAATATATACATATCATATATTTGTATTTGTCCTATATATATTAGTATATATTCATATATGAGTCCTATATATGAATATAGGCTACATATACATATATTCATCACATTTTGTATGTTTTTAGCTTAACAAAATTGCTTTGCAACAATTCTGAGATTCAAATGTAAATAGAAAACAATTTTGATAATATGTAGATTCTATTTAAATATTTCTGCTTTAATAAACCTTGGTAAACTGTTAACTCCATAATCAAATAAAATAATAATAAAGGATAATAAAGAATAAAATAATAAAAAGAATTTAAAAAGAATTATAAAGTTTTTGTCATAAAATACATGTTGTATAAAATTTATCCAGGAAATTTAGCTCTATTTGACTATTATGTGTATGAGATGCAGTTTTTAATTCTTTTGCTAATTTTTTTAAATTTACATATAAGTATCATGGCTACAGCAGTGTCATTGTTTATGGTTTAATCATTCCTCATCTCCCCTTACCACCAAAAAAGTGTACAAGAACTTCCCTTTTTATGTGTTTGGAACTAAAGTGAGTACATGTACAGTAGCACACAGATGGAATATATATATTCCATTATATATATCTTATATACATGATATATAATATTTCACAGGTGGAATATGTATATTCCATCATATATATAAATATATTCCATCTTATATGGAATATATATGTGTGTGTGTGTATGTGTGTGTTATTTATTTTAACTAATTCTACCAAGTAATTCCCCCAAATTGGAAAGTTTAATATGTTTATAGTTAATTACTGATAGGGAGAATTACTTTGGTCATATAATAATATGTTATATTATCTGTTTGCCAGGTATCACATAGTTTTGTTCCTCAGACCCTCCATTACTGCCACATTTTGTGTCTAATTCTTAATGTATCAAATTCATAATTTTTTATTTTAAAATAGGTTTTTAATTTTTTTAGAGGTCACTTTGAAAATTACAATTAAGATTTTAAACACAAAATAGAAACAGAAACAAACCTAACATCAGTAATGCGAAAAAAAAAACCCTCTGCTAAATAAATAAGTTTTTATTTATTCATTTACAGTTACTGCCAGGTTCTATCTTTTCATAAAATACCCATTAATATGGGCTGGAGCGATAGCACAGTGGGTAGGGCATTTGCCTTGCGCGTGGCTGACCCGGCCAACCTGAGTTCGGTTCCTCCGCCCCTCTCAGAGAACCCTGTGAGCTACGGAGAGTATCTCACCCGCATGGCAAACCAGTGGCGTATTCAATATGCCAAAAACAGTAGAAACAAGTCTCGCAATGGAGATGTTACTGGGTCCACTGCAGCAAATCGATGAACAATGGGAGAACAGTGCTACGGTGCACTGCTACCCATTAATATAGAGTCATAATAATTACTTTAGTTATATATCTTTTAAACAGTGTTGGTAAAGAAAAACAACTGAATTAAAATAACCTCAATACTTATTCTTATATTTATCTGTGTCTTTGCCTCTCTGCTTTGTTGTTGTTGTTCTATATGGCTTCTAGTGTCCTTTCTCTATCAGACTGAATTACTCCCTCTTGAATTTCTAGTAAAACTGGTAGACTGGTACTTAGGTCTTTTATTTTTCCTTTAATGAGAGTCTGTTAATGTGCCTTTATTTTTGAAATGCAATTCTGCCATATGTAAAACTCTCGACTGAATCACTTCCCTCTCTCAGCAACTCAAGTGCATCATCCTCCTATTATCTGTCCTTCATGATTTAAAAAATCATAGTTTTATCTTACATTACTAGTTGTTTTCTTATTACTAATTTCAATATTCTTTATATCTTTGAATTTCAAGGGTTTTATTAAAAACTGTATCTATGCAGATATCTTTGGGCTCACCACATTTAGAATCATTGGGTTTCTTGGAAATGTTTATTATCAAATGTGAAAAGGTTTTGCCCATTATTTTTTATTATTTCTATGATCTCCTTTCACTTTTAATTACCTCTCTGGACTTCTAAATGTGTGTATGGACAAATGCTCAATGGTATCAAAGTCTCTGAAATGCTATTCACTCTTCGTTCTATTTTCTCTCCTATTTTCAAATTTGATCATTTAATTTTACCTATCAACATTGCTGCTTTTTTTTTTTAGCTCTCAGCTCGAATCTTCTCTTGAAACACTTTTATTTCAGCTATTATTTTTCTGTAGCACAAATTTCGTTTTTATTCATTTCCCCAATTTCTCCTTGTAGTCTACTGAACCACAGTTCTTTTTAATTAGTTGCATATCGTTTTATTTAACTTCATAAGCATAATTAATTGATTTAAAGTTTATTTACAGTTGATTTATAGTTAATTTAAAGTTTTTGTGAATCAGTTTCACTATTTTGTGCTTCCTTGGAAAATAAATTGTTCAATTTTTCTTATGTATGGGTCATATTTGTTTTTTTTGTTAATTTCACAGTTTTTTTAAGCATTAGTTTGAATTTGCAATATGCAAACAAGAATTTCAAGATAGTTGTTCTCCAAGTAAATTAAAATTTGTTTTGCATTGTGGCATTCCTTCAACAAATACTACTCCAGGCCATTTCCAATTTTGTATGAACTTTCACTTCCTACTTGCACTAAACTTGAAGTCCAACTGCAGTTGAAAGCTTATGAATTTCTCAGATTCTTCTGAATATGTGTCTGATTATGAACACAGCTTTTAGAGTGTGTTTATAGATTGTTTATTCTGTATCTGTGCAATGTTTCAAACCTTCTATTCTCACCCCAGACCTCACTCTTCAGCTTTTTCTTTCACATTTTTGGCATGTGTATTGTTTACCTCAACTGTTAGTTCTCACCCCGGGGCAGCATAACATGTTTATTTGGGTTGCGTTGCTTTTGTCAAAGACTTAACTGTTTATCACTGACAGAGTTCCAAATTAGGGGAAACTTGAAAATCTTGCAGCAACCCTTCAAGGAAACCCAGGTTAAAATAGATAAGTACAATTCTTTTGTAACAAGAGTCACTCTGTTTCTTCCAAACACAGATACACATAATAGGCTTTGTTTGTTTGTCTGGGGGATTACTCTGGGATTACTCCTGACTCTGCCCTTAGGAATCACTCCTCTTCTTACTCCACCTGCCTGGAGGTTTAGCCACCTGCTAAATCACAAGTACTCATAATAGAAACATAGATTATCGTCTACAAGATCAATGCAACAACCAACGGTAAAGAGGTGGGTGTCCTTTACTTAAAATGCCATAAAGGTCTATGTCGTTTCGTTTTGGGGATGTGGTGGAAGTGTTTTTCTGTGACCAAGAGTCCTCTTGGTTGATGAAAACTTTCAACTGGATGCTGGACAGCTAGTACAGGGGGTGAGGCTCTTGCCTTGCTGAAAACCAACCTGAGTTCATTCTGTGACACCACATACGGTTCCCAGAAGTCCGCCTGGAGTGATCACTGAACAATGAGCCAGGAGGAAGCTCTGAGCATACCCAGGTGTGGCACAACAACAAACCAAGCACCTTTTATTATCTTTCTGAATTTTTTAACCGTTTATTTAGATAGTATTTAACACATTTTAGATGAATATGGAAACGAATTTCCCTTAAATGTCCTTACCCAATGTTTTCACTGAATTCAGTACCATTGAAGTTGAATTTATTTTAAACAAGAGAGTCTTATACTAAAGTTAAACCTTAGAGGAAAAGCCCAGATTAAATATCAGTATGTGAAATAGCTAAAGTTTTAAAATTTGCATTAAATAAAATATGAATAGCATGTATGTATGTATGTATATTTATTCTTAATTTTCACAAGAATTATTTGATATCGGCAGAAGGGATAGAATATGACCACTTTAAGTACAGAGAAATTTTTTCTATAAATCCTTAAGATGTGCAAAGATAAACTTCAGAAAGCAGCAGAATGCAGAAGAAATATAAACTATCAATTCTTAGACTCTCATATTTTAGAATATTTTGTATAATTAACATATTTAGGCTTCCCCATTTTGAAAGGTGAGGTGCATTGATGAAGGATGCGGGTTTAGAATTAAGATTTCCCAACCTTTTGATTCAGTGTTTAGTAGAGGAAATACGAAAATAAGGAAGAGATCTCTTTTGTATGATGCATGAATTTAATTATGTCAGTTTGTCACTGGGTTGTAAAGCAGTAGCTAAATACAGGAAGTTCAATATATTTGAGTTCATAAGATCTTTTCAGTAAGTTAACATCAATTCCCATGACTTTTTTTTTATTCAGAGCAATGCACAATTCTGCAATTCCTTTTTGTCATTATTTACTATTTACATATATATCTACCTAGTTAAAGATTTATTTCCAGAGAGCATAAATGTGTATGTCCCACAGAAAGGCATATGTAGAAATGTTTAAATCAATGTTCTACTTCTTAAATATTCAGTGCAAAACCTGAGTGCATCTAAGTAACATGATCATGAAGGGACAAACGCAGACACTAACATATCCTGTGTGTTAGATCAAATGATCTAATTTCTATATAATTTGAGAACATGAAAACACAATGTGTAGTAAAAAAGAAATTTCAGAAATCAGAAAGAGACGCATCTTTTGTTTTATTGCAGGTATGCACCATAAATGTGCTTTTTGTGTGATTGAAATATTTTGCATTTTGCTCTTAATCATCTGTACTCAAGTCACACATATTGACCCCCTGTCAAACTGTATGCTTAAATTTTAGGGCTTCTAGCTCTATGAATGTTACATCTCAAATAAAAATCTTTTAAACAAACTTTATATTTATCATAAAAATGTCTAACACATTTTATATTTTCCTATAATTTGAATATTTCTCTAAAGCACTTTAAAATACTATAGACAGCTATTACAAAAGTAATAATTGTGAATTATTCAACTAGCAGTTGCTTTATTTCTATACTTTATATAATAGACTAATTAGATTCACAATATTTAATGCAAACTTACATAAAAATACATTTTCATACTGCATAACCAAAAAACAAACTTTATTAATGTCACATGAATTAGATCAGTTGTTAAATATTTCTATTTTTAAGTTTGAAAGACTAATCAATACTTTATGAAACTACTAATTGTTGAAATGTTTCTTATACGGAAACTTTATATTACCTTCATTTATTTCTGAACATATCATTCCTATGGCAAATAGATTCTATTTGTATAAAACATACAATATGAAAATAAATTTAATTATTTGCTCATTCTATTATACTATGTAATGCATTCTGCATTAAGTCATTCTTTACCATTATTGTCAGTTCCTGTTTCAGTACGTCAAGCAGTATTTGGCGTGGGTGCTATAGCAAAAATCTAAGATATTCATGTTGTAAAATAGAGGACTGTAATGCTCAGTAATGCTCTGGATGATTTCACTAAGTATTGGCTAAGCGGCAGTGGAAAATGAAGTATCTTCTTTCCGCCTCACTTCTTTTTCCAATGGCAGCATATTTCCATAATTGAGTAACAGGTATTATGCTAAAATGAAGTTCTGTCATCAGATATGACTGGGGAACCTTGCATTGAATACGTATAAAGCAATTTTCAGTGTCTTTAATCAATATACTCTGTAGAGCTCTAAAATATTTAAAACACTCAGTTTATTAGACTATGAAAAATTCTTTTGGACTACATTTTTGAAAAAAATTTATAATAGTTTCATTTTTGTTTTTATTAAAAATCATTCACTATTTACCTTTGGTTGTTCTGCCTTATTGCAATATTTTTATCACACATCAAATCTACATGTTAATTTAAAAGATAGATATAAACTAAACGTAAAACTTAAAGAAAATTATTATTTTCAAGTGATTTTAGCAGTTCCTTTTTTCCCAAAATAAAATCATAAGTGGAGTCCAAAAATGCATGGGAATAAAATGGGAATAAAATAGACCTGTGTCTTTTGATGTGAGGATTGAATTCTCCTTGCTAAATTGCATCTAGTCAGCCTCACCACATACACCATTTGCTTTTTTGAAATTCTTATGCAGAAAACTAGATTTCTAAGAATCTGTCACTGTCACTGTCCTCCCGTTGTTCATTGATTTGCTCGAATGGGCCCAGTAACGTCTCCATTTTGAGACTTGTTGTTACTGTGTTTGGCATATTGAATATGTCACAGGTAACTAGATAAGAATAAGGCCAAAAAAAAAAAAGAGAGAGAAAGAAAACAAATGACAAAATCCCTCCTCCGTAGTTTCAGTGTTAGGAACTTGAGGAGTGACTGAAAACCTTAAGGCTTCAAATGATGATGATTGTTATAAATTAAGAATGGTTCAAAAATCCCAGTCTCTAACTTTATTGTTCGTTTTTATCATAATCTCACATATCATTTTATATAAAGTTCTATGCTATAAAAGAAAGAAAATCAGAAAGCATTCTATTTTTGGAAAACAATTATTTGTTTAGATATGTGATTTTTGGCAGGCTACCGAATGTTACCTGCCCACATGGCAGAGTCTGGCAAACTCCCTGTGGCGTACCCAATATGCCAAATACCAGTAACAATGATGGGTCTCATTCTCCTAACTCTGAAAGAGCCTTGCATGTGGCACATTTTAGAATCTCAGGGCTAGGAAGAAGGAAATGTTACTGGTGCCTGCTGGAGGCAATCGACGAACAACAGGATGATCGTGATCATGATGTGGTTTTATATTCTCTAAAAGCAATTAAGTAAGAGGCTAGACAGTTCAGTGGGCAGGACACTACTTCTTTGTGCGCCATCAACCTGAGTTCTATCTTTGTTACCCTCTGTAGTTCCTGAGCAGTGTCAGGCAGGAGTGATCCCTGAGTGCAGCACCACGAGTAAGGTCTGAGCAGTGCCAAGTGTGATCCAGAATCAAAACAATTTTTTTCTTTTCCTTAAAAATGAGTTTATCAGTTTGCAGCTGATTCAGTCTTTGTGATTTCTAGATGTTATTTTTCTATGTCTTCAAGTTGTTGTAGTAGAAGAGGGTTGCAATTAAACTCAAAACAAAGAAAATACTGTCACTGTATAGTTCCAATATTGTGATTAGAATATCTTAAACAATACCAAGGTACAAATAATGAGGAAATTTATTATAGGTCTTGTCTTGCTATAGAAACAATTGGAAATATTTTGGGTGCATTCACTAACGCTATGGCATTTAAACAAAACATGGTTAGATAGACTTTTCTATGTTGGAGTGAGATGTTACCTTCTATACACCTTCTAAGGTGAGGTCTTTTGAGCCAAACTACTATAAAAGAACTCTATCTGTAGTAAAACTGAGTATGGGAGATTATATTATCATTACACATTAAAATTATGTTATAAGAACTGTTCAATATTAGTAAAGGAGGCATGTGTTTACTTTGTAAATATGGCACCCTGATGCCCGGAGCATCTTAAATGAATCCAGTTCCATCCAGTATTCCACACCATCTTTCAACAACCTGCAATTCCAGGAAACCAATATTGACAGGATCGAGAAGAATATATGCATCATAAGAAACTATGTGAAAAAAATTAACTGCTCTATACTATTTCTTTAGATTCTCTTAGAAGACCAGTAATAAATTAAAGAATGGTTGACTATCTATTCCATACTCTTACTCAACATGTTTCTTTTCTCAGCTTCTGCTCCAGCCTGCTAGGAGTGATCCCTGAGCATGGAGCCAGGAGTAAGTCCTGAGCTCTGCTGGATGTGGCCTCCAAACCAATAAATAAATAAGTAAATAAATGCCATTTAATTCACTGTCATTTAATGTGCTAAAAAATATGTTTGATTTTATGAGATACTCTACTTCATTGAAATGGATATGCATAAACTTTCATACTGTTTTAAACTTAATATATATGCATATATATAGGTATGTACATAAATGTTTAAGCAATATGTTAAATGTGGAAATGATTAAAAGATCTAAAAATTTGTGAAAATAAAGTTAAGTCATAGAAGAAATAATATATTTCAACTGTTCCGCTTCTGAACATATATATTCACTTTCATATTTAGCATAAAATAAAAAATTATTTTGTTTCAAATTATATAATGTTTTTATTAACACCTTTTGTGTCTCCTTTTTCAAAAGAACAAAATTCCTCCAAGTCTTACAAAAATCTATTTAAAAACATTAGCGACTTAGAAATGTTTCTAATCTGCAATTCTATTGATGGAACATAAATTATATAGAATTTTTATTTATATGGTTATAACTAATGAGTTTGTTCAACTATAAGTAATAAAATTAAAATTATGTAGCAAATATATATGTATATTAAATTATGAATTGTATATGCTTTTCTTAAATTACTCATAACAGCATCAGTAGTTCAACAAAATATCTGTACATATATAATACAAAACAAGTTTAGTAGTCTAATATATGTCTTAGCTTTTACCAGATAAAAAGTTATTTTCTTTTTTTTTTTTTCCCTTTATTTTATTTTATTTTTTTTAAAGTTGTAGATTTACAATTTTTTGTGCTTTGGTTTCAATTATACAATGATCAGATACCCATCCCTCCACCAGAACCCATTTTCCACCACCATGGATAATATCCCTCCCACCCCCATCCCCCCATCCCCCCTGTCTCTGTGGCAGGGCAATCCCCTGTGTTCTCTCTCTCCTTTTCGGTGTTGTGGTCTGCAAAAGAGGCATTGAGTGGCTAACATGTTCAGTCCATAGTCTACTTTCAACATGCATCTCCCCTCCTGGGAGGATCCTCCAAACATACTTTATTTGGTACTCCCTTCTCTATCTGAACAGCCCTTTCCTCTAGGATACCCGGCTGGCCTCTAAGTTATGGAGTAATCCTCCTGGTGCTGATCTCAGCTATTCTTGGGTATTAATCTCATACTTTGTTACTTTATATCCCCCAGATGAATGCAATCTTTCTATGTCTATCCCTCTCTTTCTGACTCATTTCGCTTAGCATGATACTTTCCATATTGTACCACTTGTATGTAAATTTCATGACTTCATCTTTTCTAAGAGCTACATAGTACTCCATTGTGTAGATGTACCAAAGTTTCTTTAACCAGTCATCTGTTCTTGGGCATTCAGGTTTCTTCCAGTTTCTGGCTATTGTAAAGAGTGCTGCAATGAACAAACAAGTGCAGATGTCACTTCGACTATACATTTTTGCCTCTCTGGGATATATTCCCAGGAGTGGTATTGCTGGGTCAAATGGGAGCTCAATTTCTAATTTTTTGAGAATCGTCCATACTGTTTTCCAGAAGGGCTGAACCAGTGGACATTCCCACCAACAGTGAAGGAGTGTCCCTTTCTCGCCACATCCACGCCAGCATCGGTTGCTTTTGTTCTTTTGAATGTGGGCCAGTCTCTGAGGTGTGAGATGGTATCTCATTGTGGTTTTGATCTGCATCTCCCTGATGATTAATGATGTAGAGCATTTTCTCATGTGCTTTTTTGCCATTCGGATTTCTTCTTTGAGAAAGTTTCTGTTCATTTCATTGCCCCATTTTTGGATGGGGTTGGATGTTTTCTTCTTGTGGAGTTTAACCAGTATTTTGTATATCCTGGATATCAACCCCTTGTCAGATGTGTATTCGGTGAATATCCTTTCCCATTCTGTAGACTGTCTTTGTATTTTGGTCACTGTTTCTTTGGAGGTGCAGAAGCTTCTTAGTTTAAGATAGTCCCATTTATCTATCTCTGTTTTCACTTGCTCGGCCAGTGGCGTGGCATCTTTGAAGATACCATTAGCTTCAATGTCATGGAGGGTTTTGCCAACTTTATCTTCAGTGTACCTTATGGTTTCTGGTCTGATGTTGAGGTCTTTAATCCATTTTGATCTTACTTTTGTACATGGTGTTAGGCAGAGTTCTGAGCCTATTTTTTTGCATGTAGCCGTCCAGTGATGCCAACACAATTTATTAAAGAGGCTTTCCTTACTCCACTTCACATTACTTGCACCTTTATCAAAGATTAGATGAGTATATGATTGAGGAGAGATGTCAGTGTATTCAACCCTGTTCCATTGGTCTGCAGTTCTGCCTTTGTTCCAGTACCATGCTGTTTTAATTATTACTGCTTTGTAGTACAGTTTGAAGTTCGGGAGGTTGATTCCTCCCATTTTCTTTTTCCCAAGAATTGCTTTAGCTATTCGTGGGGGCTTATTGTTCCATATAAATTTCAAGAGTGTTTGCTCCATTTCTTTGAAGAATGTCATGGGTATCCTTATAGGGATTGCATTGAATTTATACAATGCTTTCGGTAGTATTGCCATTTTGACAATGTTAAGTCTCCCGACCCATGAGCAGGGGATATCTTTCCATTTCCTCATGCCCTCTTTTATTTCCTGAGGTAGCGTTTTGTAGTTTTCTTTGTACAGGTCCTTTACTTCCTTAGTTAAGCTGATTCCTAGGTACTTGATTTTCTGGGGCACAATTGTGAATGGGATTGTTTTTTTCATGTTGCTTTCTTCTCTCTCACTGTTTGCGTATAGGAAAGCCATGGACTTTTGGGTATTGATTTTATAACCTGCAACTTTACTATACGAGTCTATTGTTTCTAGGAGTTTTTTGGTGGAAGTTATTGGGTTCTCTAAGTAGAGTATCATATCATCTGCGAATAGTGAGAGCTTGATTTCTTCCTTTCCTACCTGAATGCCCTTAATATCTTTTTCCTGCCTAATCGCTATTGCAAGTACTTCCAGTACTATATTGAACAGCAGTGGAGAGAGTGGGCATCCCTGCCTCGTCCCTGATCTTAGAGGGAAGGTTCTCAGTTTTTCCCCATTGAGGATGATGATTGCTGTAGGCTTGTGGTAGATGGCTTTAATTATGTTGAGGAAGGTCCCCTCTATACCCATTTTGGCTAGGGTTTTCATCATAAAGGGGTGCTGGATCTTATCAAATGCTTTCTCTGCATCTATTGATATGATCATATGCTTTTTATCTTTTCTTTTGTTGATATGGTGGATTATGTTGATTGATTTCCGAATGTTAAACCATCCTTGCATCCCTGGGATGAATCCTACTTGGTCATGGTGTATGATCTTTTTAATGAGTAGTTGGATTCTATTTGCTAGTAGTTTGTTGAGGATCTTTGCATCTGTGTTCATCAGGGATATCGGCCTGTAATTCTCTTTCTTTGTGGTATCTCTGTCTGCTTTTGGTATCAGTGTGATATTTGCTTCGTAGAAACTGTTTGGAAGTGTTTTTGATATTTCAATTTCGTGGAAAAGCTTAAAGAGCATTGGGAGTAAGTCCTCTTTAAAGATTTGGAAGAATTCACTAGTGAATCCATCCGGGCCAGGACTTTTGTGCTTGGGGAGACTTTTTATTACCATTTCAATTTCCTTGATGGTGATAGGTCTGTTCAGGTATTCCAGGTCTTCTTGGTTCAGCCTTGGGAGTCTGTAGGAGTCTAGGAATTTATCCATTTCCTCGAGGTTTTGATGTTCCGTGGCATAAAGCTTCTCAAAGTACTCCCTGAGGATCCTCTGAATTTCTGTGGTTTCTGTTGTAATGACCCCCTTTTCATTTCTGATTCGGTTTATTAGGGTTTTCTCTCTCCCTTTCTTTGTGAGTTTTGCTAGAGGCTTATCGATCTTGTTAATTTTCTCGAAGAACCAGCTCTTGGTTTCATTGATCTTTCGGATTGTTTTTTGGGTTTCCATCTCGTTAATCTCTGCTCTGAGTTTTATTATTTCCTTTCTCCTGTTCGGGTTGTGCTCCTTTTTTTAGTCCTTCTCCAAGCTCTTAAGCTGTGAGGTTAGGTTACTTATGTGTGCTCGCTCCTCCTTCCTGAGGAATGCTTGTAGAGCTATAAACTTTCCTCTTAACACAGCCTTTGCTGTGTCCCATAAGTTTTGGTAACTCGTGTTCTCATTTTCATTCGTTTCTAGGAATCTTTTGATTTCCTCTTTGATTTCCTGTCTAATCCACTCGTTGTTCAATAGTGCACTGTTTAATTTCCAGGTGTTTGATTTAGTTTTCTGTTTTTGTGTGTGATTTACTTCTAATTTCAGCGCATTACGGTCTGAGAAGATTGTTGATACAATCTCTACCTTCTTAATTTTATGGAGGCATGTTTTGTGGCTCAGCATGTGGTCTATCTTGGAGAATGTTCCATGGACGCTTGAGAAGAATGTGTATTCAGCTTTTTGTGGATGAAGTGTCCTGTATATATCTACTAAGTCCCTTTCTTCCATTGTTTCCCTCAAATGAAGTATGTCCTTGCTAAGCTTGAGTCTGGTTGATCTATCAAGAGGTGACAAAGCAGTGTTGAAGTCTCCCACTAGTATTGTGTTGCTATTTATGTCTTATTCCAAATCTATGAGTAGTTGTTTTAAGTACTTTGCTGGTCTCTCATTAGGTGCATATACATTTATTATTGTAAGTTCTTCCTGTTGTACAGATCCTCTGATCAATAAGAAATGGCCTTCACTGTCTCTTATGACCTTCCTCACTCTGAAATCGATGTGGTCTGATATAAGGATGGCTACCCCAGCTTTTTTATGGGAGCTGTTTGCCTGTAGGATTGTTTTCCAGCCTTTGACTCTGAGTCTGTGTTTGCTTTGACTATTGAGATGCGTTTCTTGCAGGCAGCAGAATGTTGGGTTCAATTTTCTAATCCATCCTGCCACTCTATGTCTTTTAATTGGTGCGTTTAGCCCATTGACATTGAGAGAGATTATTGTTATGGGATTTTGTCCCATTGTTATGTTAAAATTGGGTGTATTTGAGGGGCCTTTCTTGCCTTAAAGTAGCCCATTTAGTTGTTCTTGTAACCATGGTTTTGAGTCTATGAAGTTCCTGAGCTGCTGTTTGTCTGTGAAACTGTGTGCTGTTCCTTCTATTATGAATGAGAGTCTTGCTGGGAAAAGTATTTTGGGGGAGGCATTTATTTCATTGAGTTTTTTTACTATGTCCCACCACTGTTTTCGGGCCATGAGGGTTTCATCAGAAAAATCAGCTGTGAATTTTAAGGATGCTCCTTTGTAAGAGATTTCTTTCTTCAATCTTGCTGCTTTCAGAATTTTGTCTCTGTCTAAGGTTTTGGTCATTTTGATCAGAATGTGTCTTGGGGTATTTTTATTCGGATTTCTTCTAGCTGGTACCCTTCGGGCCTCCTGAATGTGGTCACAAGTTTTCTTCAGCTCTGGAAATGTTGTAGCAATGATGTCTTTGACAGTTTCTTCTTCATCGAGGTTTTCTTCCTGTCCCTCTGGGACTCCAATAATTCTTATGTTACCCCTCTTGGCTTCATCACGATCTTCTCTTGCCATCTGTTCCCGAATTGTGAGTCTCTTTTCCATTTTCTGCTCTTTTCTGGAGAGTCTCTGAACTTCATCTTCGAGCTCACTAATTCTGTTCTCAGCTGCTCTTACTCTGCTGCTGAGGCCTTCCACTGAGCTTTTCAATTCGCCTACGAGATTTTTCAGGTCTGACATTTCTGATTGCATTTTCCTCATTTCTGCCTTCAGATCCTCTTGTCTTCTACTGGCATTGGTTTCCATTGTTTCTTTTAATTCCCTAAGCATCCTAAGTAGCTCCCTTCTGAATTCCTTGTCAGAGAGGTTGTCTAACACTACAGTACTGTTGGTGTCATCTGGGCTAGACTCTTCAATGTGAATGTTTGGTGGGCTTTTGCGTTGCTTTACCATTGTGAGAGGTGTGGTTTAGTCCTTCACGTTCAGTGTTACTATTCTGCTTGATATGCAGTGTGAGTTAAGATAGGCTTATGAGTTATTGGCAACTGTGTTTCTAGTGGCTGAGCTAAAATACAGCAGTTTCCATCTAAGAAGGTAGCTTATGGTTCCTATGGCAGTCCCTGGCACTGGGCGAGGAGTTGGGAATGTCTCCTGTTTGGAATTGGAGCCGTTCAGCTTTGTTGCCCAGAGCTGGGCCTCTGTGCCCGTCCCACACGGATCAGGGGTTGAAAACCGGCTGTCTAGGGGCTGTTTCTAGCTGCGCGTGCCCAGAGAGGAACCCAGGCCCTTGGGGGCGGGCTGTACCTGTTGGAATTGGAGCCGTTCAGCTTTGTTGCCCAGAGCTGGGCCTCTGTGCCTGTCCCACGCGGATCAGGGGTTGAAAACCGGCTGTCTAGGGGCTGTTTCTAGCTGCGCGTGCCCAGAGAGGAACCCAGGCCCTTGGGGGCGGGCTGTACCTGTTGGAATTGGAGCCGTTCAGCTTTGTTGCCCAGAGCTGGGCCTCTGTGCCGTCCCACCAAAAAGTTATTTTCTAATGAACAAAAATTTTCTTCTGAAAGAATGTTACCAAGGTTACGGTTTGTTTTTATATAAATTTTTGCAACTATGATATAAAATTTACTATGACACTTAAGCATGTGAATGACTTTTATTTTTAACCTTCATCAAAAAGGAGAGAAGAAAGGTGTATTATCAAAATATCCCAGAGCCTTGCAAACATAGGATGCATCTTTTATTTCTTCCATTTCATGGTGTTGCAACTCCTTAATTTACTCTATATTTTTATGTAGTTTACCCAAGTAATGTCAAGCATGTTTTCGGAAAGAAAGTTTAGTATATATAGTTAACTTATCAGAGATAATAGAGGTTTGCAGAAACTGACTTTTACAAGCATCCAAGCATTTTAGAATATTGATCTCTTTGTCTGTCATCTTGGCCTAAATTAAAATGAATAAGCAATTGTAAAACCTCAGTTAATTAGAGATAGATAAATGGGACTATCTTAAACTAAGAAGCTTCTGCACCTCCAAAGAAACAGTGACCAAAATACAAAGACAGTCTACAAAATGGGAAAGGATATTCGCCGAATACACATCTGACAAGGGGTTGATATCCAGGATATACAAAATACTGGTTAAACTCCACAAGAAGAAAACATCCAACCCCATCCAAAAATGGGGCAATGAAATGAACAGAAACTTTCTCAAAGAAGAAATCCGAATGGCAAAAAAGCACATGAGAAAATGCTCTACATCATTAATCATCAGGGAGATGCAGATCAAAACCACAATGAGATACCATCTCACACCTCAGAGACTGGCCCACATTCAAAAGAGCAAAAGCAACCGATGCTGGCGTGGATGTGGCGAGAAAGGGACACTCCTTCACTGTTGGTGGGAATGTCGACTGGTTCAGCCCTTCTGGAAAACAGTATGGACAATTCTCAAAAAATTAGAAATTGAGCTCCCATTTGACCCAGCAATACCACTCCTGGGAATATATCCCAGAGAGGCAAAAATGTATAGTCGAAGTGACATCTGCACTTGTTTGTTCATTGCAGCACTCTTTACAATAGCCAGAAACTGGAAAAAACCTGAATGCCCAAGAACAGATGACAGGTTAAAGAAACTTTGGTACATCTACACAATGGAGTACTATGTAGCTGTTAGAAAAGATGAAGTCATGAAATTTACATACAAGTAGTACAATATGGGAAGTATCATGCTAAGCGAAATGAGTCAGAAAGAGAGGGATAGACATAGAAAGACTGCATTCATCTGGGGGATATAAAGTAACAAAGTATGAGATTAATACCCAAGAATAGCTGAGATCAGCACCAGGAGGATTACTCCATAACTTAGAGGCCAGCCGGGTATCCTAGAGGAAAGGGCAGTTCAGATAGAGAAGGGAGCACCAAATAAAGGGTGTTTGGAGGATCCTCCCAGGAGGGGAGATGCATTTCGAAAATGGACTATGGACTGAACATGTTTGCCACTCAATGCCTCTTTTGCAGACCACAACACCCAAAAGGAGAGAGAGAACACAGGGGATTGCCCTGCCACAGAGGCAGGGGGGGATGGGGGGATGGGGGTGGGGGGATATTATCCATGATGGTGGAAAATGGGCACTGGTGGAGGGATGGGTATCTGATCATTGTATAATCGAAACCCAAGCACAAAAAATTGTAAATCTACAACTGTAAAAAAAAAAAAGAAAGAAACAAAAAAAAAATAAAAAAATTAAAAAAGAATGCTTTTCAAAAAAAAAAACAAACCTCAGTTAATTATAAAAATGGAACTACTTTTTATCGCTTGTATCTTTTCAAGATTTTTAAATTTAAGAATCATTATTTACAAAGTTATTAATAGTTGTATTTAGACATGTAATGTTTTAGCACCAATCCCAACACCAGGGTCAACTTCCCTCTACCAATGTTATCAGGTTCTGTCTCGCTCCCCTTCCCTTCCACAACCTGCCACCTTACCAAGCACATTTTAAAATTTGGTGATTGCAGTTTGGATCTCATGTTAAGTCTGTGCTTTGAATACATAGTTATACCACATTGCAAATCTACCCAAGGTCCCTGACCCCTGCTTCTCCATACTTTCCTTTCTCAGCTTTCTTCTCAGCTGAACAGCTTTGTTTTGTCTATTTTTTCACTCTGGTGTTTGCCTGATAGGAGTATGCCTATCTAGAAATGCTGATTTACTCCTGAATCTACTCTCAGGGATCTCTTCTGGTGGGATCTGGGGAACATATGGGGTGCCAGAGATGGAAACGGGGTTGGCAAAAGCAAGCATGTTACCCACTGTACTGTCACTAAGAGTTCTAGATACGCTCATCTTGAAGCAGAGGTCACAAGAAAACTGAATCTTCATCTTTTCCCAAATGGTTTATACGAATTTCTTTTAAATTCTTTCTAAATTTCAACTAAAGTTATTTACTGGTACTTGTCTGATATGAAAATCCAGAAAGTGTAATTCTCCTGTAAACCAGATCAGCAGCAAATATCTTACAGTATTTAGTATACAAAATAATTGAATTAAATGATTTGAAAGAAAGGGGATCTCTATTAGATAAACTGGGTTCAGTAGGAGATTATCTGTCTCAGGAAGTCAGGCAAGCAGGCTTGGAATGGATGGGAGCTCACAGGCATGTAAGAGGTGGGACCTTAAATTCATGTAAGGGATGAGAGCTCACAGATATGTAAGGGACGGGTGCTCACAGGCACGGAAAGGGTTGGAACTCGGGATTGGCAATGATTTATAAGAAGCTCTTAAACCAAGATATAATCTGAAAAGAAATCATATTCTAGCCATAACAAATATGTGAAGTCTGGAGCTCCTGTGGAGATAATTTCCCAGGAAAAAAAGACCTAAATAAAGCCAGTTTAAAAAGAAATGTACAGACCTTTAAGAGATGAAGTGATTCCAAAAAAAGAAAGCTCTAATAAGAATTTGAAATATACTACCAAATGTTTAGCTGTTTCCCTCGACAGGTCTCTAGCAAGCCTCATATCTACACAGAGAGAAATTCTTCAGTTCAGACATTAGAATACTTTCCCAAAACATACTCGAATTCTCTCTTTTCCTTGGAGAATCCCACATTCTACCTGGGATGGATTTTTTTTTAATTCATTGCTTTTAAATAAAATTACTACTTGTCTTCTGAAATTACTTCCTATGAAAATAGGCAACTGACCTAGGACACCTAGACAGAGGTCAGTACTTTTATTTTCCCTCTGAAGAGTATTATCTTGTCAAAGCCTAAGAACTAGGATTCCACCAGAATTTAGGAAATAGGAACCAGTTTTTCTACCACCAGATCAAGTGGTTCTCAGGTATTGCTTGAGGGCAGCCCCCTGGGCTAGCATGACTTTAGTGCTTATGCATTGTGGGAGCCTTCTTGTGCAGACTTTTATGAGTTCTGATCTTCTAGGCACTCACTTCCTCTGTAAACTCATGATGGCCAAGTAGGAGACTAAGGCAATCTCTCTATTATAACCACTTCCTCCTGTTCTGTGACTTTCCACTCACCCCACTGGCAACATATGAAACGAAGCAACATGGTTGGTCAAACACAAAAGTTTTAGGTTGCTACTGTTTGGTTTGGGGGCATATCAAGTAGTGCTCAGGACTTCCTCCTGGCTCTGTGCTGAGGGATAGCTCTTGGCAATGCTCAAGGGAATATATGTGGTGCCAAAGGTTGAATTTGACTTGGCCAGGGGCAAAGCAAGGACTTTATCCACTGTCTATCTCTTAGGTCTATTTAAACATAAAAGTTTCACATTCACATAATTAGTTTTATATCATATCCTTATCAATTCCATACTGTATGAAGTGAGAAAATTATTCAAATCATATCATTTTTATCTTCTAGCGGGCCTTGTAGAAGTAAGCTACGTCTTCACACAAAATTTTTAGAGATGCAGGTAGATATATGGAGTCCATTAAAAAGCATATTATAATGTCACTATTATAGGTTTAGCATGACAAAGCGTGGTGGCATGACTTTATGGAACTGGGAGCTCAGAGAACAGTCATTTGCCTTCTTACAACTCATTTCCATGCTTCTCTCTCACTCAAGCCTTGCTGACATTTTTAACTGATCTATGTACTTTGGTAGTCAGAACAGTACAAGAAATCACCACTCTAATAAAACCCCAAGGTTTGAATAGTCACCTTTGAAAAATGGTTTTGGTCTTCTAAAATACATTTGGTAAAGCAAAAATGCACCCGGGCGGGAAAAAAAGAATAGATAACAGAGGCAGCAAAAATGTGCACTGGAAATAATGGAATCAAGCATTTTAGGGTCTTTGATATGTTGAGGGCAACATAATAGAATAGGGTATTGGCATGACTTTACTCTGTACTTTAATGGTGGTTGCAGATGGGCTCTGTGAAATATCCCACTCTCTGTTCTTAATATGCCTGTTGAATGTTGATGTGCTTATTAATTGTCCCTTAATGTCTCTGTCAACTTAAACAATGGCTTCCATGTTGAAAGCCAGAGTGGCAAAGAAATATTGTATTGAATAAGTAACTGGCCGGTAAGTTCAATGATGGATGTCCAGGTATACATTTGTTTTTTTCTCTGCAACTGACCCCCGCTGGACAGAGGTTGAAGGTACCAAGCAGACTAGATTTATTGTCATGGAGTACCCAAAGAACAATATTGTGTGTCACTCTGGTTTCACTTGAAGCCAGCATCTGCAGAAGAACTTGGTTGATGTGAAAGTGCTGAAATAGTAGATTGGACTTACTCTTGAGCCTGTGAACTGCACCTTAAGATATTCCACAAAAAATAGGAGTGAGACAGGCAGACAAACTTTTAAAAGACCAGGGGTCTTTCCTTCCATTAACAAGAAATTCATAAACAAAATCTTTTATATTTCTACAATTTAAAACCTCCAATGTTATTGAACATTGAATTTTACCAAAATGCTCATTTTTTAGAGTTTAAAGTTATTTATTCTGTTGAAAGTAAGGAAGCCAAAACATTAAAAATAACTTGATTGACACCACCAATGAAGCAATCATCAACCATTTCATAAAAGGCTTTGACAAAGCAGACTGAATTAAATAAAAACCCATTCTTCTCTTATGCACTGTCAGCTTCCCAGGTGTCTGACCTGGCTCTGCTAACCAGGATTCTTAAAATCAGGCCTCTTTGATAACAGGAAAAACTGGTTTGGAGAGCTTCACCTACAGAATTCTAATTGGTCTGTTTGGCCTATCTTCAGCCCTTATTAGAAAACTCAGTTCTCCATTTGGAGGACACATCACTTCCATAATATTCCCTCAGAATCCATGGTTCTGTCAAAAAAAAATGTCATCCTGGTTTTATGACAGACATCCACTCTGATGTTCTTTTCACCACGAATTGGCCAGCAGACCAAAAACAGAAATTCTGGATGCATAACAAAATTATGCTTGGAAAGTCTTCAGCTTTCCTCTCCTGAATCTTGGCTGACAAAGCTTGTAGCTCATAGTAAGATTAACCCTTTGAGGGGCGGCAGTTCCTGGGATGTACCTGCTGAAACTAGAAGAGATTCTCTTAGTGTTCCATTTCAGGTTTCTAAATGCATGCTATAACATATAGATATACACACACTATTGTTCTAAATGTTCAGTAATATTTAGGGAAGCACCAGTAAACATCAGAGACAATTTGAAAGGCACACGTAGAAGGTAGCATTTTACCGAAGTCTACTTGTTTTGGGTCTCAATTCACATAGGCAAAGATCACTTAGAGATTAATGATTACAGTGATTCTGTTTTACTGGGGTGGCCTGAATTAATTGTGTATTAGCATTTGTCAGCAAATAGCTTGCGGCTCTAACACTGAGAGATTATTATGGGTAAGAGAGCCATAATTACTTTAGGAGGTCATAAACAGAACACATTAGACTTCATTTCAGTAATAGCTTTTAACTCCAGTGTGGTGAGTGACACACACAATCTACCTGTTTACCTATCATCTGTTTATACATATATGTAGCTACTACAACTAAAATATAGACATCCTCTATCATACAGACAATAATACAGGATGCATCATATATATTTTACTTATTTAAAATTGCTTAAATGTATTGGGCAGCCTGATTTAATTCAAACAAGTACACGAAGAACTTCAGGAGAAATACTTAATTTTCTCATTTCCTTATATCAAAAACACAAGTTTTGCTCTATTAACTGCTTTATAAATAGGAAGCTGCATTGTGCTAAATTAGTGAAGTAAGTCACTTAGGAAAAACATCTAAAGGAGAGAAGACTCATAGGAGGCCAACGTAATTATATTGAGGAATGTTATATGGCTAATGCCTGTATTTAATGATCTGAAACTTCATTTTGTTGCAGACAACTTATGTAAAGTGAAGAAAAGAGGAATGGTAGTCTCCAGAGAGCAGTCTCTAACCTTCTTTTCCCACCTGGGTCACTATGAGAAAGTGAGATTATAGGTCAATACAAAGGCCCGGGTTACTGATAAAGTCCATCGTGATCATTCTTTGTTGTACAAATGCTTGTGCCTCACAGCTTCCACCTGGCAGTTGTCAAATTGTGCCTGAGTTCCACTGGCTCAGAGCACAGGACCTAATCCCCATCACCTGATTTCTCCTACAGAGAACCTTGATCTCAGGCTGGATCAAGGAATTTGCTCCACAGGAAAAGAAAGTCAATCCTGATCTCTGCTGAGGTTGACACATCACCTGTCCTTGGAGAAAAGAATCCAGGAAGAGATGAATAGTGAAGTAGCAAGTTTATTTGGGTGATATAAGGGGAAAGAAAGAGAGCTGTGTGCTTAGGAGAGAACAGGGCCTTCTCTAGAGTGGAGAGAGAGGTAAGTATACACGCTGAAGAGAGCTTCTGAAGAAAGGCAACCCTAGATTGGGGACATGCATACTTTGCCTCTGCCAAGTTTGTTTGTTGGTTGGTTTTAGTTGGGGAGGATAAATCAATGCCACACCCAGCTGAGTTCAGGACTTATTTCTGGATCCTCACTCAGGTGGGGATTCTGGTGGGAATTAAGGGTGTTGGGGAAAAGACCTTTGTTGGGTCCTTCAAAGCAAGTGCCCTACCCACTGTACTTCAGGTTTTCCATAGCTACTTCCCAAGGTCTGTCACAGGGTGTTGCCAGGGGACATACATTGAACTATTGATGGTTTTCTTTGATATTCTTAGTACAGCTTTTGTTCCTGTCTCAAAGTCTCACTTCCCACTGCTTCTGACTTTTCCTCCAGGCTTGAAATTCAGTCTTTCATAGGCTTACTGGGATCCTCAGGTGGGCTCTGTATTTAAAATGCCTTCAATTCTTTGCTTAGAGACAGTGGTTTTCCCAATCTATGCTGTTAGAGTTCTGCTATTTTACTGCCTGTAATATCTTTAAATATGCTATTCAGTCATTGAAGCCTCACAAAAATTTCCTCTGAAAAAAGCAAATCCAAATTACTATTTTCATGCTTACCCTTGCTTGTTTTGCCACAGAATAATGAACAGTAACACTGCATCTGTCAAGTTCTCTACTAGGTGACTAGATAACAATTTTATTTTACTACTCCACAGGATATGGGATGTGAAAATATTTCCTTTCATATCATGCTTTCTCATACTTGAGTTCAAACCAAAAACATAGGAAGAAAATGAAATCTTCAAGTTATTTTGTTAGAAATCAAAGAGAAAAACATTTCCCAAAGCAAATTCCAGATATTAGCATAAAAAAGAACCTACTGTAAATAAATATATTTCTCTCTCAAGACAGAGTAAGAGTTTGCATGCCAAACCAAATCATTTACTTATGCTTTCTTGATGATTACCATTATATATTTTTTAAATCTTTTGATTGATTATGTAACAAAGTCTATAATCTGACCTAATATACTGATACACTCTAATCTTTTCTGATCTTCAGTCATACTTGCTAAGTTTTTCCAAGAACTCTTGTGCTTTTGAAACTTTTCTCTAAGCATACTTCATGCATCACCAGGATGCCTTCTCTAGTGACTCATTCTTCAAGGAATGCTTTCACACTCTTCCAGCTCTGGTGAACTATGACTATGCTTTGGATTTCTGGGTACCTGAAAACCCATAGGAATCTTTACAAGGCTTATCAATTTTCCTTCATTGCAGAATAGAAAATAACAGTTACTTGTTCTTACTTTCCTTTACAGCATAATACAAACTCCAATCCTTCAAACATGTTTCTTCATCTAAATTTATTAAAATAATTCTCTGAAACTAAATTCCTAAAATATACCAAATATATAAAAATTCATTGATAGATATTTCTTGTTTTTGTCATTTTGTTTTTTTACATTTCTAAATAAAAAGAACGCAGCGCCTTAGAACGCTCGGCCATCCTGACTTTGACTATTTTTTTGTGTCCCACACATAGATGAAATAATCAGATATTCTTTCTCCCGACATATTTCACTTAGAATTATTTCCTCATCTTCTATTCATGTTGCAAAAGACAACTTTTTGTCTATTTAATGAAAAGTTGGTATTTCAGTGTGTAAATATGCCATATCTTATTTATCCACATAAGTGTCTTATGACATATAGACTATTTTCATATATTTTCTATTGTAAATAAAACCACAATATTATAAAAGTGTATTTTTTCTAATTATTACTTTTATGTTCTTCTGTAGAACTGAAAGTGAAATTGATGAATCATATGCTAAATCTATGTGTATTATTTTGAGAAATCTCTGTGTTGTTTGCAAAAAGACTGGACAAAATTATATTCTCACAGGAACTGATCTCTGGAATAATTAGGGTCAAGGGAAAATAAGCAGGATAAAATTAGGAAATTGTTTCAAGGGTGAAAAGTGAAAATGGAAGGCCTGACTAGCATTAAAGGTCAGGTGATAATTATTATTTTTTTCAGTTTGGGGCCACACACAGAGGTACATAGGGCTTACTCTTGGCTCTGCACTCAGGAATCACTCCTGGCTGCTCGGGGGTGCTGGGGATTGAACCAGGGTTGGCTACCTAGAAACCAAGTGCCATACCTGTTGCACTATTGCTCTAGCCCCATGTGATAATAATTTTCACATTTTGTCTTCCTTTGTCTTGAGATCATGGTGAGAAGGACCTTAGGGATAGGATATTCAGTCGGCATGTAGACTTAGTAGGAAAAAAATTCTGATTCATCCACCTCCATAGTCAGAAAGGTATGAAAAAAATGCAAATGGCTTATCTTTTCAGGATTGTCTACTTTTTGGAACCCTTTCTTTCTAATTTTTATGAGAGCTTTCCTCCCTCCCTTCTCTCCTTCCTCCCTCCCTTCCTTCTCTTCTCCCTCTTTTCCTACTTCCTCCCTCCCTCCCTCTCTCCCTCCCTCCCTCCCTTCCCTCCCCTACCTCCCCTCCTTCCCTTCCCTTCCCTTCCCTTCCCTTCCCTTCCCTTCCCTTCCCTTCCCTTCCCTTCCCTTCCCTTCCCTTCCCTTCCCTTCCCTTCCCTCCTCCTTCCTTCCCTCCCTTCCTTCCTTCCTTCCTTCCTTCCTTCCTTCCTTCCTTCCTTCCTTCCTTCCTTCCTTCCTACCTTCCTTCCGTACTGATGATTCCTTCCTTCCTTCCTTCCTTCCTTCCTTCCTTCCTTCCTTCCTTCCTTCCTTCCTTCCTTCCTCCCTTCCTCCCTCCCTCCCTCCCTCCCTTCCTTCTCTTTTTTTGGATTTGTACATTTTCATTATTTCTCTCACTTCTAATCTTTTGTGGTTGGCAGCAGAGGTCTGAGCCAGGATGTTAGTGTTCCTTATTCTCAGCACCCTTGCCAGCACTTATTCCTGTTTTGTTTTGTTCTTTTTTTTTACCATTCCTTTCTCACAAGTGTAAGGGGTAGTTTATTGCAGTTTGATCTGCATTTCACTAATAATAAGGATATCAAACACTTTTCATTTGTCTGTTGGCCATCAATGTTTCCTTTGTGTGAAGTGCCCATTCAGCTTTTCTGCCAATGTTTTGGATAGAATTGTATATTTTTGTTGTTGAATTTTGTTAGTTCTTAATGTACCTTTTATATTATCCTTTTGTCTATATCTGATGTGCAGATATTCTATTCTACTTGGTAAGACCTATTGTTGTTTTAATGATAATTTAACTGTGAAGAAACATTTAAGATTATGTTGTACATTTGTTTATTTTTGTTCATATGTACTTTATTCTTATTGCTATGGGGTTGAATATCCCAAAGACATCACTGAAGCAAATATTGTATAGTATAATATTTATGCTTTCTTGTATGTGTTTTATTGCTTCAATCCTAACATCCAAGTCTTTTCACTATTTTGAATTAATTTATGTGCACAGTGTAAAGTTGAGACCTAGTTTCATTCTTATAGTGACCATTTTGTCAGTTCCATTTTAGAAGAGACTTTCCCTTAATGGCTGTATGTATTGACAATTTTAGAAATTAGCTGTCCTTAAATGTGAGGGTTTCTTTCATTCTTTTTTTTTTTAATTTTATAAGATGGTTTACAATGAGGGTTTATTTTTGTGTTCTAAGCTCTATTCCGTTGTGCATATATATAGATTTTCCAAAACCACACTATTTTAATTTCTATAGTTTTGCAGTATGGTGTGAATTCAGGCTCCTCATGCATCTATATATATTTTAATTTAAGATTTATTTGAAATTCCAGGGTCTTTTGTCATTTTAGTAATTTGTTTTCTTGAATATTCTGTTTCCTTGAGAATTGGGAATTTGGTAAGAATTGTACTGAATGTATATTGCTTTAGCTCTGATTGTCTTTCAGAAATATGATTTTTTTCCGATTTATGATCACAGGTAATTTATGATCAGGGCTGGAGCGATAGCACAGCAGGAAGGGCGTTTGCCTTGCATGCAGCCAACCCAAGTTCGATTCCTCTGCCCCTCTTGGAGAGCTCAGCAAGCTACTGAGAGCATCCAGCCCGCATGGCAAAGCCTGGCAAGCTACCTGGGATGTATTCGATATGCCCAAAACAGTAACAACAAGTCTCACAATGGAGACGTTACTGGTGCCTGCCTGAACAAATTGATGAACAACGGGAGGACAGTGCTACTGTGCTACAGCGCTATGATTACAGAATCTCTTTTTTTGTTTTCTTTTAATAAATGTTATAAAAATTACCTTTAAAATATAACAATTCCTTGCAGTAACACTTTAAACCATTATATATGTGTGTATATGTATACGTATATATATACTTATATACATACATACCATCCTAAAAGAATGAGATATGTTTAAACTGAGTATGTTAAAAGATGTAAAATATGAAGCATAATAAAAATTGAATGAAAATTTTTAGTAATCTAGAACTTTGATTTTGAATATTGTCTAATTTCCTCAAATTACCTGGAAACTTAAAAAAAATCAATTCTCAAATCACAGCACCTAAATATTTGATTCATGATATCTAGAAATAATTCTTTTAAACTATGCTGCTGGTGAATTTATGTTGTACCTTCCAAATGACTAAGATCGGTAAAAGAATATGTTTTAAAGTAGTAGTTTTTGCTTTTTTTAATTTTTAAAGTTAGATTAAGGATGTTTATTCTAAAAGTATTTATTATATCACTTATGTGTTGAATATATATAAAAAAGATGAACTTAAAATCTATTGGGAAGGCCTAGAGTTTGGGGTGAAGAGAATAGGAAAATCATGATCAAAGAGCACATGCTTCCAATTATATTATTAAGGAATCTAATATAAAATATAGTAGCTACAGCTAATAATACCGTGTCACATATTTGAATGTTGCCAAGGGAGTAAATTTAAAGTAAATCTAAATATGTTTTCTCCACATAAAAGAAAAGATAATGTTATTGGATAAGGGTTTAGATGACTCTATGATGATAATCATTTTTCAACATATAAACATACCAAATTGACATATTATATGCTTCAGATTTACATAATTCTGCATATCAGTTTTTATCTCAAAAACTCTTAGTAGAAAGAAAAGTTTTTGAAGGAGGAAGAGGAGGAGAAGGAGGAGAAAGAGGAGGAGGAGGAGAGAAGGAAAAAGAGAAGGAGGAGAAAGAGAAGAGGAGGAGAAGAAGAGGAGAAAGAGAAGGAGGAGAAGGTGAAGGAGAAGGAGAAGTAAAAGAGAAGAGGAGGAGGAAAAGGGAGGATCAACGATTTCATTTGGATACAAATTGGTGTGTGTTTTGGGGGTGAGGTGGTAATGGAAAATTGTGTGTATAACTATCTACTACAAGATGAAATGGTTGAGATATGAATATGATCCTCTTTAAAATAATATAAAAACACTCCCAAATGCTTTCAGAAAAATCCATTCTTCTATTATTTTTAGAGTTTGAAATTTTGTAAAAACGCATTGTGGATTTGTTTGTAAGAAGCAAGCTAGGTTAATTTTCTTAGCTATAAACCTTTTAGGTCATTATTTCTTAAAATAAAATTTTACCTTTTGTCCTCAAAAGTTGAAACTAAAAAAAATATCGTCAATTCCAAAGTATGTTCAACTGTATCTGTTCAAATTGAAGTCATTACTTTCTTTCTACAAATTTACACTTGTAAACTTTATGTTCTCCATTAAAACTTCCTTTCTCTACTCATTAAGCCACTCTTTATGGCATACTCCCCAAACCAGATTTCAGGCCTTCCCACTTAAATTATTTTCTATTACCTATTCTTCTACAAAGTAGAATAAATATGAAATCCAACATTCTTTATGTGGCCTGACTAATGTTAACTGTATTTAGAAAGAAAATCTCTGTTGAATGAGCAATATTTCTTCTCTTCACGAAACATCAAAATATGTAATTGGTATGTTGGAGTAAAAATATGGTAGTGGTGATGGCTGTTGTTAGGTGACATCATATGTTGGTTTGGTTTCTAGAATCTGTGGTGAACTAAATCTCTCCAGTCCTTTTCTTGAGTCAACTGCTGTCAAAACAATCATTTTTGTTCTAATATGTGTCCTTTTTTTTGTAGTTACTTTTTATTAGAGGGGCATAGTTAATGGTACTCTAGGGCCACCAGGGGTAAATTTGGTGGTACGTAAGAGCCACATACTAGGGAGATTAAACATGAATTTTCATGCATTCTAGGAATGTATTCCAGTGCTTGCAGCAATTTTTCCTATCTCAGCTGTAAGTTTAATAAAATAAAATCAATTTAAGTTTTTAAATTAAGATATATAGAAATAAAGATAAAATATTTCTAAAGATATTGTATATAAAATTAAAATGTAGTCTGTGCGAATATATACCAACTTTTGATGCAAATATAAAAATGTAAAACAACTACATATCGTTTATGCATATTAAAATGGTACTACTTTAATAAAATATGTAACTAAATTCATTTCACCCATTCTTTTAACTTTTTCTTAGCTGATTTCTCGAGGATTTACATACCAGACTTCTTTTGATAGATCTACTTCTCAATATTATCTTCAGTCTTTCTGTCACCATAGCTTGAGTATGTAATAATTTTCTAACTGGTTTCTAACATTTCTACCTCAATTCAACTTTCTTTTTTTAATAATGATTATTCTTTTTATTTGTATTTTATTTTTTTTTTATTTTTTGCTTTTTTGGGTCACACCGTGTGATGCACAGGGGTTACTCCTGGCTCATGCACTCAGGAATTATGCCTGGTGTTGCTCGGGAGACCATATGGGATGCTGGGATTCGAACCTGGGTGGGCCCCGTGCAAGGCAAACACCTTAACCACTGTTCTATCACTCCAGCCCTTCAATTCAACTTTCATCTATCACTTTACAAAGTTATATTCATAACGCAAAATTCCACCTCTTGAAATCCTCCAATGATTCTTTACTATTTCCCCAACATGAACTTTTAATGATTTTAAGCACTCTGAGTCACCTCTATAAATTTTGTCTAAGAAATCCTCTTCAAATACTCGGTTGGAACTTTATTTTTTATATTCTTGCTGATAGGCATTCACCCTAGTGTGGTCTTCCTTCACTTGGTTTCCACACTCTTCAGTATGGGCTCAGATTATTTCTTCTCTCTTAAATTGCTTTTGATCATCCCAATATGTCAATCAAATTTTGTGTTTGACCAGGACCAAATACTCATTGCAAACATATTTGAAAATTAAAACTGCAAGAATCTTTGCTTCTTAAATGTGGTACTATAATAATTGGAAGAACCAAATTGAAGTATAATATCACTATATTCAAAACGTACTTTTGAGGAGACATTGGCACCCTATTTTAAAAATTTCTGGCTTACTTAGTTATGAAGGTTTTGCTGAAGTGAAACTGTCCATTTGATCTTTGGAAAAAAGACTGAAGACTTTGGAGCCCAGTTAGGCTAATTATCTAAATGCAAATATTCAGCTGTATCACTATCTAAATATTTGACAAGCAACACATTGTTTTTTAAACAATTGCTCAGGGCAAGGAAAGAAATTACCTGCAAATTTTCTCAGAGTGCAAAAGGTAAACATAATCAACATAAAAAATATATAATACACTTCTGATTTAATTTAGGTTCTGAAGTTTTCTTTTTGGGGACCACTAGACAGTGTTATGTAGCTCAATGTTTCTTAATATGATTATAATAATATTCTAAAATCTAAAAGACCCCATAAAAACATTATAAGTGATGCCACTTTACTTTCACAATTACTTTCAAACCGAGGTAAAACTGTCTATTATTTTATGTCTCTGGGAAACATTTAGTTTATTTAATTTTATGTTATTTATTAAACCCAAGAACTGCTTAATTGTTTATGTGCACATAATTATGTGAACAGCACAAAATTATTTATTTACACTAATAAACATAGTCCATAAATTTAACACTTATCAAGTCATAAAAAAATTTTTTTGGCTTTGAATTTTATATATCTCAGTTAGAGTTCAAAGTTTAACTCAAGAGTATCTGTATAAATAAAAATTATAAAGGGTCTTCACATCACATGATTAGAAAATTGCTTCATTTCCTCTTCTTCTCCTCATATTCACTGTCACCCTTCTTTTTCCCTCTTACTTTTCTTCTTATTTTCTTGATTTCTCCTTCTCTCTCTTCTCTCTTGCATCATCCTTCTACTGTCTTTACTTCTTCCTCTCATCAATCATCTCCATTTCCCTTTTGATTTAAAAAATGCATGCTATAAAGTCTGAATACCAAAATATTTTTGTTTTATAGATTTTTTTGGTTCCACTCGTAAAATCTCTTGTGAAGATATAATGTTAAATGCAGACCAAAACCAGTCAGCACTTTTCTTATTATCCTAGATCATAAGAGATGAATCTTTCTGTATGAACAAATTAAACAATTTTGTATGAAAACAATGTGTTATATTTTTGAAAATATGATTTTTAAATAATTTCCAGTTTCAATTTCTTTAATTTAAAATACAATCTGGTTTTAAAATTCATGTCCCTTTTTTTAACCCTTAAAATTGACAATTGTTCAAGAATTTATTGTTTGTGTGCCTGTCATCGTGTATAAGGTGGTGTGTGTGCCCCTCTGAATATATTAACTTTACTGATAAAATTTAAGTCTAATAGTTAGAATTTTAACATTATCATTGATATTTTAAATTCCCAATATTTTGACTAAAGGTGTGAATTGAAAAAAAGGTAAACTTTGCTTTCTTACCACATCACATTCACAATGCCACAAAATCAAATTTAAAATTTAAGAACAGAAACAAAAAGGGAGAAGTGACTTTCGTCCACTTGAAATACTTCACTCAGGACTTACATAACTTCGATCTTTCTCATTTTTCCTTTGGGACTGTTCCATGGCAGGAAAAGGGGGCAAAGGAAAACTTTTGTTACTGCAAAGTTAATGTGTGAGGTCAGCCTTTCTTGCCAATAAGGTCACAGACCAATGCCACCTTGACTCTCATTTTAATGACTTGGGCAGTTACTCCTTTTGAGGAACGTTCCGGTAACTGGTGTAGAAGGATGATGAGAAAAAAAAAAAGAGAAAAAGCGGGAAGATTTTTAACTATGATGTAATGCTAAAATTTCTCAGACATGTAAGTTTTTAAGTTCCATTTTTTAAATAAAATATATAATAAAGCTGCAAAACATCTTGAGACTGACTGCTCTAATGCTTAAGGAAATAACTGAACGCCAACTATTAGTTTGCTAAGTTTTATCTGTAAAGAACAAAAGCATATCTTTTTTGAGGTTAACCATTTCATCAGTTCTAACCATTTCATCAATCCTATGTCATTAGCATATTAACTGACATGTAGAAACCTCCAAGTTAACAGTCATAACTCTTTCTGTGCAAGATAAAGTGATCAATATATGCAGATGTTGATTTTCAAAGATGGATGCTTACAACTTGTATGTACTGGATAACCTCACTAAAACATAAAATAAAATGATAAAAGTCATTTTTTAAAAAAGAGTTCAAAATCTGACACATTAGTTTCCAAAAAAGGAAGAATTCATATCTTCAAATAAAAATATCACTCTCTTCTGTTCTTTATTTAGTGCTCAAATAAGAAGACATGATGTGTATCTTTAGTGTTTGCCATTGTGTACTGAGGGGGAAAAAAACCTGCATTAGAATATACGCATGGAGAAAATTGTATGAGAAAGTATAATGAGGTGAAAACTACATTCTTTACCTGAACTCTATGTCAATTGTTTTCTCATTAATTTTGTAGCCCTAAGCACTGTTTCTTCTCAAAAGACATCGTGAAATTCTTCCAGCTTTTGAAAAAAAAAACATGTTTTACTTTCTTGAATTTTAGATCTAAACGAAATGCAACACCTGAATAATTAGAAGATGGTGATCATCCTAGGAAATGAAGCATATCAGAGTAATCAGTTGAGTGTCATACATAGCCCTAGAATTGAAAGTTTCTGCTCCAAAAGAGTTTTTTAATTAGTGGGTTCTATGGTTTTTTAGGGGGCATTGTTATTTGGGCTGGGTAAATTGCCCTTATTCCATGACAGAAAAGTACCTCCTGTTTTCCAAACAAGTTTCTTTCCTAGTTGCTTTTATTTTTGACACCTTTTTCTTTCAATTTCGTTTTTTAATTGAGTCGCCATGAGACAAACAGTTACAAAGCTGTTAACGGTTGGGTTGTAGTCATACAAAGTTCTAACACCCGTATCTGCCAGTATACATTTCCCAGCACCAATATTCCCAGTTTCCCTCCTGCCACCCTCCCCAAGCCCCACCTCCTGCCTGTCACTCAGACAGGCACTTTCTCTCTCTCTCTTTTTCTTTCTCTCCCTCTCTCTGTCTCTTTTTGTCTCTCTGTCTCTCTCTCTCACTCACTCGTTCTCTCTCTCTCTTTTTGGGATGTGCAATACAGATAGATATATAGATACTGAGATGTTATCTTGTTTTTTCCTTTACCTATTTTCAGCAATATTTCTTATCCAGAGTGTTCATTTCCAAGTATCTTTATTATAGAGGTCCCTTCTCTCTCCCAACTGATTTCTTCCCCCTCACTGAAGCAGGCTTTCAACTGTGGACCAATCCTCCTGACCCTTGTTTCCACTGTCCTTGGGTATTAATCTCATATTGTGCGTTTTTTTTATATCCCACAAATGAGTGCAATCTTTCTATGTCTGTCCAAGCTGTCTTTTATAAAACCTGAGAAAGTCTGTATCACTACAAATACCCTACTTAGCTAAAGACAAAAGTTGTTTCAGCCACATGTATAACTGACTCTGAACTATTAAAAATGAGCTAGTGTCATGATGCAAGCAAAGACGTCCTCTCTGAGCAAGATTAAGTGACCATTTTCTAAGCATTAACTGAATTAAACAGAAAGATCAGCCACTATAATCAGACATTCAAATGAACGATGAAGAACTTCTCAACCCCAGTTGATGTTATTACCCAAGTTATAGCTACGGCAGACCTATAGAGTATAAGAATCTCCCTGAGCTCATCACACAAATATCTGTTGTATTCCTTTATGCAAGAAATGGACTAGACGTGAAAGAGATCAGAGTCTACTCCATTGAAAATAGAGTCCCAAAACATCAAGTAACTAGGAATAAACTTAATGAATGATGTAAGATATGCATGCCTTGTAAACTATAAGTCACTTAAGAAAGAATATGACCTTAGTAAATTAAAACGTATTCCATGGTTATTAACTGAAAGAATCAATATTGTACAAATGATAATTCGACTTAAATTATTGTATGGAATCAAAGCAATCCACATCCAAATTCCAATGACATTTTCATGGACTTAAACCAATCATTAACAATTTTTTTATGGAATCATAAAACATCTCAAATAACCAAAACTATACCATGGAATACAAAATTGAGTTATCTTATTACCCAATTAAAAATTATAATACAAATACCTATTGATCTAAATAGCATTGTACAGATCAAGTCTATAACCTGTGGGTTATAATGGAATACCCAAAGTCAAATCATAGATCTATGGTCAACTAGTTTTCAGTATGGGAGATGAGTACATGAAGTAGAGTTAAGATAGCCTATTGAATAAATGACAACCAATTTTCACACCAAGTAAAAAATTAAATTGAAACTATGTGACACTTACACAAAAGTCAATTCGAAGTGGATCAAAGATAGGACCAGAACCTGCAAAATACTTTGAGGAAAACGTGGGCAGAACACTTTAAGACTTGGACTTCAAAGATATTTATAATGATATGACTCTGTTGACAAATGCAACAGAAATAAAAATAAATAAATGGGACTACATCAAATTAAAGTTTCTGGATGACAGAGGAACTATAATCTAAAACCTAAAGACACCCACATGAAAGAGAGAGAAAATAAATAGGCACTTCTCTGAGGAACAAAGATGAACAGGCAATAGGTACATAAAATGTGCTCATCGTTACTGATTATTCATGAAATCCAAATCAAGATGAAAACGAGATACATCTCACACTAGTGAGAATGGTACATATTAAAAATAGTAAGAGTAATCTGTGTTGACTCAGATGTAATAAAAAGGAATTCTTATCCACTACTGGTGGAAATGTGGTCTGGTTCAACCCCTGTGGAAACAACATTCTCAGGAAAATAAGAATAGAGCTACAATCTGACCCAGACATTTCACTTCTTGGTATCTACCTCCCTGACACAAATTATTTATCAAAAGGATATATATATCATTAAATTAATACAAGATTTAGTACAATATTTTTGATGTGGAATTGACCAAGATGTCCAATATCAGATGAGTAAATGAGTGAATAATGAAACTTTAGTATATGGTATATATACATAATAGAATACTATTCAGTCACACAGAAGAATGAAATCATGCAACTCCCTGCAAGTTGGATGAAACTGGAAGATATCATGTTAAACAAACTAGGTCAGAAGAAAGATGAATCCTGTATGATCTCATTTATTTGTGAAATATAGAATAATAGTAGGAGGAAATTCAAGGTATCAAAGGGGGGGTCCTAGATTAGTCTGGTCCCTAGATTATAGAACTATAGAGGATATTAAAGAAATGAAACAGAGAGAGAGAGAGAGAGCAAGAAAACGATGAAAGATTAAAAGGGACAGAAAGCAGAGACTCAGATGCTTTGGTGGTGTAGAGCTTTTGTATAACTATGTTTCCAAACCACAGAATTAATAAAACTGAAAGCATGAGCTCAAACTATAGCAGCTAATCTTTAAACATGTGTGTGCCAAGGAAGCAGAGTGGGGTTTGGGAGGGATCCTGGGGATACGGGTGAAGGAAAGTTTGCAGTGGTGGTGAGATTGATGTAGGAACATTGCATGCCTAAAACTTTATTATTAACAACTTTGTAAATCACAGTGCCATAATAAAAAATTAAATATTATAAAAAAGAGAATCTCCCTGAACTGGATGTATGCAGAGGTAGTGCTTGGAGAGTTATCTCTCTACCTCTTTACTTTCTACAAATAATGAATCTTTCTTTAACAACTCCCAGGGTCTGATGGTGGACTCCACATGGTAAACCCTCTATGTTGGGTAAAACACCTATTAAAAAAATTGGAAGAAAAAACTGGTCCTTACTACCCAAGTAAATTGCATTAATGATACAATAATTCTTTTTAGAGAGTAAAAGAAACATTTGATTCCAGCACAAAATAAAATACTAACGCTTGCTTTTAAATTACAGACCAATTTTGGTTTCCTAAATAACATAAATTACACAGGGTTATACTGTGAGTACATAAGGGAAATTGTGTGACACTCTACATAATCACAGAGAAAGTCACTGCTTGTGTGGTAAAATATAAAAGACATCTACTAACTTTTCCAAAAGTATTTTTGCTGCCAGCCTTTGATAATAACAGAAATTTCTTAACATCCTTTTGGAATGCTATGTGTAAATTTCTGTTAAATGCAAATTTATTACCTCACTACTCTTAGTTATCCATTACTTACTCTTTTGATCCATTATCACTCATCATATAAGAAAAAATTATTTGCTACTTATGGCAGTCTAGGTGAAAGTGGAGATATTTGGTCAGAAGCAAAGAAAATAGCAAGTCACTGGTACTTAGGTCACAAAATGCTGATAGAGTGACAGGCAAGTGAATGGAAAGGGGAGGGTTCAATAATTCTGGCATAAATATACTTAAGCATCCGTTACTAGATTCCTAAATTATAAAACCATGTCTTCCTTTTAACAGATACCAAAACACTATATTTTGCCACCATTTGTAGCCATCCTGTGTTTTATTATCATGGTGGTAGATGCATATTTGTAATCTACTTTAAATTCTATAGGCATTATTCTTAGAAGACAACTATCTGGTGAATGCGATGTTCAGTAGTGAGTTTAATGCAATATATGCACATGTTGATTTCCAGTGATGCACAACTTAAATAAGATTACAGTGTAATGTCAGTTTAGCTTTAGAAAGGAGAACTTCTCAGTATTTCTCCATTTCCTACCTAAAATCCTGTCTACCAGTTCTGTTGTAATGCTTAAGAAATAAATGAGTAAAACCAATCCATGGTAATGGCTACACTGAAATTGTAGCAAATGTGAAATGGGACTGATTCTTTTATTTTTATATAATCCCAGCGAGAGATTTAAAAAATTTAGAATTGAATCTCTCTCCTGACTAGTTATCATGGCAAATTTTATGGAATCACACTGTTCTGTTACATAGACTACTTAAGGATTTTTTTGTTTGTTTTTTTTTGTGTCTGGCTGCCTGACTAACTTTGAAAAAGGTAAGGAATCTTTTGTCTGCCAAAGGCCATTTGGATATTTATAGCATCCTTTGCTGGCTATGCCTTACAGGTAGGCAAGGGGAAGCAAACATCTGTCCTATCGTGTTCCTGGCAGAACACTTGACTTCAATGGTCTAGTACAGGCCAGCACCAGAATTCGTCAGCTCTTTTTCCCCCTGAGATTAATTCATTTTTTGGATAATATTTGATATCATCTTAAATATTTTTCTCTATATCCTCATCCTCTATCTTACCATCTCTGTTTGTGTTACATAATACAAAAGAAACACGAAAAAAATGAAACTATGAGAAACAAGAAAGGGAAGAAAGAAGGTAATGGAAACAAGATAGGTGTGGATGCAGGACAATACAAGTGCAAAAACGTTTTGGCTGGTAGGCTATTTATTTCACGAGGAACGGGTTGCACACTTGGGGCCTTGTTTTGCTAAATTGTTGAGTTGAGAAAGTTGGGACTAAAAAGCAGCAAAGGCAAAAGGATAGCTTCAGGGTTATGCCAGCAGTGTTGTGTGCCTTTGATCTCATTACCACTCTTCCAGAATGGAATTCTTCATGATTGTATCATGCCAACTGATTCTTTTGCTTACAAAGTAAACGTGATTAAATGTGAATATGCTTTTTTTTTCATGGGGTGTTCTACAAAAGATAGCTGAACATGGGAGCTGGATTTCATGAAAGTCTTAATTTATGCTATTCAGATAATGTTATATGACCTCAAATTCTGCTTTCAACAACAGAAATTGAACAAGTCCCTCTAGCTTTTTTAGAGATACTATTGAGAAACTGTTTACTCTGTGAAAGCACATGATTTCATGGGTTATTAGCCATGCATGCAGCTACAGTACAAAAACTGCCCAGCCAGCAACTTTTCTAAACAGGTCTCTGGAACAGCTCAATTGTCCTCTGGTCTTTTGTGACAGCACTGTTTCACTTGCTCTTTAATGCAAGGCCTGGAGGCCTATGTTTTGACTACAGAGGATATCGAGTTTCTGTACACAGGGCTACTTTTTTCAAACTAATTTTTTTCTCAGTCTACAATCATACACAATGGTTTGCGTATCAGGTATAGTCTGTATTATGCATGTTTCTGTTCTTTAGTTCATAGAATCTAAACACATTAGCACTCAATAAATATTGAATGAGTATACTTGGAATTGGAAGTAAAGCAAAGCCTGGAGACTTTTCCCACCACCAGTGTTCCAGGTTTAATATGTAAAGATGTTCCAACAGCATTTCGAAAATGTTCACAAAGAAGTCATTGATAATTCACGTGTCAGTGCCATCAGTACAAGATGAGAAAGAGGGAACTCAGAGAAAGATTGATTTGAGAATCATGAGATGGGCTGGCTTTTCTTGATTCGTATATAAAATGTATTCTAATGTTGCAGAAATCAAAAGGTCTAAACCTTTGGTGTCATTAATTGGTTGTGACTTATCACAGTGCGGGGGAATGAAATGGAGGATACGTTATTTTCAACTGGTTCTAGGCTACTGATGGCTCAAGAAAGGAAGTTGGGTCTTCCTTAATGTTATTTTGTTTGCTTGTGAGACCACACCCAGCTGTGCTCAGGGCTTGCTCTTTGCTGTACACTCATGGATTACTCATGGTAAGGTTCAGTGAACTACAGGAGATGCCAGGGAATGAAAGTCGTTGGCTGCATGCGAAGCAAGTGCCTTACCCACCGTATTATCTCTCTAACCAAGAAATGTAAAGTTTTTTGTTATATACTTGGGTTTTTAAAACCCAAAAAATCCGAGACAGGAGAAATTGTACTTGTAAAACAGGACCCATAATTTTTCAAAATAAAAAATGTTTAGCTGATACATTCCTTGAAAGTTTGCCTTACATAACTGGGGCAGGACATGGACAGGAGAGAATTGGGACACTGGCGGTGGATGAGGTGCTTAAATGATGTATACATAAAACTATTATTAACAGTATAATAAATAATGTTATCGCATTAAAAATATGAAAGAAATCAGAGTGCAAGCTTCTCCGCTAGAGAAGGGTATAAATAGATTGTTGTTCGAGTAACATCTTAAAAAGACATGTTGGTTCTACTATTTCCCAAGAAACGGACTGGTAGTCTCCTCATTTCCCCGACACTAATCACCTGCCTATCTGTCTGCCTGATTGATAACTACAAAGTTCTGAGAAAATGGTCTCTGACTCTCTGGGGGATGAGAAATCTAGAGTTCAATACTGTTCAATTACTCCCAATTCTGTGGGAAAAAGTAATCCTGGCATTGCAGTTTTTGTTGAATAATTGAAGCTATTTTCTGCTTTAAAAGAAACGTGTAAAACTAGGGCCTCTCTTTACTTCTAAGTTAGTTGTCCAGTAGATGAAGTAAAGACATCACTGAAATGTGATTTTTAAAAATATCATAAAATGAGAACAATTACAGATGTCAGGAATACAGCTCAGTGGTGGTGAACATGACTCTCGATGAAGACCCAGATTTGATGGCTGGCACTGAAAAACTAAAAGGTAGTATTGTGACTGGAGAGCTAGTAGCACTGTAGCACTGTCCTCCCGTTGTTCACCGATTTGCTCGAGCAGGCACCAGAAACGTCTCCCTTGTGAGACTTGTTGTTACTGTTTTGGGCGTATCAAATAGGCCACGGGGAACTTGGCAGGCTCTGCTGTTCGGAGAGCTAGTACTATGAGTAATGCAGTAGTAAGGTGCTGCCCTGTACTCAGCTTACCCAAGTTTAATCTCTAGCATTGCATATAGTCCTCTACTTTGACCAAAAGTGATCCCAGAGCACAGTGTCAGAAATAAGTCCCGAGCACTGCCCAAGGTACTCCTAAAACCAAAGGGGGAGCAATCACTGGCATAGTATTGTAGTTTAGTATCAGTTAAGTGGGGTCTAGAATCAATGCCAGAAAGAAACAGAATTCTGTTTAAAGGAAAACTAACTTCAATGCAAATGAATTTAAAATAAAATTCTCTGTTCATTGGCTAGGATGAAAATTGGATGAAAGTTATGTGACAAAGGGGACTATCATTTAGAAATCTTGGGGAGTTAGAATAATTTAAGCAAAGGCTCTCAAAGCCACCTTTATATCACACCTATTTTGGATAAAAAAAAATGAACAACCACATTAGAGAGTCCTAGTGATACATAATAAGGGTTGAATATCATGAACTATTAAGAATGATATTGAAATAAAGATTTCTTGTCAGTTCACACTACCCAATGCTTTTTAACTTGTTAACAGAGTATGATTTTGTGGTAACTGATTATTTACATTTATTTTTCTTTTACATTTTATCAAGAAATGGGAATGTATTCTTTATGGGTAAAACCCAAGTATATGTTTTAAGAAAGTATGTAAAATGAACAACTATGAAACTACCCCCAGGTCAAGAAATGAGCATCCCATAAATCCCTCTGCTTTCCCCATCCAATTACACCATGCTCACGAGATAATGGACTTCTGAATCATCAATTGTTCATTTTGCTTTGTAGTTTCATTACCTCAATATGCACTTACAAACTATATTTTTGCTTTTATGCTTTTAAACTTTATATCTAAAAAGATTGTTTTGTGTCTGGGGGAATAAGGACAGTTTGATTTTGTGTAAGAATCTAGGGAAAATGGTTGTCATGAACAAAGTGCCCTGACATTTCATATGATATCTTTGGGGAAAAAAGGAGAGTGAGCTATTCAGCAGAGCCCAAATCAATTTAGCAATCATCCAACTCCCAAAAGGAAAATTCCAGTAGTCTCCTTGGCAACAAATTTAGTAAAGAGCCTATTAAAATCTTCTGATCTATTACTAACAGTAAGTTAAGATTCTTAGAGAGTTCTCATAATTTATTTGAGAAAAAGTAGGTCATTAGAATTGTGTAAAACTTAGGAATATATCTCATATTTTGAGTATATTTATAAAAAAGTAGTGTCTTATTTTCTTCTATCAAAATAATTTACTTTAAGCTATAGAAATAAAATTTTAGGCACATGACTCTAAGATTCAAAGTAATTTCACAAATACACAGTATGAATACAACCATATAAAAACGTGCAGATGTTAAAAAGCCAAGAAATATTACACAAGCAGAGTATTGCCTAAATAAAATTTTTGTGAACAAAATTATTGGTACCGCCCATTTAAAATGATAAGAAAAGTTGGGAAAACTAATTATTTAAACTGCTTTATGATTTAGTAATGTAGCACTGCAGTACTTTCCTCCTGTTGTTCATCAATTTGCTCGAGCGGGCACCAATAACATCTCACAACAAACTGTGAGACCCGTTGTTACTGTTTTGGGCACATCAGATACTTCACAGGTAGCTTGCCAGGCTTTGCCGTGCAGGTGATATACTCTCGGTAGCTTGCTAGGCTCTCTGAGAGGGGTGGAGAAATCCAACCTGGGTCAGCCCCTTGCAAAGCAAACACTCTATCTGCTATGCTATCGCTCTAGCCCAATAGCACAGCAGTTAGGGTGGTTGCCTTGCTCAGCGCTGACATGGCCAACCTGGGTTCGATTCCTCTGCCCCTCTCAAAGAACCTGCAAGCTACCGAGAGTATCTCGCCCTTACGGCAAAGCCTGGCAAGCTACCCCTAACGTATTCTATATGCCAAAAACAGTAACAACAAGTCTCACAGTGGAGACATTACTGGGCCCACTAGAGCAAATTGATGAACAACGAAAGGACAGTGCAGTAATTTAATAAGACAAAAATTAAATACTAAAAAACTAAAAACTAAGCAGAAAAATTTCATATTGGGACAGGAGCGATAGAACAGCAGGTAGGGCATTTGCCTTGCAGGTGGCCAATCTGAGTTTGAATCTCAGAATCCCATATGGTCTCACAAGCACCACCAGGAGTAATTCTTGAGTGCAAAGCTAGTAGTAATCCTCATGCATCACCTGGTGTGACCCAAAAAAGAAAAAAAATACCCCAAATTTTAGCAATATTCACATGAATAAATAATAATTTATAACTTGCAGAAAATAAAATAAAAATACGAGACAGGATTATGCTTGACCAGAATAAATATATAAAGTATGGATAATTTACTAGCAATCTTCAACTTTTTCAGACACAACTAATGACAAAAGATTAATTAGAGTAACGATCTCCATTCTTCCCCATAAAGTCAAAGTAGCTTAGAATTTATGATATTTCAATTCAAATTAAACGAAGGAAAGATTTTGAAGATGTAGGAATTATTCAAAAACAAAAGGCTGTGTCCTCTGTAAGTTGAGGAAAAGAGAAATCTGGTTTCTCTTCATTCATTCTAGTCTTGTAGGACTAGGCCCTTACCATTACAACTTCATATTACCTATATTGTCTTCTTAAAAGCCTTATTTCCAATTACTGTTATATGGAATTTGGATTATAAAAGGTATCAACTTAAGAATTTGGGGTCTGGAGACAGAATTCATTCCGTAATAAAATGCTCTGTATATGTGTATATTTAAAAGTTTTAAGTTTGATACAATATATGTAAATACACAAATGTATAGATTTATTGAAAGAACTATATGTAGTTTATATATAAATAATTTAAAATTATATTGAAAGCTGTAACAAATAAACCACTTTTTAATTTTTTTATAAAATGCACTTTAAATTTTTGTAATAAGCATTCTAGCAATATTCAATATTATGAAAAATAAATGTATAAAATGTTAAATAATTTTAAACATTGTGGACTCTTTGGAACATGAGATTGTTTCTTCTCACATAAAATTATTTATTAAAGGTAAGTTTTGATTCATATCTTAGCACTGATTAGTAAACAAATATTTTACAGTCTTCTAAGTGCCCTTTAAGATCACAACATTTTACCAAGAATAACCATCATTCAGACTACTAAGAACATAAATTAACTTTGGAAAACACAGAATCTTAAAATACCTACATATTGTGTTTGAGTTTTTACACAAAAATTACATTTGTGAAAGTAATCAACATTGCTATATGGAAATATTTTTTATAAAAAATCTACATTTGAATAAGGCATTTGGTTCATTGAATTCTGAAAAACAATTTTAAATTGTTTTACTGCAGAAACGTAAGTCAATGTAGTTCTCTTTTATCACCATTATTATCACCAAACTAACACTAATAACAAATGTTATTGATGAAAATATTATTAGTTACTTGACTTTCTCTGAAGCTTTTTCAACTGTCCAATACCTTGGTCTTCATAGGAATAGTGTTAAACCTTTTCATCTTGCCTAATATGGGAAGATTTCTCATTCCTTAGCACCAGAGAATTTTAATTCTTTCTATGCCTTATTCACAGTAGAAAATGTTATAGTGTATAAATAGTAAACATTAACTAAAATAAGTACTCATGTGAAATAATGAATCAAAGAGACATATAGAAGCCTTCTTAAAATTATTTTCTTACTTTCTTTGTGTTATACTAGATAATTCAATTGTTTCCATCAACTGTATAAGCAATTTTCCAATATTATCTTTTCAAGGGCTGTAACAATAGCAGAGCAGGTAGGGCATTGGCTGGGGCCGACCAGCCAACCCGAGTTCAATTCCTCCGCCCCTCTTGGAGAGCCATGCAACTTACTGAGAGTATCTCGCCCATATGGCAAAGTCTGGAAAGCTACCTGTGACATATTCGATATGCCAAACACAGTAACAACGTTACTGAGCCCACTGGAGCACATCAAATACGTCCTGGGTAGCTTGCCAGGCTTTGCCATGTGAGCAAGATACTTTCAGTACCTTGCGGGGCTCTCCAAGAGAGGCAGAGGAATCAAACCTGGGTTGGCCTGGTCGACCCAGTGCAAGGCAAACTCCCTACCCACTGTGTGATCACTCCAGCCCAGTGTGGATATGGTCATTAATAAAACAGCTAAAGAGCTTGCACAGAAAATAAAAATAAGATACAAAGTGAAACAAATTAAAACAATTTAAGAAAAACAAAAGGTTTTTATCCTATAAAAGGTGTTTAAATAGACAGGGATAGTAAAAGCAGTTAGAAAGCACATCAACACTCAATTGGTAAAGAACAGAACCTGGAGTATTTCAGATAGTTTATCGGAAGATACCCTCAAAATACAAAGTCCTGACAGTTTCCTATTCTTTTTTTTTTCTAGTGCTGCCCTAAATTTAAAATTCCCTAAACAGTCTTATTCTATGCTTTCCCTGTATGCATTTACAGCTGACAGTTATTTGTTTTCCATTCTTTCCATTCCTTCCTGATATTCTGTTCTCCCTCCCTCCCTCCCTCCCTCCCTATAGCATTAATGGTCATGATTGCCAAAACCTCACTATTTCCTTTCTCTTGACTTAAAGCAGTCGACCATTCTAATGTAGTATGAAGTTGAACTAGCTGGATTTCTATGCATTTACTTTACAAGTGGCTCCATATTTTATAAGGAAAAATCTAAAGTACTCTTTTAGTAAATTTTAGAATCTTAGCAGTAGTTAACTGTTTGTGAGCTGAGCTACCATCTCATTACACCCTGAATGACACCCCCCTCTGTTTCATAGCTTACTTGTTAATTTTTTAATAAAATGGAAGGCAATCTTTGCTCTTTCTTAAATAGACCTATTTCCCAGCCTTACTCACATGTTATGAAAGACTGCAATGTTACAAAGGTTTCCTTCCTTAATACTTTCTCCTGGTTGGCTAAGAGAATTGAGCTTTTATTTTTTTCTTTCAGAATTGAGCCGGATCCATTCCCCTGCCCTTCATTGGGTACAGTGCTATACTTAAAGGTGGCCATGTGTACCTCAGTGCAATCTCCTTCAGTTCTTCTGAGCTCTCTGAGCCTTTCAGCACAGGAATATCAGGAAAAAGATGAAGATTTGTAGATGCGTTTGACAGGTGGCTGCAGATTTTCTCTGTGGTTTAGAATCTGGAAATCTAATCTCTCATGCCAGCCTACATACAACCATTATAAGTTCAGCAAAAGTTTAGTTGGCTTCTTTTTACCTCCTTCGATGGCAGGTATAAGCCTCCTCCACTCTTCTGCACAGAGTAAGAACAGCTGTGGAACTATTCTCTCCTGCAAAGGATTTGTCATTTTCTGAAATTTTATTTCCTTTTCATTACATTTTCAGCTCTCTAAAGGATTAAGTGCAGGACTTTGTGCTTTTGAATATTATCCAGCTTCTTTTAAACATTAGGACAAAGATAATCATTTGGGGGGATTATATCATAACAAAAATAAAAGTCCCATATATTTTTATAAAATCTTTGATAACTTCGCATTCTTATATGCCAAATGATTGCATAGAATCTTTATTTCTAAATAAATATTTTCTTGCAAAATCACATTTTTGTATACCAAGTTAATTTTTTTTAGTTAAAAACTTTGACAATAAAGACTGAAGAGATAATGCATTGAAGTACTCACTTTGCACGTGGCCAATTTGTGATCCTTCTCACAAATTGGTGAGAAGGTACCATATACGGTTCCCTGAGTACTTTCAGAAGTGATTCTTGAGCACTACCAGGCATGGCCCATCCACCCATAGTCCCCCTCCCCCGCCCCCAAGTAACAATGGTAAAGCATTCGATTGGGTAAAGCAAAACATTTAATTATCTGCTTCTTCTTGATCCATATTTACTCTTAAGTGGATACCCACCCAAGTTATTAGAGTCTTCACAGTGTAAAAGTATTGCTAAGTATTGCTAAGTAAGTATTGCTAAGTAAAAAGTATTGCTAAGTAAGTATTGCTAAGTATAAAAGTATTGCCAGTATTGCTAAGAGCAATAATTAATGACAGTTGAAATTGGGGCTATTTATATAAGGTACAATAATTTCTTACCAATTTATTTATTTATTTATTTTATATAAGGTACAATAATTTCTTACCAATTCATATGCAGATAAAAATATCTACCGATCTTAATTAGGCTAGGTGATTTTATATAGATGATTTTATTAGTATCTCACAACTGCCCTCTGAACACTTCACACACTATTAAATAGAGACCTAGCAGCTCTTAATTTTATAAATGAATAAATTCATTAAAAACTTGAGATAGGTTACATAAGCATTGTCAGTCTTCTAGCTCTAAGTCAATATTTTTTCCCTGCAGACTGCCATCACGCTGTCAGAAATAATGTGATTTGAACATGTTTTTCAACATGTAATGATTTTAGAACTAGAATTGTTGTCTTAATAATGTGAGTAGAGAATGAAACATGTTTTCATAATGTCTTTTCAGTTGTTCCTTTTCCAAATGTGTTGTGATAATTATTTCTGGAAAGTGTAATATCCTTATACGTCTCATATTATTTATTTGTGTCTTAAAGTCTTCTTATCGCTAGGGCACTCAGACATTATAAAGAGATGAATTTACTACGTGTATAGAATTGATATGGGTAGTAAATTGTTTAATAAGTTTCATGAGGACAGAATAGCATGTGTATCTAAGATCATCCTATGGGCTTCTTGATAGCATTCTAATATAGCTTTCACACTTACTTGTGGATAAAGAACCAACGATTCATGCTATCATCAAAGGAGCTACACAATTTTATTCTGCCAGTTTTCCAATCTTACCATCTTCTGTTCTTTATTTTCTAGTAATTTTGATCCACTCTCTTTTTGTTAAATATAGAGACAAACTTTGGTGTGATGCTAGAAACGAAAGACTCAGAGCAGAAAAACAGATTTGAGGAATTTCTATCATTTTGAAAAAATTCTAAAGTGTTTTTAGCTCAGTGTTCTATCCTTGTCTATTTGGGGAATAGATTAGAATAAGTGATACCAAGTATCTTTACAAAAAATACATATATATATACATATATGTGTGTGTGGATATATATTGCTTTTTCTGGCCCATATTCAGTATCCGGCGATGTACAGGAGTTACTCCTGGCTCATGCACTCAGAAATTACTCCTGGCAGTGCTCGGGAGACCATATGAACTGGGATCGAACCCGGGGTTGGCCATGTGCGAGGCAAATGCCCTGCCCACTGTGCTATCTCTTCAGCCCCAATTATATTTTTTAATGTAATGATATTTTTTTCCTGCCCCAACTCTAGTTTGTGAGTCTTTGATATTGAGGTGATCTAGATTTAAAAGAAAAAAGAAAACTAATATTGTTAACTCTCCCTGTTACATTGGGAAAGACTTTCCTAAACCTTAGATAGAATTGTATCATTTGATAAATGTATCTCATAATACTCAATGATTCCTTTGGGTATTTCAAGATATATAATCATTTATATCCATTTTAATAATAATCCCACAGAGGTTTGTTTCCCGCAGTGTGTGTGTATGTGTGTGTGTGTGTGTGTGTGTGTGTGTGTGTTCATGTGCATGAGCATGCCTGTGTGTGATCACATAGTCCTTTACATAGAGAAAAGACATTTTCTTGTAAGTAGGTGACCTCAGTTTATTTCCCAGCATGGCATGTGGTTCCATAAGTACTTCCAAAAGTGGTTCCTGGGTGTAGAGACAGGATTAAGCTCTGAGCAGGGCCAGATATAGCCCCTGCATTTTAAAAGGCGGGAAAAGAAGCTCTTTTTATAATGTTTGTAATTTTATGTTTAAAATTTAAATAAAAATAAGTTTAGAATATTTATGAAACTTTTTTTTATAAAACTAGCAAAACTGGACTGTATGAATGAGAAGGGAAGAAAGTGTGGTTTGTAGACAGGTGGATGCCACAATGTATAATAAAAATACCCTCTTGGATTAGTTCACTGAAGCATACTTCATCTTATAAAGAAACTTAAATACAGTAAGGACTAGGCTTTTGGTTGAAGGGTAAATCGAGGGTAAATTGTTCTTATCCTTAGACTTTGTTTGGATCAAGGATAGCTACAATTTTCTTTTTTTTATGTATTTTTTTCTTTTTTTATTAGTGAAACACTATGAGGTACAGTGGTAGATTTACAATTTTTTGTGCTTTGGTTTCAATTATACAATGATCAGATACCCATCCCTCCACCAGTGCCCATTTTTCACCACCATGGATAATATCCCCCCACCCCCATCCCCCCATCCCCCTCCCCCACCTCTGTGGCAGGGCAATCCCCTGTGTTCTCTCTCTCCTTTTGGGTGTTGTGGTCTGCAAAAGAGGCATTGAGTGGCAAACATGTTCAGTCCATAGTCTACTTTCAACATGCATCTCCCCTCCTGGGAGAATCCTCCAAACACCCTTTATTTGGTGTTCCCTTCTCTATCTGAGCTGCCCTTTCCCCTAGAATGCCCGGCTGGCCACTAAGCTATGGAGTAATCCTCCTGGTGCTGATCTCAGCTATTCTTGAGTATTAATCTCATATTTTGTTACTTTATATCCCCCAGATGAATGCAATCTTTCTATGTCTATCCCTCTCTTTCTGACTCATTTCGGATAGCTACAATTTTCTAATATTGAGAGTCAAGTTTTCTTTTTCTTTTTTGGGGGTCACACCTGGCAATGCACAGGGATTACTCCTGGCTCTGCACTCAGGAATTACTCCTGGTGGTGCTCAGGAGACCATATAGGATGCTGTGAATCGAACCCCAGTTGGCCACGTGCTAGGCAAATGCCCTAACCGCTGTGCTATGCTCCAGCCCCAGTTAGCCTAATTTCAACCTCCACTCTGTTATTCCTTGTCAGCTCCATGTTAAACCATGTCTGTGGAAGTTGTAGCACGAGTCAAAACTAGCTGCTTCCAGTTGAAATAATTCTTTATTATCCTTTCTTGTGGATTCTTGCATGAGAAAACCCTTTTTATCTTAAGATACATTCCTTTTATGCTAGTTATTTTCATTTTCATTGTTCTTTTTGTTCAAAAGAACTGGATGTCTACTCAGATCTAGCCATTTTCTATTGAATAGGAATTGTACTAAGAAAAAAAAAGGTCGCACTGAAAAAAAAATAGGGAGACAGTATCATACTTTCAAAGGCAAATGATTTTGTACGTTCAGGATGCCTGACATGAACATAATCTTTCACTCAAGATTTGTTTGTGATGTCAGATGACAGGTCTTCCAGGCTTCGTGGTGTCTGCAGTGAACTCAGGCATTCAGAAAATCTGTAGATTCAAGAGTCATCTCCGCTGTCTCTATTGAGCTCTTCATCACTAGTTTGGATGTGTTTAGAGTCAAATTGCTGACCAATGCAAATCAACTAGAGAGAAATAAAATGCTACTTCAGAACGTCAAAGTCAGATATATGAACAATTTTAAATTCATTCCAATTTATAGGCAAAACATCCAAACAATTAAGAGGACCAGAATCTGATCTAAAAATAAAATGGTATGTTACAGAAACACATTTTCCTCTCTAACTTCATTGAAAATATAATAAATAATTACAGTAATAGATCAAGTTTAATTCTAATAAATGTGGCCAGTTATTTTACATGATCACAGTTAGAATAAGTATAATTACACAGTTTCCTTTAATCTGCTACTTTAGATTGAGGGTAAATTGTATCTTTGAACTCGGGAGGTATGTTATGTTTTGTTTACAGAATCAGGCTCTACTTATCAGTGATGTCCAGAAATGAGCCAAAGATACTTTTTAGCATATAGTAAACAAATAAGAATAAAGCGACCTCTTATAGGGAGCATTTTGTCGTATCTCCCAAACTGTAGGTCTCGGGCCATTCTGAGTTTACTTAACACCAGAGATGGCTCCCAGGATTTGGAGGAAGGAAAACTCCGGCATTACCCCTGTATAGTTAAAACTGTTCATAATACATTGCTCTTCTGTCAAGTGTATCCTTCTAACTCTCAGTCTCTCCCAAGTGACACCCAGAGAGGCACAACAACCAAGTCTCGGTCCATCTAATCCTCTTATACATTTTACTTCTGGATATTAAGATTAAGAATACAAAACCGGGGACCTGGAGCCATAGTACAGTGGGCCAGGCATTTTCCTTGCATGTGGTTGACTGGGTTTGATCACCAGTATCCAAAGGGTCCCCCAAGCCAGCACGAAGTGATCCCTGAGTGTGGAGACAGAGTAACCCCTGAGCACTGCCAGGTGTGCCCTCCCATCCCCAAAAGAATAAAAAAATTGCAGTTTAGAGTAAGTGAGGGCTTAAGTTAAACTACTACGACAAATGGCCAGGGTTTTATAAGAAAACATTATTTACAATTCAGAATCCACTGAAACATTTGGTTGGGAGATTAAAAACTCGATACTGGAGTTTCCAAAATACCCATGGTACTACTTTGTCACCCTATCAAGAGATCAAAATCCTGTTAGAATTCTAAAATAATATTGCTCCTAATATTCCAAAGAAAGTCCCAGTAATATTACCAGTTCCAAAATTATCAATTGAAAAATGATAGGATCTATTTATACAATTTTAAAAAGACAGTGATATGAAGTATTAAAAATACTAATGGTGTCAAGAAAAGATTAATGTTTCAGCTCTATTTATCATAAGATACAATTTCCCATGTTTCTATAAAACAAAATTATATGCATTTTCTTGGGTCAGAGAGATACTCCAGTAGGTAAGGCATTTGATTTGCACATAGCCAACCTGGCTTTGATCATCTGCACCACATGCGATACCCTGAGTACTACCAGAAGTTACTACTCCCAGAGCATAGAGCCAAAAAGAAGCACCGAGTACAGCTGAGTATGACTCCAAAAACAAATAAAAAATTAAATTCATTCTTAATAATTGATTCACACTCAAGATGCAAAAAATATTCATCCCTGAAAATTGTAAGTGTATAGTTTCCCACTAAGAACTGCAATTATCTTTAGTTATCTTCTTTCCCATGGACTTCTCGTAGCAAGGCATGAATATCATTCTTCAAATAGGAAAAGACTTTTGAATGTTCAGTATTAAGGGGATAATTATAGCACAATTTATAATATAATTTTTTCAATTGAGATATAATTTCCTAAAATATGCATAATTAATCAGAGCATATCAATATCGTCAGGTTTTACGAATATTTTTAGGATTCCTGCCTTATTATTCACATACATGTTAAGAAGACTAAGCATTTCTTCTTATATGGTGGGACTTCTTAGTAAGCCTCACACAACAATTAGGCTTAATTCATGAGAATTTCTGCTTTCACTATGGTAGAACATAATTATCATGTGATGACTTAGCTCTTTTTAAGTTGTTTTATTGAATCATCAAGAGATATAGTTGCATGCTTTCATGATTTGAGTTTCAGTCATAAAATGATCAAACACCCATCCCTCCACCAGTGCGCATTTTTAACCATCAGTGTTACTAGTATGCCTCCCTCCACCCCCACTGCATCCCACCCTCTGCCTCTGTGGCAGGCACCTAACTTCTTAGTCTCTCTCTCTCTCTCTCTCTCTCTCTCTCTCTCTCTCTCTCTCTCTCTCTCTCTCTCTCTCCTTTTGGGCATTACAGTTTGCAGTATAGATACTGAGAAGCCACCATGTTTGGTCCTTATTCTACTTTCAGAACACATCTCCCATCCCGAGAAATTCCTTCAACCACCATTGATTTTAGTGATCCCTCCTCCATCCCAACTGCCTCATCCCCAAGGACATGTGGCAGGCTTCCAAACCTCTGAGCGATTCTCCTTGCCCTTGTCTCTACTGTCCTTAAGGTGTTAGTCTCATGGTATTTTATATTCCACAAATGAGTGCAGTCATTCTCTGTCTGTTCCTCTATCTGACTCATTTCACTTAGCATAATACTCTCCATGTCTATCCATTTATAAAAAAATTTAATGACTTCATCTTTTCTAACAGCTGCAGAGTATTCCATTGTGTAGATGTACCAGAGTTTCTTTAGCCAGTTGTCTGTTCTCGGGAACTTGGGTTGTTTCCAGAATCTGGCTATTGTGAAAGTGCTGCAATAAACATACAAGTGCAGATGTCATTTCTACTGTGCTTTTTTTGCATCCCCAGGATATATTCCCAGAAGTAGTATTGCTGGGTCATATGGGAGCTCAATTTCTAGTTTATGGAGGATGTCGATATTGTTTTCCATAAAGGCTGGACCAGTTGGCATTCCCAACAACAATGAATGAAAATCCCTTTCTCCCTGTATCCAGGCCAGTACTGGTTGTTCTTGTTCTTTTTGATGTTTGCCAGCTTCTGTGGTGTAAGATTATATCACATTGTTAATTTGATTTGCATTGCCCTGATGATTAGTGATGTAGAGCATTTTTTGATGCCTTAACTCACCCGCACTGTAAAGCCTGGCAAGCTGCCTATGACGTATTTGATATGTCAAATATCAAGTGTCACAATGGAGATGTTACTGGGCCCATGCACAAATCTATGAACAACGGGAGACAGTGACAGTGATAGTGAAATCTTCTGATACATTCCACATGTACTTTTTCTTTAATAAACCGCTTAAAAATATTTTTCTTAAAATTTTGATTTATGGGTACTCTTGTCTCACATATATTTAAAGGTTTAAAAGAGATAACCATAAAACAATATTCAATAATGCATTTTAAACACAGAAGCAAAATTTAAATTATATCTGTGGCCAAACAATACAAGGAGTAAAATGCTTTTCTTGCATGCAGCCTACCTAGGTTCAATCTGAGACACCACATATGGTACCTCAAGCATCACCAGGAGTGATTGCAGAGCACATATCTGGGAGTAAGACTTGAGCATCACTAGATATTGCCCAAAAAACAAAAGAAAAAATATATAATTAAAACTTAGTTCTCCTAAACCTAAGGTTAGGTTTACTTAAAAACATGATGATAAAACATTCATAAAATATAAAGCGATTGTTGAATTTACTAGAAAGATCAATCAAACTTTAGTTTACAACACCTTACTACAGTCTTCAATATTATTTATCTTATTTATAAAGGAAAATTTGATTTTACTCACACACAATAAATATTTCAAAACTTAGTTTTAGACTTGAAAATAATAATAATTATTATATGTTTTTTCCGAAAGGCCAATCATCAAATATCCAACACATTCCTTTAATGTTCATATTAGGTTCATTCAACTATTTTCACTTTAATAAAGAATTTCTTCTTTCTTCTTCAACAAAGATATTTCAACCTATTACATTTCTTACATCTATACCTATATAGGCTTAAATACAGAGTTTTTAAAAATTGTTTTCATATAAAATGTTTAAAAATAAGCCACCCCCCACCTCTGTGACAGGGCATTCCTTTTTACTCACTCTTTCCTTTAGGGTGTTGTAGTTTGTGATAGAGGTATTGAGTGGCCATTGGGTTCAGTCTATAGTCTACTTTCAGCACACATCTCACGTTCTGAGCGATTACCCCAAACATCCTTTACTTGGTGTTTCCTTCACTATTTGAGCTTCCTTTTCCCCCCAGCATGTGCTGCTAGCTTCCAAGCTGTGGAGCAGACCTCCTGGTACTTATCTCAACTATTCTTGTGTGTTTGTCTCCCATTCTGTTACTTTATATTCCCCTGATGAATGCAGTCTTTCTATGTCTGTCCCTCTCTTTCTGGGTCATTTCACTTAGCATGATACTTTCCATGTAGAATCACTTGTATGCAAATTTCATGACTTCATCTTTTCTAACAGCTGATTAGTACTCCATTGTGTAGATGTACCAAAGTTTCTTTAACCATCTGTTAATAGGCACTCAGGTTTTTTCCAGATTCTAGCTATTGTAAACAGTGCTACAATGAACAAACAAGTGCAGATGTCACTTTAACTATACTTTTTTGCCTGCCCGGGGTATATTCCCAGGAGTGGTATTGCTGGGTCAAATGGGAGCTCAATTTCTAATTTTTTGAGAATCGTCCATACTGTTTTCCAAAAGGGCTGAACCAATCGGCATTCCCACCAGCAGTCAAGTAGGGTTCCTTTCTCACCACATCCGTGCCAGCACCAGTTGCTTTTGTTCTTTTGGATGTGGGCCAGTCTCTGTGGTGTGAGATGATATCTCATTGTTGTTTTGATCCGCATATCCCTGATTATTAATGATGTAGAGCATTTTCTCATGTGCCTTTTTGCCATTCGGATTTCTTCTTTGAAAAAGTTTCTGTTCATTTCGTTGCCCCATTTTTTGATGTGGTTGGATGTTTTCTTCTTGTGGAGTTCAACCAGTGCTTTGTATATCCTTGATATCAACCTCTTGTCAGATGGATATTCGGTGAATATCCTTTCCCATTCTGTAGATTATCTTTATATTTTGTCACTGTTTCTTTGGAGGTACAGAAGATTCTTCATTTAAAATAGACTCATTTGTCTTCTCTGTTTTCATTCCTTGTCCAATAGCATGTCATCTTTGAAGAGTAGTTAGCTTTAATGTCGTGGAGGGTTTTTCCAAACTTGTATTCAATGTATCATAAGAATTCTGGTCTGATGTTGAAGTCTCTAATCCATTTTGATCTTATTTTTGTACATGATGTTAGGTAGAGATTTGAGCCCATTTTTTGCATATAGCTGTCCAGTTTTTCCAGCACTATTGGTTAAAGAAGTTTCCTTGCTCCATTTCACATTTCTTGCTCCCTTATCAAAGATTACATGATTATATGTTTTGGGGGAGATGTCAGTATATTCAACCCTGTTCTATTGGTCTGCAGCTCTGCTTTTGTTCCAGTACCATGCTGATTTCATTATTACAGCTTTGTAGTAGAGTCTGAGGTTTGGGAGGTTGATTCCTCCCATTTTCTTTTCCCCAAGAATTGCTTTAGCTATTTGTGGATGCTTATTGTTCTATATGAATTTCAGTAGTGTTTTCTCTTTTTCATTGAAGAATGTCATGGGTATTGTTATAGGGATAGCATTGAATTTGTACAATTGTTTGGGGGAATATTGTTATTTTGATAATGTTAATTCTCCCTATTCATGAGCAGGGCATATGTTTCCATTTCCTTGTGTCCTCTTTTATTTCCTGAAGTATTGTTTTGTAGTTTTCTTTGTACAGGTCTTTTTACGTCCTCAGTTAAGCTGATTCCTAGGTACTTGATTTTCTTGGGCACAATTGTGAATGGGATTGTTTTTTTCATGTCACTTTGTTCTCTCTCACTATTTGCATATAGGAAAGCCATGGACTTTTGGGTATTGATTTTATAGCCTATAACTTTGCTATAAAAGTCTGTTATTTCTAGGAGTTTCTTGGTAAAGGTATTAGGGTTTTCTAAGTGTAGTATCATATCATCTGTGAATAATGAGAACTTGATTTCTTCCTTTCCTACCTGATACCCTTAATATATTTTTCTTGCCTAACCGCTATTGCAAGTACTTCCAAGTATTTTGAACAGCAGTGGAGACAGTAGGCATCCTTGTTTTATCCGTGATCTTAGAGGGTAGGCTCTCAGTTTTTCCCCATTGAGGATGATGCTTGCCGTAGGCTTGTGGTAGATGGCTTTAACTATATTGAGGAAAGTTCCTTCTATCCCCATTTTGGCAAAGGTTTTCATCATAAACGGGTGCTAGATCTTGTCAAATGATTTCTCTGCATCTATTGATAAGATCATATGGTTTTAGTCTTTTCTTTTGTTGATTGATGATTATGTTGATTGTTTTCCGAATGTTAACCATCCTTGTATCCCCGGATAAATCCCACTTGGTCATGGTGTATGATCTTTTTGATGAGTTGCTGAATTCTATTTACTAGTATTTTGTTGAGGATCTTCACATCCGTGTTCATGAGGGATATGGCCTGTAGTCTTCTTTTCTTGTGTTGTCTTTGTTTCCTTTTGGTATTAGAGAGATATGGACTTCATTGAAACTGTTTGGGAGAGTTTCTGTTTCTTCAATTTCCTGGAAAAACTTGACAAGTACTGGCAATACTTCCTCTTTAAATGTTTGGAAAAATTTGCTATTGAATTCACCAAGTCCAGATGGGCTTTTGTTTTTGGGTAGATTTTTGATTAAAGTTTCAATTTCATTGATGTTAATAGGACTATTCAAGTACTCTAGATCTTCTTGATTCAGCCTTGGGAGATTATAAGAATTCAGGAATTTATCCATTTCTTCTAGTTTCTCTTGTTTTGTGGTATACAAACTATACAACCTTTCAAAGTAGTCTCTGATGATCTTTTGAATTTCTTTGTTGTCTATTGTGATATCCCCCTTCTTATTTCTGATTCAGTTTATTAGGGTTCTCTCTCTTTCTTTGTGAGTCTTACTAGTGGTTTATCGGTCTTGTTTATTTTCTTGAAGAACCAGCTCTTGGTTTCATTAATCTTTCGGTTTTTTTTTTTTTGGTTTCCATGTTGTTGATTTCTGCTCTAAGTTTTATAATGTCTTTCCTTCTGCCTAGTTTAGGCTCCATTTTTTGGTCCTTTTCTAAGATCTTGAGCTGTGAAATCAAGTTGTTTATGTGGGCCCGTTCTTCCTTCTGAGAAATGCTTTGCAGAGCTATACATTTTCCTCTTAACACTGATTTAGCTGTGTCCCATAAGTTCTTGTAGCTTGTTTATTCATTTTCATTTGTTTCCAGGTATATTTTGATTTTTCCTTGATTTCTATTCTGACCCATTCGTTGTTCAACATTGAGTTGTTTAATTTCCAGATGTTTGATTTGGTTTTCTGCAACTGTACATGAAACTTCGATCTTCAGTGCATCATAGTTTGAGAAGATAGTTAATACAATGTCTATTGTCTTCATCTGTTGAGGTATGCTTTATTGCCCAGTGCATGGTCTATTCAGGAAAATGTTCCATGTGCACTGGAAAAGATGTGTATTCTTTTTTTTTTGGGGGGGGGGGGTGTTATAGATCTATTACTATAGATCTATTACTTCTCTCTTCTCTGTTTTTTCCTTCAGAGTCATTATTTCCTTGCTGAGTTTTAATCTTCTTGATTTTTCCAGGGGTGATAAGGCGGTGTTGAAGTCTCCTACTACTATGGTGTTGCTTGTAATGTCCTTCTTTTATGTTAGGTATTTGGCTGTCCCTCCTTTGGTGAGTATATGTTTAGGAATTTGATTTCTTCCTGCTGTGCATATTCCTTGATTAATAAAAAATGACCTTGACTGTCCCTTCTAATCTTTTTCAACCTGAAATCTTTGTTGTCCGATACTAGTAAGGCCACTCCAGCTTTTTTGAGGTGCTTATTTTCTTGTAGGGTTGCTTTTCATCCTTTGACTTTGAGTCTGTGTTTGTTCTGATTGTTCAGTTGTGTTTTTTATAGACAGCAGAATGTGGGGTTCTGTCTCTGAATCCATTTTGCCACTCTTTGTCTCTTAATTGGTGAATTTAGACCATTGACATTGAGAGAGATTATTGTTATGGGGTTTTGTGTGATCTTTCTGTATGGGTTTGTTGTGCTTGTAGGGGTTTGTCTTGTCTTACAGTAGCCCCTTTAGCCCTTTAGGTTTGGTTTTGAGTCTATGAAGTTCCTGAGCTGTTGTTTATCCAGAAAAAAATGTACTGTTCCTTTAAGTTTGAGTAAGAGTTTAGTCAAATAAAGTATTTTTGGTGAAGCATTCATTTCAGTATAGGCTTGGGGTTTTATAATCCTGGAAGAGAACAGCGCAGTCTCCTGCCCCCGTGCCTGGCTGTCCTCACCGAGGCCCCTTGGAAGGGAGCGGGTTGAGTTTCCCTCCCCGCCCCGACCAGGGCTCCGGCAGCCAAAGACCTGCAGAACCAGCCACCACTTTGCTGAGACCACTCTCCACACGTATGAAGGTACCGGCAGAGGAACAAAGGCATCTGGGTCCCTGGGCTAAGATCTCCAAGCCTGCTTGGATCGGGGCTGAGCATCCCCCACTCAGATCCTCCATATTCCAGTAGGCAGGGGTCACACCCACCAACTGGCCCCCTGGCGCCGTGTAATCCTATCAACGGCCAAGACCCAGAGACCCAGCTCCCGGAAGCAACATCTTATTATCTCATTCTTACTTTGGACATCCTAGCAGGCTACAGAATGTTACCTGCCCACACGGCAGAGTCTGGCAAACTCCCCGTGGTGTACCCAATATGCCAAATACCAGTAACAATGATAGGTCTCATTCTCCTAACCCTGAAAGAGCCTTAATATGGCACTTTTAAAAAAATCTCAGGGCTAGGACGAAGGAGACGTTACTGGGGCCTGCTCGAGGCAATTGACGAACAACAGGATGGTCGTGATCGTGATAGTTCATTTCAGTGAGTTTTTTTCACTATATCCCACCATTGCCTTGGGGCTTGAAGGGTTTTCTCTAATAGGTCTGCTCTGTATAAAAAGGGTGCTCCTTTGTATGTGATTTCCTTCTTTGACCTTGCTGCTTGCAGTATTTTGTCTCTATCTGCGGCTTCCATCATTCTAACTATGATATGTCTTAGAGAGTTTTTGCTAGGGTCTCTTTTAGTTGGCACCCTTCAGGCTCCTTGAATCTGGATGCCTTGTCCAGCTCTGGGAATTTTTGATTTGTTTAACCATGGCTTTTTTCATTGGGACTGTTTCCCTGACCTTCTGGTACTCCAGTGATTCTAATTTGTTCCTCTTGGAGTCATCCCCTAGGACTTTGATTCGTTCTAGGGGTATTTTGAGGTCTCTTGCCATTGTTTGTTGTTTCCTGTAGGCTTCGTGCAGGTCATCTACCAGTCACTTATTTTATCTTCATCTGTAGCCGTTCTACTGTTGAGGGCACAGACTGAGTTTTTTATTTCTTCTACCAAATCTTTTGTTCGTGACATTTCTGTGCATCGTTTTCCAGTTTCTATTCTCATTTCTTCCTGTATTTTCTCGATTGTTTCTTTCATGCCCTCCCTTAATTTACTGGATATCTGTCTCACTGTTTCATTGAGTTCATTGAACATCTTCATTACTTCATATCTGAATCCTTTATGAGAGATTTCCCTTAAGTGAGTAACACCTAATGAGGCTTCTGCTCTCTTTTCATCATCCTCCCCTAGTGGTGGGGATTTGTGTTGTTTCTTCATGTTGGTTTAGTGGTACGGAGACTGAGATGTTACACGAGATTACTGGGTATGAGTAATTATCTGCGGCCCCCAATTAGGCCACGCCCACTTCTTCAGGGGCCACACCCACTTCTGAAGTGGCCATACCCCTACCGCTACCTGTTGTGTGTGGGGTGTACAACCTGGGGGAGGGAAAAGCTGGGCACCATGTTGGGATAAACAGGAAGAGACTCAGGGATGGAGGGCAGCCGGGTCCTAGAGGATGACTGGGGCTCATGTACAGGGAAATCGAAGTCCTGGGTTCGAGTAATGACTGACCTGGGGAAGGAGAAAGCCGGGCCCAGTTGCATCTCTTTACTGTTGCTGAGATCTTACATTTAAGAAAGGAAATTTCTTAAATGTAACTAATTGAATCTGGGTCTTGGCCTATAAAATTGTCTATCTGGCTATTATTTGTTTAATGAACCAAGTTTTATGTTTCTTGATAAAAAAAAATGAAGCATTTAATCTGAAATTTTGCTTCCAAGGAACTGTAATTCTTTGGGGGCTTTGACTGTAGTAATAATTTCAGGCATCTGAATATCTACTTCACTGAAGCATTTATTTACTGATTATACAAAATAGTTACACCAAACCATGTTCTCTGAACACATGTTATTCATTGCATTTTCACAGTAACTCAAAGATGTAGTCATCAATAAAATATTATATAAAAATGTTTGCAATTTTCATTGAAAATAGAAAAAATAAATGAAAAAAATATTTTCATCACTCAAAGAAGATAAATGTATATATGCACACACAAATTCTTCATATGCTATATAATTATTTTAGTCTCAAGATAGAATTGTTCAACCTTTATGAACAATTTAAGTTAGAACATTAAGACTTTAGCTCCTTGCCCAGATTATTCAGTCAGTTATATTTGAGTAAAACAATTTTTCCCCATTACATCTCATAATTTCCATCTAAGTAAGTTTTCTATCCCAAAACTGTTATTTTATGATATAGAACACACCTCAATTTTTATGACAGTTGAAGAATATGATGAGATGATTCAAATGCATCGCAAAGGAAGAAAAGATGTTGTCTTCCCATACTTCAATTGTTTCAGCTGAATTTTGTTACTTTTAAGTGTAACAAATTAAAAAAATATTTTGTCCTTAAAATAATTTAAATAGCATAAAGTAAATCACTGTCACTGTCACTGTCCTTCTGTTGTTCATTGATTTGCTCGAACAGGCCCAGTAACATCTCCATTGTGACACTTATTACTGTGGTTGGCATATCGAATGTGTCACGGGTAGCTTGTCAGGCTTTGCCATGTGGGCAAGATACTCTCAATAGCTCGCCGAGCTCTCTGAGACAGGTGGAAGAATCGAACTTCTGTCGGCCAGGTCAGCTGCGTTCAAGACCAATGCCCTACCCGCTGTGCTATCACTCCATTTTAATTTATTTTAATAGAGGCACTGTTGGATAACATTGGGTTGTTCTTGCTCCTCCTGCAGGGAGCTTGGGTTTATTGAGTTACTCCCACAACAGTGCCCCTGAGGCACATCTAATTCCATCAAACACTAATAATCCTATATTGCTTTTCACTTTCCTTTATGTTATTTGCATGATTTATTTAGCAGTGTTCTTTTTGTATAGACACAGGAAGACAGTCGATGCTATGCATTTGTAACATGGAAGTTAATTGACTGCAAAATAAGAAATAGTATTTACTCCTGGGCATCCATCATATTTACCTGACTTAAACCTTGGTTGCATTTACTTCCTATTACCCCCAAAAGGAGGGTACCCATGAAGGGACTGGATGGACCCAGAGCAAGCTGCAAACTACCATGGCATTGGAAGGGGATAAACTCAGCACCATAAGTGTAATAAACTACCATGGCATTGGAAGGGGATAAACTCAGCACCATAAGTGTAATAAGTTAAGACTATGGTCATGGAGCAAACTCTGTCATGACCCAAAAAAAAGTAGCTGAATAAGGACCCTGCTGGGGTTAGGAAAGACTAACCTGGCCTGAGGACTGTGGTCTGGAATATATAGTGAGATATCCCCAGGATTAGCCAACCATTAAGCTTAATCTATCTCTTACTGTGTTCATATAAAATGACTAGAAATATTATAAGAAGTAATTTTATTGGTGGTTTAAGTGGAATACTAGCTGAGGAAAGGATAAAGCAATACACCCTGGATAGAATTCCACCCTTGAGCGGATCTCCTAGTAATATGGAGTGCTGAACCCTCAAATGAGATTTTGTCTTTGAGTTAATCCCCTAGAACTTCTTCTGAAGGTGTGGCTTTACCTCTGTTTGTTGTTATGACAATGTTCAACCTCACCTATGTGTACCCCAACCTCCGTGACTTCTGTAACTGTGTTGTAAGAGGTAAAAGGGGTAGAGAACTTTGAGGTTTATGAGGAGACTCGGATGATGAAACTATGATGACTGGGACTATGACCAAAACTACAACTACGATTGTGCTGTAAGCAGAGAGATCAGACTATCTTAGGGGAAAGAGAGAAAGAGACTATCAAATAGCCTCAGGCCCAGTCCCTGTTCTTCTGTTCTCTGTTCCCCAGTCCTTCCTCTGTGGGCCAGATAGGGGAATGGCTTTAGCCCCCTTTGAGCCCATGCTTTTCCTTGGAAACTCATAAGGTGTATTGATGTACAAGAGTGTAAATTTAGAAATACAACCAAAATGCCAATATCCATCCTCCATAGTCCATTAAAACATTTTTAAAGTTAAAACAAATCTCATATATATAACTGTATTGAAAAACACTTTATTCCTCTTTGTCTCTGTTTTTGTCTCTCTTATTTTTTTATAAAACACTAACTTAAAATGTGTGTTTTATTTGCAAAAAAAAAAAACCTAGATTTACTTTCCAGTGGATGATATTAATGCAAAAAGAATTTGACCTAGAGTTTTTGAGTGATGCACAATTATTTTAAACTGACTAAATATGTATTATATGTTTATACATTAAATTCACTCATCTCACTCACCTCCATCTCTATGGCCTATAGAATTAGGTTCGATGAATGTATGAACTTGACAGAGAAGATAGTGTTATTCACTATAAACATGGCAAATTCACAATTGACAGATGGTCTTATTTATTTTATTGCATTATAAAAAGAGTTGAACAGAAGAGAAAAGGGAAAGTTATAGCTTTTGCTACCCAAAAACACATAAAAACATTTACTTCTAAAAAATGTTGGAACTAAAAGAACCTTAGAAAAACCAAATTTCTGTGTTATTTCTGTACATACTGCCTGTATAAAACACATTATAGAATTTCTGTAATACATCAGGCTTATTTTTCTTCAGAATGGAATGTAGCAGTAGCATTTTAGTTTTTTTAACGACCTGGATGTTCCCTAGCTTCAGGTTGTGCTATAAAACTGGAAGTTCCTCAGAATCTGTAGCACATAGTTTCACTGGGCAGTCAGGGAGGCATGATGATTGAGAATTATTACTGAAGCTGCCAAAAATAGCAATATGCCTGGTGTCATTATTCACTGAAGGATGAGTAACAATTATTTTTTCTCCAACTTATTCCACACAGTCTAGCATTGAAAGTTGTTCATTTTCTACATGTGTAAGTCCTAGTGTTACCAAAAATGCAGACTGTCAGCTATGAACATAAACCAAATTGTCCAACAAATTTACTTAAGTTCCTCAATATTTAAAAAGAGAGAGAGAGAAACGTCCTTTTTTGAGCATAGCAACTGTAAACTACAGGTCAAACCTATAGTAGCCTTTTTGTTAAGCTACTATAAACACAAATTGCCGCTGTTTTATTTTGATTTCTATAAAATTGAAAATTTACCTTGCAGTAGTATTATAAATTTTATTTACAACTCACTGTATGTAAGAGAGAAATTGAATTATATGTGCATAATAAATATATTTCTATATGTACTCTTACATATAGTAGCTCTGCACTGTAGCACTGTCCTCCATCAATTTGTTCATCAATTTGCTCGAGTGGGCCCAGTAACGTCTCTATTGTGATATAACTAATTAAAATCTGTACATATAAAAATAGGTTTATTTTATATTGGTTAAAATGTATCATTTATTCCTTGCTGTACTGTTGGAAAGGAATAAGGTGCAAATGAAAAAAATGCTTATAACATTTATATAATGTGTAATCTGAAAACTTCTTTGCAATTCTGCTTTGAAGCTGAGTGTAGTTTTTTTTTTCCTTTTTTGGGTTACACTCGGAAATGCACAGGGATTACTCCTGGCTCTGCGCTCAGGAATTACCCCTGGCGGTGCTCAGGAGACCATATGGGATGCTGAGAATCGAACCCAGGTCGGCCGCATGCAAGGCAAACTACCCTACCCGCTGTGCTATTGCTCCAGCCAGCTGAGTGTAGTTTTGATGATAATTTTTTTTGCTCATACAAAAACTCCATTATATTTAATTTTATAAAGGAAATAATCTGTCAATTTAGATGTTAACATTTCTTCTTTAATCACATACTTAGTTGCTCAAGAAAACAGATATTTACATATGATAGAAAAATATGCTTACAAAAGCGGCCTTGAAAAATATTAAATAATTATCAATCACATTAGAACAAATATATGGATTCCTAGCATTATTCAAATTGTTTAAATAAATACATTTCTGGACTGGAGCGATAGCACAGTGGTAGGGCGTTTGCCTTGCACGCAGCCAACATGGCCAACCCGAGTTCGATTCCTCCGCCCCTCTCGGAGAGCCCGGCAAGCTACCGAGAGTATCTCGCCCGCACGGCAGAGCCTGGCAAGCTCCCCGTGACGTATTCAATATGCCAAACACAGTAACAACAAAGTCTCCAATGGAGACGTTACTGGGCCCGCTCTAGCAAATGGATGAAATACATTTCTGAATTCTATTAAGTGTGGATGAAGTGCTAATCTGACATTACCTGTCATGGTAAAACTTGATGTTGTGTGGCACACTAACACCTGACATTTAATCTCAGATATAATAATTTATAAACTTACGGTTTCTGATCCTGCTTCCAGACTTCTATTTCTCTGGGACCATTTACACAAGCCAGAGTCAGGCTACATATCAACTAACTGAATGAGGATTTCTGATTCTGTAACCAGGCTCTGAGTACTGTACTATTCTCTACCTTAATTCCAGGATCGAAGGCAGACTTGTCTTTCAACAATACAGAAAAATAAAGTTGTTAAAGGCTAAAACACTCTTCCAGATAATTGAAGAATTTTCCCATCACTAGCCATAACAGTTGGCCATTTTTTTCCATTTAGGTTGAGAAGATATTTATATAGCTATATTTAGATGGAAGAAATTCAGCAAATTAACTGCTACTTAAGTACCTTCACCAAAATTGTATCCAAGGTCTGGCAAATACATTCATTGATGCATCAAAAACTTTTACAGGTTTTATGTTTATGCTCCAGGAATCATTCCCAGATGGAATTATTGAGCAAAACCTGACTTCTTCATTCAAGTAATTTATGGCATGAATGTGGGAGCATTCTTTTTCCATTTTCTTTTCAGGTTTGGACCATAGCTGGCAGTGCTCAGGGGCCACCTCAGTGGTGCTCAGTGGCCCATGAGGAGCCCGTCATAGAATCCAGTCCTCTTGTGTGCTCAGTACTTGGAGCTAAATATCCAGTCCAGAAATGTGTGTTTTTAGTCAATATATGCGGTTGAGTCTTTATAATATACTGAAAAATTAAGTTCACGGCATGCCACAGGGGAGAAAAGAAACATAAAGCCCATGTTCTCTCTTGTTCATTTATTCCTCTCTTTCTCTCCCATCACATCTCTCTCTAAATTTCTTACAATAAAAACTAGGAAAGGAAGAAGGAAGGAAGGAAGGAAGGGAGGGAGGGAGGGAGGGAGGGAGGGAGGGAGGAAGGAAGGAAGGGAGGGAGGGAAGGAAGGAAGAAAGTAGAGGGAGGGAAGGAGGAGAAATGGAAGGAAGGAAAGAAGGATGGAAGGAAGGAAGGAAGGAAGGAAGGAAGGAAGGAAGGAAGGAAGGAAGGAAGGAAGGAAGGAAGGAAGAAGGATGGAAGGAAGGAAGGAAGGAAGGAAGGAAGGAAGGAAGGAAGGAAGGAAGAAGGGAGAGATGAGGGAAGGGGGAAGGAAGGAAGGGAAGAAGGAAGGAAGGAAGGAAGGAAGGAAGGAAGGAAGGAGGGAGGGAGAGATAAGGGAGGGGGGAAGGAAGGAAGGGAAGAAGGAAGGAAGGATGGAAGGAACGAAGGAACGAAGGAAGGAAGGAAGAAGGGAGGGAGGGAGGGAGGGAGGGAGGGAGGAAGGAAGGAAGGAAGGAAGAAGGGAGAGATGAGGGAGGGGGAAGGAAGAAGGGAGAGATGAGGGAGGGGGAAGGAAGGAAGGAAGGAAGGAAGGAAGGAGGAAGGGAGAGAGGAGGGAGGGAGGAAGGAAGAAAAAAAGAGAGAGGGAGGGAAGAAGGAAGAAAGAGAGAAAAAGAAAGAAAGAAAGAAAGAAAGAAAGAAAGAAAGAAAGAAAGAAAGAAAGAAAGAAAGAAAGAAAGAAAGAGAAAGAAGGAAGAAAAATATCATTAATATCTTACTCTGCAGAGATACTTTTACAGAAGAATAAAAATAAATGAAGAGAAAATATTATATATTGAGAATATTAAAGTCATGAAGAAGAATCAGGAATACGAGTGAGAAAAGAGTAATGTCTCAAATAGGACTGTTAGTGAAGATCTTAATGGTAATGTGATATCTCAGTAAAAATATGAAAGGGAGATAATATAAGCCATGTGTTCTGAAGAGTTCCAGGTACAGAGAAGGCAAGTACAAATGTGCAGACCCCAGATGTTGTCTAAGATGTTTGATGAAATCATGGATAATCAGTGTGATGGTACAGCAGACAGAGAAAGTTCATCCAAGGTAAGGTCAGAGAAGTAATTGGCGCCACGTAGTGCAGGACTTTGTCAGAATGGGATGAGAAGGGGAACTAGTGGAGAGTTGTGAGCAGAAGATTGGCACACTCTGACTTCCCTTCAAGATAGAACCAGTACAGTCACTGTGCCATCAAGCTGAGGAATGAATGAAGAGAGTAAAAGTGAAAAGCAGGTATCTGAAAGCTGTCAAAAGACTGCAGGGGAGATATGCTATCGAAGTAAGAAATGATAAGAGCTGAAAAGCTTTATGAGAGTGCGCAGAAGACTTTAAAGACATTTTGAGTATCACAACATTGGATAGGAGAAATAGAATAAAGATACTAGGACTACAGAATCATTCCCCACAATCAATTCTAAATGAATAGAAAGAGGTCATTAGGAAAGGGGGGAAAAAGAAAGCTTTCTGAAAAGGGAAAAATTTATTATGGTTGATTTAGAAGTGAATTACTGGGGCTGGAGTCATAGCACAGAGGGTAGGGTGTTTGCCTTGCACACGGCCAACCCGGGTTCGATTCCCAGCATCCCATATGATTCTCTGAGCACTGCCAGGAGTAATTCCTGAGTGCATGAGCCAAGAGTAACCCCTGTGCATTGCTGGTGTGACCCAAAAAGAAAAAAAAAGTGAATTACTATGTGTGAGAGTGCAGAATACATGAAAAGGGGATGAACTTGGCAAAAATAAGAGTGTGATAATTGCTCTTTATATTATGACAAGTGTTTATACTTTACCTCATAAACAGTACACGAATATAAAAAGTTTTTAAATAACCTAGAAACAATGTAAAAGGTAAACATAAAGAGAAGCTGAAGACAGGGCCTTTTAATACATTTTTACTATTCACAAAGAACATAAATAAGCCATTGTGATTAAGAGAGGAGATATGACAATAGTATGTGTAGAATGCAATGGAGTGGAAGAAGATAAAAACGCTGAATTGAGATAAAAGAATCAATATAGAATTTCTTGAAGAATATTAAATTTTTTACCAGATCTTGATAAGTCAGCAAATTTTTATCATCATACCTTATAGAAAGGAATTCCAGGCAAGGGAAGGATAAAAATACAGAAGGCTGAAATAGAATGGTAAATTCTATTTAATTAGACCATATAAAAGGTGACTGGGGCAAATGTCATATGCCAGGAAAGGAAAATAAAAACAGGAGCAAGATAATTATTTTAGGGAATTTGCTCATTGTTCTAGTTCATAGACTGAGAATTAGTGGAATACATTGAGTGACTAAATGATCTTGTATATATATATATATATATATATATTTAGAAAGAATTTTTATTTTAGTGTTCAAGGGGAGATAACATGTAAGTCTAAGAGGAAGAATACTAGGTAATCTATATAAATCCACTGAAATATTTCAAACATGGGGAAAAAGATTGCTTTGAGCCAGTGATAGGTGAAGATGAGAATGAATTTAAGATGTTTAGAGGATAATTCAATTGGATTTAATGATTAATTGCATGGTTTAATGATTACTGATTACTCATGTTCCTAAATTAATGCAAAGGTAGATCTTATATATACCTTCTATCCCGTAACGTGCTATGAATATCAGAATATGATTCAGGATGAATGATTGTACTTCCCGTTCTCCAACATTATCTATGCTTTTGTGTCATAGAGGCAAACGACTTTTCAGTAACCTGTCACAGTTTCAGCCTGGTTTTTGTTAGCATTAGCTATTCCAACGCTTAGAGTTAGAGGTAATATCTGCAACATTGGGGCAGTTTTTGTAACAAAAATGAAATGCAATTTAAAAAAAAATCTCCAAATTCTAGTCTGGATTCTGTCATGTGACCCTGGTTCATGTTTAGATGAGTCAGACTTGTTGGCCACTGACCCTCTCATTCCTCAGTTGTGACACAAAGGGTAGACAGATGGTCTCCAATGAATCCTCCCGTTCTTTGATGTTTTCCTTTGGACAATCTAATGGACCAGATCAGGATTCAATGCATGTCCTCAACTTCACTCTTGAAATAAACTTCCACATATTGGTTGGCCTAGGAAAAGAAGAAAATGGTATGTTTTATGGTTGTGGTTATAAATAGTTATAAGATAATTGAAAGTGATTTTGTTCTCAAAGATAGCACTGTAGCACTGTCCTCCCATTGTTCATCAATTTGCTAGAGCGGGCACAAGTAACATCTCACAACAAACTGTGAGACTTGTTTCTGTTTTTGGCATATTGAATATGTCACTGGTAGCTTGCCAGGCTTTGCCATGCGGGCAAGATGATCTCAGTAGCTTGCCAGACTCTTTGAGAGGGGCGGAGGAATCCAACCCGGGTTAACCATGTCAGCCATATGCAAGGCAAACACCTTACCAGCTGTGCTATCACTCCAGCCCCTCAAAGATAGACCTAGGGTTAATGTTTACATGGTGAATAATTCTAAATATGTGAATTTTGATCTTTATATAATTTTAGTCATCAAATACACCCTCATATCAGCATGAGACCAATTGGTCAAATGTCACGCCACAGATATATCAAAAGTCAGAACTATTTCTAGAAAAATTTCAACACAGGCAAGACCAAAAGTAATATGTTCTTGTGATCATTGGTGAACCTTGGAAACAAATATTTTACAATAAGTTGTGCCTTGGTAGATAATCTAAGTAAAATGTTGAAAGAATCCCTTTCTTGGAGGTATGAATCACTGTGTTCAGAATCAGAACCACAAAGCTCCTTATTACAACTGTGATATTTGACTTGAAATAAATGTATTGAAGATTCTTTTCTCTTATCCTTTCTTTATTTGAAATTGATATTTTTTTCATAGAGAAATTTTCTTACCCAGTAGGCATAATATAATATTATAGGAAAATGTCAATAATTACAAATATTTAATGATCAGTTATACAGTTCTATTTATGACTATTTATTTTAAATTTTAAAAGTTAATAACTCTTATTAAGTAACTCTTATTAAGTTGGTCGTACCAGAAAAAGTATAAGCAGACAAGATTTCATAAATATAAAGAAATAACCTTAATCTTTTCAGAGCAATTTGAGCACAGATATTATAAATCCTTACTAGATGAAGTTTTTAAGGTCGTGATATGCATTCTATTAGTCCATAGGATATTCATACTTATTAGAAAACATTTTCCTGTTCTCACTGAGATCTGTTCTTAGTAAAATGCACAATGAACACTGTCACTGTAATGGCTGCAAAGATTCTGACCTGGATATTGTGGTTTCTAGTATAGCAGAAAAACTACTGTTAACTATTTTATTGAAGGATTCTGAGAGTAGGATTGATAATTAAAAGATAAATATACATTCTATATATATAGTTGAACAAAGAAACTCTATTTAAGTCATGCTAATTATTTTGGGAAAGATCTTTAAAAATAACTGAAGTTTAAAAAATGCCTAAATGTGCTTAACTTTATTCATAAATTAGTATACGCTAATAAAGTTATTAAAGTAGATGCATCAATAAGGTTATTGCTAAATGTGGGTAGGCAGTGTTAAGAAAAGGTGAATTGTCATGAGGGAATATTGACACCTCAATGGAGAGCATGATGAGATAATATTGCAACTCTGAAATATATAAACATTTACACTTTTTAAAACCAAGGTTACTTCAATAAAAACAAATGTCAAAATATTAGAATTAAGCAATGACATCTAAAATCTTCCATGTAACATACTTTTCTCATTCAAAATGGTGCCATTACAATGCTGTCATATTTTCCTGCGTTTATGGTTGCTGAAGATCATAAAGCAACCCATGCACCTCTTCTCACAAGAGTGCCGCAGCCAATTTGAAAGGAGCATTCTTTGGTTTTCATTTATTTCAGTTTGGGAGCCTGGATTCTCAGGGCTTTTTCCTGATGCTCCATTCAGGGATCACTCTCTAGGAGGCTCGGGGAACTGTATCAGGTGTAGGGGTCGAACCAAAACAAACGCCCTAATAACTGTGCTGACTCTCTGTCGCTTCTTTGTTTCTGAGTGGTAATTATAGTCCATGGCAACAATTATAACTGCCCCTTCCTGACTGGATAGAATCATTCTACTATTTTACTTGTAACCCCTCATAGCACATTCAAAGTTGTCTTCTGTTCTGCACTATTTTCTTACATTATTATTGTTCTGCTTATTCCAATACGTTTCATTACTTCTTTCCCTTGCTGTCTCTCTCTGTCTCTGTCTCTCTCTGTGTCTCTGTCTCTGTCTCTCTCTGTCTCTCTCTCTGTCTCTCTCTGTCTCTCTCTCTCTCTCTCTCTCTCCCCACCCCATCCCACCCCTCCTTCTTGCTTCCCGTTTAGTCTCTACAGCAATTGAGGACAAGAACCACATAGTGTTCATCATTGTGTTTGCAGTACACACCAAAGTGTCTGAAACAGAATATTGTTCAATTAAGTGTTGTTGAATCAAATTCAATTTAATTAAGTTACTCAGCACTACAAAGGACTGCAGGTTTTTCCAACCCAGAAGTATTTTAGTCATACCAGTTGGCAACTATCTAATTATAATTTGTAAGCCAAACCTGGCAGGCACCAGAATCACTTAGAGAGCTTTTAAAAATACAGGTTCAAAGGGCCCTACTCCAAAGCTACTGAATCAGAATCTACTGCAAAGGAATCTGAGGAATAATATTTTGAAAATATTTTATAGTAATACCAATACTCTCCTAAACCAAATCTTTTATTATAATCCATTGCTCTTTGTATTATTGAGAAAATAAAGAGATGTTCTCTCCTTAGCAATACACCACATCCTTGTCTATTTTATAGGGCACTATAAGAAAGTGAGGTGACTTGAAAAATATTTCAAAACAAGTACATTGAACTCATTCTTTTGACTTCCTCAAATAAGAAAATAGACTAAAGATCTGCTACTTGAGGCAGTGAATTAAATTATCCAGATGTATAGGGAAATCCTTGGTAATGATAAAGATTCTAAAAAGTCTTCTCTCTCTTTTGTTAAAACAATCGAAGGTTAACATACTTCAAAAACGCGATTATTGGCAAACATTTCAGTCATATTTATATTTAAAATATATCTATGTGTAGCCATTTATTGTTCTTTTCACTGTGTCAAATAGAATTTTAAATGCCAATGTGGTTCATGCAATTTACATTTGAACTTAGATGGTTAGAAATCTGAGTCACCCATTCACTGAACTTCTTTTTTGTAAGATATTTATAATTCTTCTGTCAAAATACCTGTAGAGTAATCATGTTTATGTCCAGTTATGTTTTAAATTATCAGTAGGAAAATGAATGGTAGATTGGAATGCTGTGGGGGGAAAGGCTGGGAAAGCCAAGAATGTCAAAATTCCATCTTACCCCAACCGCTCCTTCAAGTAAGATCCCCAAGGAAAATATAAATACAGGGAAAGCCATAAGCAAAGCCAAATGCCGTTTGAGCTTTTTCGTTTTTCTGTTTTTTAAGTAACCCAAAGACAAGTACAGTTGTCTTTTAAAACTGGGACCAAATAAATGAGTTAGACCTAAGGAGACTTACTTTTCTTTCCTTCCCAGTGAAACAAATCTAAAGTCAACCCAGCACCAATAGGATAGGGTAGTTAAGAGATGAAACTGATAGGTTTATTATTGACCTATCTCTGGGTAGAAGATATTCTTCATCTACTACTAGTTGTTAACAGGCAGGGTAAAAAGTTGAATTGATGATTATCTGGGATTCTTTGCAACTTAGACAAAGGACAAAAATAAAGAATAAAACAACAAACAATTGAGTGCTTTACAATTCAATAGGCAATGTTGCCATGGAAAGGAGAGGATCTAAGTGTAAATTTTAATGAGACAGCAACTGACATCTTTACCCTACCAGAGAGAGATGTTCTCTTGTTAGAAGATGAAAACCTCTGAGGTGAGAAGCATCTAACTCCTCTCTCTTTTAAAGGGTGGCTTAAAGTTATAACTTGTTGAACTTTTCCTCAACATCAGTGACTTTTCATCAACTACTTATGTTGAGACAAAGAATAAGCAAATAAAAGCAAGTAAAGGCTGTTTATACAAAATTTGCTGTAGTAAGGAGGTCTACCGTTAACACTTGCATTTTAAGAGGCTGAAAGTCAGGTAGAGGAATGGGAAGGCAGTCTGTTGAATGGGAAAGAGAAAAGCTGGCTGTGTGATCTGATTGGAGCCTTTTGGTGTGAGGGAACTTTAGATGAGCTAGCTAGAAATTGAATACGCTTTGTTCGGGGCTAAGGTATGGTATCCTAAATTATTACTGAGAGGACAATCTGACTTCTTTTTCTTTTATTTATTTATTTAATTAATTATTTTGCTTTTTGGGTCACACCCGGCAATGCACAGGGGTTACTCCTTCCTCTTCACTCAAAAATCACTCCTGGCAATGCTCAGACGACCACATGGGATGCCTGGAATTGAACCCAGGTCGGCCGTGTGCAAGGCAAATGCTCTACCCACTGTGCTATCACTCCAGCCCCCTATTTTTTATTTTATAAATTTTATTGTATTATTTTCTGCTATTTTTATACATTTTATTTTCATAAAGTAGGGTTTGGAAATCGGGACCATTTAATTTAGGTTTAATTCTTGCTTTTCTCTCTCTCTCTCTCTCTCTCTCTCTATATATATATATATATATATATTCTATGAATAATGAGAGAAGTTAGGTAAGAAAAGACTATACAGAAAATAATTTACATAGCGATGATCACAGTATTTGCCAGGTAAGCATAAATTTTTTTATTATTTGCAATTATAAAGTGTAGAGATACATTAAATATTTTGCTTATATTTTATTTAATCTCTGATCTGGGATAAAGAACTAGATAAACGACTAAATTTCTCTTTTAACAAAGACAGCACATGTTTCATTCCGGGCAACTCAGAGGTGTGTGAGTGAGACCCCTCTCCACCTGAAGGAGCCAACCCCAGCAGTCGAACACCTCAAGAACTCAACTGCCAACATGCACCTGCCCACTCTCCACATGCCAACTCTCAACCATGAGTGAACCTATTCTTGGACTGCACAGTCACTCTTATCTTATTCCAAGAGTAGCACACCACATTTGATGTAGTTTAAAGTAGAAAGCAACCAATCTTGAAAATATATTTTTACATATATGCATGGACACTACTTCCACTACCCAGCCATCGCCACACTTCAGGACGCTTTCCGGACCCGCGTGGCAGCTCCGGCCGAGACTCACGCACAACTGAAGACCCACAGAACAAGATAAGCGGAACTCTCTGAGACCTTGGACTCCAGGCTCGGCAGACCCAGGGACAGAGCTTCTCTGCTTGCTCCCACCACCACAGGTGACAAAGGGATTCTAATCAGGAGCCCCACCCTACCCTGCCCTGTCTGCTTCCATCAACCACCCAGGGATCGAATTGCGCACAGGAGACCCACCCTACCCAGATAAATACCCCACTGGCAGACTTCCACTCTCGACACTACTTCCACTACCCAGCCGTCACCACACTCCAGGACGCTTTCCGGACCCGCGCGGCAGCTCCGGCCGAGACCCACGCACGACTGAAGACCCACAGAACAAGATAAGCGGAACTCTCTGAGACCTTGGACTCCAGGCCCGTGGACCTAGGGACAGAGCTTCTCTGCTTGCTCCCACTAACCACAGGTGACAAAGGGATTCTAATCAGGAGCCCCACCCTACCCTACCCTGTCTGCTTCCATCAACCACCCAGGGATCGAATTGCGCACAGGAGACCCACCCTACCCAGATAAATACCCCACTGGCAGACTTCCACTCTCGACACTACTTCCACTACCCAGCCATCGCCACACTCCAGGACGCTTTCCGGACACATCATAAGACACTAAATACCCATCTTCCGGAATTGTCGTACAATATTTGATAGGGTTCAAATATGGTAACACCTACAAGGGTGATTAGAGGTCGCCCCAAAAGCCTCTATCCCTCTCGGAAAGACTGGCAAGCTACCGAGAGTATTCCGCCCGCACGGAAGAGCCTGGCAAGCTATCCGCTGTGTATTCGATATGCCAAAACCAGTAACTACAACTGGTCTCATTCACCTGACCCTGAAGGCTTCACCGACATGGCAGCACTGAGAAGGATGAGAAAGGAGAGGCCGACAAAATCTCAAGGCCGACCTAGGCTGCCACAACGAAGGAAGACAAAAATGATCGTCTGTACTTTCAATGCACATATGCTAGCATCAGATGCATCCATCGAGGACCTGATGGTACAAGCGCGAATGATCAAGTACGACATCATTGGTCTGACCGAGACAAGTAATCCCAGGGATAATAGAAACATCACTAGAAAGATACTAATTAGTGTGCCAGCTTAAAACAATTAAAGTCATTTATCATTCTTTTTATAAAATATATTTTATATTGAACACTGCTGCACACATAATTTAAAATCTTAAACACCTCTAAACCTTAATCTACTTGATTCGCATTTTAGCATTTTGCATTTTGCTTGAATTAAATACATATATATATAAATTGGACCATTGGTAAAATATTTTTCCAAGCAGACATAACAGTAACAAAATATGTAATACAAGTTAAAAAAAAAAAAGTCAGATAGAAAAGCCTTCGACCTTAAAACCCCAAATGAGACCAAGCAAAAGTATGAGCACACTCTTTCCCAACTGAAAATGGTTTATTATTAATTAGAAAGGAAATGAATATTAATATAGCACAGACACCACTCAACTGTTAAGCTAACAAAGATAACAAAATTTTTATTTACAACCTTTCTATACATTGCTTACGTTCACTAAAGAAATCTAACTGAAATGTTATTCTTACTTTATGAATTTTCCTTTTAGTCTTCAAACTTAGAGAATGTATCATATTTCCAGCTTAACTGCAAATCCAGTAATGCTGAGGGATGCTTAATAGGCACTTCTGGTGGTTTCAACATAAATTCAAAGAAAGTAGAAGTCTTGGAAGAATAACAATACCAACATCTTTAAGTATAGTAGAAAATATTTTACATCTGGTATACATTTTCAGTATTGAAATGATAGTTGTCTGAAATTTAAGAACATAAAAATAGATAGAATGCTGACTATTTGTCTCAATAAAGTAATAACTCACTTGTCCAGCATTAAAGTAAGGTTTAACCCTTCTCTAAGCAACAGGTGAAACAAGGCAAGCTGGTTCTAAGAATCTATCTCCAATTTGGAACATATATATTTTACAGTAGTTGTACACATTTTTAGGTCTCAGAACAAATTTCCGAGGATTTTTGAAAAAATCTCAAACCAGAAATTCTCATTTTTGCGTTTAAAGCTTAACCAGATTCACATAAGACAGTTTCTCTTATGAACTGTAAGTACTGTAGCACTGTCCTCCCATCGTTCATTGATTTGCTCAAGCAGGCACCAGTAACGTCTCCATTGTGAGACTTGTTGTTACTGTGTTTGGCATATCTAATACTCCACGGGGAGCTTGCCAGGCTCTGCTGTGCAGAAGGAATACTCTCAGTAGCGTGCCAGGCTCTCCGAGAGCAATGGAGGAATCGAACCTGGGTCGGCCGCGTGCAAGGCAGATGCCCTATCCGCTGTGCTATCGCTTCAGCCCCTCTTATAAACTAAATACTAAAATATAAACATCTACAGACAATTGTTTTAGGTAAGGTAAGTCCTCTTTTTAAATATATTTTATTGAGGGCTGCTCCAGAGTGGGTGATTCAGGCTGAGGTAGACACACAACACAAGGGATCAAACTCAGCTATGCTAATTTAGCACTTGAACTGCATCTTCAGCCTCAGTTCTCTTCCCATGAAGACTTCTTCTGAACTAAGAAGAAGAAGAGATGAACAAAAGGGGAAACAGATGGTCAGAAATCTCAGATTATTGTTACCAAGATTTATGTGAGGATAGTTAGCTCACTTTACTTTCAACATCAGGAAATAAAGATACCATTTGTTTTCGAAGTTCTTTCCAGTGTTTTTGTTTTAGGATCAGGTTTTTTAGAAGCTAATCAATCTTTATCATAATAATTTCAACAATATCATTAATAACAAATAGATGAGAGTGTCTTTGAAAAGAAACAACAACGCGAATTAGCCGATGCATGTTCCAATACCTCTTTTAGATTATGTAATGTTTGAAGATCGACTTCTCAGACACAGTTTTATTCTTTGCTTTCTTTTGATAATATGAAGAACATCCTAATTATACATAACACAAGTATTTCATGCAGATGCTTCATACAAAACTAAAAAGCACATAAATATACATATTCAAATATGTCCTTAAATATATAATAGTTGAAAATAAAATTGCAAAATAATATATTCTTCCAAATATATTTTACAAATAATGTAAGACATTTATTAATGTTACTATATATATTTCTACCTTCACTCTGATTCCTTCCCATTCCAGTCATCGCATGACGTTCTCGAGGGTGGTACTGAAGAGTTTCGGTGAAATGGTATCACCCTGCTGAACCCCTCTTTTGACATGGATGATGACTTCCTTGTAGAATGGTGAGATCCTGGTAGTGAATCCGTAATACAGCTCACGGAGCTTCCTAATGTACTGAGTTTGAATGTCCTGTTTGGCTAGAGCTTCGATGACTGCTTCAGTCTCAACAGAATCAAAGGCCTTCTTTAAATCAATGAATGTTAGACAGAGTACTATGTTGAACTCACGAGAAACTTCAATTATCTTGGTTACTATGTGGATATGGTCAATTGTGCTGAATCCTTTTCAGAACCTGGCTTGCTCGCATGGTTATCCTTCATCTAGTGTTTTGCCAATCCTATTTAGTATGACTTGAGTGAACACCTTGTAGACGACAGACAGCGGGAAGATCTGGAGATGCTGCCAATGTTGTGGATGTCTCCCTTCTTGTACAGTAGAATGGTCCTGCTGGTTTTTCACTGGGACAAACCTTGCATTCAGACAGGTAGCGTATGAAGAGCCAAGCCAGTGTATTGATGAGAACGGAGGGAAGATTCTTCAGGTGTTTGGGTCTGACCTTGTCTGGGCTGGGTGCTGTTCACTTCTTTACCGAGGAAATGGCTTGTTGAATTTCAGAAGGGAGAACATTGGGAACGATATATCCATCCTGTGGAATTTGGTATGTGGGCAGTATGTCGTCATGTGATGACTGGAATGGGAAGGAATGGGAGTGAAGATAGACGGTAGGCAACTACACCACCTCCGCTTCGCTGATGACATCATTCTAATAACACCAAACATCAGCCAAGGGTCACAAATGCTGGCTGACTTAGACCACGAGTGTGTAAAGGTTGATCTACAGGTGAATCTCACAAAGACAATGTTCATAAAAAACAGACTCATTTCTAACATTCCATTTGCTCTCAATGGAAAAAACATCTCCGAATGCAACAATTATGCATACCTGGGTCAAGAACTCAACATGAACAAATGACTTGGCACCTGAACTGTGCAGGAGGAAGAGAGCAACGTGGATGTGCAGGAGGAAGAGAGCAACATGGAGCGCCTTCAAGAGTGTCAATGAAGTAGCTACGAGGATGAAGAACCTACAGCCCTGGGCATATCTCTTCAACTCCACCATTTTTCCTGCACTAACATACGCCTCAGAGACCTGGGCCCTATGTAAACAGGATGAGAACGCTATTCGAGTCTCCCAAAGAGGAATCGAAAGAGCTATGCTTGGAGTATCACACATCACTCAAATGAGAGAAGGAATACGGAGTTCCGATCCTCTATTTGAAGATGACCTCTGGTCTAGAGCTGTTACCAACTGGATTCCACGAGACGTCAAAAGAATGCATGGCCGCCCACCTATGAGATGGTCAGATTTCTCCATCAAGACCCTGAATGCACGATTTTTGAGGCTCTTTTTGTTCCTAGACTGAGCAGACGCCATTGGACTACACTATCATGTGACAGGGACAAAAGGAGACATTAGTGGCACCCACTAAGCAATAGGATGTCAACTGATCAAGGGATATATATTTCTATTTGCTACATTTATGGTTTGTATTTGGTCCTAAAGAAAGCAAAGCCTTTATTTTATCTTTGTTATTTGGGTTTGATTTGGGATAACATCTGGTGGTACTCCAGGGTTACTCCATGCTCTGTACTCTGAGATCACTCCTGGTATGCTCAAGATATTATATGGGGTTCTGGAGATCAATCTGGCTTGGCTATATGCAAGGCTACCTCCACTACCATCACTTCGTCCCAAAGCCCAGTATTTCTATTTAATTCTCTACCTGTTCTACTATCACTTCAGCCGGCAGCCCTTTGTTTCTATTTAATCTGAAGAACGTGCTAAAATTTCCAAAATTTGGTTCTAAATATATTTTCCAAAATGTGCTTTCATAAAGAAATTGCATGATTTAAAAAAAGATGCAATATGTAAAATATTGTAAAATAATCACAATGACAGAAATTAAGCATACAGTTTAAATAGAAATGGAAATAAGGGGGCTGGTAACAAAAATCTAGCTTTATTTATCTTTAAGATAATTTTAAAATTAATTAAGCGTCATGTACATTGCAAACTACCAGATTCTCTAATAAGATTGCTTCAATCCTAGAAATTTGTGACTGAAAAATATCATTTATTAACCTTCTTATATAGTTCCTTTTATTTATTTATTGCTATTTTATCACTTCTAAGGATTTCTCTTGCTATTTCAGTCAGGCGATGTTTGTTTATAACATTTCGTATGCTATTTCCCTTTTCACAGATGAACTCAGAGCTAATTCACTTCTACGGTTTTGAATAGTGATGCAATTTTTATCTAATCAAGAAACTCAAAGCTCTAGTACATATGTTTATATGTTCTTAATGTCTAATAGTATTATTTAAGAAAAAAGCAGAGCCAATTTTTAGAAATTTTAGCTAACCAATTTTCTTTTCAAAAATAGAAACTATAAAATCAACACTAAAAACCCAAAGGAGTCAAAATTAAATTTTGTGTTTCAAAGAAATGAACACTTCAGAATGAAGGAATAAAGCTAAGAAATAGTTGACTAATCGAAGAAAAAAATGTAAAGATTTGAAAATATTGTAAATTAACCACAATGTCTGAAGAATGCATATTTAACCATAGAGATACCTCAAAGGGTTGAATATATGCTTTTCATAAAGTTGGTCTGGGTTTGATCCTTGAAACTGCATTGTGCCCTGAATGTTGCCTAGAGAAATCCCCACAGACTGTTTCAGAAGGAGCCCCAGAAGACCGCTGGTCTGACCTAAAATTAAAACAAAATAAAACAAAAATATATTTGGGAATATTTCAGACTATTTCCTCGTAGAGCAGAAAAGACAGAGACAATAGCTGAATGGGACGTCCCTGGGCCTAGCACCACCTGTCCACCAACCACAGGTGCTGTCTACAGGTTTTTCTCTTTGTAGAGGAGGAACTGCTCCAGCACAATCAATACATTTAATGTTGCATGTGAATCGTTTCGATAAAGAAAAAAGAAGTAATGAGTGGGTGGAACTGCTAAAACCACTGGTTGTTCTGACCACTTTGCCTTTGTAGTTCAAAGGCTCTAGTACAAATTTAGAGTGTTTCCTCAAAAACCTTGAGTTTCTAAAGTGTCTGACCCAAAATACACTTCCACATCTATTAACCTCCAAGGTAAGAAGTTGTTTCCTGGTTTCCCTCGGATGAAGGCCTAAGGATTTCTGTGTCACCAATTCACCCCTGTACATATGAAACTGCAGTCAAATATTGCAAATTTTTGTCTCTCTGAGGATGCAAAGTAAATCTATGGAAAGTCTGTCTACCGTTACTCAGTTTGTTTTATTTCAATTTCAGTAACTGGCTTACCTTGAGTGACATGATTTGGGATCAAATTTTTGTTGAAGTACTCATATGATTTTCTTCTCAGAATTGAAAGCAAAAGCATGGCAATATGAAGAAAATAGTCGTTATTGATTGTGATTCAATCAACACCTTCTTGTTTACATGCAAATGAAAAAGAAGGAGCTACATCACCACTGTGATCTTGCACTATTAAGTGTAATGATTCCAATAAAGATTGAGATGAGGTGAGTAAATACATCACAGGGATCCACAAATACAATCAGTGCAGAAAATCATATCAAATATTATGTGATCATTTTCCTCTTAATATCTCCTGTTTCCTAAATTTACTGGTAGCAATAGAACTGTATGTGGCTTGAATATCAATGTGGGTCTGGCTGAGCTAATTCTGCCAGTACAATCAAAAGGATAATGTTCTGTCATTCCACTTTATAGATATCATTAATCCCTAATAAAATTGTGCAGTCCATCATGCTGTGAGATATTACATAAATTTTTGACATCTGACCTTTAAACGAACTCTGTAACTTTATCCTATTATTGAATAACTGTGTATTGAAGTCTAAAATCAATAGAAGTCTTTTCCCAATTTTTGCCTTACTATTTCTTAGCTTTATTTTTTCTTAGCTAGAGAACACCATAAAGCATATTTTAACTATTTTATGTACACATAACACACACACAGAGACCTTATCATATCCCTTGCCCCAATGATTGTTTTTGAATAATATTGAAATAAATCTCTAAAACTACTGTTTTAGAGACACTGAATGGTATTAAAAAATCTGATTTCTTCTCATGTCTCTATTAAAGCAACTAAGGGTTATGTGGGACGTGGATTCTCCTACTACCATGAATAGTTACCAATTATTTATTATTTATGCAAGCCCTCAAAACTTCACCTCTCAACATCATCTTATTGAGAGCTACAGAAGACAAACTTCTAGCTGATTTTATTCCCTGGGAACATGGTGACAGAAAGTCCATTCAGTTTCATAGTAAGGATAAGTAATATCCACTCATTTTCCTAGACTAAGTAACTAGAAGAACAAATAACAAGCAAGTGGTGATTCCTTAGATGCATGATCGCCTTTTCAATTGGTCCAGCTGAGTAGAGCAAACTGTAGCCTGACTTTTATAAAATCAAGTCGGAGGTTAGAGGCTGCAAAATCTTGGAGAGTTTCAACAGCATCCCTCAAGTCATCACACTATTTAATAACAGAATTGAAACTTTATGAAAAACTAATCAGCATTCATGCCTATATAAGAAAAAAAAATAAAAATTTGTGTGAATGGATTCTATTTTATATATATTTATTTATTGAATCACTGTGGGAAAAGTTACAAAGCTTTTAAGTTTCAGCCATGCAATGATCAAGCATATTTTCCTTCAGCAGTACTCATTTTTCACCACCAAGAACCCCAATATGCTCCCCTCCCCCCTCCCAATGCCTGTGAGGAAGATGAATTCTATTTAACTCTCTATCTACTTTGATTACATTCATTATTTCCACAAAAGATGCACCATTATTCTTTAAAATGCCCCCCCAACAATCAGAACTGCTGAAAAGGCATTGTGAAATAATTTGTTTTCTACAGCTGGTTATGAGAACCATGTGATGTCACACGGCCGCAATAGTGGCCATGCGATTTTGGATTTCTGATATTTTACTTATTAAGTCTGGAGGGATTTCTGCCAAGAGCCAGATAATTACAAGATTAGTTTCTGTGGCTCTGGAGCCATGGCCATCTGGAGAGCCTCTCATGGGGGGCAACTTGTGACCTCAGTAGGGCGTGAAGGATGAGCCGGGAATGCTCCCCCTTCCCATGAGGTTTCAGTTGCCCTGTCACTGCTGGCTCATATCTGGATTTCCAAAAAACTCCTAGGCAGCCACCATCTTGCTGCCCAGGGGGAAAAAGGTGGAAGAGAGCGACACCCCTTCCCTCCCGGGGAGGCATCGTACTGTGGATTAATGCATAGTCCATTCACTTTTCTGTCACAAGCTGCCGTGCTCTGCATTAAGTCCTTGTGCCTCTGGAGCCACGGCCGTGCTGGAGAGCCACTCGTAGGGGGCAACTCGTGCCCTCAGTAGGGCATGACAGAATTGCCGAGAATGCCCTCCTTCCCATGAGGTTGCAGTTGCCCCATCCATGAATGGATTCTTCTGGAAGTAAGGCAATGTTATAAACAAAGTCCATGCATTCCTGATTTCAATCCTTAGTTGAATTGGCTTAGGAGAACTGTTCAACGTGACTTGCAGCTCTACAAAGATTGATGCCAAGCAACGTAGTAAAAGAACACTTTAATTCCTTTAATCCAAAGAACAAAAACAATATATTGTACCAGTTTATATACCCTTAGAACATTACTTTTTTATTCATTTAAAAGGATTTCAAAGATCACATAAAGATACGTGATAAAGAATACTTATAATCTAGTATTATTGTACTACTCTGTGCCAGTATTGTACTACTTATTGTACTACTCTGTTTTCACTTGGGGTGCCCCGGGGTGGGGGCGGTGAGAGCACTCCCCACCCCAAAGCACTCAGCCCTGGCAGCCGACCTCCACTACCCAACCGCTGCCATGCTCCAGACTATTTTTGGGACACATCGTAAGACACATCCTACCCTTTTTTGCATAATTACCACACCATGTTTGATGGAGTTCAGATGTAGACTATAAATCATACTTTTGGAGAGCCCTGAAAGCTCCGGAGAGTATCCTACCCACAAGAGCAGAGCCTGGCAAGCTCCCCGTGGCATATCGATATGCCAAAACCCGTAACTATTACAGGTCTCATTCCCCTGACCCTGAAAGAGCCTCTAATCATTGGGAAAGACCAGTAAGGAGAGGCTGCTAAAATCTCAGAGCTGGGACGAATAGACACATTACTGGAGCCTGCTCTAGTAAATCGAAAAATAACGGAATGACAGTGATACAGTGATAAAGTGATTGTAGGACTTTATGAACTACATACTATTTTTAATTTTGTTCATAAAATTGTTTTTCTGGTAAAGTCATCTTAGGAGAATAATAGCATTTACACATCCAACAACTATGTGCATGGATAGAAGAATGATATGATCTTAGTAAAAGGCATAAGACATTCTTAAATAACCACAAATTAAAATCATATTTCTTTCTTTCTGTAAAGATGCTTTTAACTCCTGATAAGTATGGGCATAAGTTTTATAAAGTTCAAAAACTCAAATAGAGTTGACCATAAATAATAATTCATATCATTCCTGAATGGCTCTGTAATCATAAAGCAAGACTTAATGATGTCTATCAGAACCTGTTTATTTCAGCTGTTTTTTTATTCAAGACATCTAAAGAACATAAGCCAGTAGTCATTCAATAAAAATGGATCATGAAATTACCTACTGTCAATATTAGTTTATTTATTTTTAATATAGCCCCCAAATCAGAGTCAAGTTTCAGTGTGTTACTTATTTTTTTTTATTAGTGAAACATCATGAGGAACAGTTGTAGACTTAAAAATTTTTGTGCTTGGGTTTCAGTTATACAATGATTGAGTACCCATCCCTCCACCAGTGCTCATTCTCCACCTGCAATGCTCACAGTATCCCTCCCACCACCCATCCCCCCCATCCTACCCTGCCTCTGTGGCAGGGCATTCCGTTTTGTTCTCTCTGTCTCTCGTTTTGGGTGCTGTGGTTAGCAAAAGAGGCATTGAATGGCAATCATATCCGGTCTATGGTTTACTTTCACCATGCATCTCATCCTGGAAGGATCCTCACAATAACCTTTAAATGGTGCTCCCTTCTCTATCTGAGCTGTCTTTTCCCCTAGCATGTGCTGCTGGCCTCCAAACCATGGAGTGAACCTCCTGGTACTTATCTTGGATATTCTTGGGCATTAGTCTCCCAATTTGTTACTTTATATTCCCCAGATGAAGGCTATGTCTATCCCTCTCTTTCTGATTCGTTTCAGTTAGCATGATACTTTCCATGTAGTACCACTTGTATGTAAATTTCATGACTTCATTTTTTTCTAACAGCTGCATAGTACTACATTGTGTAGATGTATCAAAGTTTCTTTAACCAGTCATCTGTTCTCAGACACTCAAGTTTTTTTCCAGATTATGGTTCTTGTAAACAGTGCTGCAATGAACAAACAGGTGAAGATGTCACTTCGACTATACATTTTTGCCTCTCTGGGATATATTTCCAGAAGTAGTATTGCTGGGTCAAATGGGAGCTCAATTTCTAATTTTTGGAGAATCATCCATACTGTTTTCCAAAAGGGCTGAACCAGTTGGCATTCCCACCAGCAGTGAAGGAGGGTCCCTTTCTCACGACATCCGCTCCAACACAGGTTGCTTTTGTTCTTTTGGATGTGGGCCAGTCTCTGTGGTGTGAGATGATATCTCATTGTTGTTTTGATCTGCATCTCCCTGATGATTATTAATGTAGAGCATTTTCTCATGTGCCTTTTTTGCCATTAGGATTTCTTCTTTGGGAAAGTTTCTGTTCATTTCATTACCCCATTTTTTGATGGGGTCAGATGTTTTCTTCTTATAGAGTTCAACCAGTGCTTTGTATATCCTTGATATCAACCCTTTTATCAGATGGGCATTGACTAAATATCCTTTCCTATTCTGTAGATTATCTTTGTATTCTGGTAACTGTGTGTTTTGAGGTGCAGAAGCTTCTTAATTTAAAATATTCCCATTTGTTTATCTCTGTTTCCACTTGGTTGGTCAGTGGAGTCTCATCTTTGAAGATATTGTTAGCCTCAATATTGTGGAGGGATTTACCGAGCTTGTCTACAATGTACCTTATGGATTTGGGCCTGATGTTGAGATCTTTAATCCATTTTGATCTGACTTGGTGTTAGGTCGAGGTCTAAGCCCATTTTTTTGCATGTGGTTGTCCAGTTATGCTAGTAAGCACCATTTTTTTGAAGAGGCTTTTCTTGTTCCACTTCACATTTCTTGCTCCCTTATCAAAGATTAGATGTTCATAATTTGGAGTTGTTTGTACAGATATTCCACCCTGTTTCATTGGTTTGCAGTCCTGGCTTTGTTCCAGTACCATGCTGTTTTAATTATTACCACTTTGTAGTAGAATTTAAGGTTGTGGAGGGTAATGTCTCCCCATGTCTTTTTCCCAAGAATTGCTTTAGCTATTCGTGGGTGTTTGTTGTCCCATATGAATTTCAGAAGTGCTTGATCTATTTCTTTGAAGAATTTCATGGGTATAGGTATAGGGATCGCATTGAATCTGTATAATGCTTTCGGGAGTATTGCCATTTTGGCAATGTTAATTCTTCCTATCCATGAGCAGGGGATATGTTTCCATTTCGTCGTGTTCTCTTTTATTTCATGGAGTAGTGTTCTGTAGTTTTCATGGTAGAGTTGCTTTACCTATTTAGTTAGTCTGATTCAGAGGTATTTGATTTTCTGGGGCACAATTGTGAACGGGATTGTTTTTTTCATGTCACTATCCTCTCTCTCATTATTTGCGTATAGGAAGGCCATGGATTTTTGGGCCTTGATTTTATAGCCTGCAACTTTACTATATAAGTCTTTTGTTTCTAGGATTTTCTTGGTAGAGGATTTAGGATTCTCGAGATATAGTATCATATCATCTGTGAATAGTAAGAGCTTGATTTCTCCCTTTCCTCTTGGATGTCTTTAATGTCTTTTTCTTGCCTAATAGCTATTGCAAGTACTTCCAGCATTATGTTAAACAGATGTCGTGATTGTGGGCATTCTTGTCGTGTCCCTAATCTTAGAGGAAAGGCTCTTAGATTTTCCCCATTGAGGATAATGCTTGCTATGGGTTTGTCGTACATGACTTTGACTATCGAGGAAAGTTCCTTCAAAATCCATTTTGGTGAGAGTTTTCATCATAAACGAGTGCTGGATCTTGTCAAAAGCTTTCACTATGTCTATGGATATGATAATATGATTTTTATCTTTACTTTTGTTGATATGATAGATTATGTTAGTTGATTTCCAAATGTTAAACCATCCTTGCAACCCCGGGATGAATCCCATTTGTTTGTGGTGTATGATCTTTTTGATGAGTTGTTGGATTTTATTTGCTAATATTTTGTTGAGGATCTTCCCATCCATGTTCATCAGAGATATTGGCCTATAGTTTTCTTTGTTGGTGGTGTCTTTGCTTGCTTTTGGTATTATGAAAATATTTGCCTCATAGAAGCTGTTTGGGAGAATTCCTGTTTTTTTTTAATTTTCTGGAAAAGTTTGAGGAGAACTGGCAAAAGGTCTTCCTTAAATGTTTGGAAGAATTCACTAGTGAAGCTGTCTGGGCCTGGGCTTTTGTTTTGGTAAACTTTTGATTACCGCTTCAATTTCCTTAATATGAATGGGTCTATTCAGGTATCCCAAGTCTTCCTGGTTCAATCTTAAGAGACTATAGGAATCCAGGAATTTATCCACTTCTTCTAGGCTCTCTTGTTTCATGGAGTACAAACTCTCAAAGTAGTCTCTAATGATCATTTGAATTTCATTGATTTCTGTTGTGATATCCCCTTTTTCATTTCTGATTCGATTTATTAAGGTTCTCTCTCTCTCTTTCTTTGTGAGTCTTGCTAGTGGTTTATCAATATTATTTTTTATCAAAGAACAAGCTCTTGGTTTTATTGACCTTTCAGATTTTTTTTTGGTTTCCATGCCATTAATTTCTGCTCTAAGTTTTATTATTTCTTTCCTTCGACCAATGTTGGGTTCCTTTTGTTGGTCTTTTTCTAAGGTCTTGAGCTGTGTGGTTAGGTTATCTATTTCTTTTTTCCTTAGGAATGCTTTCATTGCTATTAATTTTTCCTCTTAGCACGGCTTTAGCTGCGTCCCATAGGTTCTGGTATCTTATGTCTTCATTCTCATTTGTTTCTAGGTATCTTTTGATTTTGTCTTTGACTTCCTTCCTGACCCACTCGTTGTTCAACATTTAGTTGTTTAATTTCAAGTTGTTTGATTTGATTCTCGATGTCTTTGTGTGACTTGCTTCTGTCTTCAGCACACCGTGGTCTGAAAAGATTGTTGATACTACTTCTATCTTCCTGATTCCATTGAGGTATGTTTTGTGGCCTAGCAAGTGGTCTATTTTGGAAAATGTTACGTGTGCACTGGAGAAGAATGTGTATTCTTTCTTTTTGGGGGTGTAAAGCCCTGTAGAGGTCTATTAGCCCTCTCTCTTCTAGTTCTTCCTTCAAAGCCAATGTTTCCTTTTGATCACCACTATCCAGAGGTGATTAGGCGATGATGAAGTCTCCAGCTACTATTGTGTTGTTTGTGTTGTTAGCAATGTCCTCCTTAAAATCTGTTAGCAGTTGTTTTAAGTATTTAGCTGTTCCCTCATTAGGTGCGTATACATTTAAGAGTGTGATTCCTTCCTGTTGTATTACTTGATAAATAGAAAATAGCCTTCACTGTCCCTTCTAATCTCTTTCAACCTAAAATTTATGTTTTCAGCTACTTGTATGGCCACACCAGCTTTTTTGTTCCTCTTGTCATTATCCCCTAGGTTTCTTGTTCTCCTTAGAGCTATTTTGAGGTTTTTTTACCATTTTTTTTTTGTTCCCTATGCGATTTCTGTCACTCATCTTCCAGCTCACTGATCCTGTCTTCAGCTGTATCCATCCTACTGGGCACTTACTGAGTGTTTTTAATTTCGTCTACTGAATATTTTATTTGTGACACTTCTTTTTGTAGCTTTTTTAATTCTGCTCTCATTTGTTCCTGTATTTTCTCTACTATCTGTTCTACTATTTCTTTCATTTATTCCTTTAGTTTTCTGGATATCTCCCCCATTGATTCTGTGAGTAGTTCCTTGAACATCCTCTGCATTTCATCTCAGAATTCTTTATCGAAGAGAACATATTTGTGGATAACCCTGGTTGAGGATTCGGGACTCTTTTCTTCATCCTCTCCTTGTAGTGGAGATTTGCTCTGTTTCTTCATGTTGTTTTGCTTGTCTAGAAATAGAACCCTGGATTCGCTAGCACTGTTCCCTCTTATCGTGGGAAAGGATTCTGGATAAGGTCAGTCCATAGTGGTCACCCTTCTCCCTTTCTAGAATCTGACCTTCTTCTCAGGCATTATTCTTTGGCTTATGACGGGCATCTAGTGAAGCTTTGTAGGTGGTGTTCTTTTAATATTGGGCTTCTACAGCTTCTTGTGTACTGGTCTTTATTTAGAATTGGAGTAGGCCAGTGGATTATTGTTGTATTTTAGTTGAGGTGGCCAGGATTTTTCCACAGAATTAGGTGATAAAGGCTGGGTTGAAAGTCGAGATTGCCACTCAATTCCTCTTTTGTAAACCACAGCACGCAAAAGGAGAGATAGAACACAAGGGAGTGCCCTGCCACAGAGGCAGGGTGGGATGGAGGAATGGGAGGGTGTGAGGGATACTGGGATTAGTGGTGGTGGGGAATGGGCACTGGCGGAGGGATGGGTACTTGATCATTGTATAACTGAAACCCAAGCACAAAAATTTGTAAGTCTACAACTGTACCTCACAGTGTTTCACTAATAAAAATTTTTTTAAGAAAAGAAAGAAAGTCGAGAGTGCTGGGAGTGGGAAATATAACTGCGGCCTTGTGAGCTCCTCAGAGAAGTACATGCCCACTTTGGGGAGGCCACGCCCCCTAAGATGGTGGTCACGCCCCCAGCAAGTCCAAATGCTAGTCCTAGTCCACAGACCTATTGGGGCAGCGACTAGTTGGGCTGGCACTTGTGGAAGTGGAGGCAGGTGCCCCAGGCAGGTCCCTGCCGTGGCTGGCTTTCAGGGTCGCGGTTTAGGTTGGGAGGGGGCTCCAAGTGGGTACAGACCTGTTTGGGGGGCAGCAACTAGTTGGGCTCTCAAAGTGCTACTTATTCTTGAGAAAAAATAATTTAATTTCTAAATTATTATTGCATTTTCAATGAAGTTATAATTCTTGTAAACATTTTCTATTAAATGATGCACTATGCAAATCTAATTTTATACAAAAACAATTAAAACTAAGAAATATCATGTTAGGTGGTAAATGCATTATAACTACCTAAAAATCAAACCATTAAAACACTCTGAAGCAAATGAACTATTATTATACTTTATTCTATATGGTTTTACCAAAATTCAAAAATCATTCATAAGAGTATTTTTAAAGTGGGTGCAGAATGATTCTTAAAATTTATATTTCCTTTGACGCTGAGAGAATTTCAATCAATAAAAAGGTAAGTCTAGCCCAACAATGTTGCTTTAGAGGAGAAACAGAATGGGCAGTTCGTGTCCACTTTTTCCTTGCAACCCAAGCTGCCAAAGAAAACATAGCTTCTCCAATTGTATGCTTTGCAGCATTAGACATAGGGAACCTTATGCTGATTCAGTGAACCAATAGTTACTGCACACATGATGCTAAGATTCCAGAGATATCATGGATTAAACATCACTTTCATGTCATCTTTATTAGTATAAAATGAATGTAGTGCCTCATATATCAATGGATAGAAAAATTTGGTAGGTAAATGCAGTAGAATTTATTGAGTCTCCTCAAATTCAGTATTCCGCTCTATCATGTATTTATCCCTGAATTTCAATTGACCACTATTCAGGATTTTAGACATAATAGCTTAAATTATTCCAATAGTCCTTTAACTAATGTCTCCACTTTAATGCATTTTTATTTCAGAATGCTTCATATAATGCTAACCAAATATAGTTTTTAAACTATGTCTGTTCAAAATCTCGTCTATGGTTTTCTGTGAGTTAAAACTCCAAGTTTTTACCATAACCAATAGATTTCTGCAAATATGTGAAATACTTGTAATATTCCATCTTGAGCTGTTCAAGTCATATTTCCTCTTTTTTATATATAACTTGAACACTCCAAACTATACACTACCTGCTAATTTCTTTGTCTTTCTCTTCCATCAGATATCAACGTATTCATTCCTTCACTCCTTTAAGCTCCTTGTACAAAAGCTTCTCTAGACAAGGAAGCTTTTGCCAAGGAGTCTACAAGAACATCTAGTTTTTATATGCTCCATCATTTTTCTTTTGAAACACTACCACTGATATTACATGGTATATTTATTTTTAAAAAGAATAAATTTCCTGTAAAATCAAGAAACTTTTATTTTTCTTAATATTCCTAGTATTTGTTTTGTTTCTAGTATATTGAATAATATTGTTTTGTTTCTAGTATATTGAATTTTATAGAAACCACTCAAAAATATTTATTGGGAGCTGAAGAGATGAAGCAACAGGTAAGGAGCTTGTCTTGCACATGGTGGACCTAGTTCAAGCCCTGACACTACTGTGGTTCCCCAAAGTACCACCAGAATTAATCCTTGAGCACAGAGTCATAAGCAAGCCTTGAGCACCATTGAGTGTGCTCTGAAATATACATATATATATTCATATATGTGACAAATAAATTTAGTTGTTATAAATAAAGTGTATTTGATTTGTGATTGTGTCTGCTATTTGACTTTTAAGTTCTCATGCAGTTTTGTAATTGTAATATCTGAACTTCACCAACTTAATATTGCTGTGGTATAAATAGTAAGTCTACATACTTATTTTCCAGAAATAAAATCATGCTCAGCTTTATGATGAACTAGCCCATCTGTATTTGACTGTATTATAAAATATAGTTACAGAAAGCAGAGATTATAATTTAACATTTATTGTAATAATAATATAATTAGGAAAAATCAAGTCCTATATCAAATTGTCGTGAACACATGATTAATATTACTGCTTTTGCAGATGAATCACTTTGTGACTTTGCAAGAATGTATAATAAAAGTCAGTTAACACATCATATTGCTTCATCAGAGTATTAGTTAGCATTAAATAACTATTTGAAACACTTATAATCATGCCTACCATGTACAATATATTAATACAGCTAATAAATTATGGTTGGCAAAAGAGAATTTGAGTTAATATAAATTTAAATTTTGTTTAATAAAATTATTAAAGGCTCTATTTGGCTTAAAAATGCATTTTTTAAACAAGATAAAAAATGAAAAATAAATATAGGTTTTAGAACAATTTTAATATCTGCTTAAAAAGCTAAAAGCTTTTACATTTATACTAAAAACATCTATCAAGCTGAAATTTCTATAAATGCATACATATCTGCAGGGTACTACCTATGTTTTCTTTTATATGATTTATCATTTTAGATCTATACCTGAGTATGTTTTTAATACTACTTTCATTTTATTTAAACCTGATGTAAATAGTTTTTTGCTGTTTATCCTGATAGTTTATGTCAGCAGATGGAAAATTAGAGTTACCACAAATTCCTCAATTCCAAAAAATGTCATTTTCCACTTCTATTTTATTTCTACAAAGGCATTATGGAAGGAAGACATGGATTATATGATATTCATATGTTGATGACCTTTTTTCTATTCTCATATACAGCACAAAGAAAATCAAATAATATCATTTTTTGTGTGATATTAAATAATGATCTAGGTTCTTTGTTTTTCATCCTTTTTTCCCCTTCATATTGATATCATGGTTTCCTATCACCATTTGTGGAAGAGGTTTTATTTTCTCCTTTATATGATCTTCACTCCTTTTTCATGGATTGAATTCCCATAAATGTGTGGGCTTATGTCTGGATGACCAATGCAGATCTATTGTTTATCTTTATTTGTCCTAATACCATAACACTTTTAAGTGAATGAAAACATTTATTTCGATATTAAATGAGAGACATATTTAACAGATATGTGGACTATTTCTAATTACATAATTGTGAATTTGTGTGTGTGCAATATTTTTATTACCATTGCTTTTAGTGTACATTGCTTTTAGGGAACATAATATCTCTGCCTTTCTTCTTTTATTCCCCAGAATCCTTCTAGTTATTTGAAATTTTTTTGTGGTTTCCTACACATTTTAGATTATTTTGTTTGCTTGCTTGTTTGGGGGCTATACCCAGCAATGCTCAAAGCTTACTCCTGGCTCTGTGCTCAGGAGTTACTCATGCTGGTACTGGGGAACCATATAAAGTACTTGAAATTGAATTCTAGTCAGTTTTGTGGAAGGTAAGTGCCCTATCCAATGTATTATTTCCCTGGCGCCAAAATTCTACTGGGATTTAGATAGAAATTGTGAAGAACACATAAGTGACCTTTATATGGTATGGTCATTTTAACAACATACAGTCTTCCGATACATGAATGTGGAGTAATTTTGTATTAAAAAAAAGAAACTTACAGTTTTCAGTGTATGTATAAGTCTTTCACCTCTGTTGCTAAAACTTACTCCTAAGTGTATCTGCTCCTGAAGCCCTAGGCTCAGGAGGTGGGAAATGAGGACAGGGCATTCCAGGCACTGCTAGGTCAACCTTGTCAGGACTAGTTTAATGCTGGATTCATAATACAGAGGCATCAGCCAGGTCTCTTCAGCAGAAGTTTCCAGGGCAACACTGAGCAATATGCAGGAGTAGGGTCTTCAAGGCTACACACAGAGATGCTGAGGAGGTCAAGTGGTGTCCAGATCAAATCCTGCCCTATATGATATTTGTAAATGTTAATAGGCTTATTAGCATTTACACTGCCGTGGTACTTGTCTACCAATATATTGCCGTAATTTATTTCATTCTCAAAATAACCTTATGTGCAGAATCTTATCCCTATCAAGTATTACCAGTTAAGTAAATATTCAGACAATCAGTAAGAGGAGCAATCAGAAGTTAAAAATCAGATAAAATGGTGATCCTATACTTTAATCCCATACTTCACTACTTTTCCTTGTAAAATAGCTGTACTAAAGTTCAAGATATAATACTGTACTACAAAATATAATAAACATACCAAAAGGAAGTGTAAACAAGATTTTTAACAAAGTCCTCTATGATAGAAACATGATCTAGATGGTTTATATAAGTCAATATAAGAAGAGACATAGTTGGGTTCATGTGTACTTTATCATAAACTTCCAAGGTCAAATAAAAATTTCTTGTAAAAAGATTTATGACACCCCTTTCTCTTATTTAAGAAAATAACATAGAAATTTTTAGCTCTTGAAAATAAATGTATTCTGTTAACTTTAGAAATAATTGAATAAATGGAAAATGAGTTTTACATTATTGAATTTCTGGTTTGAAGAAAAAAATGTGAGATTTTTGAGTAAAACACTTAACCACTCCAAAATAGCTTTACTGAAAATATAGATATATGTATTTAAATTTAGGAATCTTTTTGTGTAGTAGATCAATAAATGTATGATAATAATGTATATGGCATCGTTTGATAAGAACTATTTTTCAGAGTTAGCAACAAAATTTCTTAAAAAATAGGACAAACACTATATTTTAATGTCTAGAAACTACACTCAAAAAGAATAATCGATCATTTCTACCAAGGACAATAGCGAAAGTGTGATGATTTACTTCAGAATTCAGTAACATAAGAACTAGGAGGGTAAGGATGTGGCTCAGGGATAGAATTCATGCCAAGTATATGAGAGTTGCTGTATTTAATATCTATGTTAGTTTAAAATTTTAGATTATATTGTTTATATGATTAAAATGTTCTATTACCCATGAAATCAATAAACAGTTTTTGAGTTATTAAAATTATTCAGTACTATAAGTAAAGTAAGTAAAGTAAAGGTCCTCCAGTTGATCGTCGATTTGCTCGAGCGGGCCCAGTAACGTCTCCATTGGCAATTTGTTGTTACTGTGTCTGGCATATTGAATACTCTCGGTAGCTTGCCAGGCTCTCCGAGAGGGGCGGAGGAATCGAACTCGGGTCGGCCATGTTGGCCGCTTGTAAGGCGAACGCCCTACCGCTGTGCTATCGCTACTATAATGGGTTATAAAACATGCAAGTATCATGTCCTTTATTTTAATATCAACCAATAAAATCAAGTTTGCAATAATAACTTAAAATCTCATTCTAAAACTTCTAAGATTAGAAATCTATAGAAAAAAGCTATAAAACTCTTCTTTAAGAAGAAGAACACTTAAATAATTGGATCAACATGCCAAATTTCTTGAAAGGAAGATAAAATATTTTGAAGATATCACTTAAACAGATTAATTTTATGTTAATGTGAGTCTAATAAAATTGAAATGAGATTGATTTTGGAACTTGATAAAATGATTCTAAAGGTCAAATGTCATAATAATAGACAAGATGTTCTAGATATTAAGGAGACGAGTAAGGGAATGTTTATAAATAATAAAAAATACTGGACAGTTTTACCATCTTTCATGTCTGCTCTGATTTTTATAGTTGGGTAAAATTTACATGTAAAATTATATTATCTATGAGTGCGTCGAAATTACTAAGAGCATTTAGAGAATGCAGGCAAAGAAACAACACAAAGGACAGGAGTATTCTAAGTACTTAAGCACATTAGAAATACATGGCTCAGGGCTACACTGTACTGAAGGGTCATGACTATCAGGGGTGCTCCACAACTGAGGTAGCCATTCTCTCTCACCCTGACTATTGCAAGTTTCCTAATTGTTCATTAGCCTAAGAGTATCCATATAGCTGCATGCAGCTGAGAAGGACATCTGCACAAAACTTAACTAAATCACATTCTCTCTAGGCTTTACCAACTGTGGCAATATAACCACAAGAAAGCAATCAAATTGGGCCCTTTAAAACAGAAAGATAAGAAAACAAATAGACACACACTAACTGCCCAAGCTTTAGGATCTCCCCAGTAGACTGAGTGAGCTCACAGACTGGCCACTTATTCAACACAATATTGCTCCTCCACTCGGTTTCCAAACATGTGAATTATTGTTTAAGTTGACAGTGACATTAAGGGTGGTGAGTAAGCATATCAAAATTCAGTAGGTATACGAAGAATGGAGACGGGCATATTTTTTTAATAGCTGATTAGCAAGCACCTTTAAAGTATTTATAGTCATACATATCTTATTCTATTTTTGCATATGTTACTCTCTTCATCTAAAAGTCCAAAAACTTGCTTTATTCTATCATTTTGCTGCGAGCACATTTGCTGTCCTATATTATTATTCTATGAAACCTAATCTGCGTTTTCTAGGGGATTATCCTGACCTTGGATTTTTGTTAGGAGAATGACTTCTCACAAGTAGCCATCTCAGTTCCCTATGAATTCTACCACTTGCTTTTAATCGCCAGTGGCTCACTTCACATCTCCAACCTCATTCCTCAGATTCAGTTGCAATAAAACATCTTATACACATTTTCCAGTTTATGTCATGATTTTGGATATCTTTATCATTTGCACATTATTTTTCTTATGTCCAGAATGCTATTGTAGACTGCTTATTAAAACACTCTCCAGTGCTTCAAATCTTAATTAAAACTCAAATTTTGTTTTATTTTATGGAAGGTCTATGAAAGAAAGGTTCTTGTGGCCAGTACAAACTCAGTCTTTGGACCAAGACTAGTCATGTAGTAGGAACTAAATGTGTGTATGTTTGTGTATGCAAAGATTAAGAAAACGAGAACTTAATAAAGCAGATACCATCAATTAAGATTATTTTCTGATTTTATTTTATTTTATTTTATTTGAGAGCAAGAATGTGTTTGAGGTAGACATGTTGTTTGTTTAAGTTCACGGTCAGTCAATTTCTACAGACATGATCAGAACTCAAAAGCATTTAAGTTAGTGGAAAATATTTAAAAATAAAATGTATTGCACAGGACATAATCACTTAATGAATATAAAATTGGATACGGTACTTAAATGCTATAAAATGAAATAAAACATTTATATATTATTTAGAATTCATTATTATTTCTACTATAAGAAATTGAAGCCAGGCACCACAGGATTTTCGTGGCTATTACCTTACATAAAAATAACATCTGTCTCTTAGCAGCCTTTTTTTATATACTGTAGGTATACTAAACACTGGTGCTAAGTGATTAATTGCTTCATCTCTGTGCCTTCCCTTTGAATTCATAAGCTGAGACTTCAGGTGTGCTGCCTTTCCCATTTGTCTCTTTACTGACCAGAATCATGGGCTTTATCGTAAATTTTTGCTATTTTAGTAATTTATCATTCACTTAGCTTGCTTACCTCTCCTACAGATTATGTTTCTTTAGTAGACACAATCAAAGGGAAATTGAAGAAAATCTCAAAAGTATCATTTTGTGAATCTTCAGTCATTAATTTATCCATAAAAAGTAAAAAGCCTAGTTACAAATCCAGCATCGATAGATATAGATATAGATAGATATGTAGGTATAGATACATCCTTCTTAGCAGTTTTTTTACAATAGAGGGAAAATTTCCCAAATTCCCTATAAACAGAAATATGTGTGATTCTTCTCTATTACTTGAAGGTAGTAATACTAGCTGTTTCTCAAAGAATTATGTAATTTACTCTTGCCTAAGTTCAGGCTATTCAGATCAGTTCATACTACTGTATTTACACATTTCCTGTATTTAAAGGTTTAATCATTTTCTGATGTAGATTACTTTTCCAAGTAGCATACTGTTCTACAAGAGCCTTCATAAATTCAATCTTTTGCTTTATAAAGAGAGCAATATTCATAATTTGGGGTTACTTTGGAATTTAGCTTGCTTACAGAGGAACAAGCTAAAAAATTTTAGAAATCATCATATAAGCATGCTTTAGTATCTCCTTTGCTTTATCTCAGAAAAAATTACTCTATCTCAGAATACTTCTCTGATGTATCCAAAAACACTTTTCTATGAACCCAGCAAGCAACCAAGAGTATCCTGCCCGCACAGTAGAGCCTGGCAAGCCACCTGTGACATATTCAATATGACAAAAACAGTAACAATAATGGGTCTCTTCCTCTGACCCTCAAAGAACCTCCAATATGGCAGTGTTGGGAAAGACGAGTAAGAAGAGGCGGCTAAAATCTCAGGGCTGGGATGAATGGAGACGTTACTGGTGCCACTCGAGTAAGTCAATGAACAATGGGATGACAGTGATACAGTGATTGCCATCAATGTTTACCATATTCTCACCTAAAGATAGTACCTAGTAAAAAGAAAAGGGAAAAAAAAAACTTCCTAAAAATGTTAATGACCTAAGAAAAGATATAATGAAGTGATATAACCTTGCAAACTCTTTGAAACCACTAACATTTAGCATTCGTTTTACTTGTATACGATTTTATTTTTTCTTTATTTTTATTATTCTTTAAAAAATTACTCAAGTCTGTTCAGACCTTAAATAGCTAGAGGAACTAGTCTTCTTTGTGTCTTTTACAGTTGAAAAATCCAAACATACCCTTTTTCTCTCATATATTTGAATATAGCATGAGTAGACGTATAGTACTGCACTGTCCTTCGGTTGTTCATCAATTTGCTTGAGCGGGCACCAGTAACATTTCACCACAGATTATGAGATTTATTGTTTCTGTTTTTGGCATATCGAATATGTCATGGGTAGCTTGCCAGGCTTTGCTGTGTGGGCGAGATACTCTTTGTAGCCTGCCAGGCTCTCCAAGAGGGGTGGAGGAATCAAACCCGGGTGGGCCGCGTGCAAGGCAAACGCCCTACCCCCTGTGCTAGATCTTCAGCCCATGAGTAAACATACTAGAACACAAAGACACCAGTAACAACAGAAAATACATACACAAAGGAGAATTGTACTAAAGTACTTAAAATCAGCTAATGTCACAGATGTGATCAACTAGTTCGATGTTGTTAATGGAGCACATTAAATGAGGAATAGACCCCTTCTGAAATTATGAAAAGCCATTTCTACCCTTCCCTTATTTCTCTGCATTGCCTTTATTTCTTCTGCTATTGGAGATTAATACATCAAAGCAGTGGATCAGTTGAGCTAAGAATTCATTTTCAATAAATTTATTTACATTGGCTTTTGCTAACTTAGCATAGGAGAAAAGCACAATACTGATCGCTAGCCATGTTAGAAGTTTTGATAACAAATGATAAGAAGAAAAATAAAGCCTTTCAATGATCAAAGAGCAATTTGTACCATTATTTTGAAATACCTCAAAGTATGGCAAAGATTTATTTTGCTCTTGGGGCCTATTTATCTGTAAATAGTAGTTAAATACCCTAAATGGGGTTTCTGCCTAGAATGAGTTAAAGTCTGCAGTGTTCATGTTTTCCTTGACTCTTCTCTTCTTGGTGCCTGCAGATTTCATGCCAATAAAGAGTCAAACTATGAACACAGGATAATATAATGCAACATTTTGTACATTGATGAATTGACTTTATTTCATATATTATCAAAGAGGTTAGATACAAGAGAGCAGATGAAAATTTTCAAATGAACTGCAGCTGGGATGGGGTTACATATTCAGGATTAGTCTATGCTGCAGCCAGGTGGTCTATCTCACTTCTGTAACAAAACATCCAAGATAAAGAGCTTGGAACAGCATTTGGTTGGCGCTTATGCACTTCAATGCTGAGGTCACATCCCTACAGTGTCTAAATAGTTGGCAAAACTCCAGGCTTCAAAACTAGGCTAAGGACCTATTACCACAAGAGATTCAATAGATTTACATCTGAAGTAAAACTGTTGCCAAATCATAGTTAGCCCCTCATAAAGGAGCTTCTAGGATTCAACAGAAGTGTCTTGGGAAGTCTAGAGGAAAAATACCTAAGAAATACCTTTCAGAGCAGGCAATAAGCAGTAAAGTCACTAATTGTCAAATTCCAGCAACTTGGAATTTCAGATAGCTGTTAAGAAAGTGATTAAAGATAGGTTTTGGCCAGTAAATACATTTTTTTGTTTCTCTTTTACTTAATAAACTTCTGAAAAAAGGCTTTTCTTAACTAGAAAACCTTTAGTTGAACCTAACAACCTCTGTGTACTGCAGATTATTAGTCTTTTCTGCAAATTCTGGGTGAACTTTTAAGAGTACCGTACACTGAAGACATTTTAAGCTAGGGCTTGTTCACGAATGTGGCAAAAATGGGATTTACAACAAAGTCATTAACGGAATGTATTCATATGACTCATTTATCCTTTTATAGGATATGCATAGCCAGACACAAGGCCTCTATCTACTGTTTCTAAAATTAACTCTGGAACTTAGGTCCAATTTTGAAAAACTTCAAAGACAGGGTGAAAAAGAAACATTTCTTCTCAGTGACTTTAAAACTAGGTAAATGATTTCTAAATAAAAATCATGGACCTCATGAGAATTGCGTGTAAGAATCGAAATTTAAGAATGCAGGTGGTAATAGCAGAAAAATTGGGGTGAAATAAAATTTATGTAAATACTTTAAACTTAAAAGACTTCAAGAGATATCCTATATATTAAGTAAAACAGTTTTACATATATCCCCATATTTTAGTGGTAACCAGATTTGCAAAATAAAAATAACACATTAATGTCATGCTTTAATTTTCAGCAAACAAGAGCTCCCCTCATGATGGAGAATATGTTGCGTCAAACAAACTTTCTATAGGTTGCTTCTACACTTTATAAAGTTTTTAAGAATGTGTGTTTTAAAATTTATGATGAATAAAATAAATCTTTTGGTGCCTTAACGAGTTACATTAATGCAATTCTTCCCTGAAATTTTTTGTTTATTTATTTTGGGGCTATACTTAGTGGTGCTCTGGTCTTTCTCATAGTTCTGCTTGTAGCGATTACTCCTGATAGGGCTTCAAGGACCATATGGGACATCCAGGATAAAAAACTTGCAAGTTTTAAAAAGCTTGCAAGGCGAGCACCTTACCCACTCTAATATCTCTTCAGCCCTTCCCTTGCATTTTGATGTTTCATCTGCCACTGAACATTCAGTCATAACTCACAGTGGGCCTACTTCACTATTATTTATTATTCACGTGGAGATATTCACATGGAGACCATTAAATGAATGTTATAGGAGAACCCAGACGAAACGTTTTGTTTCCACTGTTTAATAATTAAATCCAAGATCAAATTTATTTCTTGTTTGACAAAAAATTTTCTACTGATTTCTGGATATGTGAAGCTTAATATAGGAAGTCACATGAATATCACTGTCATCACTGTCATCGTGTTGTTTGTCAATTTACTTGAGCGGGCACCAATAACGTCTCTATTCCTCCCAGCCTGAGATTTTAGCAGTCTCTCTTTATTCATCTTTCCCAACAATTGGAGGCTCTTTCAGGGTTAGGGGAATGAGACCTGCTATCGTTACTGTTTTTGGCATATTGAATACCCCACAGGGAGCTTGCCAGGTTCTGTCTGTGGGGCCAGGATACTCTTGGTAGTTTGCTGGGCTCTCTGAGAGTCAGAGATATAGATATAGATATAGATATAGATATAGATTTTTCTCTATAAACCCCATCAAATATGGTGTGGTAATTATGAAAAATGGGTAGCAAGTGTCTTATGATGTGTCACGTGACAGCAAAGCGGTCACGGTCCAGAAAGCAGCCTGGAGCGTGGTGGCAGTTGGGTAGTGGAGGTCAGCTTCTGGGGCTTGGTCCCTTGGGACAGGGAGAGATTTGGCCCACCCCACTCGGGAGCACCCCAAGTGAAAATAGCCTGGCTTGGAGTCCAGTGGCATAGTTATGGGAGCCTCATTTTATGCTCCCTTCCAGGCAGCAGTGAGTTCTGGAGGGTGGTCGATGAGGAAATTATCTGGCACCAGCAGGGACTGGCTTATAGGTGTGACTCCTGGGTCACTGTAGACTGGGGGAAACAGACAGAGGATCTCTGCTCCTGGGTCTTGTTGAGCCCAGAGTACAAGGTCACAAAGTTCTGTATTACCTGGGTTCCATGGGACTTCTTTCATGTGTGAGGTTTGGCCAAAGCATCCGAAAAGTGGCCTGGAGCGTGGTGGCAGTTGGGTAGTTGAGGTCGGCTGCCGGGGCTGGGTCCCTTGGGGTGGGTTAGAGCCCTCCCCACCACATGAATAAATAAAAACAAATAAAATTAATAGTCAAAAGTCAGTTTGACTTTTACTTCAAAATTATTAAGTTGTATGAGCTATTTTATCCATGGAAAGAGTTTTGGTACCCTTGGACCAGGGAAGAGGGTTCATGAGATACCGTTTAAATTTTCCTAATACATTTACATTTGAAACATTGAAATTTAAAAAAAAATTGAGTAAAAGGAGAGCTAAATGACTATTTCTAGACCTTCACCTCTGAATTGCTATTTTAAAGAAGTGCTTTTTGAATACCCTTTCTTCTTACAGAATCATCTTGTAAAGGTAATTTTTATTTAATCATTATTATTTACATTTTTATAATGCTGTCAATAATAGGCTTTCATGAATGCAACCTTCCAACACCACAATCCCACCAGAGTGTCTATTTTCCTCCATCATTGTCTTGATGGCCCCCTAACTTCCTGTTACATATCAACACGGTGTCCCCCATTTCCCAGATTTCAATTCCATAATATACTCAGATCTGTAGACCAGTTCTTATATTCTGCTGTTTTGGTCCTTTCATTATTCACCTATGATACTTCCTTCTCTTCCATGTATTAGAGCGAAGATTTTGTATTCACCCTTCTCTTGACTGACTTCGCTCAGCATGACACCTTCCAGCTCCATCCCTCTAGAAGCAAATTGCATGACTTCATCTTTTCTTATAGTGTGTTGCATCTCATTGTATGTATATTTGCAATAATTCATATGAGTTTACTTTATTAGACACTTGGGTTGTTTCCAGATATTAACTACCATGAATAGTGCTGCAATGACATAGGAATACAAATGTCTGTTATGGATTAGCATTCTTGGACCCTTGGTGTAGGTAGTTGGCCAGAGTGAAATTATTGAGTCATATGGAATACCAATTCTTAGTTTTTTGAAGGTGTCCATACTGTTCCCCCCAAACAGCCTAGAATTAATGCTACACCTTAATATTTTATAGAGGCTATGTTAAAAGTCCAGGAATTTAAATGCTTATGCATTATCCCTCAGTATCTTTGCTGAATTCTTCTTGAAACTGAGGCAAATTTTTGGTGAAAATATTTGTTTTCCCCTTCCAGATGGGTTAATCGAACTTACAATAGGAAGAGAGAAAATAAGTAAATAAAACGACATTAATATTAAATTTCTTAAATTTTTTTAATTAAATCTCAGACATACAGAGTTACAAGGACATTCAGATTGAGTTTAATTTATAGGTTTCAGTTATATAATGTTCCAACACTGATCCCTTCACCAGTGTGCATTTCCCGTCACAATATCTCCAGTTTCCCTCCTGCACAGCATACCCTGCTGTAGATTACAAACACTTCTCTCTCTCTCTCTCTCTTTCTCTCTCTCTCTCTCTCTCTCTCTCTCTCTATTTCTCTCTCTCTTCCCTCCCTTTTGGATATTATGGTTTACAATTCAGATACTGAAAGGTTATCATGTATATCCCTTTATCTACTTTCAACCCTCAGTATTTCAAAACTCTTAAAAAATACATAGTGCAGCTAAATAAGTAAGTTATTATTATAAAAGTTTAGCTCTTTCTCCCTCTAATTAATTAATCAATATTGCACATGGTTGATATCTGTATATTTCCTGATATAGAATCATCTGAAAGGTCTTGGGAAAATATCTTTGAGTTAAACACAACCAGTCTGATAGAAGTTATTATTAAAGAAACGTGGCAATGTAAATTTGATTCAAACAAGCCTCATGATGATTAAGCTTCTCTTAGCTCTTAACTATTCTAAGCAGTTTTTAAAGTGAACGGAATAGTTTTGAATGGAGTGCTCCATGAAAAAAAATTCAACCATAAGATTTGTAATGAGACCTATTGTATTTGCTGACCTATGTCGCTGTTTTCCCAAAATTCCAAAGGGCATTGGGCCACCGTCTCCTTCGTGCAAAATTCTACTTCACAGAGCAAGGAGAAAGGACTGCAAAGTTTAAGAAGAGAACTCCCAGAAAGACCACCAACAGGGAGCTCTTTGGCACTATTGTGGCAACATGGGAAGATGCCATTGTTGACAACACTGACGAGGAATACGATTGACTGGTTCAGCACCTCCATGATTGAGCGAGGAATGCCAAGAGAGAGATAGCCACAAAAAAAGTGCCTGTCTTTGAAAACTCTTGAGCTTATTCACCATCAGGCAACAGCAAGCAAACATCCGAGCACTCAAAGCAGTGCAGAGAAGCAATCAAGGAAGACCTCAAAGAGAGAAGAGCAGCAGTGGCAGAAGCCGGGAAAATAATTCACAATGCCTGCCTGTCCTTCGCCAACTACAAGACCAAGATGACTGCCCTCCAATGCACTGATGAATCTATAACATATTACAGAAGAGCAATGGAGAAGATTATCCATGACTTCTGCTCAGATCTCTTCAATAGCCATGGCCACCGGCCCACATACCAAATTCCACAGGATGCATATGTTGTTCTCAAAGCTCTCCCTTCCGAAATCCAACATGCTATTTTATCAGTAAAGAAGTGAAAGGCAATTGACCCAGACAAGTTTAGACCCGAACACCTGAAGAACCTGCCATCAGTACTCATTAATACACTGGCTCAGTTCTTCACATGCTACCTGTCTGAATGCAAGGTTCCGTCCCTATGGAAAACCAACAGGGCTATACTACTGTACAAGAATGGAGACATCCACAACATTGGCAACTATCTCCCGATCTGCCTGTTGTCTGTCATCTACAAGGTGTTCACTCGAGTCATCCTGAATAGAATTGGCAGAACACTAGATGAAGGACAACCATGCGAGCAAGCTGGGTTCAGAAAAGGATTCAGCACCATCGACCATATCCACATGATAACCAAGTTCATTGAGATTTCTCAGGAGTTCAAGATGCTGCTCTGTCTAATGTTCATTGATTTAAAGAAGGCCTTTGATTCTGTTGAGACGGAAGCAGTCACTGAAGCCCTAGCCAATCAGGGCATTCAAACTCAATATATCAGGATCCTCTGTAAGCTGTATTACGAATTCACTACCAGGATCTCACCATTCTACAAAGAAGTAATCATTGATGTCAAGAGAGGGGTTCGGCAGGGTGATACCATTTCACTGAAACTCTTCAGTGCCACCCTCGAGAACATCATGCGAAAACTGAAATGGGAAGTAATGGGAGTGAAGATAGATGGTCAGCAACTACATCACCTCCACTTTGCTGATGACATAGTTCTAATAACACCAAACATTAGCCAAGCCGCACAAATGCTGGCCGACATCTACTGTGAGTGTGGAAATTTTCAAACTGCAGCTGAATCTCACAAAGACAATGTTTATGAGAACCAGTCTTGGTTCTGATGTTTCATTCACTCTCAACGAAACGAACATCTCTGAATGCAAAAGTTATGTGTATCTAGGTCTAGAAGTCAACATGACGAATGACCTGGCACCTGAGTTGTGCAGGAGGAAAAGAGCAGCTTGGAATGCCTTCAAGAGCATTGAAGAAATAGCTAAGAGGACAAAGAACTTCTGGCTCCAGGCACATCTCTTCGATTCCACTGTTCTTCCTGCATTAACATACACCTCAGAGCCCTGAGTCCTATGAAAACAGGTTAAGAACGCTATTCAGGTCTCCCAAAGAGGAGTCAAAAGAGCTATGCTTGGACTATCACACTTCACTCAAATGTGAGAAAGAATATGGAGTTCCAAACTCGATGGTCAAGAGTCAGAGATGCTGTCTCGTTTGCCAAGACTTCAAAAATCAGATGGGCTAGTCACGTAATGAGATTTGGAGATGACTGCTGGACTAGAACCATTATGGACTCGATTCCATGGGATGTCAAAAGATTGCGTGGTCACCCACCTATGAGATGGTCAGACTTCTTTGTCAGGACCCTAAATGATTGGTATGAGGCTCTTTGTGTTCCTAGAATGAGCAATGCCACTGGCCTACACTAGCACTCAATAGGGACGGATGGAGGCGTTACTGGAGCCCATTCGAGCAAATTGATGAGTAACGGAATGTCAAGGGATCAAGTGATCAAGATTTGTAATTGTCATACAACCATACACAGATTTTTGTTTTCAGGAGGTAAAATAATGGGAAAACATGACCAGAGTGAAGGATTAAAAACAAAGGAAGTTGCTCTAGTGTAGAATTGTGTAAGACTCTCTCCAAAGTATATTGATTATGTCACTATTCCCTAAGGTCCCATTAAGAAAAATAAAACATACAGAAAGGTAATTCAAAGTAAGTCTTTTAAAAATCAAGCAAGCCTTTTATAGGAATAGATAAAATTCCAGGCTCATAGTTTTCAGGTACTTGAGGTCATCTATTCATTTATAGATTGTTTTAAAAATATTTCCACCAGAAGGTTTTGCTCGTACTGTCAACATGTTGTAATGCTTTAATTGATATATATTTTCTAGCTTGCTTCATTTTTTTAAAAAGGAGAGTTTTCAAACTAGTATATACTTGAATATCAAAATATTTCCCTATGAACTTTTTTTCTGAGTTATAAGGATTCAACCTGTGTGTATCTTTCTTGTATAAAAAGAGGGTAACAGCAAGGTAAGACAGATAAAGATTCTTTACATTCTTAGTAGCCTGAGATCACAGAAGTTTCAGTGTGTGTGTGTGTGTGTGTGTGTGTGTGTGTGTGTGTGTGTGTTTTAGTCTCACTCTTAATTCCTTTTTGGCTGCTTTCATGGACCCAATCTAAAAGTAGAGGAAATTAATATTTAATTCAACTCAATTCCTAACAAAGTAATATAACCTCACAAGTCAATAGCACACAGGGTTGGAAAAGTCCAGTCAATTTAAATACCTATTTTTAAGAAAGGAAAGTCAGAAAACTCAGAAAGGAATTCCTATTGTTGTTACAAATCTGACTCAGATGAGTGAGGAAAAGCCCAGAAAGCTCAACTATGCCTAAAGGAAAGTTGGCTCCTTACTGGTTTGGTCAATGAATTTTATGGTCAGATGAAGTCATTTCCTAAAGTACAAAAGAGCTAAAACCTATAATCAAAGAATATTTAGACGATAACAATAATGAAAATGATCCACATTAAAATGTCGATCCCCACAAAATAGTTTCAGAAAAGAAATAACAACTTTCACTATGTTCATGGCTAAATAGGAAAGGATAAAAATAAGTGAATTAAATTTCCAATTCAATAAATTAGGACTAGAACAAGTAAATAAATTTGAAATGATCTGGAAAAAAAATAGTGACTAATATTTGAGTTTCTCCTACTGTTCCCCTTTTCTGGCCTGCCGTATTTTATTTAGTTTTCTTTGACACTCAATGAAGTAAATATTAATAATGATACTATTTTACAAATGAGTAAACTAAGATGGATAGAATTGAATTTTAAAAATAAAAAGCAGATTTTTTAAATAAAAATAAAAAATAAAAAAATAGTTGGTTGTACAGAGCAATAGCACAGCAGGCAGGGCATTTGCCTTACATGAAGCTGACTCAGGTTTGGTCCTCAGGATCCTATATGGTGCCCTGAGCACCAGCAGGAATAATTCCTAAGCACAGATCCAGGAGTAACTCATGAGTATTACCAACTGTGGACCAAAAAAACTAACAACAAAATCTCAGTTGTTAGCTGTCAGTTGTTAAAACAAACACATTTTAAAATTATGGATAGCCAATTATTAGGACTATGACTGAGACAATTGCAGATATACAGATATCCATAAATTTTAAAAGCTTCTTATAGAGCCTGGCGTGACTCAGCAGTAGAGCAATGTCCTTGCATGTATGATATCTTCGTTTTGTTCAGCCTCCTCCCCCAACCCTCTCTCCACCCCCCCTCCACACATGGTGCGCACACACAGCGGTTATTATATTTAACACCCTTCATCTTGAAAATGTCAAAGAAGTTTATGATTTTTTTCTACTGAATACAGCTCAAAGTTAATATTAAAAATATAAATATCAAGGGATTAAATATGTTGTCAGAGCCCTCAAAATGATGACATACTACTGAAAAATTGACACACACATTAAAGGTACTTGCTTGATTTTTGAGTACAGATCCAGAAATAAACCCTGAGCACCACTGGAAGTAACAATCCTTCCCACCAAAATGTAGAAGAGTGTGACAAATAAGTTCTTGTGTACTTCAAATTTCAATTAGTTCTCTTAAAAATTGTCTTTCATCTAATCATTTCTGTTGTATATCCAATTTTCTTTCCAATTTTGGGCAACATTGTCATTTCCAGGCAAAATTTGCAATTTGCAACTCAAGATGTGAATAAATATGTATTTCAACTTTTTTCAGGAACCCGATTAAAGGTAAAAAATTAAATGTATATAAAATTTATCCAGATTATACACAAAATAGCCGGGAAGTTTAAAATAGTTTCATTAATTTTTTATAACCAGTTAAATTAAGTTTTTTAAATGGAACAATGTTCAATAAGTTGGCTTGTGCTTACTAGTTCAAGCAAGGAGACAAAAAGAGACTAGAACATCATCGTTGGCAGGCACAACATAGGTTAGCAGGTATATGTGGGATGATTTATAGTTAGACTAATAGAAATTCATGATAATTTAAAATTGCTTCTTATAACCATTCCTATTTTCTCTCTGTAATTGTAAATACAGATGATGTGGAAACTTACTACAGTTTTTCCAAATGAAGGAATAAGTGAATAGACAGAGAAAAGTGTGTGTGGGGGGTGGGGGTGGAGTGGGGGAAGGTATTTAGACCGGAAGAGAGAGAAAGGGAATTAGGGGGTTTGGGAGTAGGACAGAGTAAGTCAGTTAGCTCAGTTCTCCAGGGAGTAATAGAGCAGATATTATACCCCAAAGCCATCTTTGTTCTAGCACTTAAGAATTCGCCAGTTTAGCAAAGCAAATTCTTCCAGCTGATGCTGAGGTTAGTGCTGTCAATTGACAAAAGGAACTTCAATCAACTGTTCTGGTGATTTATTGATAATATGTAATCAGATAATCCACATCACCAGGTATTTGAGAAAAGTCAGCCATGTGATCTAAGAGATTAACATTGATAAATTACGGCAGAGGAAAGAAAAGAAATTCAGGGGAAAGATAAAAAGTAAATCTCTCAAAATCAAGCTCTAAAAGATTCCTTACACCCAGTGCCTTGCATGCAGCCAACATGGCCGACCCGAGTTCGATTCCTCCGCCCCTCTTGGAGAGCCCGGCAAGCTACCGAGAGTATTCGATATGCCAGACACAGTAACAACAAAGTCTCCAATGGAGACGTTACTGGGCCCGCTCGAGCAAATTGATGATCAACGGGAGGGCCTATACTATTATCTACAATCTATTAAAAAATAGAATATAAAATAATATATGCAAAATTTGAGTAAATCAGTGAAATTTTTGCAAAGTTCATAGCTATGCTATGTAAAAGTCTATACTACTAAATACGTGAGCCGTAAAGGACTATGATATTTGTAACTTTCCACAAGTGTTTGAAATAATACATATATAGCTATAGACACAGAATGTACACAAACAGAATTTTAAATTTTAGTGTAGCATGACAAAGCATAGTTTTTTCTTTAAGTGCATGTTAACTTAATATTTGAGACTATGTTAAACAATTTATCATGTAAAGCCCAAAGAGAAAAAGACATAATTATGCAAAAATTCAAAATGGCATTTGATAATATTAAATAGCCTCCTTATTAGACAAAAATAATCTCTTAGTATAATGTTAATTACATGTTGTTACATTTGATTACTCACAAAGTGCAATTGAGTACAATACCATCTTGGGTTGGTGATTTAGACTGAAACCGAAATGCTGTCCTTGAATTTGAGATCCTTCCATGAAGACAGTGAAAAATAAAAACACAATATAGCAATCATGCCAAAATTTAAAATATAACAGAGTGACAGAAAATAAGATTTTGTTTAGAGAATTTATTTTAGCCTTGTTTATCACTAGATCTTTTTCTACCATCAGATCTTCTAATGTCCTGTTTTAAAAGAAACACTTTTGTTCTTGCTTTTGCTTCTGATGATTCTTTTCCTTGTATTTCCTAAAATGGGCCACACAGTGCCCTTTACCTGTTTTCACCCACCTTTGTTGTTCCCTTAACCCAGTCCTCCTCTGTGAGTTTATCTCAATTCGAATCTCTGCATTGGTTGGAGTCCCTTTACCATCAACACTGATCTCTGCAAGGTTTCTGTTTTGGTAAGACCATAGTAGTCCTAGTAGTCCATAGTAGTAACAGTTCATGTCTTCCTGTAACTACCAGTATTTGCAGACAATGTTTTCACAGCATGGAAATTCAAGAAATCCAAGATAAAAACCTTAAAATTATTTAGAAATTTCAACAAAATGATGATTTAAAATATTAGATTTGTAATTCACAATTTTCTCATGCTAGTTACTAATTCTCAAAATGCTTTCAGAAATATCAATGCTAAAAAGACATAGAAAGATTAAATGATAAATATACAGGATATATGTAGATGCAACATTTTACCAAGGTTAAATGGGAGACTGTCATGAGTCAAAAATATATACATTTTTCTGAATAAATAAAGTCAAATCTCAAAAGCTCTTAAACCTAAGAAAGTCTAGTATTTGGAAAGCAAATAGGCAACATGTGAAAATCATCATAAGTAACTTGCTAAGAAATGAATCCTTCTCTCACATATATCCTTATAAACACACATATGAATTTATAATAACTGGACAATTTAAACTGTACAACTGAAAAAAATTAACTATAAGACTAGTGACAGAATTTTAAAAGAATAGGAGAACTTCACTTAACCTATTAGGAATTATTTCTAATTAAGTATGTGAAAATAGTTTATTAGTAAGCCAGAGTATTGATTAGAGTCTTGGAAAACTAGACACTCATGTGGGTTTCAAAAAACAAAAAGTTCTTGAAAAATAATGACTGGGAAAGAAAAAGACATGAAAGGTAGGAATGAGCAGGAGGAGATATCTCACCATAACGCACACCTGCCTAAGAGGGAAAGGGAGCATAGATTGCTCTTTAGAAGAGTCAGCCATTGAGTGGAAAAAGCAGCAGCTCTATAATCACCATGCCTAGCCAACTGGTGATGGGCCAAATCAAGAAGAGTGTGACTCAGCCTAAAAGCTGAGGTGTACTCAGGAGCCAACAGCTAGAGGCAGCAGTTACCCACACCTTTCAGAACGGAGCAGTTTCCTCCTGAAAGAAAACATTAACAGCGTGTTTTGGGTTTGTCTCCATCAGTGGGGGGGGGGGGGGAATGACATATCTACCTCACACTTTAAACTAAAATAACTCCAAATGTTAAAGCACTAAATGTAAATACAAAACTGCGGAAAAGCAAGAGCTATTTTCAAAAGTTGTGTGATCTTCATGTGGGAAAAGGTTTAACATAGAAAACAGAAGAGGGATTATAATTTCATTTTACGTAAAAACACTATGCCATATATCTTAAAACTATATAAACAGAAAAGAAGACAAATGATAAACTTGAGCAAAATAATGGGACACTGTTTAGAGATGTTGTTTTATTATGTATAAGGACTCCTTACAACTCTGAGAAAAAGAATAATACTTCAATAAAGATGACTAAGAACATAGATATTTTTGTGAAAAATAAAGCTGAAAATAATAAACATGGAAAAATACAAACTAGACTGTCACTTAGACTAAAAGACTTATCTCCCTCCAGACAGGATAAAGATAGATACCCATTAGGTAATTATGATAAAAATTAAAATGTATATATGCCATTTAAAATTGATTTTATTGATAATGTCCTCAAAATAAAACTCAAGTTTGGTTCATATCAGAAAATGTTTTAAAAATAGATAGATGCTGAGTTTGCCTATAAAAGCTAATGACATAACCCCTAATACCATTTTAGTAAAAATGAATTATAAAATGTTATCAAAATAAATTTTTAAAAATTTAAAAAACCCTAAAGTTTAGATCATGATTTTGCACAATGAGAATAAAACTAGTGATCTTAGAGAAAATAATTCAAACAGGCTCTGAAAATCAGCACTAATATGCCAGCATGAGTTCTTTTTGTAGCCGTAGAATGCAGAATGAATGTATAGACTATAAGGAATTAACTAAGATTGGGAGGGGACTGGGGTTGGGGAGAGAGTGGACACACACGGATATGCTCAGGGCTGACTTTTGGCTCTATATATATATATCTCACATATACAGTCTTTCTTTAGAAAAGAACAGTGTTGACAAAAAAAGTTGAAAGTTGATTTTAAAAAGAAAGTGGAAATCAGAAAAAAAAAACACTCAGATGGTAGTCTGGCCTTTACTCTAAGACTGCAAGATCCCTGGGGTCACACAGTCAGTTCTCTAAACTATGGCTGCCAAGCCTCCAATTATACAGTGGTTCTTGTTTTACCACCAATGATCTTTGTACTGAAATTAAAAGGATGCTCTGGTTTATCCAAAAATTACTTGTCCTCAGAGTCTTCTTTGTGCTTTTCTTGTTTCATCTTCTTTTCATTCAGAATAGCTTTTCTTTTATGCACCAAAAAAACTCTTATTTTTTTAAGTGTCTCTTAATTTCACTCTATTCTGACTCTAGAATTTCCACCTTGTGATCTACCATTTTTTAGCACAGCAGGTAGGGCATTTGCTTCGCATGCAGCCGACCCAGGTTCGTTTCCTCCGTCCCTCTCAAAGAGCCCAGAAAGCTACTGAGAGTATCCCGCCTGCATGGCAGAGACTGGCAAGCTCCCTGTGGCGTATTCTATATGCCAAAAACAGTAACAAGTCTCACAATGGAGACATTACTGGTGCCCGCTTGAGCAAATTGATGATCAACGGGAGGACAATGCTTCAGTGCTACATTTCAAAGAACCACCCATCACCACTAGTTTGGGATCTTTCTAGACATTTGCACCAATGAATTAGTTTGACTCAGAGTGAGAGGAAGATGTACCATGCATATATTTAATTTGACTATGTGCTGATACATATTAATTAAAAGATATGGTAGTGGGGAGTGGAGGGAGGCAGATAGAAAATTTAAATAAAGCAAGTAAACCACCTGTCTTTGACTCTACCAATATGTCCGAAAGAGACAATAACAAGGAATAATTGAATTCTGCCCTCCCATGTAAAGTGTCTCAGAGTAGTTTATGACTCTATGTCTAAAAGTCTAGAAAGCAGTATGTTTCATACTGAAGACATGGCTCAATGATAAAACACATGGATTAACCATGAAATTTGTTTTTGAGAAAAGAAAGGAAGAAAGAACGACAGTGTGTATATATGTATATGTATATATGTATGTGTTTATATAAATATATATGTATATATGCATGTATGTATATAAATATATATGTGTATATATATATGAATTAGGGAGTACACCTGGTGATGCTCTCAGGTTTCTGCATTTGGCGATTACTCTGGCAGTGCCCAGGGTATCATACGGATGCCAGGGAACGAACCCCAGTCAGCTGTATACAAGGCACGTACCCTACCCATTTTACTATTGCTCTGGCCCCAGAAAGTGTACTTTATAGAACGAATGACTGATGCAAGCCAACTATCTCATCAGATACCCAAGTTAATTTATTTTTTTAAATGCTTGAAGCAAACCAGATGATTTGTATTCACTGAGAAAGATTCTACACCTTTAATCTGATTTCTTTAGGGATTTTTAAGAATAATTTTAACAATAAAATGAGCTTTTTGCTGTTGGTAGTGGTGGTTGGGGAGGATGAACCAAACTCAAGAGTACTCAGGGCTTATCCCCGACTCTGGGCTCACTCCTGGCAGTGTTTAGGGGACTACATAGGGTGTCAAGGATTTCATGCAAGATTAAGTGCCTTAGCCATGGTACAATAGCTCCAGCTCTTATGCAAAGTGTTTTGACATAATGTCTAAAATATGTATTTTAGACCCATATAAAATATGGCCTATTAATCTGTTTTAGGGACACACCTGGTGGTACCCATTAGGTCTGCCATAATAAGGTAAGCACTCTATCTCCTATACTATTTCTCTGTCCCCCAAATATGATTTTTTTTTACCTATCTTATGCTTTTGTTTCCTCATATTGCACATTTTATTTGTATGATTCTGGGATCCTTGTGGAAAATGTCCAGATATTCTAAGTGTTCAATAAATGTTTGTACAATGAACAAGTTTATGGGCTTGGTGTTATCTTAAATATCAGTCCACTGCTTAAAAACAGCCACCGAATCTCTGCTCTGCAAGTATGAAAATAACTTTTGATTTGAACCATTCTTTTATTCACCTCAATCCATTAAATGGACATTTCCTTCCAATATGAACCATGAGTTTGGTGTGTTTTATTTTATTTACCTTGGTATAAAAAGTGAGAAAATATAAACTTTAACAAATCAAAAGTACTTTAGGTAAAGGTAAAAGTAAAGATAAAGGTAAAGGTAAAGGTAAAGGTAAAGGCCCTCCCGTTGATCGTCGATTTGCTTGAGCCGGCCCAGTAACGTCTCCATTGGAGACTTTGTTGTTACTGTGTTTGGCATATCGAATCTTAAAATCAAAAGAAAGCGTGATCTTCATAGATTTGCATTCTAGACTTATTCTATTTCTTGGAAATACAACATAAAACTGAGATAATTTAAATTATGAAACAAGTGTTTTGGACAGAGCATATTTACCATAATGTGAGTTTCATTAAAAGAATTTGGTGCTCACTTTTCTTGGTTCCATAATAAATCTGTGGTAAAAGAGCTGATGTCTTCTGCTTCCTAGATATACATACCAATATCTCCCTACTTCATAGACTGGGAGGTAAAATACCCACTTTCAAATAATTTTGTATGCTATTAATATTCTCCTTTAATGGGTTGCTTTATCCTATAATAAATTCCAGAAAGGGAATGAGAATCAAAACACAATGACTCATAAAGCAATGTATCCAAAAATAAACGAGCTGGGACACATGTTTGTTTAGGCCCAAAATTTATAACTTATATAAGAAATTCATTTTATATATAGGTACAATCTATTCCAAATATTAATTTGTACATTTAAAAACTACATGCCTTAAATTATACACAATTTACTTAACATTTGTAGGCAATACATCTTTTTAATGATATTTAAATAAAATATATCTATTACTTATATTTGCAAGTAAATTCTCTAACCCTCAATATGCCTGTCTACAGGGTGCCAAGAGAGTCTTTCTGATGATGAAAGCAAACAGCAAAGGGATGCATGTTTTTAGATGTAAAGTTCCTGAAGGACCCTCTTAGATTTTAAGTCTTTTCTGTTAACATTCATGAACTGAATAATAGCTCCTTCTAAAGTCCCTTCTTGGTGGCCAAGGTGACTGTTTTTATTGGTAAATACAGAAATAGCAATAAAATACGAGATTTAAAACTCCTCAAAGAGAACTAGAGTGAACAGTCTGCCCAATTCAACCACTATTTGCAAATATTTGTTTTTTCATCTCTAAACCTCAGAGTGTTTGATTTGAAATACTGAAACAGCAATTGCTGTGACCCACAGAAAATTTTTATGTTGAATAAACCACCTCATAAGGTGAAGCTTAACATTTAGTGTGGATATCGTCACACAGCGTTCCCCTTGTGAAGAATTTGGAATTTTTTTCAATTGATTTGTCATGTCATTTCATAGAACTTCCTTTGACCTTAAGGAATATAAAACCTGATATTTTAAGTTTTTATGAAGCAAATAACATCGCAATATTCCCCTTAAATGAAGCATGAATATTGTTTACTCTTTTTTAATTTTAAAGGGGATGCAGTACAACCAGAGAATACTTTTATGTTTATGTCTCTTCAGGATTTCAGTAAGATAAAACGAACATTCCTTTCTACTTATTTCTCAAACATATCTTCTTTCAAAGATATGTTTTACTCTCATCATCAATCGCTTCTTCAAATTGAAGAGTAAGATGAGTAGAATCGAATCCACAAACTAGCATAGACTTGGTGAAAAGCAAAACATTTATTTAGCCATCCTTCATAACAGAGTTGACACAACAGGCTGTGGCACTTCAGTGTTATCTCTCTCAACTTTAAAATTTATAACTCCAGGGGCTGGAGAGATAGCACGGCGGGTAGGGCATTTGCCTTGCATGCAGCCAACCTGGGTTCGATTCCCAGCATCCCATATGGTCCTCTGAGCCCCGCCAGGAGTAACTCCTGAGTGCAGAGCCAGGAGTAACCCCCGTGCATCACCAGGTGTGACCCAAAAAGCAAATAAATAAATAAATATTAAAAAATAAACTTTATAACTACATCACCACATTTCCTAAAGTCTACTGATACAAATTTATGGTGCTATCATCCTTGGAAATCACTGAAAATTTGAAAGTTTAAATTTTCTAAACTAAAACACAAAAGTAAATACTCGAATGTTTTGTCAAGAAAATCAGCACAGTGAATACTTCTAATTCAGATACACTAATATGTCCTGCCAATATGAGATAAGACCAGGGACTTAAAACTGCTGAGGAAAAACTCACAAAATTCCTACTGACTGTTTTTCACAGTCAGTCTCCCATATGCATTCCCATGTCATGTGTCTTCAAATCGTTTGTCTCACATTTCCAGTGAAGTTCTGATTAGTTGAATGCTAATACTGTGAAAGATAGAATAAATATGGTTTTAATATTGATTTGGCAGGTCACATACCAAGGAAAATAAGATTATTATAAAAATTAATCACATAGTTTTGGGTGATACACTGTATAATGTTACACTTGATTTTGTTGATCCAGATAGAGAATAAATATAAATAAATCTTCAATGAAACTAAGCCCAGATATATGCAAGAAAGATTGTACAGCTGGTGGGCCTTGTGTTGCTAACAATTAATGTTAAGCCAGACGCTGATGATTTATTTTAGGTTGAATTTCACCCATTCAATAAAAGGTCATAAATTCAATGTTAAGAAACTGCAAACAACATTAAGCTTATTATTTTTAAGTTATTAACATAAATGAAAATGTTATAATCCTGATATATTTGAATCATCAATAGTGTTTCTGTTTTAAAATATTATGAGCCATATATTCTGTCTCAAACCAAATCACATCTTAAGTTAAATTAGATGCATTTAAACACTTTCCTATGGTCTACAAGACTTGCATCCAAAAAAGTGCGGGCATTAAAAAAAAAAAAGAATGCAATCTACTTGTGAAATGTCCACGTTATTGATATACTTCATGGTCTAGATAAAATATTTTATTAAGTCGTTGTCTTTTTAATTACTTAGTTTCTTTGTATGTCAAATCAGTTCTTATTATGTGCTGCATAGTTCCAAAATAAGTAAAGATCAGTTATTCCATGAAAGTCTTGTTTTTACACAAATGTGGGCCAATAGTGATTCTTCAAATTTTCCCAGTCAAACAAGTGCTGAGGAACTTGATTTATAACTGAGTTTGATAAGAAGACAGACTAAATAAAACATAAAGAGCCATCAGAATTATGTAAACCACCACTCTTATGCAATAAGTTTAAATTATCAGCATCTGTTGAGAAAAAATCATACTAAAGACCATCAAGAAAACTAAACTAAGCTGCACTGAATGAAGCTAAACTAACTAAGCAAGCATCTTTCTAGGCCTGCAAATTGAGTTTCTCTTTATGTCAGATGTCTGAGGAATGTATTTTCTACCAGAAAAAAAAACAACTTTGATTTTCCCAAATGTCATAATCATAAAATCTACATTAAATTTTAATCGTTTCTGAGAGTATGTGTTAATAACTTTAAAGATTTAATAATATTTATTGCTACTTGATTTTCAGTCACCAATCTTGCATTTTCAACTTCTAAATTACTATCATTTGAGTGTTTTCAGAATCCAAATGGTAGATTTTGGACACACAAAAGAGTCTCTGAACCAAGAAGCTCGCTACAGAGATGCCTCAGGACTTGAATCTGGGACAACTTCACCCGGGTGCCTCAGATGGGAGCAGGTGTCCTCGTCCACTTGCTCCCCAAGGACCCCTGGCGGTGGCCAACTTCCAGAACCCAATGAGATGAGCAGGGTTCAGTGGGTTCAGTGATGGCAAACTCCAGGCCTCAAGGGATAGGGAATGAGCCAGTCCTTCTCATCCTGACTTTCCACCCCCGCCACCCCATCCCGTTCCCATGGGACCCTGGAGGTCATGCCCACAAGCTGCCTCTAGCTGCTATTTAAGCTCCTTAACAGGCATGATCCAGAGACACACATGAAGCTTGTAACTATCTCACGGTGATTCAACAAAATTAAAAAAAAAAAAAAAACTCTGAATGGAATAGCTCACTGCAGAGATTTCTCCAGACCCTAATTATCCAAAATATTTAAAATTCCAGGAGCATGTAGTCACTCTCACTGCCACGTGACTTCTTATTCATAACAAGCAGTACAAAAGAGAGTATGGGGGAGGTTGTCTGCCATGGAGGCAGGGGAGGGGTGGGATGGGATGGGATACTGGGGACATTGGTAGTAGAAGGTGTGCACTGGTGGAGGGCTGGGTGTTTTATCGTTTTATCGTTCTATGACTGAAGCTCAAACAAAGTTACAGCTTTGTAACTGTATCTCACAATGATTCAGTTTAAAAAATGGTAGACATTAATTTCAAATTCTAGAAGTTTGTGGGTTGACTGATTTAGTATGAAATAAATACATTATTGCGCTAAAGCCTAAGTGAACAATAAATGCCAAGCAACAAAAAATTGACTCAGATGTCATGAAATTAATAAAAATCATTTTTGACCTTTAAATGAATGCACATACTTTAACTTATATATAACCATAATAAAAATATATTGAGATGAAATTGAGCACAAAACTACTATTTATTTTGAACAAAAAAATAAATATCTAAGTATAATAATATATAATGTTCTGTATCTTATAATAATTCTAATTATTAGACAAAATAATTTACCACTGAATATGTGTTTATTTACAAATCTTCATGAGGAAAAATTTGAGGAAGTCTAAGAGCTTTTGTGTTGCAATAAGACAGATACTTTGGCATCAGTTCTCCAGAAACTTGAACACACAGAAATGCAAATTATTTTGGAAACTTTGTATCATTTAATAGTCACTCAAAGGAGCTAAAGCTTTTGTTGCACAAAGACTCAATTAAAAGCAAGGAGATTGAAGTCTTTAATAGATATAAAACCAGAATTACAAATATAAATAATTACACATACACACATATAGCCAATATTAGTTATTAGTTTTTCGTAGTAATAATCTTTGATGAGATACCTTTCTTCTAAATATCGTATCTTTTACTTGCTCAATTCATTTTATTTAATGTAAAATTGTCACTGTCAAATACAATATGTAGTTACATTTTCTTCTCTCTAATTTCAAACTGCAGCTTCTTTTTAGGAATGCATATTTAATATATACATTGACAATGTATATATTCCTGCATTGTGAATTTTGGTTACTTTGCAGCAACAACTTCTCTATTTCTGTCATAATTCTTTATTTTTTCTAGAGTTAGTGAAAGTACCCTGGTAACAGGTACTTTGAGATGTTTCTCATATTTTTGGAGGATTTTGAGAGTCCTGAGGATTAGGAGGCATAGTCAAGACATAGTACCAAATAGCTTAGAAAAAGATATTGAATAACTTTGGTACAGATACATTATTTAAGAACCACAAATAGAGTTAACATACATTCAATAAATTACCATTTGAGCTTTCTGTAACAAGAGAACATGGAATTTTGGATTTAGGCCAAAGTTTTGCTTTGTATTTAATCCATGAATATTAACAAGTCACCTTTTCTTATCTTCCATTTTTTTCTTTTATGTAATTGCAGAGATATGTGTTCTGTTTTGTCTGAGGTGCTATTGATGGAATCTGGGCTGTAATTGGCTTAAGAGCCCAGGGCAGGAGAGACATATAGTACAGATTTAAGGCTCTTGTTTTGCACATTGATGATTGGTTTGGTCATCAAACAGCATTGCATATGTTTCCTGAGCACCACTAGGACCGATCACTGAGAGCAGAGTCAGAAGTAAGTTCTAAACTCCACTGTGTGTATAGTTTTGTGTGTATGTGTGTGTATGTGTGTGTGTTAAAGAGAGGGGGGGAGTTTCTAAAAAACCAATTGGATAAAAGTAGGTGTTATACTATTTCATTCTTTATTGCTTCATACAGATCACTGTAATAGATACTATGATGAATATGGAATCAACAATCTAGGAAGAGATGGGTGTGTTTATTCAGAGATGACACATACAATTAGCACTATATCTGTTTTAAACAGTGTCAGGATTAACCAAGAAAATATCAATCCTAAATATAAAATCAAAAGGGTGCATTATAAATTGGCCTTCATTTTCTGTTACCTACTCTTTTATACATTATTATCACTGCTGTATTATCAAGACTGAATTCAGAATTTACTATAAAGACATTATTTGCAGATTTATATACATATATACACTACTTCAACAATATCACATCTTTGTAATGTCCAAATTTGTAATTACAGTATGAAATTTGACCTATTAATTCATATTAAATTTAAAGATTAAGAAGCACAGAGCTTAAAAACATGAATTGCAGATCTTACATATAATAAAATTGAAGAAAACCACGTCAGGAGATTTGAAAATGCTGAATCATAGCTTATCAAGAATCAGGGATGCTGTCTCGTTTGCCAAGGTGTCAAAAATCAGATGGGCTGGTCACGTAATGAGATTTAAAGACGACCACTGGACTAGAGCCGTTACCGACTGGATTCCACAGGATGTCAAAAGACCGCATGGCCGCCCACCTCCCAGATGGTCAGACTTCTTCATCAAGATCATGAACGATCGGTTTGAGGCTCTTCATGTTCCTAGAGCGAACAGACGCCATTGGGCTACACGAGCACGCGACAGGGACAAATGGAGGCGTTACTGGCCCCGCTGGAGCAAATCGACGACTAACGGGAAGTTAAGTGATTAAGTGATAAGTGAATCATAGCTTGGCTGTATATGAAATTTTACATTAAGAGAGTAGATATTACAATCAATTGTTAAGTAAATAGAGAGTATTATCAAAGACCACATCATAGTAAAAAGGTGAGGTAAATATTTATAATTTACTACATACATTATTCTTGGGCTGGAACGATAGCACAGTGGGTAGGGCTTCTGCCTTGCACGCGGTCAACCCAGGTTCGATTCCTCCACCCCTCATGGAGAGCTCAGCAAGCTACCGAGAGTATCCCGCCTGCATGGCAGAGCCTGGCAAGCTCTCCGTGTCATATTTGATATGCCAAAAGCAGTAACAAAAGTCTCACAATGGAGATGTTACTGGTGCCTGCTCAAACAAATTGTGCTACAGTGCTAAAGTATTCTTAGCACAATGGAAATGAAAAATTTGATCCTGTTAGTTGATTTTTAATATCTTCAATTTTTCAACAAGTTTTCAAGATTGCATTACTCATGGAAGTAGGATGAAGCTGACCTAAAATCTATAATTCCACAGAGAATTAATTAGGAAGAGAAAGAAATGTCTTGATGGGAGCATAAGAGTTTATATGTCTCTAAGGAAAATTGAGTTTGAACTTATAAAGATAAGGATATTATAGATATAGATAATATATTTGTTCTTGATCAAAAGTTTTGATGTGGTAAAATTCAGGACATATATAAGGAATAAATAATCGGTATTCCTTATTTACTGACTAAAGAATTTAACACCTTTTGGAAGGTAATAGAAAATCAGAAGTGAAAAATTAGGAACCTTTGCAAATTAGCAAATAAGATTTTAAATGTCAATCTATTTTCAACAATTATACTAGATTTTGCCAACATTTTGTTTTCTTCCACAGCTCTTGACTATCGAATCTATACTCTGAACACTTCTTTCAGTTTGACATACAATTCTTAACATAAGAAGGAGGAATATAAGGATTACTGCATAAACTTGTTACTTATAAATTAGGTAAACATGAATCTTCATTTTGAAATTCTGTTCTGGTGTTGGTTGAGTGGATGGCAATTATAGTATCATGGTCTTGTCTTTCTGCTTGGACAGCTGTGTGTGTGTGTGTTTGTGTTTGTGTGTATATGTGTATTTTAGTGGCTTGCTATGCTATAGCGTGATTAGTGTGGAATGGAATTACATTTCTCCCTTTGACCAGCAGGTTAAAATTTGCAAATTTTTCCAAGGACAAATTAAATTTTTGTGCCAAAAATAGTCTCTGAATATCAACAGCCTCCTAGCGTTCCATAATGGTAAAATTGTTGATCTCAATTATCTTCACTTCTTGACTAGCCCTTCTGACTATTGCCTGCCCTGGAAGAGTACCATGATCTGCCTGTTTATCTTCACTTTCATTGGTGATCAAAGTTAATTGTTTCAAGTACTAAGCCATAAGTACTAGGCTTCTACATGAATATCATTTTAGCCATGAAATGACATATGACATGGGTCTTTCTTCATTGTTTTGTTTTTATATTATACAAAACATAGTAAACACATGTATATGTTTAATAAACTGCTTTTTTTCCCATTCACTTAAGTATGCCTTGCCTTTCACAAAAAAAAAAAAAAGCAATGTGTATGATTCCTCAGTGAAAAACCAGAAACTTAGATATTCAGATCACTGCCATTGGATCGCAGATGTCTTCTCTTCCTTGTGGCAAGCTTCCATCCGGGGACCAGTCCTCCTGGCCCTTGTTTTTACCGTCCATATTATATTGCTTCTATTACTACAAAGTAGTTTGTGCATTTGTGTTTCTGAAACAAGTCCTTATATAGAGAGTAGGGATGAACAATGATCACATACCTTCTGTTAGTATGAGATCACACAGAATGAAATGAATGTAGATTTGATGTGATAAACAAATTTTTGGACCTACATTATTTTTTTTTTCATTTTCATTTCATCATCCTGTTAATCGTCGATTGCCTCGAGCAGGCCCCAGTAATGTCTCTTTCATCCTAGCCCTGAGATTATATTCACGGCTCTTTAGGAGAATGAGACCCATCATTGTTACTGGTATTTGGCATATTTGGTAGGCCACGGGAAGTTTGCCAGACTCTGCCCTGTGGGCAGGCTACATTCGATAGCCTGCAAGTTTGTCCAAAGTAGGAATGAGATAATAAGATGTAATAAAAGATGCATTCGCGGCCGCGCGGTTCCGGGATCTGGATTTTATAGTCTCTGAGTCTTGGCCGCTGATGGGATTACACGGCGCCAGGGGGCCAGGTGGTGGGTGTGACCCCCGCCTACTGGAATTTGGAGGATCTGGGTGGAAGATGTTCGACTCCAAATCGAGTAGGCTTGGAGGTCTTGGCCCCGGAACCCGCGTGGCTTTGTCCCTCTGCCAGTACCTTCATGTGTGCGGAGAGTGGTCTCAGCATGGTGGTGGCTGGTCCTGGAGGTCTTCGGCTGCCGGAGCCCTGGTCAGGGCGGGGAGGAAAGCTCAACCCGCTCCCCTCCAAGGGACTCCGGGAAGGAACACCCAGGCGCGGGGTAGAGACTGCACTTTTCTCGTCCGGGATCTGGATTTTATAGTCTCTGAGTCTTGGCCGCTGATGGGATTACACGGCGCCAGGGGGCCAGGTGGTGGGTGTGACCCCCGCCTACTGGAATTTGGAGGATCTGGGTGGAAGATGTTCGACTCCAAATCGAGTAGGCTTGGAGGTCTTGGCCCCGGAACCCGCGTGGCTTTGTCCCTCTGCCAGTACCTTCATGTGTGCGGAGAGTGGTCTCAGCATGGTGGTGGCTGGTCCTGGAGGTCTTCGGCTGCCGGAGCCCATGGTCGGGGCGGGGAGGAAAGCTCAACCCGCTCCCCTCCAAGGGACTCCGGGAAGGAACACCCAGGCGCGGGGGTAGAGACTGGGCTGGAGCGATAGCACAGCGGGTAGGGCATTTGCCTTACACACGGCCAACATGGCCGACCTGAGTTCGATTCCTCCGCCCCTCTCGGAGAGCCCGGCAAGCTACCGAGAGTATTCGATATGCCAGACACAGTAACAACAAAGTCTCCAATGGAGACGTTACTGGGCCCGCTCGAGCAGGACCTACATTATATGAAGAATTAATGGTAGAGACTAAGGAATAAGAAAGGAGGAAAAAGATATTGTGTACTTCTACAAATAGTTAAGAGCTATGGTTGCCAACCTGGATGAATATCACAATCAGCTGGGAAGCTTTTGAAAGCAACAAAATCTATATCATTTCCAGATTATGCTCCAGAATCTTCTGTAGATTAGAAGCCAGAATTGGAATTCCATAGAATATGGTCAGATTGGTTAGTAGACAAAGATGTGTATTATCAACATTCAAAGACAGATTAATATGCACAGCAGTCAGTAATGTTTACTTTTACAAAGATAAAACATGAAGGGAATTTAGAATTCATATTATATTACAGGTTGCCATTTCTTCATTTCCTGTTCCTCCTATCATTTCATAATTATCCAAACATTGTAAAAATCAATGAATTCCTAAACAACTGTGCTGATAAAAACCACCTGGAGTTCCCCTTAATAATGCAAAATTCCAGGGCCCTACCATAATTCTATTGAAAAATAATTTCTATGAAAAGAGCCTGGAAAGCTGAATTTTAGCAAGTGTCCCTAGAGAGCCTTATCAGAGAAGTTTAAAAAACACATCTTTCTACTGAAAACTTTAGGTGACCTTTGAACTGTGAATGCCACTTGTGAGTGAGCACAAGGCAAGCACTCTATGAAAGGACACACGAATATGAAGCTTTGCCCTGCCTGTCTGCATGCTCAGGGCATCTTACAATTTCCTGAGTATTCAGACATACTCACCCATCAGGCATTCGGCATCTGCTTACTGCCAACAGGGAAATTCTACACCCAGTGTTTCAAAGGATTGTTATTTACTCTTTGCCACTAGTACGAGAGTCTTCATAGCTCTGGGGAATGAGATAGTACAACAGGTATGGGACTTGACTTATACACTGATGGTCTGGATTCTAAGTCCCAGTATACCAAATGGTACCCCAGGAGTGATCCCTGAGCGCAGAGCTTGGACTAAGCCTTCAGTACTGGCTGGTGTGGCCTCAACACATCCTCACTGAAAAAAAAAAATCAAGAAAAAAGCCTTCGTACAATCCTTTGGGAAGAATTGCCATTTTGACAATGTTAATTCTCCCTGTCCATGAGCAGGGGATATCTTTCCATCTCCTTGTGTCCTCTTTTATTTCCTGAAGAAGCATTTTGTGGTTTTCTGTGTAAAGGTCCTTTACTTCCTTAGTTAGGCTGATTCCTAGGTACTTAATTTTTGGGGGTACAATTGAGAAAGGAATTTTTTTATGTCACTTTCTTCTCTCTCACTGTTTGCGTATAGGAAAGCCATTGACTTTTGGGTATTGATTTTATAGCCTGCAACTTTACTATACAAGTCTATTGTTTCTAGGAGTTTCTTGGTAGAGGTTATAGGGTCCTCTAAGTATAGTATCATATCATCTGCAAATAGTGAGAGCTTGATTTCTTCCCTCCTACCTGAATGACCTTAATACCTTTTTCTTGCCTAACCGCTATTGCAAGTACTTCCAGTACTATACTGAACAGCAGTGGAGAGAGTGGGCATCCTTGTCTCATCCATGACCTTAGAGGGAAGGCTCTAAGTTTTTCCCCATTGAGGATGATGTTGCTGTAGGCTTGTGGTAGATGGCTTTAACTATATTGAGAAAAGTCCCCTCTATACCCATTTTGGCAAGGCTTTTCATCATAAGGGGGTGCTGGATCTTGTCAAATGCTTTCTCTGCATCTATTGAGATGATAATATGCTTTTTATCTTTTCTTTTGTTGACATAATGTATTACGTTGATTGATTTCCGAATGTCAAACCATCCTTGCATCCCTGAGATGAGTCCTACTTAGTCATGGTATATAATCTTTTTGATGAATCATTGGATTCTATTTGCTAATAAATTGTTGAGGATCTTTGCATTTGTGTTCATCAGGAATATCAGCCTGTAATTCTCTTTCTTGTGGTATCTCTGTCTGTTTTTGGTATCAGGGTGATATTTGCTTCGTAGAAACTGTTTGGAAGTGTTTTTGATATTTCAATTTCGTGGAAAAGCTTAAAGAGGATTGGGAGTAAGTCTTCTTTAAAGATTTGGAAGAATACACTTGTGAATCCATCTGAGCTAGGACTTTTGTGCTTGGGGAGACTTTTTATTACCGTTTCAATTTCCTTGACGGTAATAGGTCTGTTCAGGTATTCCAGGTCTTCTTGGTTCAGCCTTGGGAGTCTATAGGAACCTAGGAATTTATCCATTTCCTCAACATTTTCATGTTTCGTGGCATAAATCTTCTCAAAGTACTCCCTGAGGATCCTTCGAATTTCTGTAGACCCCCTTTTCATTTCTGATTCAGTTTATTAGGGTTTTCTCTCTCCCTTTTTTGAGTTTGCTAGAGGCTTATCGATTATGTTTATTTTCTCGAAGAACCAGTTCTTAGTTTCATTAATTTTTCGGATTCTTTTTTGGGTTTCCATCTCATTAATCTCTGCTTGAGTTTTATTATGCGATCACTAGAATGATACCCATGACATTCTTCAAAGAAATGGAGCAAACACTCCTGAAATTCATATGGAACAATAAGCCCCCACGAATAGCCAAAGCAATTCTTGGGAAAACGAAAATGGGAGGAATCAACCTCCCTAACTTCAAACTCTACTACAAAGCAGTAATAATTGAAACAACATGGTACTGGAACAAAGGCAGAGCTACAGACCAATGGAACAGAGGTGAATATACTGACATCTCCCCTCAAGCATATGATTATATAATCTTTGATAAAGGAGCAAGGAATGTGAAGTGGAGTAAGGAAAGCCTCTTTAACAAATTGTGCTGGCAAAACTGGATGGCTACATGCAAAAAAGTGGGCTCAGATCTCTGACTAAAACTATGTACAAAAGTAAGATCAAAATGGGTTAAAGACCTCAACATTAGACCGGAATCAATGGGGTACATTGAAGACAAAGTAGGCAAAACCCTCCATGACATTGAAGCTAATGGTATCTTCAAAGATGACATGCCACTGGCCAAGCAAGTGAAAACAGAGATAGACAAATGGGACTATCTTAAACTATGAAGCTACTGCACCTCAAAGAAATAATGACCAAAATACAAAGGCAGTCTACAGAATGGGAAAGTATATTTGTCCAATATGTATCCGAAAAGGGGTTGATATCAATGATATATAAAGTACTGGTTGAACTCCACAAGAAGAAAACATCCAACCCCATCTAAAAATGGGGCGATGAAATGAACAGAAAATTTCTCAAAGAAGAAATCAAAATGGCAAAAAGGCACATGAGAAAATGTTCTACATCATTACTCATCAGGAAGATGCAGATCAAAACCACAATGAGATATCAATCATTTCATGCCACAGAGATTGGCCCACATCCAAAAGAACAAAAGCAACCGGTGCTGGCGCGGATGTGGTGAGAAAGGGACCCTCTTTTACTGCTGGTAGGAATGCCGACTGGTTCAGCCCTTTTGAAAAACAGTATGGACTATTCTCCAAAACTTAGAAATTGAGCTCCCATTTGACCCAGCAATACCAATCCTGGGAATATACCCCGGAGAGGCTAAAAAGTATAGATGAAGTGACATCTGCACTTGTTTGTTCATTGCAGCACTCTTTACAATAGCCAGAATCTGGAAAAAACCCGAGTGCCCGAGAACAGATGACTGGTTAAAGAAACTTTGGTACATCTACACAATGGAGTACTATGTAGCTGTTAAAAAAGATGAAGTCATGAAATTTACATACAAGTAGTACTACATGCAAAGTATCATGCTAAGCGAAATGAGTCAGAGAGGGATAGATTTCGAAAGATTGCATTCATCTGGGGAACATAAAGTAACAAAATAAGAAACTAACACCCTAGAATAGCCGAGATTAGTACCAGGAGGTTTACTCCATGGATTGGAGGCCAGCCACACATGCTAGGGGGAAAGGCAGCTCAGATAGAGAAGGGAGCACCTAATAAAGGGTACTGGGAGGATCCTTCCAGGATGGGAGAAGCATGCTAAAAGTAGACTCTAGATGAAACATGATTGCCACTCAATGCCTCTTTTGCAAACCACAGCACCCAAAAGGAGAGAGAGAACAAAAGGGAGTGCCTGCCATAGAGGCAGGGTGGAATGGGGGGGATCATGGGGGTGGGAGTGATACTGGGATCAGTGGTGGTGGAAAATGGGCACTGGTGGAGGGATGGGTACTTAATCATTGTATAATTGAAACCCAAGCACAGAAATTTGCAAGTCTACAACTGTACCTCATGGTTTGTCACTAATAAAAATTATATATATATATATATATATATATATATATATATATATATAAAAGCCTTCACAGCTTTGCTAGACTAAATCAGCCGTACTGCTCAAATCTCTTTGCACCACTTCATATTAATCATTACTAATTGTAGTGATCGTAATGGTTGTGATAATGTGCAATTCTGGCTCCTACACTAGATATTGAGCATCTGTGGAGGAAGGCGGGGCTTACGGGTTGACACTTGTTCCTCTAGTATTTCACAACAGCCATACAGAAATAAAAGGCACGCATGAATGAAAGTGCTCAGTGTTAGGATGAGTGATGGAGAGATTTACTGGAGTAAAGGGAATTTGTGCAGAGTCATAAAGCCTGAGGAGGTGAGGACTGTGATGGGTCTGATGCAGGCATCAAGGGGATGGCACTGCAAAGAGAAGCGGAAACAAGCCAGGTGGGCGGAAGACTGCTAATGCCCTGGAGAGACAAGAAATAGCGCGTATGCGTCTGAACAGGGAGCCAGGCGGCTTGAATTAAGCAGAAAGAACAATCAGGCTATGATGAAAGTGGAGGACAGTTAGATAAAGAGTGACTCATGATCAGTTTTGATTTGACGTCAGCAAAACTCAGAGATCCTGCAGGGTTCAGGGAAGGAGAGAGATGTTCAAAACAGAGCTTGCAGGGGATGACTCATGCTCTTTGTGTAAGACTGAATGAAGGGACAGACTGAAGATACGTGAAACCAGCAAGGCTGTGACAATCAAATTGCAGCTCAATTAGGCTTCAAAATGCATGTTCTATTTCATTTGACTGTGTCCTACCTAGTGCCACAAAATGTTCGACGCATCTGGGTAGAAATATGATAACACCTGTTGATCAGAAGAAGGGAAGGGGTCCTATAAAAGAATTAGTTAGATTTGGGCTTTCATGGGGGAAAGGAAAGAACATCAACGAAGATACTAATTTATACTGCAGTCTGCAAAATAAAATGAGAATACAAAGGCAGAAAAGTCATCAGAGTGAGAGAAAATGAGCTCTGTTCTTAGCATGGGGTCATTATGACATTTAAGCACTTATGTTTTATTCAGTGAGGATTGGAAAGAATGAAGAGACACCTAGGAATAGGAAAATCTGTTTCCTTCTGACCACTGTCTACCCCATGATTATCAGGATACTGGAGGGGATAACAGTAAATCCCAAAGACATATTCTAAAAACCCTTATCTTTCTAGATGGTTAAATTTCATTGGATGCCCATGGTACATATCATAATCATTCTATTTGGGGGACAAAATAGCTTAAACTTCCCCTTTTTATGTTTTTTCACCATTATAGAATATTTCAGAGTTTAATTATTTGGTTATTTTCATGAGTCTACTTAATATATTCAACTTGTCAATGATATATTTGAAAGCTCCTCCCCACCCCTCATTGATATTGCACTATGCTTCATCTAAATCATCCTGATTTGACTTACCTATGAAAAGAGCCTCCCTATTGGTCTCCCCGCCCCTAATCTTACCGTTTTATACAAATCCAGCACTCATTGTGCTTTCTCATTTTAAAAAATAATTCAGATATAATGTATGCTGAGCAATAGCACAGCGGTAGGGCGTTTGCCTTGCACGCAGCTAAAATGGCCAACCCGAGTTCGATTCCTCCGCCCCTCTCAGAGAGCCCGGCAAGCTACCGAGATTATCTCGCCCGCACGGCAGAGCCTGGCAAGCTCCCCGTGACATATTCGATATGCCAGACACAGTAACAACAAAGTCTCCAATGGAGGTGTTACTGGGCCCGCTCGAGCAAATCGATGATCAACGGGAGGACCCTGACTGTGACTTTCCTCTCATTAAAAAATTTAAGTGCCTCCCAAAAACGTTCAAGATGAAGGTCATAGAGATTTTTTTTAGAACAAAAGCATTTTTCCTTGTGTCCTCTGCCCTACTCAGCTTCTTGAGTCCTGTTCAGGAGCACTTAGTATTTTTCACTGTGGTTGCACTAGTTATTTTTTAATGTATCTGAACGATGCGTGCTCTGTCTTCCCTCCCTACCTTATGTGGTTTTCTGTAGAGCTATGTTAACTTTCGCACCATTTTGCTTGATTATTTTTACTCATTAAAAAAAATAGTATGACTCCCTTTCTAATGTCTTCCTTGATGCTTTCAAAGCTTTTCCAGAAGCTTAGTTAATTCCAAATTGCCTGTGGCAAAGCACGATAATCAAGGTGTTAATTTGTTTTGTTATTCTAACTGAAATATTTTTCTTAGTGCAGGATGGTGTCTCTCAGCTCTCTTCTTTGTATGCCAAGGACAGTACAATGTACACTGTAAAAAACAACATGAAGAGAAAAAGAAAGATAAAAAAGAGAGAGAAAGAAGAAAATAGGAGAAAGTTTTTCCTTCCAAAAAAAAGTAATTCTTCCAAAAAGTGAGAAGAAAAGAGGAGAGAGAACCAAAGGCAAGTTTACTGATACAATCCAAAGTGAAGGATATTGAATAAATCAAATAAATTTGGCACTTGTAAAATATCTTGAACAGTGTTTTTAAAAATCCTTTTAATTTTAATATTTTACTGGTGGCTATCTCTCTCTCGGCATTCCTCACACAATTATGGAGGTGCTGAACCAGTCTATCGTATTCCTCATCAATGCTGTCAATGACGGCATCTTCCCATGTTGCCACAATAGTGCCAAAGAGCTCCCAGTTGGTGGTTGTTCTGGGAGTTCTCTTCTTAAACTTTGCAGCCCTTTCTCCCCGCTCTGTGAAGTAGAATTTTGCACGAAGGAGACGATGGTTCGATCCCGTTTGGAATTTTGGGACAACAGCGACATTGGTCAGGCAAAAGAGTCGATTGAATATGATGTGGTCAATTTTGTTGTAGAACCGTCCACTGGGAGACTCCCATGTCCAATGATTAGATTCAGCCTTCTGGAACTGTGAGTTACCATGGATGGTCTTGGTCGACATGATGAACTCAGATACTGTTCATTCCATTCTAGGCCATGTGTCCCAATGTGGAGTTCTTCGGCTGATCTTCTCAGTCCTATCTTGGCATTAAAATCACTGACAATGGTCTTTTAGAAGGTGTGGTCTTCTCTATAGAACTTCTCCAGCTTCATGTAGAAGTTCGCAATTTCTCCTTCATCGTATTTAGATGTTGGTGTGTAGACAACGAAGATAGAAACTGCCGGGAGTGAGCCACATCTATTCAACTGTAATCATCCTATTCAGGTTGTTAGGCATTCAAATGAATCAATGCTCATGGCCAAGTTTGTTTTGACAAGGACACTGACACCACCGATGCTTCTTTTGTCACATGTTCCGAGAAACAGTTCTTCTCCATTGTCGAAAACAGGGTGATGTGATTCGTGTCTTCTTGTCTCAGTCAGACCAATGATGTCGTACTTGATCTTTTGCGCTTGTACCATCAGGTCCTTGATGGATGCATTTGATGCCAGCATACATGCATTGAAAGTACAGACAGTCATTTTTGTCTTTCTTCATTTTGGCAGCTTCGTTTGCCTTGAGATTTTATCAGCCTCTCCTTCCACATCCTTCTCAATGCTTCCGTATTGGTGGCTCCTTCAAGGTAAAGGGAATGAGACCCATTGTATTTACTGGTTTTGACATATTGAATATGCCATGGATAGCTTGCCAGGCTCTGCCGTGTGGGTGGGATATTCTTGTTAGCTTGCCAGGCTCTCTGAGAGGGATAGAGGCTTTTGGGGCAGCCTCGAATCACCCTTGTAGGGCGTTCCCATGGTTCAAACTATATTTGAACCCTATCAAATATGGTGCGTCAAACCTGGAAGATGGGTATTAAGTGTCTTATGATGTATCCTGTGGCCGCTAAGTGGTCATGCGGTGAGTAAAGCGTCCTGGAGCGTGGCAGTGGCTGGGTAGTGGAGGTAGTGGAGGTAGTGGAGGTTTGCCAGTGAGGTATCAATCTGGTACCGGTAGAGTGGGTCTTCTGTGCGTAATCCAATCCCTGGGTCGCAGCAGTTGGTGGAAGCAGACAGGGCAGGTAGGGTGGGGCTCCTGGTTTTAATACCTTCGTCACCAGTAGTTGGTGGGAGCAGGCAGAGGATCTCTGTCCCCGGGTCCGTTGAGCCTGGAGTCTAAGGTTTCAGAGTCCCGCTTATCTTGTTCTGTGGGGCTTCACTCATGCGTGAGTCTCGTCCAGAGTATCTGAAAAGCATGGCAGCGGCTGGATAGTGGAGGTAGTAGAGGTCATAAAGACAATGTTTATGAGAAGCAGTCTCATTCCTGATGTTTCATTCGCTCTCAATGGAACAAAAATCTCCAAATGCAACAGTTATGTATATCTAGGTCTAGAAGTCAACATGATGAATGACTTGGCACCTGAGTTGCACAGGAGGAAAAGAGCAGATTGGAATGCCTTCAAGAGCATCGAAGAAATTACTAGGAGGATGATAAACCTTAAGCCTCAGGCACATCTCTTTGATTCCACTGTTCTTCCTGCATTAACATATGCCTCAGAGACCTGGGCCCTAGGAAAACAGGATGAGAATGCTATTCAGGTCTCCCAAAGAGGAATCTAAAGAGCTATGCTTGGAGTATCATGTTTCACTCAAATGAGAGAAAGAATCGGGAGTTCGAACTCCATCGCTGGTCAAGAATCAGGGGCGCAGTCTCATTTGCCAAGGCGTCGAAAATCAGAAGGGCTGGACTCATCCAAATGAGATTTGGAGATGACCACTGGATCAGAGCCGTTACCAACTGGATTCACCGGGCATTAAAAGACCACATGGCCGCCCACCTATGAGATGGTCAGACTTCTTCGTCTAGACCCTGACAGATTGGTTTGAGGCTCTTCTTGTTTCTAGAATGAGCAGACGCCTTTGGGCTACACTAGCACGCAACAGGGATGAATGGAGATGTTACTGGCGCCCACTCGAGAAAATTGATGACTAACGGGATCTCAAGTGATCAAGTAAATTTTAATAATTCTGTGGAGAATACTGCATTAATCACTAATGTCACTAATGCCAGCTAAACATGCTGGTGAAGAGAAGTGGTACAAAAATGAGTATGTCTAAGTCTTAAACCATCACCGTTCATATGCAGAAATTTTCATATATACATTGCTTTGGTGACTAATCAATACAGTCCAATGCTCAGCCAAACATCCTGGTGAGTAGCATGAGTCACAGGGATTCAAAAAACAGTAGATTCAAAGTAATGAAAAGTAAGAAAAAATACTCCAGAGGATATTTCCAGAAGTCAAGGATCTTTGAAAATGGCAAGGAGTTTTGTACAATTAGATTTTGGCCAAATATTCTTTGTTGTTATTAGAAGTTTAGCATGTAAACATATTAAGATATAGTTCTGTTTCATCCTCACTTATCAGACATATAGTTCAGTCACTTTCTCCTTCCTCTTTCTTCGCTGTGTTTTTTCCATATTGTGTTTGATCTGTAGACTGAGACATCCTGGTCTCTTCATGATTCCCTTCACTGCAGGTTCAGTGCACTTAACCACCATTAATATCACTCAATGTTCCAGAAAGAGTGCAGAATCTTCTACTTCCTCTGAATCATGTTCCATGGAAATTAGGGCAATGGAATACTTGTGGACTCTCCTAATGTATTTATGAAAAAATATTCTTCTAAACATCTTGTTATATAATTTGTGGTGATTGTGTTCTCTCACTAAAACTAAGATTCTTCTGGACACAATGAGGAGAAAAATGAATGCCAATTTAATTGGCCACACCTAGTCACCCAAGTTAATCATTTCTTTGGTCATCTGGTTCCAATATTTGGGGAGGGAGAAAACATCAGTGAAAAATATTCCCAGCAGTGTTATCACGTCTGCTCCTGCGTCCATCTTGAAGACTACTGTAAACCTGAAACTTCTTTGTGCTGTTGTTTGCATCTAATACTGACATGAACAACTAATATGTACAGAAATTTCTGTTCAGTACCCTTGCAAGCTGCCCGTGGTATATTCAATATGCCAAAAACAGTAACAAGTCTCACATTGAAGATGTTACTGGTGCCCACTCGAGCAAATCGATGAACAACTGGAGGACAGTGCTACAGTGCTACCCTTGCTATTGCACTGATTCCCCAAAGCAAAGAAGAAACATGGGTATTACTCTACTTTTCCAAATGAGTTATCATCAAAGTAGTCAAATAAGATATTTAAATCAAACAAAGGTCTCAGAAGTTAGCAGAGAAGCTACCATTTGAATTCATATGTAAACATCAAAGATACCATTTTACTGGTGTGTTTGTAGGCATCTTTTCTCTGACAAGTAAACATCATTAATAAGTAATCATGGTGTGACCTCATAGTTTAGTGTAGCTTCAGAAATGTTGTAAATGTTACAAATGATCCCATTCCATTTGACAGCATGTGTTCAAATGCTGTATGTAGTCATTGCTTTTGGCTTGCTAACCCATCTAAGTGAATTTATTTAAATGTTGGGGGCTTTTAAGATTTTAGATGAAACACATTCAAATATTCTTATGTCTTTAGAATGTAACCCTCTACCCAGTCACATATCCTGTCCGTGTTTTGCAGCTTATCTCTAAGATTATCCATAAAATTATTAGGTGTATGTGTATCGACATAAAAAATTGCCAATTATTAGCCATATTTTAAAGTAGCACTTTAAACAGTTCTTTACTTAAGAAACCATTTTATTCAATGCACTAACTTTATACATAAGAATAATTGGCCCCTTGAGCAATCTCATTGTTTCTGCTTACTGCTTTGTCATGTCCTTTCCCTTGTTCCATGGAAATTATTATTTCCATGGATATATATTACTACATAAAGAGAAACGTGTGATAGATTGTGAGATTTCTAATATCTTTACTGGCAATAATTTCTTTAATCTGAGAGAATTCCAGATGTCATTATCTAATAACATTGAAAGTTTGGCAAGCAGAAAGCTGCCTACTAGTGAATAAATTGCTCAAACATGAATATAATTCTTTAATTCTCAGAACCAGTCTGTGATGCCAGTGCTTTTGTGTCTCCATTGTAGTGAAAATTAAAGCTTTTAATTTTATTCCAAATCACAAAACTAAACAAGAAACGGTGCTTATATTTTGAGCCTGGGAAATCTGTCTCTAATATTTTTTAAGTTTCTCATTATAATCTCTCCCTCAAGTTAATACAGAGTCCACTTTTTTCATTTGGAGACACCAAGTACATAATGTGGCATCAAACAGCAAAGAAGACTGGCAGCAGGAGAGAATCACTGTATCACTGTCCTCCCATTGTTCATCGATTTGCTCGAGCGGGCCCAGTAACGTCTCCATTGGAGACTTTGTTGTTACTGTGTTTGGCATATCGAATACATCAGGGGTAGCTTGCCAGGCTCTCCGAGAGGGGCGGAGGAATCGAACTCGGATCGGCCATGTTGGCTGCGTGCAAGGCAAACGCCCTACTGCTGTGCTATCTCTCCAGGAGAGAATGAACTATGAAATCATTCAGAAAACATTGAAGTCATTGTTTCTGAATTAGGGGCTCCCTATCACCAATCTGAAAATGGGTGGAAATGTTACTCTGAAGCCAAAGAAAAGATGAGTCTGCTTTTTTTTTTTTTGTCCTTTTGCTGCTTTACTAACCAAATCTCCATTCATGTCCAAGAAGTGAAAAATGTGTCCATATCTGATTATTGAATTTAATTTTTTCTTATATATTTGGCTCACTGCATACTATGGACCAACTCTATGACTGGTAGGATACTAAAGTGCTTTTCCCCATTAATTCTGAAATGATATTGGCTTTATTCTAGGACTGAAGTCCAGGATTCTGCTTTGTCCTTATGCTTTACATTAGATCTAAAAGATTTCTCCTAGCAGTCAGTTCAACAGTGGTAGCTCTGAATAATACTTACACAGCTCTGTAGCTCACTTATGAGTTTAATTTCATTTCTACACATTTGTAAGGACATATAAGAGGCAATTTAGTATGAATTGGTTAAATTTTGATGTAATAGTGATTTTAAATAATAGATCTTAGTTATCTCACACTAATGTATTTTATCCCTAATGCATCTAATACTTCTGTTAGAGAGTTGAAATAAAGCATTCAATACTAAAATTTAAAACTATGAGATTGCTATAATTTATAGTAAGGCAAATTATAATAAGAGTAAAATCCACTACTATAAGTACAGTAAACAATAAGTTAATTTATCGTTTATATGTAATATTAATTTTATAATTATATATTATTTAATCATATACCTAATCATTCAACCCATCCAGATTTCATAACAAAAACTTGCCAATTTTACTCTCTATGCAACCAATTAAGTTACTTAAACCTCTATCAAAACGTCTATATAGCTTAGGAACCTCAGAATTCATAGCATCTATCATTTGATATGGAAAGTTTTCATTAATAGATTACTTTATAATGTGTAACATAGGTCCTTAAGGGATATTATTCTGTTATTCATAATTGGAGGCACAAGTTTTTCCTCCATAAATATTATTTCTTTGGGGGATCACCAGTATGGCTGTGACCAGGTTCATTCCCCAATAATTCTAGGAGTCCATAGAAAATCTAGAGTGATGGGGCTGGAGAAATAGCACAGTGGGTAGGGCGTTTGCCTTGCATGCAGCCGACCCGGTTTCGATTCCTAGCATCCCATATGGTCCCCTGAGCACCGCCAGGAGTGACTCCTGAGTGCAGAGCCAGGAGTAACCCCTGTGCATTGCTGGGTGTGACCCAAAAAGAAAAAAAAAAGAAAAAAAGAAAATCCAGAGTGAAGGAACCCATAAATAAACATTATTAGTAATGGCTATCATCTTTATTAATAGCCTAAACCTTCAATGAATTCTTTATAATTTCTTCAAAAATAAACGTTTGCATATCGTATCTAGAATAAATCTTTAAATGGAGGTAGGGTAACACTATTCTAAAACTAGGAGATGATCAGAACCTCTTCAGTTACTTCACGAACTTCCCTGGATTTATTCCATCTATGGGACTCTATTCATCTTATCATAAATGACTTGCCTAAATAACCACCTCACCGTTAAATCAAGAGATTGACAACAGCATCATACTTGTGCCATTTGGTATATTGTTTCTTTGGAGAAGTTAAAGTAAGTTAAAGTTAAATCTTAAAGAAGTTAAGATTTAAGTGTAAGGAGAACAACAATGAAGACTGTGGAGTTCAATGGAAAACACATTTTGATGTTTATTTCAGTGGTCTTAAGAAGGAACTTTTCAACAAACAGTAAGACACGCTAGGTTGAAAACTAGCATTAAAATAAAGATATACAGAAAAGAATCAAGAATTTAAATGTGGAAATACACATATCGTCAACTTTAGTTTATACAGCTGTTTGTTTTTAAAGCATAGAACAGTTAATCTGAAATAGAGTTACAAACCAAAATTATTTTAGATACCCATGAAATTCTTCCTGTAGTTCCATAACCCCATTGTTTTTGGTTGAGTCTCAAATTGTTGTGACCACTTTACTTTCCCTTGGATAATTTTGGTCCAGTTGAATTATCTAATCATTTTTGATATTTCACTCACAGAATTTATTTTGCCATTTTCTCATAATTTAGAAGGTTTTTTTAAAAATGCTCAGAATATGTTTATAAAATTAAAAGTCAGGATCATTTTACAATAGCTTATTCCAAAGATTTTCTAGGCCTGGAAAGAGATATGGGTTGTATTACTGGCACAGCTGCAGAACATTTCTGTAACACAAGAGTCTCCTTTGGCCTTTCCTTATACTTCTGAAGATTGTGATAAATGAGAAATATTAATTGACACATTTTGACTTGTAAAAGAACAAATGATACATTCAAAATTATGGAATCTGAACAAAACAAACCAGAATTAACTCCATGGACTTATTTGGATAAACCTGATAAAACTTTAAAGAGAAAATTTCTGGAAAATGACCCTATAAGTTTGGGATCTCATAAAAATTCTTACGTTGTAAAGTTATTCCCACTCTAATAGCATATTGGTAGAGTTCTTGAGAAACAATTAGGGCATAAAGATGATGGTGAAGTAATCAAGTGCCACTGAAAAAGAGAGAATCACCAGACATTAAATCTACCAGCAACTAGATCTCAGACTTACCAGTTTCTAAAATTTGAAATAATAAAATTCTGTTTCTCATCATTTGTGCTCTGGTACTTTATTGAAGGGACTGTAATGGGCTAAGAAGAGATGGGCAAGAATTCATTTCCATGATATGCTAAAAAAAGAATATGAGTCATTTAAATGCACTTGTTAATAAGCATATCCTAAATTCATGACACTACGTAAAAGAGAAATGTTGCCAATGGAATGTATGTCTTGTTCTTGTTTTAGGTCTTTAAAAAATTTCTTTAAAAAGTAAATACAGACAAATAAAAACAAAAGATGACAGATAATAGGAAATAAATCTGCGAGTTATAATTTAGTAATTTAAATAAATAGATAGAGATAATTGGGCAGCTATTTGTATGTGTGTATATGTCTGCACTTACTGACAACTCTTTTTAAAAACGCGAGGTATATATAAACTGTAGCACTGTCACCCTGTTGTTCTTCGATTTGCTCGAGCGGACACCAGTAACGTCTTCATTGTGAGACTTGTTGTTACTGTTTTTTTGGCATATCAAATATGCCACGGGGAGCTTGCCAGGGTCTGCTGTACTGACGGGATACTCTCTGTAGCTTGCCGGGCTCTCTAAGAGGGACAGAGGAATTGAACCCAGGTTGGCCGTGTGCAAAGCAAACTCCCTACCCACTGTGCTATTGCTCCAACCCATATATAAAATTAAATTTAAAAAAATTGAATTGAATAGAATTAAAAATATAATATTGGTATTAAGATTAGCATCTTAAAAGCTTCATAATAGCTTGTAATAGCTGAAACAGATTTTATAAAATTAAAAAATATTTTAGAGCATTAGAAACAACATAACAACACCTTTGGCATTTCACAATACTTTAGAGTGAAGGAAGTCCAAAGTAAACAAACTGGTTTCAGAGGCAAACAAAAGTTTCAAATGTTTGAAAAAGATTACAATGCTGTTGAAAATTACCTGGCTTGAGATACAATGAGGAATCCAGCAGTTTAATTTAATACTTTCAAATTAAATTTAAATTATTAATATATTGAAATTTTCAAATATTAAAAACTTAGTAAATATTGCATTCAATATATTATTAAAATATTAAATATAAAATACTTAGTAATTTTAATTATTAAAAGGTAATGTAAATTATGTGGAGATTATTTTTAATTATTGTCACTGTATCACTGTCACCCTGTTGGTCATCAATTGCCTTGAGCAGGCCCCAGTAACGTCTCCTTCATCCGAGCCCTGAGATTTTAAGAGTGCAACATTCAAGACTCTTTCAGGATCAGGAGAATGAGACCCATCATCGTTACTGGTTTTTGGCATATTGAATATGCCACGGGGAGTTTGCCAGACTCTGCCGTGTGGGCAGGTTACATTTGGTAGCCTGCCAGGTTCTCCAGAGTAAGATCCTGCTCCTTCCAGGAGCAGGGTTTTATAGTCTCTGGGTCTTGGCTGTTGATGGGATTACACGGTGCCGGGGGCAAGTTGGTGGGTGGAACGCCTACATACTGGAAGAAGGGGGATCTGGGTGGAGGAGGCCCCAGTCCCAATCCGAGCAGGCTTGGAGATCTACACCCCGGGTCCCGCACACCTGGGTTCCTCTGCTGGTTCTTTCATGCGTGAGGCTCATTCGACCATGTGGAGAGTGATTTTAAGCATGGCTGTGACTGGAACTGGAGGTCTTCAGCTGCCAGGGCTCTGCTGGGGGTGGGGAGGGAAACTCAACCCACCTTCCTCCAAGGGGCCCCAGTGAGGACAGACAGGCACGGAGGCAGGAGACTCTACGTTGAGTTTTAAAAATTATATAATTTTACTACCATATGTTTTCTTGGGGGCCGGAGCAATAGCACAGCTGATAGGGCATTTGCCTTGCACGCAGCCAACATGGCCGACCCAAGTTCGATTCCTCCGTCCCTCTTGGAGAGCCCGGCAAGTTGCCAAGAGTATCTGGCCCACACGGCAAAGCCTGGCAAGCCACCCGTGACATTTTCAATATGCCAAACACAGTAACAACAAGTCTCACGGTGGATACTTTACTGGACCCGCTTGAGCAAATCGATGAACAATGGGAGGACAGTGATGTTTTCTTGGAAATTCTTGCATAAATTGCAATAGTCACTTCAATATTCCTGCCTTTTACTTAAGAAAGAAAGTACATATGCAGTCATTTGATTGTTTGGTCTTTTAAATTTGGCTCTGAGTCATTTGGAGTATAATCTTTTTACTGGAAATTTTATTAAAATATTTCCTTCAATCTCCAAACACTAGCCAGATAGAACATATTCCCAGCCTTCTCACGCTATTGAGCGTGCAGTAGATTTGGTACTGATGACACCGAATATTACATTTTTTGACAGCAGGACAGGTTGTTGAGTAACAATCCCTCATTTGGCATCTAGAATTTTCTTTTCTTCACTTCATAAATAGATTGTCAACTCTTTATTTTTAAAACTACAAATCCCTCCCTAAAGAGATTCTGATTTAATAAAACCTGATTAGGGTGAAAACATAAGTCGTTTTAAGAAACTTTCCAGTTATCAAATGTTTAGTTGAATTGAAAAGTTCCAGATAATTTGAAAGGCATACGGAAAGTTGGATCAGGTCAAAAAAAGGTAAAATAGTAACTTCCTGGTAACCAATCAGGTACTCTGACCCTTGCCTCAGTAAATCCTTCAGGAAACCCCGAGCCTCTCAGTAAACCAAATAGCATGACCTCTGGATAATAGATTACAGTAATTGTTGTTATTTGCATGTGGACAAGAGTAATTGTGCAAGCTCCTAAAATGCAGATTTGATTCCATAATTAATATAAAATTCTTAGTTTCTGACCAGACTGTCCAGGGGATGCTGTAGTTGTTGGTTTTTAAACCACATTTGACAAACAAGAATTTAAGATAAGAACCTCTGCTTCGGGCCACACCCTTCCAGGTTAGATTAATCTCCTGCTTCTAAACTCAACTCCCAAATTTCAATGGGCCCAGCCACACATCTCCTAAAGCATACATATACCCCTCATCAAATTTTACACTGATCACTTTCCTATATCTTGATGAAGACAGGCAGGGAAGGAGTAATTCTCAGCCTAATTCCTCATAGAATCCCAGAGAGGCTAACACAGAGATTCACCTCAGCATAGCAGAATCAAAGAATCAATATATATATATATATATATATATATATATATATAGATGCCCAGAGTGCAATAAGTGAAAACAATATCACAGAAGGCTTAATAATATGAGTAAATTCTCAGACAATGACATTACTGACACTCTTGCTAGAATGTTTAATGATGTCAAAGAAATGATGGCATAGGCAGTTGCAAAGAACAAGAAAGTCTAAGGATTAAGTAAGAAAACTACAAGTAAACATGAAGAGTATGGGAAGTGATATAAAAATCTCAATAGGAGCTCTATACAGAAGAATAGCAACAGCTGAGGAAAAGATCAAGGTGCTCTTTCAGATGGAGGAAACAGCTAGAAACAGCAAAAGGTGGGAAAATACCTGAAATGATATGAATAGCATACCAAAGAACTATGGAAAGAGCTCAAGAGGAACAAAATAAGAATCATTAGTGTATGAAGAATGAAAGTCAAATTAAATGAAGAAACAATCACTTGATCACTTGACATCCGGCTACTCATCAGTTTGCTTGAACAGGCCACCAGTAACATCTCCATTCATTCCTGTTGCGTGCTAGTATAGCCCAGTGGCGTCTGCTTGCTCCAGGGACACTAAGAGCTTCAAACCAATTGTTCAGGGTCTTGACAAAGAAGTCTGACCATCTCGTAGGTGGGCGGCCACGCCATCTTTTGACATCCCATGGAATCCAGTCAGTAATGGGTCTAGTCCAGCGGTCATCTCCGAATCTCATTAGGTGTCCAGCCCATCTGATTTTCGATGCCTTGGCAAACGAGACAGCATCCCTGATTCTTGATCGTGGATGGAGGTCGGAACTCCAGATTCTTTCTCTCACTTGAGTGAAGTGTGATACTCCAAGCATAGCTCTTTGGATTCCTCTTTGGGAGACCCGAATAGCGTTCTCATCCTGTTTGCGTAGGGCCCAGGTCTCTGAGGCGTATGTTAATGCAGGAAGAACAGTGGAATCAAAGAGATGGGCCCAGTGCTGGAGGTTCTTCATCCTCTTAGCTATTTCTTTGATGCTCTTGAAGGCATTACAAGCCACTCTCTTCCTCCTGCGCAATTCAGGTGCCATGTCATTTATCATGTTGACTTCTTGACCTAGATACATATAAGGGTTGCTTTCGGAGATGTTCGTTCTGTTGAGAGTGAATGAATGTCAGGAATGAGACCGTTTCTCATAAACATTGTCTTCATGAGATTCAGCTGTAGTCTGACCTTTCCCCATTCAGGGTGGAAGGCGGCCAGCATTTGTAACCCTTGGCTAATGTTTGGTGTTATTAGAACGATGTCATCAGCGAAACAGAGGTGGTGTAGTTGCTGACCGTCTATCTTCACTCCCATTTCTTCCCATTCCAGTCATAGCATGGCGTTCTCAACATTATGTTACGTTTACAATAGTAAATAAACGACAAAGGCACAATAGTAAATAAACTATAGGTAGAAATTCCCAGAGCTGAGGAATACAGGAATAAAGGTATCCAGATTCAAGAGGGTCAAAGAGTCCAAGCAAAAATAGACCCAAAAAAAACTTCAAGAATTATTTTACTCAAAATAGCAAAAGCCAGAGACTGAATATTTATAAAACAGAAATAAATTTATTTTTAAAAGAGCTAGCATATAAAACAAAGTCCACTAGATTTACAGCCAATCTATCAAATAAGATTCTTTTGAAAAGTAAGGTAAACTCCTCAGCATTTTGTATTGAGTATGGCATTCAGTAATGGTGCTTATGATCACCCTCTTCTAGGTTGAGAACTTTGGTTTTGTAATCTTCTAAGGGATTGAATATACTTGAAATATTGAATTAGCAGTTATGTTACATTTAATTCCTCTCCTCTCACACACATGCATGTGCTTCTCTTTATCTCTCATTTTTATTGGACATATATCTTGCAATACAAGTGATGAAAAGGTTATTATGTTTATTTCTTTACCAAGTTTCAGTAACCACTTCTTGTCCAGAGTGATCATTTCCAACTATCACTGTCATAGTGGACTTCTCTAATCTAAATGCCCACCCCCATCACTGTAGCAAGCTTCCAATTGTAGACCAATCCCCCTACCCTTTTTCTACTATCTTTGGGGAATATTGGTGTTTTAACATTGATTCATTATTTAAGCCAATATAATGATATTTCAATATAAATTTCAATATAAATGATAAGGTGAACAAGAGGAAAAGAAAACCACATTTTGACAGTAGCAAAACCTCCTACGGAGCTTTAATATCAGTTATATTAAATGACCTTATATAACTATAATAATTATTAAAATTTTAATGTTTGGGGATTTTGTATTCACTTCATGCAACCCAAATATATGGTTAGCTGTTTAAGTATTTTCCAGAAATATTTGAGTTCTCATCTGCTCTATCAGATTAAAACTGGATTTGATAGAGAATATTTTTATAATATTTGTAACATACATTTTCCCAGTTTACACTAATGATTAGGTTGTCAAGATGTTATCTCAGTCAAATGTGCACCTCTATTTTCTCTGTCAGATCTAATCCAGAATTTTTACGACCTTCTCAGTCTTCCGCCTCAATTCAATCTCTTTTTCAACTTTTCCTGGATGCCTGTTGTTTCTTCCCAAAGCTGTAATTTTTTTCTTTGCCCAACTGTGTATTTTATCAAATTCAAGCTACCAGATAAAATATAGCAAAGTTAATGAAACTGAGCTTCTGATACACAACGCGTAATTTGGGGCTTGATGCAGTGTAAGATCCTAGGCTGGATTCCAAAACCAACAAAGACCAACAGATTAAACAATATATATATATATATATATATATATATATGCATATATATATTTACACACATATATATATCAGGTATGAAAATTTACTAGGAATCATAGTTTTTATCTTTATTTTTGTATTTGCTAATTTAAAACATTTACCAAATATTAAAGTCTCTGCAGCAAAGTCTCTGGAGAATTTTATTTGACATTGAAATAAAACCATGTAGAGTCAGTTCCAATTTAAACTTACAATCATACCAATAAAAAAAACCACTATTTCTTGCCTGTAAATTGAAAATACATGAGATAAAAAAAAAAGAACAACCAATCAATCTCGGTGGAGATCAGAGTCATCATTTAAAGATCAATTAAAGAATAAAATTGAAAATGTTATATCAGGATGACATTTATCTATATGGGCTCTAGTAGGTTGCTTTACCATAGAGTAACAAATCTGAAGAGAATGAGTAAGATTCTGGTTTTATGCCAAACAGAGAAGGAGTGATGTAACAGCTTATACATATTCTATTAGTTTTTTTTATAAAACTCAGATATTCATGATGGAAAACAGCTGAGTTTGCTGAACTGAAGAATGTAAAATTAGTACACAAAACATAAAATGTGTTGCTGTTGTTAGGATAGTGATGAACAAGAAGGTGAGTGGAAGGCCAGAGGGCTCTGCTGGCCAATTTTGTCTGGCCTCAGGCCTGAGGTACTAAATACAAAAGAATTCTCTCTTTTTTAAATTATTTAATTAAAAAATTTTATGAGTCACCTTGAGATTCAGAGTTACAAAGCTGATCATGGTCAGGTTTCAGTCATACAGTGTTCCAATACCCATCCCTCCACCAGTGTACATTTCCCACCACCAATGTCCCCAGTTTCCTTCCCAGCCTATCTCTATGGCAGGCAGTTTCCTTCTCTCTGTCTCTCTCTCTGTCTCTCTCTCCATCTCTATATCTCTCTGTCTCTCTCTCTCACTCTCTTCTCTCTCTCTCTCTCTTTCTGTCTTCCCTTTTTGGGGCATTATGGCTTGTAATACAGGTACTGAAATTGTTTGTTCCTTTACCTGTTTTCAGCACAGAGTTCTTAATTAGAGCGATCATTTCGAACTCTCTTTGCACGGTGGTCTCTTCTCTACTCCAACTGTCTTTCCTTGAGCATTTGGGGTAGGTCTTAAGGGTCTATATTGACCGAATCAGAGCTGAGAGTTTTTATGGAAGCAGCATCTCTCAGAGAGAGGTTGTCATATCTTCTACACTATAGGCGTCAGGTCAGTCTGTTTTAGCATTTCTTAACTCAAGTCTTTCTATATTGGGCGTAAGGGGAATTTTGAAAGTTGTAAGTTCCTTCTATTTTGAGGGTGGGGTGGGGGAAAGTTTGCCCAAAATTTAGACACACACACACACACACACACACACACATACACACAGACACACACACCACTTAAAACTAGTATCACCTTTTGCCTTTCACTGTCACACAAAGACTCATACTTCTTTCATAGTCCCTTTAGTTAACTCTTCCTCACAAATCTTCAAATCTATTTTCAAAAATGTATCCACATTTCACGTTTTCTTCTTTCCCATATGTTTCTTTCAGTTATATTAGAAGAGTAATTATATAGTCTAATAGTATATCGGTGACAAACTCTTTTGCTAAATATTGTCAAATACATGCAGACATGAGAACTATCAGATCAACTTCTGCTCTGACCAGCAATGAATGAGCTCACATGTATCTCACGAAGCACCTCAGTTTTAGTAATAAAATTCATAGTAATATTTGCTAAAAAGAACTGTAAAAAAAAAATGGTTTTTCTTTTTTAAGCATTTTGAAGTTTAAACATCTTTTTAACTACTATTGCATTTGTCTTGGCTAAGACTAAATTATTTTGAACTGTTAACAACAGCATTCAGAAGAACAATAAAGGTCATTAAAGGCAAGTTTTGCATGTTCTCTGAAAATTCCTAAATTATAGTACTGAAAAACATTAGGGGCCAGAGAAAAGGAGGGATAAAAAATGTCTTCTTGTGGAGGAAGGCAAAGAAATAATTAAAACACAGCAATTGAACACACGCAAGCATGTGTATATGCACAAATTCACATACAACCTTTGTTTGAGCTAAAGAAAAAAACCATTTTTGCATGGATAAAAAAATAGCTGTAATTTTCCAGAGTTGAAGTTCAAATTGACTGGAGGAGGAAATTAATAGTTTTCCTTAGCACTTTCCCCACTTCCCCCAATACAGACTTTGGTTTTATAGCTTTTTGACCACTAGAATATTCTTAGCAGATAACACATTTACATTTGAGGTAATAGAAGTAGAAAAAGCATTTGTCTCTTTATGGACTTATGGCAAGTTCCAATATCCTGGCTGCATTTGAACCTTGAGATATAAATCAGGAAATAGTCTAGGTGTGAGTCAATAGAATTGAAACTATATAGTGTCCTCACTCAGAAGGTATGCTAGAAGTATGTCCACCCTTTCATTTTACTTGAATCCTTTCAGCAAGGGGTAGGGATATAAGAGGGTAGGCTTTATCAAAGGCCTTTTTCATAACAAAAAAAAAATTTTTTTTTATTTTTAAATTGACTCTTTTTTCCTGTGGAAGCTGGGTCCTCCACATGTAAAGCATGTGCTCTGCTACTAGTCATGACCAAATGAGTAAGTAATGATAAAAATGCAAATCACTAAAAAAGTCTCTCTGCCCAAATTTTATTCCACAGTATTCACATTATTTTTGTTATATTTGTTTAGGTTTTTTTTCATACAAGTCAAATATAGTCTCTTTAAAACTTGTTTTTTCTCATCCCCTTGTATTTTAGAATAGTAGAAAACAATATTGCAGAAGCTAGAATCCTCAAGGCAACAAAGCAAAGACCAGTACCTCTGGCTGGTTCCATCAAAGCAGGTGACCATCTCCCCGCTATTTTGAGATATTTTCTTTCACTGATTACCCAGCCATAAAAACAGTTCAAGGTGATTCAAGTGTGAAAAGTATAATACCTTTATCCTTAAAATCAGTTTTTTTCCTTGGGGGAATATTGCACCTCTTTTAGTAAACCCTTTTGATCTAGTCTTTCCCTACAATTGACTTTTGTGTGCTCTTCAGAGGCAAAGCATATTTATGTGAGCTTCTGTAAACACAGTATTAAAAGTAGAATATGAAGGATATTCAGCCCGAACTTTTTAGTTTTCAACCTGTACTAAAATGATATTTTTCCTTTTGTTTTATAAATATCTGATTGACAGTGTTTCTCAACAATGGATAGCTTATAATCGACCAAATCATAAGTTACCAGTTAATCCTAGATATGAGAAACACAATCTTAATTATTCAGTTCTTGGGTATGACCAGGGTTGATTTTATTTCTGCTTTAGATTACACATATTTCAGCTATTGTTTTCAGTTTATGTATTCTTGCCCTAAAGCATTTCAAAAGTATCAATTTAAAGATCAAAGTGGAGAATAATAATAAATGTTTTACATGAATTCTGACCTAAGGCTACTAAGAAGTTTTACTTTCTAAAAATAACCTCATTAATTTTCATCTGTTCTATTTTTTATTATCAACACTTTAGCTTTTATGTTCAATATTATATGTCCTACCACCTAAACCTACAAATTATTAAACACCTTTCATGTGGTTGGAAATTCTCTTACCTCATTGTTCCCTGACACTAACATATTTAAATAGGTTAAGGACTGTTATTAGCACGATTTCACAGATGTAGAAACAGACTCTTAGGAAGATAAGTGTCAATTAAAAATGTAAACAATGGTTCTTCTATTTCTGGAACTTAAATTGGTATGTAGTATGGAAATTTTACAATTCTTAGACAGTTTTAATGACCAAGTTAATTTCTATGATCTTTCCAAGTAGTCCACATCATAGTTTAAGTTAAATAAGTTTCAATAAATATTATTAAAATGTGCTTTATACTCATGAAAATTTTTATTTGTGCTTTAAAATGCACTTTATACTCATTCATGATGCTATATTTTAAATTTAATGTACAAAGGTGTTTCTGATGTTAAAGTGTCTGAGGAAAAAATTTGCAAATCTGTAATAGGATTCTCTTTAATATGCCAACTTCTGGTCATTATAGCATTAACATTAACAGAAGGGTAAAGGTAAGGGGAATAAATAAACAGATCAGTAACATACAAAAAACTGTCCTTAAAATTATATTCTTGAACAAATTTAACAATAATCATGAAAAACCTTATCATCTATATGCATACTATCAGCATAATGGATAATTTTGAAAACTAATTTTTAAATGATGTCCCAGTACCAATGGTTTGTTTTTTTTTCCTTTTTTTGTTGTTAAATGTGGATACAATGCTTTATTATTTTATTTTATTTTTATAGTTTGATTACATGATTACAATACTATGAATACATTTAGTCCTTATGTACAACGTTATTCTATTATTACCAAAGTACTAAAATTCCTCTACCCCTGGATTTTTATAAAAATTTTTAATTATTGTAATTTAGGATATATGTTTTTACTATATCCTATATACTATACAATATATTTACTAAAGCCTCCATCCCTCTCAGAGAGCCTGGAAAACTACCGAGACTATCCCGCCCACACAGCAGAGCCTAGCAAGCTATTCATGGCATATTCGATATGCCAAAACCAGTAAATACAATGGGTCTCATTCCCCCGACTCTGAAAGAACCACCAATATGGCAGCATTAAGAAGGATGAGGAAGGAGAGGCTGATAAAATCTCAAGGCCGAACTAGGCTGCTAAAACAAAGAAGGACAAAAATGACTGTCTATATTTTCAATGCATGTACGCTGGCATCAAATGCACCCACCGAGGACCTGATGCTACAAGTGCCCATCGAGGACCTGATGGTACAAGCATAAAAGATCAAGTACGACATCATTGGTCTGAACAAGACAAGAAGGCATCAATCACATCATGCTGTTTTCGACACTGAGAAGAATTGTTCCTTGGAACATGCGACAAAAGTGGCGTTGGTGGTGTCCGTGTCCTTGTCAACACAAACTTGGCCATAAGCATTGATTCATTCGAACTCCTAACAACCCGAATCAGACAATTACACTTGAATAGATGTGGCTCACTGCCGGCAGTTTCTAACTTTGTTGTCTACGCACCAATATCCAATTATGATGAAGGAGAAATTGAGAAGTTCTAAATGGAGCTGGAGAACCTCTATAAAGAAGACCACACCTTCTGCCCAGTCTGCCTGTTGTCTGTCATCTACAAGTTATTCACTTGAAGCATCCTGAATAGGATTGGCAGAACACTAGATGAAGAACAACCATGTGAGCAAGGCGGTTTCTGAAAAGGATTCAGCACAATCAACCATATCCATAGGATAACCAAGCTCATTGAGGTTTCTCGGGAGTTTAAGATGCTGCTCTGTCTAACGTTCATTGATTTAAAGAAGGCCTTTGATTCTGTTGAGAGTGAAGCAGTCTTCGAAGCCCTAGCCAAACACGGCACTCAAACTCAATACATCAGGATCCTCTGTGAGCTGTATTACGGTTTCACTACCAGGATCTCACCATTCTACAAGGAAGTCATCATCCATGTCAAAAGAGGGGTTCAGCAGGTTGATACCATTTTACCAAAACTCTTCAGTGCCACCCTCAAGAACATCGTGCAATGACTGGAATGGAAAGGTATGGGAGTGAAGATAGATGGTCGGCAACTACATCATCTCTGTTTCACTGATGACATCATTCTAATAACACAAAACATTAGCCAAGCGGCACAATGCTGGCAAACTTCAACTGCAAATGTGGAAAGGTTGAACTACAGCTGAATCTCACAAAGACAATGTTTATGAGAAATGGTCTCGTTCCTGATGTTCCATTCGCTCTCAACGGAACGAACGTCTCTGAACGCAACAGTTATGTGTACCTAGCTCGAGAAGCCAACATGATGAATGACCCGGTACGTGAGTTGTGCAGGAGGAAGAGAGCAGCTTAGAACTCCTTCAAGAGTGTTGAAGAAATAGCTAAGAGGACAAAGAAACTCCGGCTCCAGGCACATCTCTTCGATTTCACTGTTCTTCCTGCATTAACAAACCCCTCAGAGACTTGGGCCCTACAAAAACAAGATGTGAATTCTAGTTGGGTCTCCCAAAGAGGAACTGAAAGAGCTATGCTTGGAATATCACCCTTCACTCAAGTGAGAGAAAGAATCCGGAGTTCCGACCTCCATCGACAATGGAGAATCACGAACTCTGTCTCGTTTGCTAAGATATCGAAAATCAGATGGGCTATACACCTAATGAGATTTGGAGATGACTGCTAGCCTAGAGTCATTACCGACTGGATTCCATAGGACGTCAAAAGATCACTTGGCTGCCCACCTAAGAGATAGTCAGACTTCTTCATTGAGAACCTGAACAATCCATTTGAGGCTCTTTGTGTTCTTAGAACAATCAGGTGCCATTGGACTACAGTAGCACGTGACAGGGACAAATGGAGATGTTACTGGTGTCCCCTTGAGCAAATCGATGAATAACGGGATATCAAGTGATCAAGTGATGCTTTTACAAATGTTGATTTTAATGATCGGGTATATACAGCTACCTAACTCACCGTCACCAAAATGCCTGAGACTGTCCAACAATATTAGCTCATCATTCCAGCCCACCTGCTGAAAACACTTTTTATCATATTTAAAATCAAAGGGAGTATGAGACATATTGATAAGATTTTAACCATTGCTTGCAGATAAAATTTATCTAAAATTCAGTTTCACATTTTACATCTGAAAACTTCTGGGTATGACTCTCTGATGTATTCTACTTTCTTTAAGTTTTATTAAATTGGAAAAGAATTTGAATTTTTCTTTAATTATATTCTACTGACAAAATTCTTATGAGATGACAAAGAGGACTGTTTTGCATATCTATTTGGAAAATAAACCCCCTAAAATGAAACAACTTCATTTAAAATCAACTCAGAATCTAAGATGGAACATGTAAGTTGAGTAAAATTATATTGTAGTAAATAATTAAATTAATCTTATTGTTTAGTTTCCACTTTCAATATTGACTCTACATTTGCTTGTTTCTATTAGATATCAGCCATTATATCTCATGTATATCAATTTTTTCACTTAAAGTTTTGAGAATAGATATCATTGACCTATTTCACCTTTTAATGTCTGATCATAGCTCCCCTAGGGCAAATTATCATTGTTTATATAATAGTATGTTAACAAGAAATGAAAAAAATAATTGTAAATTGTAAGAAAGAGCTAGGCAGCGAATTGTTAATGTGATCACCATAAAAGCTTTGTGCCCTGCCAGATATCTTAACAGCAAGTGTCTGATTATTTCTAGCATATTTTAAAAAACTTACTGAAAACTCTAAAAAAAAATAACTTTTTTTGGATTATTCTGTGTAAGTTTCTATTTCTTATAAACAGTCTATTTCAAAATAAATTCTTTCAAAAATATTTTTGTCTTAAATATATACTGCTTACTAATATACATCACTTTATCTTTAAAAATTATATCTTTTTCTGGGGAAATTCGAAATTTAAAATATGTAGTACTTCATAGAAATATGCTATGACAACAATATCCTAGAAGTGAATAATTGAAGGCCATATGAGAATCAGGAAGTAGAAAAGTGAGAGAGAAGGAAGAAAGAAAATTGGTTTTCTTCTACTTTACTTTTTTTTCAGAAAATTAGATAGGAAAGTTGGTCTACAGTAAATTTTAATATGGCAAATATATAGCAAAGTTAGATGTTAGTTTCAAATGATAACTTTGTAAAACTTAGGTGGATTTGTAGTTTAAATATTTTTTGTCTTTAAATTTTGGTAGAACAAACTTCAGCTTTTAACTAGTTACCTTAATTTTTATATAAAGGTTCAAACCCTTTGATGTATTCATATTAAAAGAAGTACATAGCATCAGTGGGAATTTGCTGTATCCTCTGACTGAGCAGAATAGATAGTAACCATGCTTTGATTTCATCAAGTCTAGGGGCAAAATCACAGAAGCTGCTTTCTCAGTTGCCCAAGACATGATAAATCCTCTACTTTAGGGAGTCTAGAGACTTACAGTAGTCTTCCAAGACCTCAGTACAGGTGTACTTCCACCATCAGGAATTTTTTTTTGGGGGGGTGTAAAATTTAAAATTTGTTTTACTCCTGACTCTGTGCACTGAATCACTTCGGCAGTGCTCTGGGAATATATGTGATTGCAAGCATCAAACCAGATCAGCCGCACACAAACCAAGCACCTCAACCTCTATACTACCTCTCTGACTACCACTCCTCCCCCATCAAGAACTTTCATTTTCTCAACTTCTTTATCTCTTCATTTCTTTATCACTGAAGAACCATCACTTAAATATTCAGTATGACCTGGAATTGAAAGCACCTGGGTAAAAAAGTGTTTGCAATGATTCATGGCAGGTGGCAATATGACCTTTGTCTCAAGATCTCTCTTTGAAGGTTCTGCAAATCTATAATCTAGAATTGCCTAGATTCCTGACCCTGGTTTACAAACATTGCAATGTAATGAGCTCCAAGTTCTTGCCTAAGGACTTCATCACCTTGGTCAGTAAATACATAGCCATTTCATTCCTTTTACTTAGATGACCTAAGGGAAGAATTTGTTTACTTTTGCTAAGACGGACCTCAAATGGAATGTACAGTCTGATTTTCAACTATTCCCCTGTTAGCCGTGTTTTCTTGCTACGCTTTTTAGTGAGGTTTATTTGAACCAGGATTCTGGATCCAGTCACCCATGATCCTGATATTATCATACCCAACATTTACCTGTTTAGTAGGTACTGGGGCACAAACCAAAAGTAATATTTACACAGTTGCTGCTTAATTTAGAAAGTTTTATTAAACACAGAAAATAGCTTATTTATCCTTATTAAAATTGATAATCTAACAATGAGTAGCTCCATATTACAAATTAATAAAAGATGCTCTAGAAATTTATAGATTGCTAGAAAAAATACATATGGTCAATACATAATGGAATTTGTCCTTCAACACAATTGAAAATTCTACCATACTAGAATTTTTCTATGATGCACAATCAATAGATGTTTTCCTTCAGCTTTTGCTTGCTTTCTTTAATATTTTTGTGGAGAGACAAGCCCATGTGATTTTTTTTCATTAAAATGAATATTTACTTTTAAGATGAAACAGAGTTCCCTTGAACCAATATTCATTGGGACCCATTTAAACTTATTCTTCATGAAGTTTTTAAGTTTTAGTTAATCTTAATCACTTAATCACTTAACTTCCCGTTAGTCGTCGATTTGCTCGAGCGGGCGCCAGTAACGTCTCCATTTGTCCCTGTCGCGTGCTAGTGTAGCCCAATGGCATCTCTTCGCTCCGGGAACATGGAGGGCCTCAAACCGATCGTTCAAGATCTTGACAAAGAAGTCTGACCATCTGGTAGGTGGGCGGCCATGCGGTCTCTTGACATCCCGTGGAATCCAATCAGTAACAGCTCTAGTCCAACGGTCGTCTTTAAATCTCATTACGTGACCAGCCCATCTGATTTTCGACACCTTGGCAAATGAGACAGCGTCCCTGATCCTTGATCGTCGACGGATGTCAGAACTCCGGATTCGTTCTCTCATTTGAGTGAAACGTGATATTCCAAGCATAGCTCTTTCTATTCTTCTTTGGGAGACCTGAATGGCGTTCTCATCTTGTTTGCGTAGGGCCCAGGTCTCTGAGGCATATGTTAATGCAGGAAGAACAGTGGAATCAAAGAGATGTGCCCGGAGCCGGAGGTTCTTTGCCCTCTTAGCTCTTTCTTTGACGTTCCTGAAGGCGTTCCAAGTCGCTCTCTTCCTCCTGTGCAGCTCGGGTGCCAGGTCATTTGTCATGTTGACCTCTCGACCTAGGTACACATAGCTGTTGCATTCGGAGATGGTCGTTCCATTGAGAGCGAATGGGGCGTCAGGAACGAGGCTGTTTCTCATAAACATTGTCTTCGTAAGATTCAGCTGTAGTCCTACCTTTCCACACTCACGATATATGAGATATCTAGATATATGTAGAGTCAATTTCTGAACTAGCATTAACTAGTTGCTTAACTTGGATCTAATTATTTAATATCTACTTAATAATGCATATATAAAACTTCAAATATAAAACATGATTAAAGGACATTGTATAAGCACTATTTTGCTGCTAGTTTCATAAATATCTTTCATTATAATTGCTTTTTTCTGAAGCATCAATCCCTGTCCTATGTTCTAAACTGAGGTTGAAGAGAGTAGGTTCAATAAAAGTTAAACATTGGCATTGAAACAAAGATTGAAACCATAGTCCTCTTTTTTTCTTCAGCATCTGTTCTCAACTGCCTTGTGTGAGAAGAAAACACACAATGATGGAAGGTTGCTATGTTTTTGAAAGGAGAAAAGAAAATTTATACTCTAATTCTTTACTAAAGATTCAATTGAGCTATTATAATTATAATAAGTAATTGCTTTGGAACTATGAAAAGCAAATAGTTAAAGAGCTTTTAATACAGACAATGCATGCAAGGATAGTAATGAATGGAAGATGAGTCAGTATATGCTAATTAAATGCAGAAGCTTTCATTTTAAATCATTGATTTGAACCTAACCAGGTTATTATGATATTTCATAACATAATTCTGTTAGCCACAGTGATATAGGGCCACTTTGCACAGATTTTTGACATCCAAATGCTTTGTAGAAGTATATATTCTCTTAATAGCAAATTGAATAAATCGATTAAAGCTATTAAGAGTGTTTGCCTTAAGTTGTTCATCAATAGAAACTTTTCTTCTCATACTCACTGAATGGGGCAGAGCAGGTAGGGCATTTGCCTTGCACACGGATGATCCGGCCGACCTGGGTTCGATTCCTCCGCCCCTCTTGGATAGCCCGGCAAGCTACGGAGAGCAGCATCTCACCTGCACGGCAAAGCCTGGCAAGCTACCCATGACGTATTCGATATGTCAAACACAATAACAGTAAGTCTCACGATGGAGACATTACTGGGCCTGCTCAAACAAATTGATGAACAATGGGAGGACAGTGCTACAGTGCTACTCACTGAATGGTGAATATTAAAAAAAAAAAACCTGGAAAACAATTTTAAATGAAAGTCATTTGCTCTACATTTCTGTCATTCCAGTACTATATGCTATGAAGCTGATTGTTTAGTGTCTAAGGCTGCTGTTTTCTCTTCCAATTAATATAAAAGAATTGTAATGGTGCCATTTGAATATTTTTGTTGTGATTTAACCACTCTCTCATGCATTATATCACTTCTTAAAACAGTTCCCTCTTGCTTATTTCCTTAGATTGCTGTGGAGATAAAAAAGAAGTAGAATTGAAAAGCTTTTTGAAAGTTAAAGAAGACAATTAAATGCATACAGTGGTAAAGGTTTCATAAAATAATTAGAAAATATTTCGTAGTGTGCCCATGTTTCTATTGTTTAAGCAATGTTCTGAAATCATTAACTCACATCTCTACTGGATATTTCAGCTGTTGAGCATTTAGTTGTGATAATGAATTAATAAATTAACTGTTCCTTTGTAAAACAGTCGGGGAACCAAGGGGGAAAGAGTCTCCTTTGTTTTATGCCACATTCAGCATCTGATTGGCTCATTCCAAACAAGGACATTTTGTAGCTTTTATTCTAAAATACTCATAGAATATAGAACTACTTTTCAGTTCATATTTTCCACTGATGTAGTAAAGAGTCACTTCTGCTAACCATTCTAAAACCACCATGCTACACACATCTAAAGTGTACATTCTTGTATATTCCGAGAAATATGCAGTCTGTTAAATGTATCAATGTCTTCCAGCTCTCCATTTTTCTATAAGCTCAGGATTTAAAAGCATTTGCATAATGAAAAAGCTTTTAAAAGCATATGATTATGAATACTTCTTAGGAAAAAAATGGTATTAAAATGCAATTGAAAAAGTCCTAGATTCAGGAAAAAGGCAATCTATTTTCATTTTAATTTCAAAACTTGTAGGTATAAGAAAAATCTTCTAGGGGAGATGCATGTTGAAAGTAGACTATGGACTGAACATGTTTGCCACTCAATGCCTCCTTTGCAGACCACAACACCCAAAAGGAGAGAGAGAACAGAAGGGATTGCCCTGCCACAGAGGCAGGGGGGGATGGGGGGATGGGGGTGGGGGGATATTATCCATGGTGGTGGAAAATGGGCACTGGTGGAGGGATGGGTATCTGATCATTGTATAACCGAAACCCAAGCACAAAAAATTGTAAATCTACAACGGTACCTCATGGTGTTTCACTAATAAAAAAAAAAAAACAGCATTCATGAGGCTGGAGCAATAGCACAGCGGGTAGGGTGTTTGCTTGCATGCGACTGACCCAGGTTCTATTCCCAGCATCCCATACGGTCCCCTGAGCATCACCAGGAGTAATTCCTGATTGCATGAGCCAAAAAGCAAAAAAAAAACAGAGCACTCACATTTTTAGATTTAGGACCTTTCCAAAACATAAGAAATCAGCATGCTGCAAGAGATAGGGTTTGGGAGAAAAAATAGACTTGTTAGCAAGAAAGAAACTCTCAATTCATTTACCATCTACATCCTTGAGCTGCTTGAATGTTCATCATGTTCACCATGTGTATATTTTGTCTTCCCCAAAGTTTGTTGACTAGATTGGCAGGAGGAGGTGGTGCTGAAAAGTGGTAAGGTGTTATGTATGAAACCCTATCAGCAGCAGTACTGTAAAACACAGTGCAAAAACCTTTTATTTTTTTTTTTTTTGCTTTTTGGGTCACACTCAGCGATGCACAGGGGTTACTCCTGGCTCATGCACTCAGGAATTACCTCTGGCAGTGCTCGGGGGGGGGGGGGGGGGGTCTTATGGGATGCTGGGAATCGAACCCGGATAGGCCGCGTGCAAGACAAACGCCCTACCCACTGTGCTATTGTTCCAGCCCACAAACCTTTTACTTTTTTAAAGAGCCTCTAGTAGAAGCAGACTGGTGGGTGGGAGTCAAATGGGGGGGGGAGCAGTGGTGGAGGGAAGTGGACACTGGTACAGGAATGATTGTCAAAACACTGTATGCCTGAACCCAGTCATGAACAACTTTGCAATTTCACGGTGACTAAACAAAAAACCAAATAAAATTCATTGGCTAAAAAAAAAAAAGAAAAGAAAAAAGAAAAAAAAGAAAAATCTTCTAAACCCATAGTTGGACAGTCTTAAGCAGTCAGTGACAATATTTAATGAATTATTGGTGTACTCTGAATTTTTTCCCATTTTTAATGCTTTTAAATTACTGAGTGCAGAAAATTAAAATGAAAAATTTTTGCTTAAGATGATTAGACAATTTCTATGTTCTATTAAAATGATTGACTTGGAGGGGAGACTGGAGAGACAGTATAGTGGGTAAGGCCCATATCTGGAATGCCCAGGACTTACTCATGGCTTTACTCACAGGAATCACTGCCAGTGTTACTTGGAGGACAGGGCCCTTTGGTGCTAAAGATTGAACCCTGGTCAGCTGTGTGCAAGGCCAGGTGGCCTGGGAACTGTACTATCACCATAGCCCTAAAAGATCTATTTCTTACATGAAAATGAAAATGTTATTTATTTTGAGATTACACTGTAATTAACTTCTAGACATTAATTAAAACTAATTTATTCATTTCTTTTATTTTGAGGGCCACACATGTCTGCTCATAAATCACTGTAAAAGTAGCAAAAATCGCCACATGAAAGAAATGTTGGACCATTTGCCAGAATCAACCAGATCTGATGTATATGAATTATGCAATGATTTTTAATTGTGTTTTTTCTCTAGTTTCAGATGCCCAGTTGTGGAGAGACCAAATCCACACATGATAATGCAAAAGCAAAGAAACTTTATTACTAGCCTGAGACAGCACTAGCTCGAGCTAGGGTCCAAGTCTCATCCAACACAGTAGAGTCTGGACAAGGACCCCAACTCCAAATCACAAGCAGTTTACATAGGGTTCAAAGTTAAGAAGCAATTTGTATTCTGGTCTATTTTTTCCATTGGCCCTATTACAATGGTGGTCAGCAATTAGCCAATGGTTAGTAACGGTTTCTAAAGAGGGTACAGAGACCCCTCATGACTGGCCAGATCCAACTGCCCAATTTCTTATCTTGGCAAATTACTCAACTGGGAGTCTACCAGAAACTGCAAGTTCTGCTTTAGGGAAACAGAAACTGAGGCCTGACTGAGACTTAATGTTAGCTGTAGCTTGTCATGGCATCAGTTTCACCCTCACAATTGAAGACTTTTTTTAAAAAAAACTATAATACTTAACGTTTTCTGGAAATAATACAGCAGGTAGGGTACTCGCATTGAAAGTTGCAGATTCAGATCCAAATTCTGGGACTGAATATGATCATCTGAGCACAGCTCAGAATGATCCTTGAGTACAGACTGTGGCATAAGACTAGAGCACTCTTCGGTGTGACACCCCTCAAAATGGATACACACACACACACACATACACATACATAACATATACATTATAATTTCTTATTTAATAATATACAAGTGTTTTAAAATATTAAATATATATATTTAAATGTCTCCAGTTCCTCTGCATTTGGCAACAGAATACAGTTGTTTATGTTCTTTCTCTAGCAGCATTTTACTTTGTTCATGACACTCTGGCTGTATTTCAAATAACTCTTATCTATCTGAAGACTTCATAATAACAAAGAAGCTGAAAGACCTAGACACAAATCTGGAAAACTTTCACAGGCATACCTTAAGTTTTACCCAGATAACTCTTTTTTTTCTTTTATTGAATTTTCCCCAACATTCAGACCTGCGAAAAAGACATCATTAGATCATTTGTTTTTTATTGCTGATTATGAAGAGCATATGATACCATGTGGCCGCAATAGCGGCCACCGTGAGAACATCACAGAGCCTTTTAGTTTAAGTCTCGGTCAGGCATACAATGATGAAACACCCGTCCATTCACCAGTGCACATCTTCCACCACCAAGAACCCCAGTATACCCCACTCCCACCCACCCCCAGTCAGTGTGGCAGATTTCCACTTTCTCTCTCTACGTTGATCACATTCAATATTATGACAAAGGTAAAGGTAAAGGCCCTCCCGTTGATCGTCGATTTGCTCGAGCGGGCCCAGTAACGTCTCCATTGGAGACTTTGTTGTTACTGTGTCTGGCATATCGAATACTCTCGGTAGCTTGCCGGGCTCTCCGAGAGGGGCGGAGGAATCGAACTCGGGTCGGCCATGTTGGTCGCTTGTAAGGCGAACGCCCTACCCGCTGGACTCAACATTATTATTTGGAATTTTTCCCAACATTCAGACCTGCAAAAAGACATCATTAGATCATTTGTTTTTTTATTGCTGATTATGAAGAGCATATGATGCCGTGTGGCCGCAATAGCGGCCACGTGAATTTGAATTTCTGATATTTTAGTAATAAGCTTAGAAGGATTACTGCCAAAAGCCCCTGGGTTCTGAGATTGGTTTGTGTTCCTCTGGGATCATGGTAAAATTCAGGAGCCAGAGGAGGTGTTTGTGGGTGGCAACCCGGGGCATTGTCATGGCGGGGAGCAGGGCCGATTCCACCCCCCGTCCCACGAGGACCCATGTGCCTCGTCAATGCAGTCTCATGCCTGGTGCTCTCCTCTCTGTCTGAGCTGCTTTCTCCCTCAGCATGTGTGGCTGGCCTCCACGCCATGAAGTAAACCTCCTGGTACTTATCTTGGCTATTCTTGTGTGTTAGTCTCCCAATTTGTTACTTTATATTCCCCAGATGAATGCAGTCTTTGTATGTCTGTCCCTCTCTTTCTGACTCATTTTGCTTAGCATGATACTTTCCATGTAGTATCACTTGTATGTAAATTTCATGACTTCATCTTTTCCTACAGTTGCATAGTACTCCATTGTGTAGATGTACTAAAGTTTCTTTAACCAGTCATCTGTTCTTGGGGATTCAGGAAGAAGACGATTTTTAAACTGGAAAAAAGTGTGAAGAAAGTACATCAGAGCATCCTGAATTATATTTGATCTTTGGATAACACAAAGAACTACTAAAATTCAACAAGAAAATCAACCAGATTAAAGGGTTTATAAGGGCTAGATAGATAGTTCAGTAGGTAGGGTCCTCACCTTGCATGAGGCTGACACAGGTCTAAACCTCAACAGTTCATATGGTCCCTCAGGAACTTCCAGGAGTGACCCCTGAATGCAAAGAAAAAGTGAGCTCTGAGAACATCTGAATATGAACTGAAAAGAAAAAAATAAAATAATTAAAAGACTTATCAAGTACATTTCTATTTAATTCACCAAAGAAGACATGAATTGCAAAGAAGCATATGAAAATGATTGTGATTATATGTCATCAGGAAAATTCAGATATAAAGATATACTAATGCACACTAATTACAATGCTCAAACTCTGAAATAATGACATCACAAATTTATATAATGAAATATAGAGCAACACTGGCATCACAGTATCTCCCTGAGCCGAGCTGGAAGCACCTCTGAGCTTCACCTGGTGTCGACCAAAAGCCATAAAAAATTCATTTTGAAGTATGGCATAGGCTGACTAGAGCTACGTTCAAACTTGAGTGTTGCCCTTTGAGAAAAGGTAGCCCGTTAGCTAAAAATAACGTGTGTCCCCACCCTCCAGTGTCAAACCAGCATGACAGTGTCAGGATGAAGCAAGGAAAAGTCTGTGTTTCAGACCGGAGTGCGTAGGTACAACAAATGGATCAAGTTAGTAGTGGGCCATTGCACTTGCTGTAGAGTCTGTAAAATCCTACCGATGTGTTGTTACCTGTGTACATACTTCTTATTTTTTTTTAAATTGAATCACTGTGAGATAGACCCTCACAAAACTGTGAATGGTTAGGTTTCAGTCATACAGTGTTCCACCACCTGTCCCTCCACCAGTGGACATTTCTCAGCACCAGAGTGCCCCAGTTCCCTCCCATCATACCTCACCCTCCGCCTGCCTCTTTATGGCAGGTGCTTTTCTTTCCTCTCTCCCTCGGGCTCCCTCCCCCACACTCTCTTATTCTCTTGCTCTCCCTCTCTTCCTTTTTCCTTCTTCCTCTCTTCCTTTCCATACTTCTGTTTTTCTGTTGTGTTAACATGGTGAAATTTAAAGGTGATTTTTTGTTTGTTTGTTTGTTTGTTTGTTTGTATAAAACTCTGCTCCCGAAAGCACGTGGCCGCATGACATCTTATCGTCTAGCTCTTACTCTGGAGAACCTGGGAGTCTACCAAAAGTATCCTGCCCACAGGACAGAGACTGGCAAACTCCCCGTGGCGTACTCAATATGCCAAGAACCAGTAACAATGATGGGTCTTATTCTCCTGACCCTGAAAGAGCCTCAAATGTGGCACTTTTTAAAATCTCAGGGCTAGGATGAAGGAGACATTACTAGGGCCTGCTCAAAGCAATTGATGAACAACAGGAAGACAGTGATACAGTGATACTTATGGGAATGAAAAGTGGTACACTCACTTAAAATATTTGGCAGTTTTCTAAAAAATGGAACATACTCTGAACATAAGAGCCAGTAAATGGAAGTCCTCAGCTTTACCCAAAAACATGCAGATGTGTAGCAGATTATATTAGAAATTACTCAAACTTATAAGCAACTCAGATTCGCTTCTTTAGGTTAATAGGTAATATGCTACAACTCTGTGATGTCATTCAGCGTTTAAAAATAAAATGATCTATACCTTTTTTTTTTGCCTCTCTGGGATATATTCCTAGGAGTGGTATTGCAGGGTAGTATTATTTTATAAAACAGATTGGTAAAATGGTTTCTTTAAAGACAATTGTATAGCCATTTCAAAGCTAACATCTTCATGAGGAAACTAGCAACATTCACATTAAAGGCTAGGAATATAGAAGTCTACCTTTATTAGTTTTAACTATCTAATTGCTTTGAGTACACTTTGTCAACTCTCACTGACAAGCAACTAGAACAGCAAAACAATTAAAAGCTAGATGTTAAATATAAAAGTCAGGGATGTAACTTAATTGGTAGAGCACACATCTTGTTATATTCAGGTCCTTGATCCTATCCTATCCCTGGCATTACAGGTCTTCCAAGAACTTATGGGAATTACCCTCATGATATTGAATATCACCTGTAGTGGCCTTTGACCCTTAACACCAGAGTGTCACCCTCATAAAAACAGCAACAACTACTGGGAAACGAAAATATTTCCATTTATCTATATGATAAAATATTTAAAACAATAATAAGTAAATAAAGAAATTGTGACAAGATTAAAATTTATTCTTCATATATATGTAAATAAAGTACATGAAAGTACCATATAATATTAAAAATAAAACAGCTATACATAAACATAGAATATAATGAATTAGTGTCAACGAAAGTGTAACATACCATGAAAGAAAAAATTATAGCAAATTTAAAGACATATCTTGCTATTGAATGAGAAAACTCATTAGTCATAAGAGTAAGTAAGTAAGTAAGTAAAGGCCCTCCCGTTGATCTTTGATTTGCTCGAGCGGGCCCAGTAACATCTCCATTGGAGACTTTGTTGTTACTGTGTTTGGCATATCGAATACGTCACAGGGAGCTTGCCAGGCTCTGCTGTGCGGGCGAGATAATCTCGGCAGCTTGTCGGGCTCTCCGAGAGGGGCGGAGGAATCGAACTTGGGTCGGCCATGTTGGCTGCGTGCAGGGCAAACGCCCTACCACTGTGCTATAGCACTCATAAGAAAGCTTATAAAATATCATGACATTTTATTTAATAATTACAAATGGCATATTATTGTGTAAATTGCCATTAATAGTTTTATTATAAAAGTTTAATTATAGACCAAATCAATAGAAATAGCTTTAAACTATTTCCTCCCTATCAAACTAAAATCAACATGAAAGTAAAAAGAGAAACTACCCACACCAAAATTTCAAAATTTTTTTAAGCCACTCAACCTAGGTACACATAGCTGTTGCATTCGGAGATGGTCGTTCCATTGAGAGCGAATGGGGCGTCAGGAACAAGGCTGTTTCTCATAAACATTGTCTTCGTAAGATTCAGCTGGAGTCCGACCTTTCCACACTCACGGTCAAAGTCGGCGAGCATTTGTGCCGCTTGGCTGATGTTTGGTGTTATTAAAACAATGTCATCAGCAAAGCGGAGGTGGTGTAGTTGCCGACCATCTATCTTCACTCCCATTCCTTCCCATTCCAGTCGTCGCATGATGTTCTCGAGGGTGGCACTGAAGAGTTTCGGTGAAATGGTATCACCCTGCCGCACCCCTCTCTTGACATCAATGATCACTTCTTTGTAGAATGGTGAGATCCTGGTAGTGAATCCGCAATACAGCTCACGGAGGATCCTGATGTATTGGGCTTGAATGCCCTGATTGGCTAGGGCTTCAATGACCGCTTCCGTCTCAACAGAATCAAAGGCCTTCTTTAAATCAATGAACGTTAAGCAGAGCGGCATCTTGAACTCCCGAGAAACCTCAATGAGCTTGGTTACCGTGTGGATATAGTCGATGGTGCTGAATCCTTTGCGGAACCCTGCTTGCTCGCATGGTTGTCCTTCATCTAGTGTTCTGCCAATCCTATTCAGGATGACTCGAGTGAACAGCTTGTAGATGACAGACAATAGGCAGATCAGGCGATAGTTGCCAATGTCATGGATGTCTCCCTTCTTGAACAGTAGTACGGTCCTGCTGGTTTTCCATTGGGACGGAACCTTGCATTCAGACAGGTAGCGAGTGAAGAGCCGAGCCAGTGTATTGATGAGTACTGACGGCAGGTTCTTCAGGTGTTCAGGTCTGACCTTGTCTGGGCCGGGTGCTGTTTGCTTCTTTACCAACGAAGTGGCGTGTCGGATTTCGGAAGGGAGAACGTTAGGAACGACATACCCATTCTGTGGAATTTGGTATGTCGGAGACCATTCAGGTCTCCCAAAGAAGAATAGAAAGAGCTATGCTTGGAATATCACGTTTCACTCAAATGAGAGAACGAATCCAGAGTTCTGACATCCGTCGACAATCAAGGATCAGGGACGCTGTCTCATATGCCAAGGTGTCGAAAATCAGATGGGCTGGTCACGTAATGAGATTTAAAGACGACCGTTGGACTAGAGCTGTTACTGATTGGATTCCACGGGATGTCAAGAGACCGCGTGGCCGCCCACCTACCAGATGGTCAGACTTCTTTGTCAAGATCATGAACGATCGGTTTGAGGCCCTCCATGTTCCCGGAGCGAAGAGATGCCATTGGGCTACACTAGCACGCGACAGGGACAAATGGAGACGTTACTGGCGCCCGCTCGAGCAAATCGACGACTAACGGGAAGTTAAGTGATTAAGTGATTTTAAGCCACTAGAACAAAAATAGGGCTACTTGTACATGATTAGAAAATCAGTACGCCTGAAGAAAACTTTTACAAACAGAAAAATTTAGTAGGTAATAAATATAGAAGTACAAAAAATGTAGGATTAATATAAAGTGTGGGTAAAGTACTTTATAATATACAAATATTCCTTTAATAGTAAGAAAATAGAAGACATTTTTTATTATTAACCAACAACTAGAAATGAAAGCCAATAATATCAACAATTAAAAACAAAATGACTAATATCTTGTATATGAAAGCTTCAAACGTTCACTTAATCACTTAATTATAAAACCAATATCCCAGTAGAATGATGAATAAAACATCAAAACATTGTTAATATGAAATATATACAAATTATAGTTAAACATTTGAAAAATTCCTATATTCACTTACACTTATAGAGAAATAAAAATACTCTGAAATAGTATTTTAACGACTTGCATATATCTAAAAGATGAACAAATTTCTCTGTAGAAGTAATTCTTAGGGAAGGAACATTCTTATTTATTGCTGTAGTAATATAAAATTATGAATTGTCACTGTCACTGTTCTCTCATTGTTCATCGATTTGCTTGAGTGAGCACCAGTAATGTCTCCATTGTGAGACTTGTTACTGTTTTTGGCATATCAAATACATCATGGGGAGTTTGCCAGGCTTCGCCATGAGGGCAGCATACTCTCGGTAGGTTGCCGGGCTCGCCGAGAAGGATGGAGGAATCGAACCCAGGTTGGCCACGTGCAAGGGAAATCCCCTACCTGCTATGCTATCGCTCCAGACCAAAATTATGAATTAGTATTGATAATTTGAAAGTATTTAGCTAACCTCTTTATGAATTATCTATAGATTATTGAAATTGTAAAACATTCTAAAACGAGAGCTGTCGCTTTGGTTAATGTTTGTTTATATAACAGCTAGCAGATTATATAGATTGTCTATGCCCTCAGTTGGGTGATCCTGTATAAATATTTCATGTAGTCCTATAAAACATTCCTATTATGTATTAGAAATTAAAGCTTTTAAAAAATCAAAACACATATTCATGCAAAAATATTTCCCTGCCTCTGTAGTCTCTTGCTTCCTTCATGTGAAATTCATCTGACTCAACTATTAATTTGATCACATCATTTGACTATAAAAACAGATGGCTTCAACTTGATTTTTTCTTTAAAACAACTTCATTAATTGGATTTTATAGATTTCTTCCAACTTCTTCTATCTTCTCAGCTTTACTTCTCTGTCATTTTCCTCTCTGACTTTCACATATTATCATTGGTCTCGCTCAACAGAGTTCACTTTAGAGTTTTCCAACTCTCCCTGCAGGATAATTGCTTTTATCACAGGTATCTGATCTATCAAGTCCCCATTACTAATGTCCAACAATAACTTCTTCTACCATGAAAAAAACTTAATCTAATGCAGTTCTATCAAATACTGAAATTACCTACTATTACCTTTTAGATGTATTTGTTATTTACTATCCCTTTCCTCTCATGAATACATATTTTCATTTAAGTATCACAAACTCTAATCTGTATATGAAAGGTACTATTTCTTTCATACCAGAACTTTCATCAGGAAAACTTCTATTGTATTTGTCAAAGACATCAAGTTGACGGTAGACTAAATAGTTTTATCCCAATGTCACATAAGCTGTTATGGTGATATAGGTCACATCTAGGAAGTAATTGGCTAATGACTTTGGATACCTCTTTTTTGCTGTTCTTGGAAGGAATTCATAACATTCATGAATTTATCTGGGCACCAAAATTTCTATGAAACAAATTTACGTAGTAAGGAACTTATTTGCATGTATCTAGGAACAGAATGACACAGAAGATGAAAATGGATTGAATATTTCAGAGGAGAAGGTCAGTCAGCTCATGCCAAATGAATGTGACTTGAACACACTGGTGTCATAGGTTAGAGGTGGCATATCAGATGAAACGCACAACATCCTGACTATGGTAAGCTTGCATCAAACTTTCAGCACACACTTCTAATAATACGTACTCAAAAATAGAAAATAATTTTCTAAATGTTTTTCCAGATACAAATGCTTTGACATCTGGGATCAAACGCACTATGTATAGTTCTTTTTCTAAGATAAACCTTATCCTTCTAAAAAGATCTTCCCAGATACATTAACATTTTATATAGCTTCTTGAGTAATCCACTTTGTAATATAGTCAGAATCTACCAAATAGAAATGACTCCTTTCCCAAAGATTTCTTTCAGCAAAATAAAAACTGAAGAGAGCAATATAATAAAGCAGTTCATAAAAAAGGACAATTTTATGTGATAGTACTCAGCTAATGAAGGGAAGAATTAAGTGGATAATTCAAATAGAACCAAAAGAATCAAGGAAAATTATAAGATACTATTTTGAAGTGTTAGTTCTACATATTTACTCATCAAACAAGTTTTACAGGGGCTGGAGCAATAGTACAGCGGGTAGGGTGTTTGTCCACATTCCCAGCATCCCATGTGGTCCCCCGAGCACCGCCAGGAGTAATTTCTGAGTGCGAGCCAGGAGTAACCCCTGTGCATCGCTGTGTGTGACTTAAAAAAAAAAGAGTTTTACATAAAAGCAATTTTGACAATTTTTTCATCCATATATGTGAGGTCCCAGAATATAGAAAGAAAAAAGGATAGAAAAAGGGGAAGGGAGAAGAAATAGATGAGAAGCAGTGTACACTGGAGGTGTTAAGGAATAATAGAGCTCAATATCCAAAACGCAGAGTCAGCAACGCTGTAACCATGAGACCCAGATTTTAATAACCAACCTTAAGAGGTGCCTACCAAAATGAAGGCAGGGGCTGGGGCTGGGGTAGGGAGATAATCTGGGAACACTGGTGGAGTAAAGTTGACATTGGGGGTGGGATTGATGATTGAACATTGTATGTCGAAAAAATAAGCTATGAATAAGTTTGCAAATCATAGGTGCTTTAATAAAATTAAATCTGAAAGAAAAATATGAAAAAGAGAGAATAGGAGCTGTACAATTAGACAAAAAAAAATCTTTGCCCACACATCACTCTGATTCCAGTATTAAAAGATATATACAAACACATACTAGATTTTGACACTTAAAAATTAGACTTAGCATAATATTTTCCATGTAGTACCACTTGTATGTAAATTTCATGACTTCATTTTTTCTAACTGCTACATAGTATTCCATTGTGTAGATGTACCAAAATTTCTTTAACCAGTCATCTGTTCTTAGGCACTCAGGTTTTTTCCATATTCTAGCTATTGTAAACAGTGCTGTAATGAACAAACAAGTGCAGATGTCACTTCGACTATACTTTTTAGCCTCTCTGGGGTATATTCCCAGGGGTGGTATCGCTGGGTCAAGTGGGAGCTCAATTTCTAATTTTTTGAGAGTTGTCCGTACTGTTTTCCAAAAGGGTTGAACCAGTCAGCATTCCCACCTGCAGTGAAGGAGGGTTCCTTTCTCGCCACATCCGCACCAACACAGGTTGCTTTTGTTCTTTTGAATATGGGCCAGTCTTGAGAGGGACAGACATAGAAAGATTGCATTCATCTGGGTAACATAAAGTAACAAAGTAAGAGACTAACACCCAAGAACAGCTGTGATAAATAACAGGTTGTTCACTCCATGGCTTAGAGGCCAGCTGCACACTCTAAGGGTAAAGGCAGCTCAGATAGAGAAGGGAGCACCAAATAAAGGGTGCTGGGAAGATCTGCCCAGGATGGGAGATGTCCGCTGAAAGTAGTCGATGGACCGAACATGATTGCCACCCAATGTCTCTTCTGTAGACCACAGCACCCAAAAGGAGAGATAGAACAAAAGGGAGTGCACTGCCATAGAGGCAGGGTGGGATGGGGGATGGGGGGTGGGAGTGATACTGGAACCCGTGGTGCTGGAGAATGGGCACTGGTGGTGGGATGGGTACTCGATCATTGTATAACTGAAACCCAAGCACAACAACTTGCAAGCCTACAATTATGCCTCATGGAGTTTCACTAATAAAAATAAATTAGACTTAAAGAAATATGTTTACAGTCGTATTGACAATTCAATCCACTAGAACTATAGAACCAACAGAATGCGAGAGAAGACAATTGGAAAGAAAGAATAGGTCTTGTGAAGAAGGAAAACAAGAACTGATGGGTGAAGATAACAAGAAAATCTTTCAATGGTTGGAACCTTAAAATGAACAGGATCAAAGTTAGAAATATTTATTTTTTTCATTATAAAAGGTAATTAAAGCATTTATCAGCACAAAAGTGTTTAGCATTGCCACCGTTGGGAGTCAGAAATCACAAAGAAACAAAACTTATTTGTATGTATACCACAATGGATAATACAAATTGCTGAATTTAAACTTTGGTGGGGTTTTTTTTTTTGTTTTTTGTTTTTTTGCCGGTTTGTTTGTTTTGGGGCAATACCCAGTGGTGCTTGGGCCTTACTCATGATTTTGCACTCAAAAAAATCACTCCTGACATGCTTTGGGGGGCCACTTGTGTACCAGCAATTAAACACAGGGTTAACTAGTTTAAGGAAAAAGACCGTACCTGCAGTACTAATTCTCACACCCTTTTTTTTTGGGTGGGGTGAGGGTACACCTAGCTATATTCAAGGATCTCTCCTGGGGTATTTGGTGGGACCATATGTGATGCTCCGGGATTGAACTGGGGTCAGCTGCATGCAAGACAATGCCACCTGGCATATATTATCTCTCTACCCCTCAAATTTTATTTTGTATATAAAAATTCTATAATTTTGTTTTCTCTTAAAATTAATTGCATGTAGAGAACATATCTATCATAAGGCTATCTTAAAATCTACAGAAATAAAGTATTTTAGCTAAATTTCAACCTTTAAAAAGTAATTTTTATTCTAAAAGCCTACATAGAAGTTCCATGTTAATTTTAAGGGCACTTTTATTCTTAAGGATATCAAGAAAACAGAAGAATCTTTTTATTATAAAAATTAACTATGCTTTTCTGATACTTTCAAGTCGCAAATTAGAATCTGGGCAGAATTTTTTTTATTCATTATCCACCGTGCATTCTACTTCCATAATTTAGGGGTTTTGGATGTGTTGAAAAGTCTTTGAACAAAAACAGTCATAAATAAATCTAATGGAATAGGAATAAACAAAATGCAATATTGTTTTATGAGTTGCAATAAACATGTATTGAGAGTCTTTAATGAAAACAGACTCATCAGATAAGTAAAACTACCATCAAGATGAAGAGTTTCAGCACAGGCATCTGTTTGCTGGTATATACATGTTTAAACAAATACATAACCCACTTGTTTTTCCCTTATATACTTATAAAGAATAAAAATAATCTTTAAACGTTACCCATATGCAGTACCTTTTTCTGCAATAAACATTTAATAGTTTATTCTTGAAAATTATAATTTTGTCCTAATCATTTAATTTATCTATTTTATTTTATTATTATTAGAGTCTCCTGCCCCCGCTCCTGGCTTTCCTCGCCAGGGCCCCTTGCAGGGAGACAAAATTGAGTTTCCCTCCCCGCCCTGATCAGAACCCCAGCAGCCAAAGACCTCCAGAACCAGCCACAACCATGCTGAGACCACTCTCCATACACATGAAGGTATCGGCAGAGGAACAAAGGCATCTGGGTCCCGGGGCTGAGATCTCCAAGCCTGCTCGGATCGGGGCTGAGCATCCTCCACCCAGATCCTCCATCTTCTAGTTGGCAGGGTTCACACCCACCACCTGACCCCCTGGCGCCGTGTAATCCCATCAACAGCTAAAACCCAGAGATTATAAAACCCAGCTCCCGGAAGTGCACGGCAATGCGGCCGCGTGACATCTTATTATCTTATTCCTACTTTGGGCAACCTGACAGGCTACCAAATGTAACCTGCCCACACGGCAGAGTCTGGCAAACTCCCCGTGGTGTATTCAATATGCCAAATGCCAGTAACAATGATAGGTCTCATTCTCCTAACCCTGAAAGAGCCTTGAATATGTCACTTTTTAAAAAATTCTCAGGGCTAGGACAAAGGAGATGTTACTGGGGCCTGCTTGAGGCAATCGACAAACAACAGGATGATCGTGATCGTGATTTTATTTTTACAACTTTTTAAAAATTGAACCACATTGAGATATTAGATCCCTGAAATCCCATATGGTCCCTCTATCATACCAGTAGTGATTTCTGAGTACAGAGATGAGCCAGGAGTACTCCTCTGAGCACTGCTGTTCCAGCTGTGGGAAAAAAAAACTAAAAAAAAAATGTCAGTGATGCATCTCAGATGCAAAGACTTCTCTAGGTTCTGAAAAAAATATCCTCACAAAAATACAGAATTATATGAGCCATATGAGAAGACTAAAGAGTGGAGGTTAAATAAGAATAAACAAGGAATAACCTGTCCTCAAAGAACATACAACTTAAAGTAAAAATTTCTATCAGTAATCAGTCAACATGAAGTGCCTCAAACCGATCATTCAGGATCTTGATGAAGAAATCTGACCATCTAGTAGGTGGGCGTCCACGTGATCTTTTGACATCCCATGGAGGATGTTTGAGACTCTTCATGTTCCTAGAACGAGCAGATGCCATTGGGCTACACTAGCATGCAACAGGGATGAATGGAGACGTTACTGGCACCCGCTCGAGCAAATCGATGAGTAACGGGATACAAGTGATCAAGTGATCAATCAGTCAACACATAATTATAGAGTTCTAATTTGTGTAAGATACAATTGAAGACACTCATAACAGTGAAAAAAAGAATCTTCAGGTACCTCATTTCACTGATCTCAAGATCAAGAGTAGTAATCGACGAAGAACAAACAGATATCCCACTTCATAACAACTCCTGTAGGTAGCAAGTGATTAGAAGAAAACAAAGAGAAGAGCAACTAATGGAGCAGGTGAGAGAGAGAGAGACTTGTTTTTACAAGCCGGGCAGGAAAGAGCTCTCTGTAATCTTAACTTCTAAAAGATCCGAAGAAAATACCACAGCTTGAATGTTTTGGCAACTTTTATTATATTTGTTATATGTGTAAAATTTAGCCACAGAAATTTTTACAGAGGATTTATAACTTAGTCTGTCATTCTCTACAAAACTAAATTTTACTACAGTTTACTAAATAATACAATTCATTCAACTGCCAAAACAATGCTTCAAATTCCACTATAAAGTAATAAAATCAAGCAGTACATATATAAGATTAATCATGTCTCTTTAGAAATGGCTTTATTATTCACTCCACCCTTCCCCCAACTGTTTTCCGGCTGTTAAACCACTTCTGATTCCAATTTTTTATTTAAAAATTAATATTTTCATGGATCACATCCAGAAATATTCAGAAGATACTCACATCTCTGTGCTCAGGGGTTATTTGAGTTGGGGCTTAGGGAAAATGAGGATCCAAGGATAAAATCTGGGCCTTTTACATGCAAAGAATTCAGACTGTTGACCTATCTCCAGACTCCAATTTGCATTTGTAGAACTATAGCTAGTTATTTAGAATAAATATCACACAAATCACAAATCATCCTGTTATTCGTCAATTGCCTTGAGCAGGCCCCAGTAACGTCTCCTTCATCCTAGCCCTGAGATTATATTCAAGGCTTTTTAGGAGAAAGAGACCCATCATTGTTACTGGTATTTGGCATATTGGGTACGCCACGGGGAGTTTGCCAGACTCTGCCATGTGGGCAGGCTACATTCGGTAACCTGCCTCCCATTGATCGTCGATATGCTCAAGCGGGCCCAGTAACGTCTCCATTGGAGACTTTGTTGTTACTGTGTCTGGCATATCAAATACTCTCAGTAGCTTGCCAGGCACTCCGAGAGGGGCGGAGGAATCAAACTCGGGTCAGCCATGTTGGCCGCTTGTAAGGCGAACGCCCTACCCGCTGTGCTATCGCTCCAGCCCGACCAGTTTGTCCAAAGTAAGAATGAGATAATAAGATGTCGCGCGGCCGCAAATGCGGCCGCATGGTTCCAGGAGCTGTTTTTTTTATAGTCTCTGAGAGTGGTCTCAGCATGGTGGTGGCTGGTCCTGGAGGTCTTTGGCTGCCGGAGCCCTGGTCGGGGCGGGGAGGAAAGCTCAACCCGCTCCCCTCCAAGGGGTCCCGGCGAGTGAGGACAGTCAGAGGCGGGGGCAAGAGACTGCATAGATTATAATATCACTTAATCGCTTAATCACTTAACTTCCCGTTAGTCGTTGATTTGCTCGAGCGGGCACCAGTAATGTCTCCATTTGTCCCTGTTGCATGCTAGTGTAGGGCAATGGCCTCTGTTCGCTCTGGGATCATGAAGAGCCTCAAACCAATCATTCATGATCTTCACGAAGAAGTCTGACCATCTGGTAGGTGGGCGGCCACACAGTCTTTTGACATCCCGTGGAATCCAGTCAGTAACAGCTCTAGTCCAGCGGTCGTCTTTAAATCTCATTACGTGACCAACCCATTTGATTTTTGACACCTTGGCAAATGAGACAGCGTCCCTGATTCTTGATCATTGACGGATGTCGGAACTCCGGATTTTTTCTCTCATTTGAGTGAAACGTGATATTCCAAGCATAGCTCTTTCTATTCTTCTTTTTGAGCTAACGTCCGAGCTCGCAAAGCAGTGCAGAGATGCGATCAAGGAAGACCTCAAAGAGAGACGAGCAGAAGTACTGGTAGATGCGGCAGAAGCTGGGAAAAGTGTTCGTTATACCTGCCTGTCCTTCGCCAACTACAAGACCAAGATGACTGCCCTCCGATGTCCTGATGGATCCATCACATCCTCCAGAACGGCAATGGAGAAGATGATCCATGACTTCTACTCAAATCTCTTTGATAGCCATGTCCACTTGCCGACATACCAAATTCCACAGGATGGATATGTTGTTCCCAACGTTCTCCCTTCCGAAATCCGACACGCCATTTTGTTGGTAAAGAAACAAACAGCACCCGGCCCAGACAAGGTCAGACCTGAACACCTGAAGAACCTGCTGTCAGTACTCATCAATACACTGGCTCGGCTCTTCACTCGCTACCTGTCTGAATGCAAGGTTCCGTCCCAATGGAAAACCAGCAGGACCGTACTCCGTACTACTGTTCAAGAAGGGAGACATCCATGACATTGGCAACTATCACCCGATCTGCCTATTGTCTGTCATCTACAAGTTGTTCACTCGAGTCATCCTAAATAGGATTGGCAGAACACTAGATGAAGGACAACCATGTGAGCAAGCCGGGTTCCGCAAAGGATTCAGCACTATCGACCATATCCACACGATAACCAAGCTCACTGAGGTTTCTCGGGAGTTCAAGATGCCGCTCTGTTTAACGTTCATTGATTTAAAGAAGGCCTTTGATTCTGTTGAGATGGAAGTGGTCATTGAAGCCCTAGCGATTCAGGGTATTCAAGCCCAATACATCAGGATCCTCCGTGAGCTGTATTGCGGATTCACTACCAGGATCTCACCATTCTACAAAGAAGTGATCATTGATGTCAGGAGAGGGGTTCGGCAGGGTGATACCATTTCACTGAAACTCTTCAGTGCCATCCTCGAGAACATCATGTGACGACTGGAATGGGAAGGAATGGGAGTGAAGATAGATGGTCGGCAACTACACCACCTCTGCTTTGCTGATGACATTGTTTTAATAACACCAAACATTAGCCAAGTGGCACAAATGCTGGCCGACTTTGATCGTGAGTGTGGAAAGGTAGGACTACAGCTGAATCTTACGAAGACAATGTTTATGAGAAACAGCCTCGTTCCTAACGCCCCATTCGCTCTCAATGGAACGACCATCTCCGAATGCAACAGCTATGTGTACCTAGGTCGAGAGGTCAACATGACAAATGACCTGGCACCCGAGCTGCGCAGGAGGAAGAGAGCGGCTTGGAATGCCTTCAAGAACGTCGAAGAAATAGCTAAGAGGACGAAGAACCTCCGGCTCCGGGCACATCTCTTCGATTCCACTGTTCTTCCTGCATTAACATATGCCTCAGAGACCTGGGCCCTATGCAAACAGGATGAGAATGATATTCAGATTATAATATAATATAGATTATCATATAATTCAAAACTTTTACTGGGGCTGGAGAATTAGCACTGTGGGTAGGGCATTGCCTCGCATGCGGCCGACCCGGGTTCAATTCCCAGCATCCTATATGGTCCCCTGAGCACCGCCAGGAGTAACTACTGAGTGCAGAGCCAGGAGTAAGCCCTGTGTATCGCCAGGTGTGACCCAAAAAGAATAAATAAATAAATAAATAAATAAAACATTTATTAAGGGACTCTGATTAACAAAGTTTTTAATAACAGTATTTCAAGTGTATAATACATAAGTAGCACTGTAACACTGTCCTCCCGTTGTTCATCGATTTGCTTGAGCGGGCCCAGTAACATCTCCATTGTGAGACTTGTTGTTACTGTTTTGGGCCTATCGAATACGTCATGGGTAGCTTGCCATGCTTTGCCGTGCAGGCGAGATACTCTCGGGAGCTTGCTGGGCTCTTCAAGAAGGGCAGAGGAATTGAACTCGGGTTGGCCATGTAGGCTGCGTGCAAGGCAAATGCCCTACCCACTCTGCTTGATCCAACTCTCACTATAATTAAAATGTTACAAATATTAGAATGATTTCCAATATATTTGGTTCGATAGCACAGCGGTAGGGCGTTCGCCTTACAAGTGGCCAACATGGCCGACCCGAGTTCGATTCCTCTGCCTCTCTCAGAGAGCCCGGCAAGCTTCCGAGAGTATTCGATATGCCAGACACAGTAACAACAAAGTCTCCAATGGAGACGTTACTGGGCCCGCTCGAGCAAATCGATGATCAACGGGAGGGCCTTTACCTTACCTTTGGTTCTAAGAAAATAACTTATTTCAGACTTTGGAAATAATTTGAAATAGGAGGCCTAAATTTAATCTCTGGAACTGCATGGTAACCTGAGCAACTCTAGGTACAAATCACAAATACAGGGCAGGAGCAGTCTCTCTGAGGCCTTCTAGGTAAGCCCAAAGCACATAAATAAAATTTAGAAATTAAGTAAATACACTCTTATTCCCAAGGGATTTCTCTAGGAGCCACTGTTGAAGTGAATTCTTTTAAGACTAGCACATATTTCCCCAAATATCTCATCTTTGTCATAGGCAACTCCCATTTATATTATCAAATTCCCTTGATATACAGTCAGTCTCTTATATCGAGTTTAGGACTTTAATGAAAAGAAATATTCTATTTCTTTTATGCTTTTCAGCTATATAATTTCACATAATGCTGATGCTTTCATGACTTCATATCTTACCTTTATACAAGGGTTCACAAATAGTAGATATCTAGCCATACCCTTCTCACTATAATTCCATCGCACTCTGGCACCAGAAGTTACCCAGTACCAGAATGAACATACTCATTTTTTCTCCCATTGCAATGAATCCTCCAATTTTCCTATCTCCATTTCATCAACCTTCTAATCATAGAAATTGCTTTAAATTTAAAAATTATATTGGAAACTAGCCTTTACTTTTTCCTCTCACTCACTTGGCACGTTATAAAGTAGTCAATTCTGAAATGTGTCAATCGTCTCTTATTTTTCTTTCCCAGTATTAATTCAGTTGCTCAGAACTATGCCTTTGCCAGAGGAAATCTAATGGCTTTCTAATTGCACCAAATACCCCCTAGTTCTTGTTACCAATCACTACTGTATCAGGCATCCAAAACCAAAATACCAACTACTAAATGTCATCTCCTTAATCATAAAAATTGTTCAGTTGAATATTCAGTGTCATCCATGATAAAAATCAAATTTGTATTTCAAGTCCTGATTTGCCCTACTCTTCTGTGTCAAATTACTTTCCACCCTCGGCACATGTGACTTGTATCCTCCTGCCTGATTTTGTTAGTCTTGTTCGCTCAAGTTAAAAATACCTTTACCTTCCACGCTTTTATTGCACTTCATATAATATTAATATAAAGAGATATGAATTAGTTCTTTCATGTTGTTTTCTACATGTTACAACTTAGTCTCATGACTGTTTATTATGTCAATTTGATTTAATAAGTTTTGATTATTTAAGTTAATTTATGCTTGTTTTAGTTTTAAAATAGGTACTTCCTCTTCTGTTAGAAACAATGTACCCTTCTTTCTTAGAAATTTTTTAAACATGCATTTAGAAATAAGCTTTATTGTATTAGCTATTTCTGTTATTTATTCCTGTACTGCTAAATAAAAATCCTATATAAAATTAAATCTTAGGATATCTATTTTAATTTACTCATGTATGTAATTTTTAATGTAAATATTCATTTATTCAGTTATTTAATAGGCAAAACAAATTGATAAAATATTTCACATTGCTTATTATGTTAATGTAATGATTAAAATAGTAATAAAATACACAATAAATATAGTAACTTAGAAAGAGAATGAGAGCATAAAAATCAGGTAAGAACTTACTATTAAACACTTGATTCCATAATTGTCTATAATAAATAATTATAGTCATTTGCATAATTTATCATAGGATCGATGGCACAGCAGGTAGGGCATTTGCCTTGCACATGGCTGACCCGAGTTCAATTCCTCCGCCCCTCTCAGAGAGCCCGGCAAGCTACCGAGAGTATCTTATCTGCACGGCAAAGCCTAGCAAGCTTTGGAGATGTTACTGGGCCTATTCGAGGAAATCAATGAACAATGGGAGGACAGTGCTACAGTGCTACTTATATCTATAAAATATTTTAAGTGTTTGCTAAATAACTTATTCATTTTTCCAAAATTTAAGAAACTAGTCAAATTTCAGAAACTATTATTCACATTTATCTATAACTACTGATAACATATAACTTTCCCAAGAGTCCAAGTCATATTGAAGAAAGAAATTTCTGAGTCTCTTTTAAGAGATATCTAAGCTGAATATAAGCCTGAAATCTCCCTAGTTATAGAATTTTGTTAACACCTTGTGATTCACTGGGAGATTTTTGTCTTTAAAAACAACAAAAAAAGAAACATATTCCTTATCATATTAGGAAGATTATTATAAACAACAAAATATATGTAAATCAGTGGGCATTTGTAGGTCCTTAACAAGCATCACTCCATATGATTTTAAAGGAGGAAAATAAATTTAAATTTTATTAGAACTATCACTTCACATTCTCATATATAGAGAGAAATCCTGTATCTGTGCTTGGACACATTGATACTGTTACTATTTCTAAAAATTTGGTACTCAAAATTTGGCTAGGAAGATAGATATTTTAGTAATACACAATTAGTATATTGAGACACTAAGGGATTGAATTAAGACCTTAAAAATTTTGCTGTAATTCTTCTCTGTCTTTTTGATTAATCCATGAAAGAAAAATTTTTATGCACTGTCTGAAATACTCTACCAAGAAGAGCACATACTGGTTTATCCATTTGGTTAAACTCAAGAAATAAAACTGCTTAAAAGAAAGCACAGTTATAAAAATGTTCCAATTTATTCATTCAATTGTCATTGGAAATTTTGGTTGCTTCTATATCCTAACTATTGTGCTAAGTGCTGGAACAAATGTACATTTGCATACATAATTTTGAATGAATGCCATTGTGTTCTTGTGATAGATAACAAGAATTGGGTTCACTGGGGCAAGAGATATTCCCACCATCACTGAGAGTACAAGGATTCCAGTTTCATACAACCTCATCAACTTTGTCTTTTCCAATATTTTTAAAAAGTGTTATTCTCAAATAGAGTGGGATGATGTCTCTTTGTCATTTTTATTTGTATTTCTATGCTAATAAGTGATAAGGAAGACTTTTTCATATGCCCACTATTAGCCATAGAAATGTTCGCTTGAGGGAAGTGTTTACCTTTTCTCTTCATTTTTTGATTCACATTGTATTTTTGACTTTATCACCTTAGGACGATAGTGGTAAAAATGATAACGGTGTAGTCTGCAGAATATACCTTTTCAGTAATTCCCTCAAAAATAATCCCTAAACTCAACCTTATCTTTAGTATCAGAGAGTGCAACCAAGATTGGATCCATCCCTCTTAAAAATGGAGCCCAATGAGTGCACACAAATGTAACATCTGGAGCCACCATTGATCACTGTCACTCTCCCCCTGTTATTCATCAATTTGCCCCAGTGGGCTCAGTAACGTCTCCACTGTGACAGTTGTTACTGTGTTTGGCTATCAAATACATCACAAGTAGCTTGCCAGGCTTTGCCATGTGGGTAAGATACTCTCGGTAGCTTGCCAGGCTCTCCGAGAGGGGCAGAGATATAATACAGAATTTATTTTGTCTTCTTCCCTGCCCACAGATTAATAAATAAGTTTAAAATGGGTTTGGCTGACACTCTGCTTCCAGTACTATGCATAAAATAGAGTGGCCAACACTAATTGATTTGACTAGAAAAGAATTTCGAAATTACTGAAATCTTTTCTCCCAAAGATGATACTATTTCTCAAAAACACAATCTCACATTCCGGACAATATCTGTTTTGAATATAAAATAAAACTATCTGTTTTTAACATTTGAAATTTATTCATGAATGTCAGACTTTTTGAGAGTAGTTTATTTAGTTTTGTTCTACAAAAAAATACTGGTTTTCAATCAATATTTGGCTAACAGAATTCTGGCAATACTGTATTATTTAGTAATGATGATTACTGCCCCACTTGTTTTCTCTCTGCCTTTGAAACAAATTCTGGAGAATATTTCTTTCCAAATACTTTTCATCTTCTTTAAAACATCTGCCTGCTTCACATTTGCCTTCCTTTTCAATTAGTTTCAAAATTTGTGTGTAACCTGTTAATATGCAAACATCATTAGCATAATATTCCAATTAATTTATTCTAAGTACACGTTACTTAGTGGACAGTGGACTAAGATAAAGAATAAAATTAATCGGATAATTTGGGACATGCCAGCAATGTCTTTGACATAGTAACTGATAAATATTTGTTTTTCCGAAGCATTTGTTTTGTTTGCTGTTTCAATAAACCACGCAAAATATAATAACACATGTCATTTCATGGTAATTTCCTTGTAGTTAAGATGCCAATAAGCTGTATTTTGGGGACAGAAGTCCTTCCTTATGATAATAGAGCAAAGATTTAAATATAATAGAATTCAGAGTGATGGAGACTGGGAACAGTTAAATGAAAGTTGTTTCTAAGCAATATAAAACTGCTGGGCATTAAAAATATAAAATGAATACTAAAGCAACTTCAATAGCTGCCTGGGCATCTCCCAATATCACAAAAATCAAGGAAAGGGTTAATTTTATGAGGAAAAACTAGTTATCAAACATAGAGAGAAGGTTCACATGAGACCTCAGGGAGGTTGAGGGAAAGGTAACAACATGGGATGATAACACCAAGATTGTACCTCAGTCAAAATTCAGGCTAAGCGGATCACTTCCTGACAGAGAAATTCAGATTTCCAGTAGATATCATTTGAATATCAAAACTCATACATACTGAAACATAGACACACAAATGGGTTATCGCACACAAATATACACTCAGATACACATACATGCATATCAGAGAATTGCAAATGAATTATTTAACCCAAAGCTGAGCTATATAAGGAAGAGCATGGTAGAACAAACATATGTTTTAACAGTGTTGTTATTTATGAAGACTCATTTAAAGGGCAATCTTAAGATCACAACACAGTTGAGAGGAAGGCACAGAGATTTTCTGTTCCCACATATTGACAACCAAAACGACCCCACATCTATTGATACATTGGTTAGAATTGATGAGCCTATGTTGACCCATGTTTTTAATTTTAAACATCTTTTCTTCTAATGAGAGTGTCCTTGTAGATGGGAATGGTCAGATTGTTTTGGTGAGTACTTTCTCTATGCTCAAGGATTAAGTCAACAAAAAGTGTGAAAAATAAATAAATAAAATATCAGAAGAAATGACTAAGAATATTTGAGTACCATTATGTGACACAAACCTAATACAAAATAAATTGATCATTTAATCTCTTGTTTAATTATTGTAGATGTAACACATAGAAGTTATCCATTGATCTTGATTTCCATTTATACATTATATGTTGGGCATCTTCCATATTAATGTTGTGTAACCAGGATTATGTGCTGTGTATTGAAGAAGCACAGTATGCTTCATCTTGAAGAAGCATTCAGATGGATAATGAAAGAAATAATACAAATGAGGTAGATGGAAGTAGAAACAACTGCAGAAACAGATAATTATAAAATGAATGCTCATTGGTCCAGATTGAACATAGGAAGAATAGTGGAAGATGCTATGCTCATAGTTGGCATATCCTCTGAGAAAAGACTTGGAACATGGTAATGATAAGCCATTGCAGTTTTTAGATAAGCTATTATTTATCTTACTTTTAAATATATAATTAATACAACTATAATTGTATTACCAATTATGACAACAATAGATATAGGTATAGCATAGTTGGAGTCAAAACAAAATCATACAAATCAGAAAGTAGTTTCACCCGACCTCTGAACATTCTCTTCTATGAATTTTCATCAACAGTTAGAATGCCTACCTTTAAATAGATATTAAGGGCTGGAGCAATAGCACAGCTGGTAGGGCATTTGCCTTGCATGCGGCTGAACCCAGGTTCAATTCCCAGCATCCCACATGGTCCCCTGAGCACTGTCAGGGGTAATTCCTGAGCGCAGAGCCAGGAGTAACCCCTGTGCATTGCTGGGTGTGACCCAAAAAGCAATAAATAAATAAATAAATAAATAAAAATAACTAAATAGATATTAAGTTATAAAAACTTTAAATCCAATTTAAATACTCCATGATAATTTCTCAGGTTAATATATGCACAAAACTAGAATTATGCAGTATTTTGCTTTCATGGACTTGTGAATAGACATGTTCACCATTTGAAGTATTTTCAAAAACATTTTAAATTAATTTTTCTAGGAAGTAGTTACAAATCTTAAAGAACAAGGATATGTAGAACTTCTCTTTCTGTCTCTCTTGTCATTGATTATTGACCCTTGGAAATTTTTAGACTTTTTAGAAAAATAGCAAATGACATATTTCAGAAGATATTAGTAAGCAGATTTATCCTTTGCTTTCTTTGGCATATTTGGATATCGAGACACTGTAAAGTGTAAGAAAATGGAAATCTTGATTTAAAGTAAGATTTAAAGTAATTATACCCTATTTCTCCATTCTTTAATTTTTCTTCCATTATCTCATAACTATATCCATCGTTATAAACTTGAGAACTATTATCAATCAGTCTATAAACACACACACAAAAAACATATTAATTTTATTTCTTACAACACATGTTTCAATTAGTAGGAACTGGGATGAAATACAGAAAACATAATCTTTGCATTCCCAAAAGTTTTAGCATAAATTAGACAATGGGAAAATGAATAAACATACAGGCATTCAAACAGCTGTGCAAATGCTGACAAATGAATAATGCTTATTTATTAATTTAAATGGCAGAAAATATGGATTATATGGGGACAAAATTAAAAAGAAATTGAGAAACTTAGGACATGAGCTTAATTAAACCTTTGGAAAACATCAGGTCAACAACCTCATTGTACAAAGGGAAAAGGGCAAAGAGTTTCAGAAGTGGGTGTAAAGGAAGGAAATCATAACGCTGCTTCCCACTGGCAGAATTGGGCCCTTTCCCAACTTTCTGAATGCTTCCAGAGAGTCATTGAGTTGGCTATCTAAATGATTAAATTATCAACCTGAAAAAAGAGTTTTTTCAAATTACAACAATTTTCCTATATGAATTTTAAACGGAAAAGCCCTCTGAGTTCTCTTTTGAGTTCCAAATTTTTCTCTTGTACCTTCAAGCAATTCCTTTTCTCAGAATCATTAGCCTCATGGAAATCTCACATGGCCATCTCAAACAAGATTCCAGATTTTTTTCAGCTTCTAGATGAATTGCAAATTTTCCGTTTGTTAGATTTCCAAAAAGATAGCACTAATGGATGAAGCTACATAGCACCTCTTTCCCTCAAAATACTAGCTATCTCTCCTTTCATGAATGATTGTAATCCATCAAAATAAAAGACTATGAAAATAAAATTTAACAAAGTTTAGCTAGTATCAATGGGTACAGATCTCCAATATTCTATTTTATTGTAGACATGACTGATGTGCAGCAAAATGAGTGATAACATAAGAATATTTACCTTTGGCTCACATCCAAGGACAATTGCATATTAAATAAAAACCCCAATGTGCAATTATTGAAAGAAAAAAATTGAAAAGAGTATAAAACTGAAAATGATGCAGTATGTTTGGTTTCATTTCAGAAACTCTAAGTGACACCAATTTATTCCCCCAGGTAGTCATCAACATTAATGTTGACAGTGCTATCCTTAAAATAGCCCAGTGTGAAGTTCTGTATACACAGTGTACTCAAGAAAGCTTGTTCTTCAATTTCCTGCCACACTAATGGGTTTGCCACTGTCTTGTGCCAGCAACTAAAAACATCTTTATCTGAAAATAATTTATGGAAATCCATGGTGTTTAAAAATGAAAAAAACACACTATGGAAGTTTCATCATCTTCTTTTCCCTTTTTTCATAACCATTAAAATGAAAAGACAGAGCAGAATTGTCAGAGACATTGCAAGACTATAATCTTCTCACATAAAAAGTCCTGTCTTTGTTTGCCTCCTGTTTTGCAATAAAGAGAGGATTAAATCCCTTGTTGAAGATAGTTCCCTTTGCCTGGTCAGTTCATCTAAGTAATGAAATCATTAATATCATGTACTAAAAATTCTGTCACATGAGTCAACACCCTGCCCTGGTTAATACAATTTGAAAATTGTTTCATTATTTACTTCTCTGAAAATGACATCACTTTCATCCTATCTGTATTTTACATTTTAAAACTGAAATTTTCCTGTAATTAATGCTTATATGGTCTGTTTGCTCAAAGAATTTTGAAGTGAACACTGCCTATACAAAGTGATAGAATTAAATGGAAAAGTAAAGGAAGGAAGGAAGGAAGGAAGGAAGGAAGGAAGGAAGGAAGGAAGGAAGGAAGGAGGAACGGTGGAAGGAGGGAGGAAAAACATTTTTATCATTTAAGCAAGGATACTTGTATTTCTCTCTGATTTTGTGACAATTAAGGCAAATCTACTTTTTAATTTTAGATCTCAAGTACTTTTTAATATTTATATGAATATCAGTACTTACCTCATTTTTCTTATAATATTTTGCTTATAAAAATCTTCCTTGCTTCCTATGGTCAATTCACACAAGTTCATGAATTCAGAATCAGAATCACTGCCTTTCAATATGCATATTTTCCTCTGGTAAAGTATTTTACTAGAATACTTCCCCAGTCTCCTCTTCTTCCTAGAAACTTTTACAACTTTTTTATTCTTTTGAGTTCTGAAATGTGAGCAATAGATTGACTCTTTTAGAGTTCTTGATAGACTTTTAGTGTCTTTATTTGATTAGGACAAATTTAGCTTTCCCTTTATTTTTGTTTTAATTTTTGGTTTTAGAGTCACATCCAGCTGTGCACAGGGTTCACTGCTAGTGAGACTTAGGAAATAATTCATTGCCTAGGATTGAAACAAGACCAGATATTCCTTTCTGAAAATTATATAACCTATATATAAATTTCCCCACTTTTTTAAAGCTCCTACAAACAGACTTTAGAAAATATTTTAAATGCATCAACGTGATTTTATTTTCATTCTTCTCATCATTTTATTTTGGATTTTTATCCATTTGTCTTTAAGAATAATTACTTTTTTGTGTGCTTTCTACTTAGTTCTTTTAAACTTTCAAAATATGCTTTATTTCACACATTATTGATTTTTAAGACCAGTCTGGTTTTCCTTTTCTATTTCTAGTTTTTACAACTTTGTTATTCTTTTGAGTTCCGAAATGTGAGCAATAGATTGAGCAATAGATTGACTCCGCACCAGGCTGTTTTCACTCAGGTCGCTGCAGACTGGGGTGGGCAAGAGTCCTCCGTGTCCTAAGGCACCCAGCCCCAGTGGTGACCTTCACTACCCAACCGCCGCCACACTCCAGGCTGCTATCCGGACATATGTTATAAGCCATTTTCTACCCATTTTCCTACCACACCATATTGATGGGATTCAGACAGTGGGCAACAAATCATAGAGAGAAATATATAAATATATGTTTTTCAGAGAGCCGGGCAAGCTACTGGGAGTATCCGCCTGCCCGGGCAGAGCCTGGCAAGCTCCCCGAGGCGTGTTCAATATGCCAAATACAGTAATGACAACAGGTCTCACTCCCCTGACCCTGAAAGAGCCTCCAACCCTTGGGAAAAGATGAGTAAGAAGACGCTGCTAAAATCTCAGGGCTGGGAGGAATAGAGATGTTACTGGTGACCGTTTGAGTAAATCGAAGATCAATGGGATGACAGTGATACGGTGATTTTTAACTTTTAAGGCCTAATGTTTCTGAGACTATAATCAAAACATTTTCCAATTCCCTTGTACTCAATGGACGTCATTTTTTTCCCTCTGAAGTCATTTGTTGTTTATTTTTTTCATCTTTTATCTTTACATTTATGTTTTTGCTTGTCTTAAATTTTTGGATGATCTTTAGTTGGTGATGCATATTTGTGACAGAATCAATTAGGGTGATTAGGGTGTAGCGCTGAATCAATTTCAACAAAAGACTTTTCATTTTAATGAGGCTACTTTCCTATATGACTGTGATAGACTATGTCCACTCATAGGTATCATTTGTTTTAAATTTTTTTTTATTAGTGAAACACCATGAGGCACAGTTGTAGATTTACAATTTTTTGTGCTTAGGTTTGATTATACAATAATCAGATACCCATCCCTCCACCAGTGCCCATTTTCCACCATCATAGGCATCATTTGTAGGATATGTACCCACTGGGTAAGCTGATAAATGTGAAAATAAAAATTTTATTGTGGAGATGGAACTCTTCAGCATATTTTTCTTCTGATGTAAAAGACTTCTCTTTCTTTCTTCCCTACCTACCTCCCTCCCTTCCTTCCTTCCTTCCTTCCTTTCCTTCTTTCTTTTTCTCTCTTTCTCTCCTTTCTTTCTTTCTCTCTTCCTTCCTCCCTTCTTCCTTCCTTCCTTCCTTCCTTCCTTCCTTCCTTCCTTTCTTTCTTTCTTTCTTTCTTTCCTTCTTTCTTTTTCTCTTTTTCTCCTTCTCTTCTTTCTTTCTTTCTTTCTCTTTCTTTCTTTCTCCTTCCTTCCTTCCTTCCTTCCTTCCTTTCCTTCTTTCTTTTTCTCTCTTTCTCTCCTCTTTTTTCTTTCTTTCTCTCTTCCTTCTTCCTTCCTTCCTTCTTTCCTTCCTTCCTTCCTTCCTTCCTTCCTTTCCTTCTTTCTTTTTCTCTCTTTCTCTCCTCTTTTTTCTTTCTTTCTCTCTTCCTTCTTCCTTCCTTCCTTCCTTCCTTCCTTCCTTCCTTCCTTCCTTCCTTTCCTTCTTTCTTTTTCTCTTTTTCTCTCCTCTTCTTTCTTTCTTTTTCTCTTTCTTTCTCTCCTTCCTTCCTTCCTTCCTTCCTTCCTTCCTTCCTTCCTTCCTTCCTTCCTTTCTTTCTTCCTCCCCTATGTGGTTGTAAAAGTATAGAAGTGCCTAGCTCTCCTATCTAAGACGACAAATGTCTCACTAAATTGATAGACTATTCTTTGCATTGTCGTTTATTCAGTAAAAGGTCTCTATCTTAAACTATGAAATAAACACTATTTCTATCACTTACTACAGGATTGTAGTAGAAGGCCACAGTAATCCTGCTGGCTTACAAACACAATTTCTAAATACGTGTTTCAATCATCATTTCACAGCACACCTGCACTATCTCCACCCCATTCTCACAAGCTAAACGTGGATCTTGGCCTAACATACCCTGATATTAGACTTTATGTTAGACTCCCTGTGCTTTCATTCCCTACATGAGTCAATAAGATCTTACTATCCAGAATTTATGGCTGAAGGTCAGGATTAAAGAGATGCCCGGCAAGCTACCAAGAGTATCTCGCCCACATGGCAGTGCCTGGCAAGCTACCCGTGGCGTATTCAATTTGCCAAAAACAGTAACAACAAATCTCACAATAGAGACGTTACTGGTGCCCACTCGAGCAAATCGATGAATGGGACAACAGTGCTATACAGTAATAGGGTATAGGTGCAACTACCTTGCACAAAGCTGACCTGGATATAGTCCCTGGTGCTACATAGAGTCCCCTGAATACCACCAGAAATCATCCCTGAGCACACCACCAGAAGTAAGCCTGAACACTGCCAGGTGTGACCCAAAAACAAAACAAAAAAGGAAAGGTCAATTAAATTCATGCTCAGAGTTTAATCTGATACAGAGTCACAGGTTTCAATATAGTAATGAATAGGAAAAGGATAAAAGTATCCTTGATAGATACATTTTGACAAAACCCAACAAAATTAGGCTCCTTAAATGTTTTTAAATCCTCTGAGCAATTTCAAGAAGTGTATGTAAAAGTCACGACAAGTCAAATTAATATAGGGTACACATACAATACATCACAAAGAATAAGTGTATTATCTATATATGCATACCTTATAGACCAATTTCCTAAATAGAAAAAGAAATAATTTCAATTGAGTTATCTTTGATAAACATTATCTAAGAATTCTATCTCCTTTTTCACTGATGTCAACAGCTATGTGTTTACTTAATCTAACAATTAGAAGCAGTCTTCTGCTACTTCTGCAGTTAGTGAGAGAGAAAGACATTGACCTCAAATTCTCTGAAATCACTAGATGTGAGCTTTGGAAAGACTGTAGTTCCAACTTCTCTTATTAGTAATTTAGGCTCCATATTTTCTGCTAATTTCAGGGATAAATTACATTTTTAAATTTCCATTCTGTTTGCTTTGTGGTTCTCCATTATGAGTAAGCCTATATGATGAGGGTTACTTCTTTACTTCCTAAGGAAATGTACTTCATTAAAGTTTTCTCTAAGTAGCAAATCCATATATTATTTAAAAATCCCCTGATATTTTATTTTTATTTGCTTAGGATGTAAATTAAGCCCTTTCACACACCTCGAAATGTATTTTAAATCTTATATCAGTACAAATTCAATGTGAAATACCCTGTAATCACTAACAGGATACCCAAAATGTGTCACTGATTATTTTTGCTTTTTTTCATGACAAGTACAATATGTATTAGATTGGTTAATATAAGACTAATTTTATAACTACTACTTCTAGAGAATAAATTAAATCAAAATAAAAGTATATATATAATAAATAATACTACATATGAATTTTTTTACATACAATATGTTGCTAAGTGCTTGGCTGGATTAGTGTGATCACTGAAATATACTCGTATCAACTCAAGCTATGAAAACTTTTCCCCCTTTTTTCCTTAACTTTTATTAAAGAGTCATGATTTCCAAAGTAACTAATACTCGAGTTTCAGGCATACAATAATTCCACACCAATCCCTCCAGCAGTGCCGGCTTCCCTCCACCAGTGTTCCCAGATTCCCATCCCATCCCAACCCCCACTCTTCCTCTGCCGGTCAACTTGACAGGCACATTACAAAATTTCAGTAGTTACCACTTGAATCTCACATTTTCAGTTCTGTTGAATCCGTAGGAAAACTTTTTCTTCAAGAAACAGTTTGGAGTGTGTATTTGAGATCTTGATTTGTTCATCTAGCGTAAACAAAATAACAATTAGTTTACGTTAACTAAATGTATAGAGTTGTGAATGAAATCATGCGCACAAGCATTATATTTTCATGTAAACATATATCATTATTCATGCATCACAATACTCTAAAATGATTAGTATGTTCTAATTTCGAATTGAATTCCAGAGAATTCAAAATAAAATGCTAAAATCTTATATTTTATAGATTCAAATTTCTAAAAGTATTAAAATAGTACCTAGGTTACTCTAAGAATCTATTAATAAATTATTACACAATCACGATCACGATCACGACCACCCTGTTGTTCGTCGATTGCCTTGAGCAGGTGCCAGTAACGTCTTCTTCGTCCTAGCCCTGAGATTTTTTTTTTTAAGTGCCATATTCAAGGCTTTTTCAGGGTTAGGAGAATGAGACTCATCATTGTTACTGGTATTTGGCATATTGGGTACGCCACGGGAAGTTTGCCAGACTCTGCCGTGTGGGCAGGTTACATTTGGTAGCCTGCCAGTTTGTCCAAAGTAGAAATGAGATGATAAGATGTCCGCTTCCGGGAGCTGAGTGTGATAATCTCTGGATCCTGGCCGTTGTTGGGGTTACACGGCAGTTGGTGGGTGTAACTGTCTAGCTACTGGCAGGTGCAGTCCCAAACCGTGCAGGCTTGGAGATCTCAGCCCCGGGTCCCACACACCTGGGTTCCTCTGTCAGTTCTTTTATGCGTGAGGCTCATCCAAGTGTGTGGAGAGTGCTCCCAGCATGGCCTTGGCTGGGCCTCGGTGGTCTTCAGCTGTTGGGCCCTGGTGGAGACAGTCAGGCATAGGGTAGGAGACTCTGTCTTGTTCTCTCCCGGGAGCTGAGTGTGATGATCTCTGGATCCTGGCCATTGTTGGAGTTACACGGCAGTTGGTGGGTGTAACTGTCTAGTTACTGGCAGGTCCAGTCCCAAACTGTACAGGCTTGGAGATCTCAGCCCCGGGTCCCACACACCTGGGTTCCTCTGTCAGTTCTTTTATGCGTGAGGCTCATCCAAGTGTGTCGAGAGTGGTCCCAGCATGGCCTTGGCTGGGCCCCGGAGGTCTTCAGCTGTTGGGCCCTGGTGGAGACCGTCAGGCACAGATTCTACATTACACATTACATACACAATCAGTAATGTAATAATATGATATTTTGATCTACTCATCCCAACTATACATTTTTCTGCTTAAGGGAATTATATCTAACATTATATTTTATTTATTTATGTCTTTTCTTCTACAAACCTGTGGGATTCCTGAGAAGGAACTATGCCAGGAGTTAACTCCTGGCTCATGCACTCAGGAATTACTCCTGGAGGTGCTCAGGGGACCATATGGGATGCTAGAAATCTAACCTGGGTAGGCTGCGTGCAAGGCAAATGCCCAATCACTCCAGCCCCTAATACATAATTTTTAAATGCATTCTCGCATTGATTTGACATATCTATCTCTTTGCATATTTACCTTTTGTGTGTGCGAACATTTCAATTCTACTCAACTCTTCTAGCAATTAAATTGCATAATATTATAGTCATAATCTTAGACATAAGATTCTCAGGCACAATTCATCTTCTAACTGAAAGTTTGTATACATTTGCCAGCCTCAATATTTCCCTTAATCCCCATCCCTAACAATAACCTTTTGACTTACTTCTGTGAATAGAACATTTTTTGAGGTTTCCTATTTAAGTGATATCATGCAGTATTTATCTCTTCAACAAATAGTGCTAGAGCAACTGAATTATCTATGAAAAAGGTCATGACACCCAACCTTGAACAACATGAAATAAAAGGGAGTGGATTTACTTTCCTACCCATTCTAACAAAATAAAGCCAAAGTATAGAAAATGAGTTTCAGAAGCACTGAAAATTAGGGACTGAAGAGCAGTCATCTCTGAGCAAAAGGGTGAGCCCTTGGGTTGCCCCATTTATTAGAGAATTTTCAGGTTGCACTACATCAAGGGTAGAATGGGAGAAATAGCAAGAAGACGGGGGTGGGTGGATCCTTTAGAGCTATGAAAACACCGAGTTGAGGAGATGAAGGTAGTTAGAGTTCACAAAAGCCAATGTGATTAAAATTATAAAACTTCTTTCAGGTCTGATTCTCCCCTAATTTAACAAACTTTATGTGCTCGTTACCTGTGCTGGTTATTGACCAAAGTCTAGGTTATTTATCTGTCTCAAAATTATTTTGCTGAATTATTTCAGCAATCTTATGTAAATCACTTTTGCTTTAGTCCCACATATGAGTAAGTGAGTACTCGTCATCACAAATACTTATACCATTTAATCTTAAAGTTCTGGCCATTTCTTAGAAAAATTTCTACAAAGTGTTATTTAGTACGTTTTCTGGCACAGAAATTTAACACCAACCATTGATTCCACCTTAAATGCTCACTGAGAAAGATACTTCTCCACTCTAAACCACTTACCCTTTGGAATTGTGAGTATGGTCCAGAAAACTCCAATGTGTGCCTGAAAGGATTTTGGCCCTGTAGTCAGAAGAATTACTCTTTCCAGATCTGATAATAAATTATCTGTGTATGCCTTTATTTATAGACTCACTGCTCTACAAAGGCTTTCATGTCCTGCTAGTATTCAGTAAATAACAACTGGGAGTCTTAATAATGTTAGCCTGATGACTCACCTGCTATTGTTTTTCTGCATACATAACATAAATCTGAAAGTTCTTGGGAGAGTTGTTTATATTTTGAATAAGACTAAAAACTCAAAAGTACTTCAATATTTAGAATAAATTTAAACAATCAAGAATGTACTGAAGTTCCATTTGGTTTTTCTATAAAAAGAAAAGCTTTGGGTCTGTGGGGGGTGGGATGTGGGAGAGTTACTGGGATCATTGGGGGTGGAGAATGGACACTGGTGGAGGGATGCATACTCGATCATTGTGTAATTGAAACCCAACCACGAAAGTTTGTAAGTCCACAACTGTACCTCATGGTGTTTCACTAATAAAAATAAAAAAAATAGAAAGGCTTTGATGTCTATGATTAGTTTCTGCATCTGTTTATAAACTACATTAAATTATCATTATTAGAGTGTACATTAGTATATATAGACACATATACATATATAAAAATATGTATTTATACATGCTTAGTAATTTTTTCTGGAATAATTTTGGATTTACAAAAATTCTGCAAAGATAACATATAGTCTTTACCTAGTTTACCCTAAAGTTAAAATCTTAAAAAATCATAGTATGTACATTTGTCAAAAATTAAAATAATATTGGTACTTCAATATTAAGTAAACCAGAGACATTTCTTCAAGATTCATCAGTTTTTCCACAAATTTCAATTTTCTCTTTTTTCTTTTTGGTAATTTTTTATTGACTGGGATTCTATGGTTTATATTACTGTTAATAATTTTTTCTTATGCACATAATTCCAGCACACAACTGTCACCAGTGTACACATTTCCCTCCTACAAGAACCCCAATGCCCCACCCTTTCAACCCCATCAGCTGTGTGAATCAGTTCACCAGTTTAATTTACATTTTCTGTTGCAGGATTCAATCCAAAGTGCCATGTAGCTCTTAGGCATGTCGTCTAGTCTGTGACTCTTTTTCTCAGTCTTTCCCTGTGACCTAAGAAATTTTAGGAGTTATTTTATAGAAGAGTCCTCCATTTTGATGGTGATATGTTTATCTTGTGCTTAACCTGAGATTCTGGTATAAGAATAAATTATCACAGGACAAAGAAACTTCATCAAGTGGTACTTGATATTGACATGAAGTATTTCTGTTGATGATAATAGTTATCACTTGATAAAAGTAATATTTGCTAGATTTCTCCATAGTGAAGGTCTTTTTTATTTCTACAATTTATTGATAAAATATGTCACTGTATCTAACTCAAAAAGGATGCAGGAATTTTAGTACCACTCTTTTGTCAAATGACTGTTTATTTTGATATTTTTATTATGAAAATATCTCCTGTCCAAATTTAATTCCCTATGACTTTGAATAGAAATTTCCTTCTAAGTAAATATTTATTCAGGCTATAATTCACTCCATATGCTTATTATTTAACACTAAAGTATAAATATTTAATAAGCATTAAAGCATCAAGAATAATAAAAATTATTGTGAAACTTGTAATAGTTTTGATTACGCTACAAATGCAGACAAACTTTAAAAACTCAGATTTTTCACAAAAGTAGATAGAAAATGTCGTATATATAATTTTATAGCATAATAGCTGTTTTTTTAATAAAAATACCAACTCTAGGAAATTCAAAGCCAAGCTCTACAAGGTATCTGTCCTTGCTTGTGTTAAAACTCTAAAATTTTTTATTTTAATGAGACTCACCAAACTGCATAAATCCTGAGCATCATTCTGAAGATGATACTTAAATACTAAGGTTTAAAATGTAACTATTTGTTCAACTGAACAACCTTTTCTTGGAAAATTGAGAATGACAGCATTATAACTCATCCCCATTGTTTAAGAAGTTTGGGTGTGGTTCTCAAATTTATGATTTGTGCTACAAAACTTTGAGACTGCTAGGAAAAAAATACCTTCTAAAAAGAGGTCCTACAGCTGTGAAACATTCTCATACTGACACAGTTTTTGTCTGGAGGCATTTAGAGTATGAAGTAAGAGTCTTCACTTTTATTGGCTATGTGTGGGTTGTTTGGTTTCTTGGCAGGCATGTTCTGCATGTTGAATATTTCCCATGAATACGCTCTTTTTGTTTAGTGTTTTGGGGCTTCTAGTTCTAGTAGGTAACCAATAACTTAAGCAAAACAAATTTAATATCCCCTTTTTCATGCTTTGGTTATATACTTTTAAGAGGAAAGTGGGCCCTAAATTTTCTACTCAATTGACTAAATTCTAGATTTTTTTTTTTTTTTTTGCTCACTAAAAGCCCTCAACAAGTTAGTAATTCCCTTTGAGAGTAAGGATTATTTTATGTTTATTTACTTCTACAGGGATCCATACAGTGTTCAGTATAAAACATAATTTTAAAGTGAAAAAATGAACTCTTTAAGTTTTACTGATTTCTAAGTTTTATACAAATAATAAAAAAAATTAAGCAGGCATTGGCTTAAATATCTAGTGGTTTAAAAAGTTTACAAAGATTTTTGTAATATCTTTTTTTTATAAATCTTTTATATTACATACAAGTTGTTCTCATTTATTTATATAGTAGTCTCCTTTGCTTTTCACATTTTCTAAATCTCTAATATATTTTAAGAAAAATCCCTGTTCTTTCTGTCCTATAAGTTATCTATTATGTTATGCTAATAAACCAGCCTGATAAGATGAATCATAGCTCCTCAGATATGTTGATAGAGAATGTCATCTCACATTATATCATTACCTCTATTTTCCCGTTTTCCTGTTTAGGCTCACATCCATATTAAAAGTGCAGTAACCACCTACTGGTCCAGATTTTCTTTCTTCAGTTTATTTTTCAAATTATTATTGCATTCATTGCAAATCATATCCTGGTTTTCTGCATTTAATACTAAAATAAAACCAATGTTTTTATTTTTATGTCCCATGAAATAAAGTCTACAAATTATGCTTCTTGACAAATATTTCCAGAAAAATGTACCATAACACAAGCCAAGAATTCATAGAAAAAAAGGGAAAGATGAAAATAGTAAGAATAACTAGGTAGGTAAATTTATAAATAGGCTAGATATGAAGACATTTTCTATCGTTTAAGGAATTTTATTTAGTTTGGCCTTGAGAAGTAACCTCAGAAGTTTTAGCAGAAAAGAAAAGGTGTTAAGATTTCTGGTTTAGGAACAGTATTTAGATTGTAGCCTACAAAAGGGGAGAAATAAGGGACTGATTGGACTGGATCCTATCTTAAGTAAGTCCTAGAGATAGATGATAAGGGTATAGAGAAAATAAGATATAATCAAGAGGGAAATTAAAAGTCTTGATGATTGATTAAAGAAGTAAGATGATAAAATGGAAAGCAGTGACTTTGAAATTTTTAGTTTAGAAGACACTGGATAGTCTTTGCCCATATTAATAAAAGAGGTTTTGGTTGGAGGTAGAAAAGGGAGTCCTGATTAGTGGTGGAAGTGTGGTATGAGGAAAAGTTTAAGTTTAGTGATGTTATTTGTTAAGATCTGTGGAATACTCAGAGGATATTTTAAAAAGGAGGTCTTTTTGATAAGCTCTATCTAAATATATATTTTTTCATTTTCTATAATATCAAGAACACTGCCACTAGTTTTTGATGAATATTTTCTTAAAGAAATAAAAAAATTATAATTGAATGATTGGCTTCGGAATCTCCAATAGCAGAGAGGTGCCCACTTATTTCTCCCTGTTGTCTAGATTGGTTCATGAGCAACTCAAGAAGAATAAGGACCCCTCAGAGCTCACCATATAAATATACTCATACTACAGATGTCAGCAAGATGGGCTACCTACATCCCATTTTTCTGGTTCATGGAAATAATTAACAAAAAATGAGTTACCACTTATTATTTTTCAAATATCCATCTATGCAAAAGGTTGAGAGGAGGCCCAGTTAGAGAGCCAGATAGTACAGCGGGTAAGATGCTTGTCTTGAATGAGCCCACCCAGGCTTGATCTCTGGGACTGCAAATAGTCCCCACAACCCTGCTGAAAGTGAAATCTTCGTGCAGAGACACAAGAGTAAGTTTTGATCACTGCTGGATGTGACCCACCTTCCAAACACACACACACACACACACACACACACACACACGCATAGATGCACGCACACACACACACACACACACACACACACACACACACACACACACGCACCTCCAAGCATCTTAGAAATTAAAGAATTAAAGATAGATAATTAAAATCATAATATTGAAATATTTTGAAACTTAAGAAGACACTTAGGGGGCCCAAAAGATATTAGAGCCTGTAAAATAAGTGACCTGGGTTCAATCCGCAACACCCCATATGGCCCTGAAACCTCCCTCCTGTTGTCCTGGAGCCTCACCAAAGTGATCCCTGAGCACAGGGTCACTTATTAAGTGGGTCTGTGTCCCACACACAAATGTGCACACATACACACACACACAGACACTTAGATAACACAATATTATTAAATCAAAACAGAGAAATCATTTGTAAGTCTCCAAGCAAGCAAAACCATTTAAACCACATAGGAAGAATAAAACCTAACTCAATGATATTTTAAAACCATTTTGTCAACAAAATACAGTAAGATAAATAACCTAGGCTCCAGAGAGATAGAACAGGTGGTGAAGCTCTTGCCCTCCAAGCAGCCCACTCTAGGGTACCCAGTTGGCTCCCTGGCCCTATATATGATTTCCGGAGCACCTCCAGGAAGAATACCAGAACACAGAGCCAGGAGTAAAATCTGAGTACAAGTAAGGTGATCCTAAGTCACAACCCCCACCAAAAAAAACCCCTAAAAAGTAAAGACTATTTACATATTTTATGAGCAGAAGTGAAATTTATATTATTTCTTATAAATCTATTTTGTGAAATCATAAAAAAGGTTTTTAAATGGTTTAAAATTGTAACTGTTAACCAATTCTTTGCAAAGTAGAAATCTTCACTATAATAAATAATCACTGTAAGATTAAATATCTGCCTTATTTTTACTTTAAAACTACCTTGAAATACTATGATTCTGAGCATTATTTCTCTACTGGTTTGAGTATTCCCAACCTGAAATTTTTTCTTGTATGTACAATAGACTGTTACTAAGGACTATTTTAATAATCTTCTTAATGGTTTTGAATTTGTTTCCTAGGAAAAAATTAGTAACTTTGTGGTTTTCTTCAATATCAAATAGGATAAACATTGTACATGATAAAATCAGAAGACAAAAGAAGTAAAGTTACTAACCAGGACAACAAAGGAGGAAATAAAAATTCTCAGGAAATACAGAGAAATTATTTTGTCATAGAGTGATTAGAGGGAAGCAGAGTGGAGTTCAAACACATTAAGCAATGGGGATAGTTTTCAAACTAATCCTTTGTTTTGGGGGCCATATTAAGTGGTGTCCATCACTTACTCCTTGATTCTGTGCCCAGGGATTACTCCTGGCAGAACTTGGAGAATAATATTATGGTGCCAAAGAATTGAACCCAGGTTGGCTGCATTCAGATTAAGAACCTGACCCACTGTGCCATCTCTCCAGGCCATGAATTTTGTTAAAGGGTTTATTCTGGGTATGAAGAGCTAGTACAACAGGCATCACACTTGAGTTGTATGCAGCAGACTAAGTTTGAACCCTAGCACCCTTTCCTTCAGCACTCCATGAATGATTCCTGAGCATGGAGCAAGGAGAAAGTACTAAATTCAGCTAGGTGTGGCCAAGACCCCTCTTCCCAAAAATATTTTCTTTAGAGAGAAGTTAATAAACATATTCAAGCTCAAGATTTGAAGAAGAAACAGAATCATTAAGTATTTTTGATACACCGGTGTTCTAATGCTAATTTGAAAATAGATAATAATCATTGTCTTAGCTATCACTTTGGAAATTAGTATTATCTTCCTAAACAGGTGTCCATATTCATAAAATTGATGAGTATTTAAGGAATGTGAATAAAAGGGAAACACTAGGGTCATTATTCTCACTCAACAAATATTTGTTTTACTGGCAAATTTATCCTCAGAATATAGGGCATATGACTGCTTTTATCAAATTATCAAAATTCTTTTAGATTCAGGATTAATATAATTCTTCCTTCTTGGTAGCATAGGAAAGAAGGAAGGAACTGGAGTTTAAGGAAGGAATTCTGGAATTTAAGTTTTCTAGTTTCTGCAATTTTTATAAACTGCTGATTAAAAAAATTCTTTCAATTCACCTGTTTCTGGTTATGTATCTATTACTTTGGGTAAGGTCAAATAAGACTTAGAATTAAAGTATTTCACTCAATAGTGGCCATGTAGTCCTTGATAACTACAACCATTTTCTCCAGTCATCTTTCAAATGATCTTTCAAAAAAATACCAAATAAAAATGTAAATTTAGGACAGTATTGGATCACTGCTTATAGCAGTGTTTCTGGTAGAATTACTGCTTATTGTACATACTACAATAATAGAAGCAACACAGACTTTCTCTTGACAAAGCAGGAATGACGCTGCATAATGGGCCCTTTACTATTTCTACCAAATCGAATGCAGTTTGCCTTACACTCATTAAATTTCATGCTCCCTTCTAAAGTACTTTTCACCTGCATCTCATGCCTCAGGTACCCAGGGGAACCCAAGTGAGGTAAGAAGATCTTTGCTCAGAGGCAGCACTAGTTTAGTCTTTTCTAGACTGAATGAAGTCCCAGGCGGAACTAATTTTAAGAACATTTTTGATGAACCCAGGCAACTATAAAGTTCTTGAAGCAGGATGGGCCTTATGAGTCATGATTCTGGGGAGTGACCTTTCTTAAAAAGGTGGACAGCAGGTGTGGTACTCATGCAAATGAAAGAAAGATGAGTCAGTGCACTTTAATTTACATTACTTTTACTAAGTAGGAATGTTCCATTTCAGGAGACAAAAGCCTTTATTATTTCTCTGGCAGCTCTTTTTTTGCTTGTTTTGACCCTGCTTTATCTCTCAAATTAGATAAAGTAACAGAAATAGAGGAAAGGTTCATAGAGAGACTTAGATAAGAAAAAGACCTATAAAAATTCTGCCTGAAATAGGCCAGGAAAGCTGCCTGACGGAGAGGAGTGAAGAAGCAAGACCTCGAATAGATATTTTATTTCAGAAAGATGAGCCTGCCTTTCTCTCTTTTCAACTTAAAGGCTCTAAGGAAAAGTAATAAATGCTATTTGAATTTTTTTTGTCATGTAGAAAATCTTTCAAGACCATCATTATCTTCCAAGAATAGATGAAACATTATTTCTTTCTTTTTTAACTGGTGCTTTACTTTTATTAAAGTTTTTTTTTAAAACTACATTAAAAATAATGAAAAAGCCAAATGATGATAGGTAATGTGGCGGTGATATGCTAATATGTTGGCAATAAGAAGGTTCAGCTACATCATAGCGCAAATGTGGAGTTAACTAACAGCACAACTAAACAACATTGGGTCATCATACCCTTGACTGAAAGTTGTGCTTTCAATAAGCATATGTCATTGGGTCTTTAACATTCCTTTTAAATCTGTAGCAAAATAAATAAATAAATAAATAAAAGGGTCCTTTCCAAATTTTGATCCGTTTAAGAGGAATAAGAAAATACATTAGCATTTTCCCTGTCTCTGCTTCCACAAACAGCTTAATTATGACCTTTTAGTTTTATCTGATATGTATTTTCTACCAGAACCCTCAGATGCAGCTTGCAACTAAAATAATTTGAATTTGTTTGTTCCCATTGTCATCATTTGACCCTTGTTTCTGAATTCATTGCAGTATTTTTCTTATCACTACACAAGGCACCATAAATTTTAGTTCCAGGAACTCTTTTATTGAGCTGTTTGGAAAGACTATTTAAAGGGAGTAAATGTAGTGTGTTTTTAGCATTGGTAACTTGGTATGTTTGTGATTCAGTAGACATGAATTAGAAAAGATTTATTTTCTCCCTATGATTTTATAAAGAGCCAGAGTTCATGTTAGGATTTTTCTTGGTACTCGGTAATGGAGCGATACCAAAGGGAAAGCACATTGATTTACAAATAAAAACTGGTCTCACATTTATAGGGTATTTCTGACTATATCCTAGAAATGCAGTTTATACTTAGATTAGATACCATACAAATATGTTTCCAGATGATTTTAAAGAATAGTATACAACTAACAAGAAGTTCATCCCACAGCAAAGCTACCATACCCTGTGTTCACATACGCTTTCACCCTATCAAAGATCAAATTTCCAGATAAGAGACTTATTTAAAGTTCAGCTTGAAGAATTGTACACTGTACACATAGATCAATCAGTTTTTCCCAGCATGGCCAAATAAACATTTAAATTAATTAATAGTATTCCATCTAAAAGACTTAATTCAATTATGAGATGAGAGAAGTTGAGAGAAGTGGGCATTAACAAGATCATAAGCTAAAAAAGACCACCACCACTTTTATTGCCTTTTTAATCCCTGGAAGAGGTAAGTTATACCATTAGTCCTATTGGTTCAACCAACGTTTTTGTGAATCACCCTGAGCTACACTTATAAAGCTTTCGTGTTTGAGTTTCAGTTATACAGTGATCAAACACCCATCCGTCCACTAATGTACATTTTCCACCACCAATGTCTCAGTATCCCTCCTGCCACCCCCTATCCTACCATACCCCCTGACTCTGTGGCAGAACATTTCCTTCTTATTCTCTCTCTACTTTGGGGCATTATGGTTTCCAATACTGATACTGAGAGCCTATCATATTTGATCCTTTATCTACCTCCAGCACATAACTCCCATCCCGAGCAATCCCTCCAACATCATTAACTTAGTGATCCCTTCTCTATCCAGTTGCCTTCTGCCCCAGCTCACAAGGCAGGCTTCCAACCATGGAACAATTTCACTGGCCCTTGTCTCTACGGTCCCTGGGTGTTAGTCTCAAATTATGATACTTTATTTTCCACAAATAAGTGCAGTCATTCTAAGTCTGCCTCTCTCTTTCTGACTCATTTCAGTTAGCATGATACTTTCCATGTCCATCCACTTATATGCAAATTTTATGACTTCATCTTTCCTAGTGGGTGCATAGTATTCCATTGTGTAGCTCCACCAAAGTTTCTTGTACCAGAAGCCTGTTCCTGAGCACTTGGATTGTTTCCAGGTTCTGACTATTGTGAACAGTGCTGCAATGAACGTACAGGTGCAGTTGTCATTTCCACTGTGCTTTTTTGTATCCTCAGGGTATATTCCCAGAAGTAGTATTGCTGGATCATATGGAAGCTCAATTTCTAGTATTTTAAGAAACGCCCATATTGTTTTCCATAAAGGCTAGATCAGTCTGCATTCCCACCAACAATGAAAGAGAGTCCCTTTTTCCCACCACCCAGCACTTGGTTGTTCTTCTTCGTTTTGATGTGTGCCCACCTCTGTGGTGTGAGATGATAACTCATTGTCATTTTGATATGCATCGCCCTGATGATTACTGATGTGGAGCATTTTTTCATGTGCCTTTTGGCGATCAGTATTTCTTTTTTGATGAAGCGTCTGTTCATTTCTTCTCCCCATTGTTTGGTGGGGGTGGAGGGTTTTTTTTTTTCTTGTACAATTCTACTAGTGTCTTGTATATCCTGGATATTAGCCCCTTTTCAGATGAGTATTGGGTAAATATTATTTCCTATTCTGGGCTCTCTCTGTATTTTGGTTACTGTTTCTTTTGAGGTGCAAAAGCTTATTAGTTTAAGGTAGTCCCATTTGTTTATGTTTATTTCAAGTTGCTTAGTCAGTGGCATTTTATCCTTAAAAATGCCTTTAGTTTCAATGTCATGGAGGGTTCTGCCTACGTTTTCCTCCGTGTACTTATGGATTCTGATCTGACATTGAGATCTTTAATCCACTTTAATCTAACTTTTGTGCCTGGCTTTAGACAGAGGTCAGAGTTCATTTTTTTGCAGGTAACTGTCCAGTATGATTCAACCAACGTTTGAAAAATGTTTCCATGCAACTAAAATATGGCTGAAACTTTAATGATATGCTTATTTTTATGATATATCATAATTTTAAAAGATCTTTTACACAAATTACCATATTTTATTATTTTTCAGACAACCACTGAAATTCTAGTGCAAATAGTATTTTATTCCACTTTTACAGAAGAACTCTAACTGGCAAGTAACTTGCTCAAGTCACATGTTTGGAAGGGGGAATGGAACTGGGAAATTGACCCATGACTTTTAATCCTCAGCAAGCCCCCTTCCTGTTAATACTTGGTATCTTTAGTAATAACTTAGGGAAGAGGTACTTAGAGCAGTTTATTTCATTGAGGAGGAAATTAATGTCCAAAATAAGTAACAGGATCCAGATGAAGTATTTGGTTAGCAATAAAATGAAAATAAGGAACAATTTATTTAGAAAGAAGCAGTAATTCATTGATGGAATTTATCTAGCAAATGAGAGAAGAACAAAATAGATTCAGTTCTAATAAAATAAGGTTCACTCTGTGGAATAGAGAAATTTTCTCTGATGATATAAAAATATTTCACACATATCAAGATAATTAAAAATGTTGTTAAAAGAGACTAGCTCAGAGGAAAAAATCAGTTTTGAATTACCAGACTTAGGGCTGGAGCAATAGTACAGCAGGTACTAAGCATTTGCCTTACAGGTGGCTGACCCAGGTTCAATTCCCAGCATCCCATATGGTTCCCTGAGCACTGTCAGGAGTAATTCTTGAGTGCAAAGCCAGAAGTAATCTCTATGTATCGCCAGGTGTGACCCAAAAAGCAAAACAAAAAAAAAAAAAGAAATTGTCAGGCTTAATTTCAATATTATTGAACCTGAAAACTATCTAAGACTATTAAAGAGTTGCCACATTATAATAGTCTTCTTTGCATAATCTCTTTCTTTGCAAAATCTTACCCCCTTTAAATTCTTCATGAGAAAAATTTAGGGGATTTTCCCCCATGAGAGTAAGGTACATAAATGAGAATTAATAATAGCTAAGTATCTTTTGTTATAATGATAATTACCATCTCATCTTGCTTCCTGAATTTTCTTTTCAGACAATCTCATTATGTTACCTCTAAATAGGTATGATATACAACAAAGAGATAATTTTTTCAAAACAGAGTATTAGCATTTTTATAGTCTCCTTCTTGCATGAGATGAATGATGATATCTCCCCTCTGACATTATCAAATCTAAATGTTGAATTTTTGAAGTTTTTTCTGCTTTTCTCCAACTTTATTCTGCATATGCATTACAAAGATTTTATGTCAGCTGGCTGAATGATCAGATTTGTACTTACTGTTGTTATCTATGATGAGTGCTAGATTGATTTAATTATATTAGCTTACGCTCTCATTATTGAAGGAAAACTTTTCTGTTCATATGAGACTGAATAGTCTTTTTGATCTCTGAGATACAGAAAGTTAAAAAAAAGCAAACTGCAGTGCAATGTTTCAGGTTTACTGGTGCATGATCAGTGTAGACCACAGAACACTGGAAGGATAACCACCAAACACCTGAGAATTCTTGCCTCTGTGGAAAGGAGAGGAAAGGAGCAGTGATACTGGGGAGAAATATGGACTCATTCCTTTTTCAAATTATTTCTATATGATTTTATTCTTTTATAAAATATGTATTGATGCATCATTTGTGTGATTTTTAAAAAGGACAGTGAAATTAAATATTCCTTAAGTTAATGTGAAATATAATTTTTTTACTTGCCAGGCTCTTTAAAGATTACCTTTTTTGTAAAGTTAATTCATGATCATAGTTCCTAAGAAAACTTTTTGTTTTGGTCTGTTACTTGGAAATTTACTTCTTCAAAATATAAGTAACTTTTAAATTATTTACCTTAAAAAATTAAAAATAGAAAAATATGCTTGATGAATTTGGTTCTAACCATGGAAGTATAATACATACAAATATATACGTATAAATGCAAATATATTTATACTTTTTAACCTGTCACAAATAAAAATAAAGTACCAAAACTTTAAGGATAGATTTCTAATTTTTTTTCCAGAATGAATATGTGTGCACATAAGTATGCATTTATTAGAGTTATAACTAAGTTATGTACAAGATATTATCCCTGCTCCACAGCTACTTATCTAATTCTATAAGCACCTTAATTCCTTACTGTGGACTATTAATTTATTCCTTTATTGTTTTCCTGCCTAGTTAAATAATTGCCTTTGGAAGGGTTGAGTAGATATACAATGTGTAAAGGTAGGCGCCTGGCTATTCCTCGCCGGGCCCCTTGGAGGGGAGCAGGTTGAGCTTTCCTCCCCGCCCTGGCCAGGGCCCCGGCAGCCGAAGACCTCCAGGACCAGCCACCACCATGCTGAGACCACTCTCCGCACACCTGAAGGTACCGGCAGAGGAACAAAGGCAAGTGGGCCCCGGGGCTGAGATCTCCAAGCCTACTCGGATAGGGGCTGAACATCCTCCACCCAGATCCTCCAAATTCCAGTAGGCGGGGTCACACCCACCAACTGGCCCCCTGGCGCCGTGTAATCCCATCAGCGGCCAAGACTCTGAGACTATAAAAAACAGCTCCTGGAACATCTTATTATGACATCTCAGTCCTACTTTGACAAACTGGCAGGCTACCGAATGTAGCCTGCCCACACGGCAGAGTCTGGCAAACTCCCCATGGCATACCCAATATGCCAAATACCAGTAACAATGATGGGTCTCATTCTCCTAAAGAGTCTTGAATATAATCTCAGGGCTAGGATGAAGGAGACGTTACTGGGGCCTGCTCGAGGCAATCGACGAATAACAGGATGATCTGTGATCTGTGACTCAACTTTGTGCTCAGGGGTTACTCCTGAGCACAGAGCCAGAAGCACGTCCTGAGCATAGTCATGTGTGACCCTAAAACAAAAAGAAAAAAAAATATTCTTAATGGAAATAGTAGAAAGTTCTGGATAAATAAAATAAAATATAAATTGAATAAAATTATACGACTAGTTCTACAGTGCCTTCAAAAATATATTTTTCTTTAGACTCTTTAAGTGTTACTTCTTCATAAATAAGATGTTTGTACATGTAATCAACTTGAATTAGGGTACTATTTGGTTCTGAGGAACCATAAAATCTTATATGGCTGATGCCTTTAGTTAGAAAAGATCTGTACAAGAGAATACATATATTCATGGGAGAGAAATCTATGCTAATGTGAAAAAGAGGGGGGTATTGAAGGGCTGCTTCTCCCAAGAAAGACATAAAAGAACTCCATGGGTTTCTGGCCAGATGCCAGAGAGCTAGGTATGAAATGAATTTTTCAGAGCCTCTCTTTATCTCTATGACACCTTAATTTCAGACTTCTGACTTCCAACTTGGGAGGGAATACATTTCTGTCCAGTCATCCAGTTAAAAGATTACAGCAAACCTGGGAAAGTACCACAGTAATCCAGACAATTAGAAAGAAAATTTGTTCCCAGTCAAGTTCAACTCCTGCCCGGAATGACTCTTTGAAAACGATCTCATGACACTTCCTTATTACTCACACTGTAGCACTGCATGGTCACTCCTGGTAATCCCGGTCTCCACAATCTCTTGATATTTGCTGTTGCAGCCCAAATTCCATGAAATCCCCTATGTGATCAACCCTTTAAAACTCTGAAATGGCTGGAAAGAAAGATGGCAGCCGCATGGGAGCCTTGTGGACAGCAGGTTTGAGCCGGGGGTCGGGGGCGGCAAAAACCTCATGGGAAGGGGGGCATTCCTGCCCATCCTTCACACCCTACCGAGATCACCAGTTGCCCTCCACGAGCGGCTCTCCGGCACGGTCACAACTCCAGAGCACAGAAACCAGTCTCTTAATTATCTAACTTTTAATAGAAATACTTCCAGGGTTAATAAGTAAAATAGCAGAAATTCAAGGCTGCGCGACATCATTTAATTCTTAAACCCAGCTGTAGAAAGCAAATCATTTCACAACGCTTTTTCAGCATGTCTGATTTGGGGGCGGGGGCGGGTCATAAACTCTAAATAATAATGGTGCATCTTTTATCGAAACAATGAGTCTAGTCAAAGTAGATAGAGTGTTAACTAGAACTCATCTGCCTCACAGGAATGGGGAGGGGTGGGAGGTGGGGTTCTATTGGGGTTCGTGGTAGAAAATAAGTATTGGTAAAGGGAAATGTGTTTGATATTTACATGACTGAGACCTAAACCTGAAAGCTTTATAACTTTTCCCACGGTGATTCAATAAAAAATAAAACAACTCTGAAATGACTTTGTTTTACTCTCAGATGGGATAAAATGTGCTCTAAGTAGGACCAGCTATAAAATTTGTGGGGCCAAGTAAAAACTAAAAAATTTAAACTTCCTGCACAAGAAAAAGAAAATAAAATAAATATTTTAAGACAAAAAAATTATATCATTAAATCAAGATCTGAATCTTCTAAGAACAGACCACAAGTTGATGATGCTAACCCTGAATTATTTTTCTTTTTTATTTCTATTATTTTGTTATTTTTATTTTTAATGAATCACCATGAGGTACAGTTACAGACTAACAAACTTCCATGCTTATGTTTCAGTCATGCAATGATTGAGTACCCATCGCTTCACCAGTGCCCATTTTCCACCACCAATGATCCCAGTATCACTCCAACCACCCCCACCCTATGCCCCCAACCTCAACCCGCCTCTGTGGCAGGACATTTCCTTTTGCTCTCTCTCTCCTAATGGATGTTTGGTATTGAATGGCCATCGTTTGGTCTATAGTCTACTTTCAGCACACATCTCCTATCTCGAGCGGGTCCTCCAAGCACCCCATACTTAGTGGTCCCTTCTCTACCTGAGCTGCCTCCCCCTTCCCCCACCCTGCACGTGAGGTCAGCTTCGAAGCCATGGAGCAATCCTCCTGGAATTCATCTCTACTATTCTTGGGTGTAAGTCTTCCATTTTTTACTTTATATTCCATAAATGAGTGCAATCTTGCTATGTCTGTCTCTCTCTTTCTGACTCATTTCATTTAACATGATACTCTCCATGTTGATCCACTTATTTGCAAATTTCATGACTTCATCCTGCCAAACAGCTTCATTGCATTGCATTGTGTAGATGTACCAGAGTTTCGTTAACCAGTCATCTGTTCTCGGGAACTCGGACTTTTTCCAGATTCTGGCTATTGTAAACAGTGCTGCAATGAACATATAAGTGCAGATGTCATTTCTACTACACTTTTTTGCATCTCTGGGATATATTCCCAGAAGTGGTATTGCTTGGTCAAATGGGAGCTCAATTTCTAATTTTTTTAGAAGTGTCCATACTGTTTTCCAGAAGGTTTGAACCAGTCATCATTCCAACCAGCAGTGAAGGAGAATCCCTTCCTCACCACATCCGCACCAGCACCCGTTGCTTTTGTTCTTTTGGCTATGAACCAGTCTTTCGTGGTGTGAAATGATATCTCATTGCTGTTTTGATCTGCATCTCCCTGATGATTAGTGATGAAAAGCATTTTTTTCATCTGCCTTTTGGCTACTGGGATTTCTTTTTTGAGAAAGTTTCTGTTCATTTCATTCCCCTATTTCTGATAGGATTGGATATTTGCTTCTTGTAAAGTTCAACCAGAACCTTGTATATCCTTGATATCAACCCTTTATCAGATGAGTATTGGTTGAATATCCTTTCCCACTCTCTAGATTGTCTTTATATTCTGGTCACTGTATCTTTTGAGGTGCAGAAACCTCTTAGTTTAAGATAGGTCCATTTGCTTATCTCTGTTTCCACTTGCTTGGTCAGTGGGGTGTCATCTTCGAAGATACGTTTAGCTTCAGTGTTGTGGAGGGTTTTGCTGACCCTGTGTTCAATGTACCTTATAGATTCTGGTCTGATGTTGAGGTCTTTAATCCATTTTGTCTGACTTTTGCGCATGGTGATAGGTAGAAATCTGAGCCCATTTTTTCTTTGCATGTAGCTGTTCAGTTTTTCCAGCACCATTTGTTAAAGAGGCTTTCCTTGCTCTGCTTCACATTTCTTACTTCCTAATCAAAGATTAGATGATCATATGTTTGAGGATGTGTGTAAGGATATTCAACCCTGTTTCACTGGTTTGCAGCGTTGCCTATTTCCAGTACCATGCTGTTTTAATTGTTACCGTTTTGTAGTATAGTTTGAGGTTGGGGAAGGTGATGTCTCCCACTTCTTTTTCCTAAGAATTTATTTATCTATTCATGGGGGTTTGTTGTTCCATATGAATTTCAGAAGAGTTTGATCCATTTCTTTGAAGATTTTCATGGATATACTTATTGGGATTGCTTTGAAAATGTATAATGCTTTGGGGAGTATTGCCATTTTTACAATGTTTAATTCTTCCTATCCATGAGCAGGGGATATGTTTCCATTTCCTACTGTCTTCTTATATTTCATGAGGTAGCATTTTGCAGTTTTCTTTGTACAGGTCCTTGATATCCTTAGTTAAGCTGATTACAAGGTACTTGATTTTCTGAGGCATAATTATGAACAGGATTGCTTTAGTAATGACACTTTCTTCTCTCATTATTTGCATATAGGAAAGCCATGAACTTTTGGGTATTGATTTTGTAGCCTGTGACTTTACTATACAACTCTATAGTTTCTAGGAGGTTCTTGGTAGAGACTGTAGGGTTCTCTAAATGTAGTATCATATCATCTGCAAATAGTGAGAGCTTGATTTTTTTTCCTTTCATATCTGGATGCCCTTAACATCTTTTTCTTGCGTAACAACTATTGCAAGTAATCCCAATACTATATTGAACAGAACTGATGAGTGTGAGCATCCTTGTCTTGTCCCTGATCTTAAGGGGAAGGCCCTTAATTTTTCCCCTTTGAAGATAATGCTTGCCATAGACTTGTGGTAGATGACTTTGACTATATTGAGGAAAGTTCTTTCAAAACCCATTTTGGTGAGAGTTTTCAGCACAAACCTGTGCTAGATCTTGTCGAATGCATTCTCTGCATCTATTGGTATGATCATATGGTTTTTATCTTATCTTTTGTTAATATGATGGATTGTGTTGATTTATTTCTGAATGTTAAATCATCCTTGCATCCCCCGGATGATTCCCAGTTGGTCATGGTGTATGATCTTTTTGATGATTTGTTGTATTCTATTTGCTAATATTTTGTTGAGGATCTTCCCACACATGTTCATCAGGGATATCAGTCTGTATTTTTCTTTTTTAGTTTTGTCTTTGTTTGCTTTTGGTATTAGGAAGATATGTGCCTCATAGAAACTGTTTGGGATAGTGTCTGTTTCTCCAATTTCCTGGAAAAGCTTGAGAAGAACTGGCAGTAGGTCCTTTTAAAACATCTTGATGTGGGCTTTTGTTTTCAAGAAGAATTATGATTACAGTTTTAATTTCCTTGATAGTGATAGGTCTATTCAGGTATTCCAAATCTTCTTGGTTCAACCTTGGGAGGTTAAAGGAATCCAGGAATTTATCCATTTCTTCTAGGTTCTCTTGTTTCATGGCATACAGACTTTCAAAGTAGTCTCTGATGATCTTTTGAATTTCATTGGTTTCTGTTGTGATGTCCCCTTTTTCATTTCCGATTAAGTTTATTAGGGTTCTCTCTCTCTCTTTCTTTGTGAGTCTTGCTAGTGGTTTGTCAATCTTGTTTATTTTGTCAAAGAACCAGCTCTTGGTTTCCTTGATCTTTTGAATTGTTTTTTGGGTTTCCATGTAGTTAATTTCTGCTCTAAGTTTTGTTATTTCTTTCCTTCTGCCTGGTTTGGGCTCTTTTTGTTGGTCCTTTTCTAAGACCTTAAGCTGTGAGATCAAGTTATTTATGTTCTTTCTTCCTTCCTGAGAAACACTTGCAGAACTGTAAATTTTCCCCTTAATACAGCTTTAGCTGCGTCCCATAGGTTCTGGTAACTTGTTTCTTTATTCTCATTTGTTTCCAGGTATCTTTTTATTTGTTCCTTGATTTCCTTCCTGACCCACTCATTGTTAAACAATGAATTGTTTATTTTCCAGATATTTGATTTGGTTTTCTACATCTGTGTGTGATTGACTTCTATTTTCAGTGCATCGTGGTCTGAAAAGGGAGTTGATACACTAATTTCTATCTTCCTGATTCTATTGAGGTACATTTTATAACCCAGCACATGGTCTTTTTGAAAATGTTCCATGTGCACTGGGAAAAAATGTGTATTCTTTCTTTTGGGGATGTAAAACCCTGTATAGATCTACTAGCCCTCTCCTATTTCTTGCTTGAAAGCCAATGTTTCCTTGTTGAGTTTTATTCTTGTTGATCAATCTAGAGGTGATGAGGTGGTATTGAAGTATCCAACTGCTATTGTGTTGCTAGCAATGTCCTCCTTAAAATCTGTTAGTTGTTTTAAGTATTTAGCTTTTCCCTCATCAGCTGTGTATATGTTTAGGAGTGTGATTTCTTTCTGCTGTACATATCCGTTGATTAATAAAAATGGCCTTCACTGTCCCTTATAATCTTTATCAACCTGAAATATATGTTGCTGGATACTAGTATGGCCACCCTGGCTTTTTTTGAGGTAGTTGTTTGCTTGCAGGATTGTTTTTAATTCTTTTACTTTAAACCTGTGTTTGCTCTGACTGTTCAGATGTGTTTCTTGTAGTCAGCAGAATGCTGGGTTCAGTTTCTGAATCCATTTTGCCACTCTATGCCTCTTATTTGGTGCATTTAAACCATTGACAGCAAGAGAGATTATTGTCTAGAGGTTTTGTGCCGTCTTTCTGTAGGGTTTTTCTTGTCTTGCAGTAGCCCCTTTAGTCCTTCTTTTAAACTTGGTTTTCAGTCTATGAAGTTCCTAAGTTGTTTATCCATTAAATAGTGTATCGTTCCTTCAAGTTTGAGTGAGAGTTTACCTGGATAAAGTATTCTTGGTGAGGCGTTCATTTCAACGAGTTTTTTTTTTCTCACTATGTCCCACCATTGTCTTCAGGCTAGGAGGGTTTTCTCTGATAGGTCTGCTGTAAATCTAAGAGGTGCTCCTTTGTATGTGATTTCCTTCTTTCACCTTGCTTCTTTCAGTGCTGTTTCTCTATCTCTGGCATTCATCATTGTGACTATGATATGTCTTTGAGTCTTTTTATTAGTCATTTTCAGCTCACACCTTCTGGGAACTTCTCAGCAATGGTTTCTTTAACTGTGCCTTTTTCATTGTGGTTGACTCCCTGTCCTTCTGGTATCCCAATGATTCTTATGTTGTTCCTCTTGAGTTTATCCCCTAAGACTCTGATTCGCCCTAGAGCTATTTTGAGATCTTTTCCCATTGTTTGTTGTTGCCTGTAAGCTTTCTGCAGCTCATCTTCAAGCTCACTGTTTCTGTCTTCGACTGTAGCCATTCTACTGTTGAGGGCACCCACTGAGTTTTTAATTTCATCTACTAAATCCTTTATTCATGATACTTCTGTTTGTGCTTTGTAATTTATGCTCTCATTTCTTCCTGTATTTTCTTGGCAGTCCCTTCACTGTTTCTTTCATGTCCTCCTGCCCCCGCGCCTGACTGTCCTCGCTCGCCAGGACCCCTTGGAGGGGAGCTGGTTGAGCTTTCCTCCCCGCCCCAACCAGGGCTCCGGCAGCCAAAGACCTCCAGGACCAGCCACCACCATGCTGAGACCACTCTCCGCACACCTGAAGGTACCGGCAGAGGGACAAAGCCACGTGGGTTCCGGGGCTGAGATCTCCAAGCCTACTCGGATTGGAGTCGAGCATCCTCCACCCAGATCCTCCAAATTCCAGTAGGCGGGGGTCACACCCACCAACTGGCATTCGTGGCCGCGCGACATCTTATTATGACATCTTATTATCTCATTCCTACTTTGGACAAACTGGCAGGTTACCGAATGTAGCCTGCCCACACAGCAGAGTCTGGCAAACTCCCCGTGGCGTACCCAATATGCCAAATGCCAGTAACAATGATGGGTCTCATTCTCCTAAAGAGCCTTGAATATAATCTCAGGGCTAGGATGAAGGAGACATTACTGGGGCCTGCTCGAGGCAATCGACGAATAACAGGATGATTGTTTTGTGATTTGTGATGAATTTACTGGATGTCTATTCCACCATTACTTTGAGTTCATTGAACATCTTCAACATTACATCTCTAAATTCTTTATCAGAGAGATCATATTCGAGGGTATCCCCTGTGGAGGCTTCTGGAAACTTTTCTTCGTCCTCACCTCATGGTGGGGATTTTTGCTGTTTCTTCATATTGTTGTGGAATTATGGGTCCTTCCAGTTCTTTCTCACTATTCCCTCTTGCTGCGAGAATGGATTCTGGAGCTTAGTCGATGATGGTTGCCTTTTTTCCCTTCTAGAATACTTCCTTCCTCTCAGGCGCTCCTCTGTGACTGAGGCCTATAGTGAAGCTTTGGAGCGGGTGCTCTTTTATATTGGACTCATACAGCTACTTGTGTTCTCTGATAGTTTTGGTGAAATTGGAATAGGCTACTGGACTATTGGCCTATTGTGATTGAGAAGGCCAGGATGTTCTCCACAGAATCAAGTTATGAAGATTGTGATGTAAGTCCTGAGTGCTGGGAAGGGGGTTGGGGGGAGAATATTTGTGGCCACGCCCCCTTCTGTGGAGGCTACTCCCCCTGTTGTAGAGGCCATGCCCCCCACAAGTCCTGGTATGTTCTCAGGTATGTTGCTGCACCTGCATGGGTGGTGCAGCTCAGGCTGGCAGGGCAGGGCAGGGCTGGGGGGGGGGGGGGTCTCATACACCTGAGAAAAAAATCAGAGGAACTAGAAAGGCTGTGCTCAATAATCCTGACTTTTAAATTTACCTGACTGTCAGACACACACTCTTTGTTTAAAGGAGCCAGGAGTCTACATTTTTTGGTCTTTAAAATGGAGAAAAGGCTCTCATTTTCATTTAAATTTGAATTATTCTAAAGTAGGAAAGCTAACTGATATTTAGCAACCAGAAAAACAGAAGCAGAGCTTATATATCTGCACAGATCTATTTATCTCTATTCATTTATTGTACAGAAATACTTTGTCTTAAATTAACTTCAATATCTGTCTCTTCTGCCAAACTGACAGAAACGAAGGCTCAGTTTGATTAGCATAGATTTCTGTAGGATAACATTGGTTTGTCCTTTTTCCTCCACAGTAAGGACCTTAGGTTTACTACATAACACCCGACACAATGCTCCCAAAGCACTCCCATTTCCTTGGTATTCATCTTTAACTGCAATGTGCTCTGCTTTCTCTATCTGTTAATCACTCATCTCTCCTAACCAGAACTTGTGACCTGTAAGGTCAGAACCTTCCAAAGACTCTAAGTTTTGTATTTGTAAGTGAAATATTGCTCTTCTCTTTCCCTTACATCTTTTGCGTAGTTTACTTTAGAGCAATGTTCTTTTTTGTATAGACACTGGAAGACAGTTTATACTATGCTTTTGTAACTTGGAAGTTAATTGACTCTGAATAATATTTATTCCTAGGCATCTGTCATATTTACTCAACTCAAGCCTCAGTTGCCCTTAGTTCCTAGTACCCCTAAAGCATGGTCCTGACAAAGAGACTGGATGGACTCAGGGAAAGTTGTAAGCTACCCTGACATCAAAATGGAACAGGCCAATTGCCATAAAACTTATAAGTTAAGAGCATGGTTGTGGACACATTCTGTCATGACCCAAAAAGAAGTGATTGAACAAGGACTGCAGGGATTAGGAAGGACTAACCTGGCTTAAGGACTGTGGCCTAAGGAGAGACCCCAGGAAAGCCACACTATAAGCTTAATATATCTCTGTGTCTATACAAAATGACTAGAAAGATTATTAAGAAGGAAATCTACAGATGATTGTTCATGGGCTAAGGAAAGAAGAAGTATGTCCTTAGATGCAAAACACACCCTTGAATGAATCTTCTAGCAGGAGGGGATCTTTGTCTTTGAACAGCTTCCCAGAAGCAAGGGCTTTACATGTGTTGATTGTGCTATCTGACCTATGTGGAGTTGCTACCCTCAACACTTGGAAGTAGGGCTCTAGACTAAGGCTATGAGACTGAGTGCAAGGAGACTAACATAAGGGACAGGAGGAGATGGGAATAAGGAGCAATGTGAGACTGGAATGGGATGCTCAGTGAGATTGGAATAGTCACATGGGGAGAATGGAATAAACAGCGAGATGGAGATTGAAATAAATGGCAAATGATCACTTACCAGAGTGGCGGTCCTGTTCCCTCTTTCATGCATCTATTGGCAGCAGCGGTAGGTTGGGGTGGGGGAGTTGTTCATGGCCACTGAATGCAAGTGGCAGGAGAGAGCCCAAGCCACATAATATTGAATACAGTTTTCTTTCCCTGAAGTCAACATTTTGTATGAGACAATTCACACGGATAGTATTTAAAGTAATTTTATTGCAACCATATGAAATGTGCACAAAAATTGCAGTGCTTTGTTCATTTCATAACTACTAAATTAATATAATAAAAATTATTGCATTTGTTAAACACTGAAGATGCATTATATCTGTTAATTTGGAGACTATATGTCTAGCTTTCTTTTTAAAAATCAAACATTTTTAGACAAATTAATTTACATGTGTCTTATATCTTTCTTACCAAGGAGTAAAGTATTATCTTTGATGACAGATTCCAAATGACTTCATGTGCTCATCCAGTTTTTATTCCAACTTTACCAGGCAATCTAACCTCCAGAAAGATTGTATCTCAAGTCTGAATGAACTCTCCACGTTCTCTTTTAGAAGATAAACATGCACTCTATAAACTTCGTTGGCCTAAACAACAGAAACATCTGTTTAGACTCATACGCAGCTTTTGGCTGAATTCAGCAATAAGGAGGCTTAGGAAGTACATTCATCAGCTGTGTTCTGCAGCACCCAAACATCATCATTGGTCAAAATGATGCACAGTGGAGATTACCAAGCATGGGAATAACTAAACTGGATAGTTATTTCTAAACAATCTTTGGTAATACTGTTACACTATCCTCACATCCCACAGTGTTGTCTTCCATGAGAAATAAATTTAGGACATAACTAACTTGGAATGTAAAAGATGCTTGTACTTAGTGTCCTTAATAATTTAAATAAATATAAATATAAAGTCACAGAACAAAGTCTAAAAAAGCTCCCCAACATTGACTTACTCTGGTCACCAACCCTGTATTCAATCCTTCCAACTATACTAAAAGTACAAAGTCTATCACTTGTAAGTATTTGGAAAAGTTATTTATCCTCAGAATTCTGCTCCTATGAGTTCAGTGAGTTAAAAGTAAGAGCAGAAATATTTATCAAGTACCTGCTGTATGGTGTTTTATGAAAACTTCCTACTGTGAGTGTCATAATGGCCCCACAATAGAGATTTTGTTATCTTAATTTGATGAAAGAAAAAACTAAAGTCTAGAAAGTTTAAACAACATACTCATTTAAAAAGTTCAAAAATCAAATCAAATTATAAAATAGTCAGTTTTTACATTCTTTACTTATTTTTGTTTTAAAAAACTTTTTTTAAGGACTATAAACTGCTCTTTTAAATTTCAAATGTGGGGGCCAGAGCAATAGTACAGTGGGTAAGGTGTTTGCCTTGCATGCAACCTACCTGGGTTTGATCCGCAACGTCCCATATGATCCCCCAAGCACCACCAGGAGTAATTTCTGAATGCAAGGAATTACTTGCATTCAGGGGCACAGAGCAACTCCTAAGCATCGTCAGGTGTGATCCCAAAAGCCACAAAGCAAAAATATCAAACAAATAAAAAATCTTCAAATGTTAAGAAAAACTTAATGAATAAATTACAAGTGTTCAATAACCTATTTGATCTGTAAAGTCATCTATAATTTAGTAGATCTTAAATTTCATACAATTTCCAACATTGTAATTAAAAAAACAGCAGGTATTAAGTAGTTGTAAATAAAGAGCAGATATTAAAGAGCAGAAGAGCCCTGTGGAGTGTGCTAGTCGTAAATAAAGAAGAAAATAAACAAAAAGGTACAAGGGATTAAAAAGAAGTCCTTTTTGTTTACTTTTGTACCAGGTTCAGTACTATTTGTTCTTTCTTAGAAAGAAAGAAAATGACTGAAAAAAACTGACAATGTGATATAACACAAACCTAACTTTACACAAACTCTCTGTTTTCCAGAAATACTGCTCTCATATTGACTGGCAAAGGATAAGTCCAAGGAAACTAAAACATGGTAGTCTCTTTTCTAATTGAAACAAAAATTGGGGCCATAAAGATCACTAAATGGACTGGAGCACATATCTTGCATTCCGGAATCCTGGGTTAGATTTCTGCATCACAGAATATCCCCGTAAATGCCAGAAGCATCCAATGAGCACCCAACATGCAATATATCCCAAGCACGGCCAAGTGTGGCATGGTTCAAATGTAGTCCAAAACCAATACTGTCACTGCCACTGTCAATGTCCTCCCGTTGCTCATCGATTTGCTCAAGTGGGCCCAGTAACATTGTGAGACTTGTTACTGTGTTTGGCATATCGAATACATCACTGGTAGCTTGCCAGGCTTTGCCGTGAGGCGAGATACTCTCGGTAGCTTGCTGGGCTCTCTGAGAGGGGCAAAGCAAACAAAAAAACAGAAGAAAAAAAAATATCCATTTCTGGAATTAAAAGTCTTCCTGTACTGGTTTGAGACAAAATTTTCACCAAAATTCATGTGTGAAACAATTACCTTTTAAATATATTACTATAATTTTAAATTTCATTCATCTTTATTTAAAAAGTTAAATATGTAGACACTCATTGTCTATAAACCCAATACTTAAAACCATATTTAATGCATAAGAATAACCATCCATTTTATTTTAGATAAGACAAAATATTTTGTTATTCTAATGGAATATCATTTTAAAAGTATTTAAATATCTATTTATAAAAAACAATCTCATCATAGAAAACTTGGAGTGTGTGGGAAATGTAAAAAAATTTATAACAACCACCTTTTTAAGTCATTTTAAGTTAATGAGAGTAGTGCATTTTTGTGCCATTTTGTTGTTCATTTTGCTGATGTTACTGCTGGCACTGATTTTTTGGTAAATATTCAGACACAAGACAAGAAGATTACAAAGAGTGTTACCAACAGACAATACCTACTTTGGCTAGTTTGTTGATCTCCAATTTAAAGGACAGTCCTCAAGACTTGGCTTTTCATAAGAGCTTTAAGGATGAGATGTTACTGGAGCCCACTCAAGCAAATTGATGAACAACAGGAGGACAGTGCTACAGTGTTTAAAAAAAAAAAGTGCCTTTAAGCACTTCTGCTTTTGTCAATAGAAGCAAAAAATTATTGAATTGTCCAGTTTTGTAAGTTAGACATTATTAAGTGCAAATTCTAAGCAGAAACAGAGACTGAAAGCCAGTGTGGTTTTCAGTAGCCACTATCTATGTTGTAGAATCAACAGAGAGAAATAATTTTTCTATCACTGAACTTGTAGGAACAGGAAAAGAAAAAAGAACATTCAGAGCTGAAATCTATGCTGGGCTACAGAACTCAACTGACAACTGTGTCCTTGGGATTAAGATTTTAATTCAATGACAACCTAAAGTATTCCATGAATTTTTTAAATTCAAAAACTCTCCTCATCTGGGGAGTTTTATTCCAATACAAGTTTCGTTTCAACACATTTAGCCCTTGAGCATTTATTTAGAACACTGTGACATCTTCTGTGTCCTTGCATTTTCAAGAATGTGTTTCATTAAAAAAAGTAAGCTAGCTATAATTTATGGAGACAGCTTTTAAAATTCTGTCAGAGAATATCCCTTGTTTACATGCATTCGTTTTGGATGTCAATCAGCTATTTACTGTTTTATTGATTTGTTTGACTGGCCATGGTGCATATGGTTAAATTGATACTCAAAACCTTTCTTCTTATAGTGCAGTTTCCTCCACTACAATGGCTGAATATCTGAAAATTATATTTCCCCAATTTCCGTACAACTAGGGCTCTGCATTTTAGTAGTCAGATACCCTTAGAAAATACATAAAACATGTAATAAGGAGAATATTTTTTCTCCTTTTGGCTGCTTACAGAGTCAAACACATTTATAATAGGTCTTTGTAGCAATAATAGTTGCTATAATAGTTCCTTGTAGCAATAATTGGGGATCTGGTCACCAGTTTTATGAACATTAGACCACAGTTAAAGCAGCTTTCTATCGCCTTAATATACGTCAGTGCATTTAAGCTTCAGTAGACATTGAGGTCTAGAATTGTAGTCTTCAGCTGCCAATCTGCAAGAGAAAAAACACTGTAAATCAAATCACTTTTCGACCACTTTGGTTATAATAGCTGGTCAACAGGGGTATGCAGGATATGCCACTCCTCAGGTGTGAAAGGTTTGAAAGATGGCATCTCAAAAATGGCAGCTGGTGACAAATTCTTCCCTTCCTGATAATGACATTAAGAAATACACCACTGTACCACTGGGGCCTTTAAGAGAGAGATTTATGTAAAATGTAAAAGTCTATCATAGAATAATTCCCATATTAAGTATTCTCTCTCTCTCTCTCTCTCTCTCTCTCTCTCTCTCTCTCTCTCTCTCTCTCTCTCTCTCTCTCTCTCTCTCTCTCTCTCTCCCCACCCCACCCCCGACTACTACTCTAATTTTGCTTAATATAGTTGCAATGCTTTACGATGTTTGCAACCGGATTATGGCTGATAAATTTTCTTAGATGTTTTGCTATTCTTAGTCCTCTTCTGACTTTGAATAGCTGACAAAAGTAGTTTGCATGAGTTTAGGGTTGCAGATGTGGTCATAGTAACATTAGCAGTACCATTTCAGCTGCATCAAGATCAAAATGCTTGCTGCAGTAGTTTCAGTCTTTCCTAGAACTTTTCTCCCAAATTTCCAGAATTCTTCAGGGTACTTATTTGCATCCATGAATTAACCTCTATTTAAAAAGGATGAAGTGAGTCAAAAGCTCCAGGAATCACTTATACCAGAGAGATGCTACTCTGACCTCGAGTTTTGTTGACATTGTTCAAACCATTCAGGTGCCAGTGCCTAGGTATGGGTTAAAAGAAAATTTAAACCTGACACCTATTTCTCCCTATGACCAAAAACTCACTTTAAAGTGCAAGAAATCCCTGGGTAAGTTGATGTCATGAATTTAAATTTCAATAAACTATAACAGGAAAACTGAAATTCAAGTGTCTTTGTGCCAAAGATCCATGTTTTACAAGTAAATCACGTGGAAATGGTTGATATACTTGAGCAGTGAAGTGCCAAATAATTTTATTCTATGGCTCTTATAACTCAGTACCGACACACATGATTTCGAGCTGATTTCAAGTAGTGACCCCACAAGAATCTGGACATTTCCCAGTGTTGTAAAGCCTTGCGGTTAGTGATGAGAGAATTTCATTGGCTCTTCAATACTTGCTTGTCTAACAGAACCAGTCTATTTGCAGAGAGGATTACGAGTCTTTATCTACTAAAATCCCTGGAAGTGCCTTAAATATGCAAATAAATGTTCAAAGAAAAACACTAATCGGGAAGTTTCTGTTAAGATAAGAAATCTATCTTAGCCCACTGGGAGACTCGAAGTCTTACCACGAATTGGATTAGAACACACAGTTCCAATATTAGTTCAATGAAATTTTACCAGCTTTTTTTTCTCACACTAGTTACATTACAATGATTTTATTTGGAACACAGATAAAAAATGCTTTGCTTCTGATTTGTTTCTGTTCTATCTGCTTCAGAAGTATAAATTATTTAAAGGTTATATAATTGTTATGTTTTTCTATAACCATTATCCACCTGTTAAATTGTATCTCATTTCTTTTACTCTTTGTTTCTGAAAAACTTTGTCCTGCATTGCATTGGGTTTGGGTTTGTTTGTTTGTTTGTTTGTTTGTTGTAGGTTTATTCTAAGGAGTCTCTAGTCTGCACTTTAAATCTCCAATTATAATTTTAGTCTCAACACTGATTATCTCAATTATATAATTTTCATTTCTTGTTTTCCTTTCAGTTATTTTTCCCCTTCTTTTTTAAAAAGAATACTATGATTTTTCTAGAAATTTTTACCTTTTCGGGCTGGAGCAATAGCACAGCGGTAGGGCGTTTGCCTTGCACACAGCCAACGTGGCCGACCCAAGTTCGATTCCTCCGCCCCTCTCAGAGAGCCCAGCAAGCTACCGAGAGTATCTCGCCCGCACGGCAGAGCCTGGCAAGCTCCCCGTGACGTATTCGATATGCCAAACACAGTAACAACAAAGTCTCCAATGGAGACATTACTGGGCCCACTCGAGCAAATCAATGATCACCGGGAGGGTCTTACTTACTCGAGCAAATAATGCTTTTGGTCTTAAACAAAATTGTACTATTATACCTATAACAGCAATTCTTCTTGCAAAATTAAACACCACCTTATGTGAGCTCTAGCAATTAATTTCCTGGATAAACAGGTAAAGGTAAAGGTAAAGGCCCTCCCGTTGTTCGTCGATTTGCTCGAGCAGGCCCAGTAACGTCTCCATTGGAGACTTTGTTGTTACTGTGTTTGGCATATTGAATACGTCATGGGGAGCTTGCCAGGCTCTGCCGTGCAGGTGAGATACTCTCGGTAGCTTGCCAGGCTCTCCGAGAGGGGTGGAGGAATCGAACTCGGGTCGGCCACGTTGGCTGCGTGCAAGGCAACCACCCTACCGCTGTGCTATCGCTCCAGCCCTGGTATGGGTAAAAAGAATCCTGGATAAACAAGCGATTTAAAAACTCATATCCACACAGAAGCATTAACATTGTTGTTTATTACATTCTTATTTTAAATTTTCTAAAATGGGAACAACCTTCAATTGGAAAATAGGTAAATAACTTTTCATATAACCAAGGTAAAGGTAAAGGTAAAGGCCCTCCCGTTGATCGTCGATTTGCTCGAGCGGGCCCAGTAACGTCTCCGTTGGAGACTTTGTTGTTACTGTGTCTGGCATATCGAATACTCTCGGTAGCTTGCGGGCTCTCCGAGAGGGGCGGAGGAATCGAACTCCGGTCGGCCATGTTGGCCGCGTGTAAGGCGAACGCCCTACCCGCTGTGATAGCACAGCGGGTAGGGTGTTCATATAACCAAACAATTGAGTATTTGCTGAAAAAAGGACACGCTATTAGGCCATGAAAGACAGGATGGAATGCATAAGTAAAAGATGTCAGTCTAAAAAGGCTGTATGTGATAGGACTTTATAAGAAAAGCAAAAACATAAAGCCAATAAAATAATCTGTGGTTGTTAGGGGATCAGAGGGGAGGGTTCGGTATGGTAAAGCAGAATTTTTAGAGTTTCAAAACTATTCGGTGTGATATTTAAACGATAGATACATGACATTATCAAAACCATAAAACTACAACACATGGGGCTGGAGCGATAGCACAGAGGGTAGGGCGTTAAGCTTGCACACAGCCAACATGGCCAACCCGAGTTCGATTCCCAGCATCCCACATGTTCCCCCGAGCACTGCCAGGAGAAATTTCTGAGTGCATGAGTCAGGAGTAACCCCTGAGCATCGCCGGGTGTGACCCAAAAAGCAAAAAAAAAACAAAAAACAAAAAACCCAAAAAAACTACAACACACAAAATCTGTAGCACAAAGCATGAGCTTTCACTATTACTAATGAATCAAGATTAGCTCATTGATGATATCAAATGTACCCATATCAATTCAAGATGGTACTAATAGGCTACACTATCAGTGGGATAGAGGAGTTTTCTGGGAAATCATCGTATTTTCTGCTTGATTTTTTTTGTAAAACCAAACTACTCAAAACCGGTTGTTGTTTTTTTTTTTGTTTTGTTTTTTAATTTAATCAAGTGAGATACATTGTTACACAGTTATTCCTGGTTGGGTTTCAGTCACAGCACCGGTCCCTTCACCAGTATACATTTCTCACCACCAATGTCCCCAGTTTCCCTGCATCCCCCACCTCTGCCATGACCTGCCTCTATGGAAGGCACTTCTCTCTTTCTCTCCGTCTCTCTTCCTTTCCCTGTTAGTCTCTCTCTCCCTCTCTCTCTCTTTTCTTTTTGACGTTATGGTTTGCAACACAGATACTGAAAGGTTATCAATACAAAGGTTACCTACTTTCAATAATTAATTTTTGCTCAGAGTGATCATTGTACGCATCTCTTTTTAAAATTGGGTTTTAAGTAAAGTAAAAGTAAAGTAAAGGCCCTCCCGTTGTTCGTTGATTTGCTCGAGCGGACCCAGTAACGTCTCCATTGGAGACTTTGTTGTTACTGTGTTTGGCATATAGAATACGTCACGGGGAGCTTGCCAGGCTCTGCCATGCGGGCGAGATACTCTTGGTTTTAGAATAGAAAAAATGATGTAATACTTTTTTAAAAAATCTCCATTCTTCAGGGAGCTCGGGCCATGATGATTTTTACAGTGTTTGTTTTGTTTTTTGTTTGGGGGCAACACCCAGTTGTACTCTGGGCATACTCCTAGTGGCCTCCAGGGACTATATTGGGTGCCATGGATCAGAACCTAGATAGCCACATTAAGGCAAGTAAGCATATTACCCACTGTATTATCTCTCCAGCCTCAGCAATTGTTTAAAGTTACCCAACAAATGTCTAAGTGGATAGAATATTTTCTTTTGTCCTTGTAGTTTGATACACAATAAGTTGATATTGGGAGACAAGCCCCTTCTGATCTGCTTTGAGGTGCCACAGTAATTCCTGGGCTTGGCCTGGGTGGATGTTCCCAGAGCATTCAGAAACCTGTCACAATGTATATTTACCATCACAGGTCAATGCTGCCCTTGGACAGGACCCTGGCACCGGATGTGTCCAACAGATGTGCAGGTGATAGCCTATTCATTATGATCAAAGGAAGAATATCACCCTATCTATAGAACTATAATGAAACAATATAATCCTATCTATAGAACTGTGAGAGAACACATGTCTGTATGTGATCGTTTGCATGTCTTCCCTGTTTGCTCAGTCTATATAAAGCTTGCTGTTTGCTCAATAAATCGGGCTGGCATTACGGGACCCCCACTGTGCTCGTATGCTTATTTCTCTTTCCTTGGAGGAGGCGGTGGTAAGGTTATCTCTTTTTCCCGGACTCCTTTCCTTTAGCTGGAGGGAAGTTCGGCCCTATCCTCAGGACTCTGAACAGCGGCCTCTTGCTGGACAAGGCAGCATGCTGAACAGAGGTCAGGAGAAGACCCCGACAGGTTAGTAGGGCTCTACAGGGTACAACTAAATGTACAAAAAAGGTATTATTTTAAAACAATACATAATTGTCGATTTGCTCGAGCGGGCCCAGTAACGTCTCCATTGGAGACTTTGTTGTTACTGTGTCTGGCATATCGAGCGATAGCACAGCGGGTAGAGCGTTCGCCTTACAAGGGGCCAACATGGCCGACCCGAGTTCGATTCCTCCGCCCCTCTCGGAGAGCCCGGCAAGCTACCGAGAGTATTCGATATGCCAGACACAGTAACAACAAAGTCTCCAATGGAGACGTTACTGGGCCCGCTCGAGCAAATCGACGATCAACGGGAGGGCCTTTACCTTTACCTTTACCTTCCATAATTGTATTCAAAAATAGATTCATGCTAAACAGTTTTACATTACCGTTGAGGCTTTCCACAGGATCATATGATATGCCCAGAGGCATTTGTGCTTACTAAATTAATTTTCTAATCTTGTTGTAAATAGAATTTAAATGATCATTTAATTTGCCAGTTCCATGTGCTTACTGACTGGTACACTCTCAAAGTCATAGTTTCATTGATTGCTAGGCACTGATTTCATTGATGCTGTCAGTCTGCTTCTCTTTATAATTTACACTGGAGAGATCAGCTTAGCTGCATAAAAGCTGAAGATACTTAATATACAAGTAATATCACCTCAGAAATATGTTAATGTATTGATTTTATGCCCCTGACTCAAGACTAAGAAATAAAAGCTTTCCCCCCAAAAAATCACTTTTATTATGTTGTGATACAGAACATTGGGAAGAAACTTTAGATACTTTCACCCAGACAACTGGTACCATTCTTTCCTACTTACTTCATACTATTTATTTTTCCATATATTTTTTTCTTCAGCTCTATTCACTTTATTTCATTGAAATTTCATTTATTACTATTGCATTAATAGACACTTACATTTTCTAGGTGATACACCTTACCCATATCTAGGTGATACACCATATCTATAAAGAACCCAAAGTAAAATCTTCTCACAGGTTTGAGAACCTAAAGTAGTGGTTCTTTTTTCAAAATACAGTATATATAATACTATTGGTATAAACATAATTTTGTAGCACATAATAGTAGTGGATGATAAGTATATACTTTACTTAGCATTATAAAATATAATGTGTTTATAAAATCTATGATTTTCTGGATACTACTCCTCAAGGACAATTTTTTTTTCCTTTTTGCTTTTTTTTTGTTTGTTTTTTAGTTTGAGGCTACATCCAGCATTATTCAGGAATCATTTTTGGTGGGGCTCAGGGGACCATACACGGTAATAGAGATTGGACCCAGGTTGGCTGCATGCCAAATAAGCATCATATCTGCTGTACTACATACCTGTACCTATCCAACTCCAGTTCAAGGATAAAGCCCACCTGGATTCTGTCTTAGGGGTTATATAACAAAAAATACACGCATTTGTGTACTGTAAAAGTATGCTTCAAGATACCCTCTACCAGATAAATGTAGTGCCCATGTAGAATACCCATATGATATTTTTTTTCCAATATCTAGACTAAGGAAAGTTAGAGTAGTACACTGAGACTTATACCTATATCTACAATTCAGCATTGTAGGATTAATGATCTAAAATTCTTTCTCAGGTTGTTTAGAACATGCTTACTTATTCTCAATTAACATATTGCAGCATTAACTTTCTTGGATCCATTATGCTGCCTAACAAAATACTAAAGCAAACAAAATTTAGTATATGTATTGATAAACCAAAAAAATCAGATAATATGACAGAAGATCTAAAACAAAGAAATAAATCAGCTTAGCCACTTGAATAGAGATGAAAAATAAAGTCTACGTAGAAAATGATTACTTCAAAGTCTCCATAGTACTAATTCTACTCTCTGGAGACTAAGAGCTCATCTTTTGGCAGGACTTAAAATTTTTCAAAAACTTAACAAACAGATTGGCATATCTCATTAATTATACTTGCATAGTTCTAACCAGTTTAGCCACCCCCTGTATGATTTTCCAGTAGGTTCTTAAAGAATAGAAAAGGGGTACTTCAGTGAGCAATACTTTTCTTTGAGGTAATTACTATTGCCCTCACTTTTCAAATAATAATCAGAACTGAGTTGTCAAGTGTTCTCCTTGAAGTCCAACAGATAGTTGGCAAATGAAGCAAGAGCTGGATCCCAGGCTTATCTAGCTCTAAAACCTGTGTTTTCCCCACTGTCTTTCCCTTTCTTTATAAAACAAAACTTAAAATTAAATAGGGGCTCTAGGGAAAACTGATCCATGATATTTCTATAATTCAATGGACACAGTCTTTTCCAAAGAAATAAGGGGTTAATTTAAAAGGGAAGAAAAATTTTTTTAGTAAAGGTTTCCAAAAAGTTTACATGAAAACAATTTTAGCATTTTGTACCTCTATCACTCTTCGGAAGAACATAGGATAAATTTCTAACTTTAGAAGAACACAGGCTCTAAGAAGTGCCTTATAAAGTAAGGTTCGTAGCATATGGAATCCCAAATCCAGTGAAGCAAGTTTGGGTAAGAGAGTGGGTGAGGAATAAGGAAAGGAAGGTTAAAACATAAAGTTCAAGGGTGCAAATTGGGAATAAGTATACAATCAAAGCCAAAAGACCTCAATGTCTTACTATTAGTAACAGTATTTTAAACACCATGGATGGTTTTGGACAACATAATGAACTCAGACAGTCTCTCACCCTGTTCGTTCCATTCTAGGTGTGGGTCCCAACGTGGAGTTCTTTGGGCGACGCTCTCGGTCCTATCTTGGCATTAAAATCACCGACAATGACCTAGTAGAAGGTGTGTTGTTTTTTATAGAACGTCTCCAGCTCCATGTAGAACTTCTCAATTTCTTCTTTGCGGTAGTTGGATGTTGACATAGACGATGAAGATAGAAACTGCAGGCAATGAGCCACATCTATTCAAACGTAAATGGCTGATTTGGGTTGTTAGGCATTCAAACAAATCAATGCTCATGGCCAAGTTCATGTTGACTAGGACACCGACACCACTGTTGTCTGCAGTAGCTGACTCCCACCCTTCTCCTCCCTTGTATCGCAGTTCCAGAAGGCCAAATCTATATGTTGGACATGGGAGTTTCCCGGTGGACAGTTCTACAATGAAATTGAACACATCATATTCAATCACCGGTTTTGCCTGACCAATGTCTCTGTTGTCCCAAAATTCCAAACAAGATCAGACCACCATGTCCTTCGTGAGAAATTCTACTTCACAGAGTGGGTAGAAATGGCTGCAAAGTTTAAGAAGAGAACTCCCAGAATGAGGACCAACTGGGAGCTGTTGCAGCAGTATGGGAAGATGCTGTCATTGACAATGTCAGAAGCAGAGATCCTCTGCCTGCTTCCCCCAGTCTCTGGCAACCCAGAGACAACATCAACAAAGAATCCAATCAACTGGCTCAGCACCTCCATGATTGTGCAAGAAACGCTGAGAAAGAGAAAGCCACAAAAAGATGACTCTTTTCAGAAACTCTTGAGCTCATTCACCAACGTGGTTTGGCATGAGCCTCAGGCAATCTCAAGCTAACGTCCAAGCTCGCAAAACTGTGCAGAGAAGCAATAAAGGAATGCCTCAAAGAAAGAAGAGCAGCAGTGCTGGCCAATGAGGCAGAAGCTGGGAAAAGTCTTCGCAACACCCTCCTGTCCTTTGCCAACTGCAAGATGAAGATGTCTGCCCTCCAACATCCTGATGAATCTATCGCATCTTCCAGAAGGGCAATGGAAAAAGTTATCCACAACTTCTACTAGGATCTCTTTGATAGCCACGTCCATCTACTCATAATACCAAATTCCATAAGATGGGTATGTAGTTCCCAGCATTATCCCTTTCAAAATCTGACACATCATTTCATCAGTAAAGAAGTGTACAGTACCCGGTCCAGACAAGGTCAGACCCAAACACCTGAAGAATCTCCTGCCAGTACTCATCAATACACTGACTCGGCTTTTCACACTCTACTTGTTTGAATGCCAGGTTCCAACCCAGTGGAAAACCAGTAGGACCATCCTGTTGTACAAAAAGGGAGACATCCATGACATTGGTAACTATAGCCTGATCTGCCTGCTGTCTGTTATCTACAAGTTATTCACTTGAGTCATCCTGAATTAGATTGGCAGAACACTAGACGAAGGACAACCATGCAAGCAAGCCAGGTTCTGAAAAGGATTCAGCACAATCTACCATATCCACATGGTGACCAAGCTCATTGAGGTTTTGCAAGAGGTCAAGATGCTGCTCTGTCTAACGTTCATTGATTTAAAGAAGGCCTTTGATTCCATTGAGACTGAAGGGGTCATAGAAGCTCTAGCCAAACAGGGTGTTCAAACTCAATACATCAGGATCCTCCGTAAGCTGCATTATGGATTCACCACCAGGATTTCACCATTCTACAAGGAACTTATCATCAACATAAAGAGAGGGGTCCAACAAGTGCAATACCATTTCACCAAAACTCTTCAGTGCTACCCTCGAGAATGTTATGTGACGACTGGAATGGGAAGGAATAGGAGTGAAGATAGACACTTGGCGAGTATATCACCTCTGTTTTGCTGTTGAGATCATTCTAATAACACCAAATAACAGCCAAGCAGCACGAATGCTGGTCGACTTCGACCCTTCAACTATGAGTCTGGAAAGGTCAGACTGTAGCTAAATTTCATGAAGACAATGTTCATGAGAAACAAACTCTACTGATGTTCTATTTGCCCACAATGGAAAGAACACATTCGAATGCAGCAGTTATGTATACCTAGGCCGAGAACTCAACATGACAAATGACCTGGCACCTGAACTGCACAGGAGGAACAGAGCAGCGTGGAACGCCTTCAAGAGCATCAAAGAAGTGGCTAAGAGGACGAAGAACCTCCGATTCCAGGCACATCTTTTTGACTCCACTGTTTTTCCTGCACTAAAACATGCCTCAGAGACCTGGACCCCACAAAAACAGGATGAGAACGCTATTCAAGTATCCCAAAGAGGAATTGAAAGAGCTATGCTTGGGATATCATGTTTCACTCAAGTGAGAGAAGGAATCCAAAGTTCTGACCTCCGTTGATGATCAAGAATCAGGGATGCTGCCTCGTTTGCCAAGGGGTCGAAAATCAGATGGGCCAGAGATGTACTGCGATTTAGAGACAACTGCTGGACTAGAGTTGTTAGCGACTGGATTCCACAGGACGTCAAAAGAATGCATGTCCGACCACCTACGAGATGGTCAGACTTCTTCATCAAAACCCTGAAAAAAAAAAGCCTGGTTTGAGGCTATTCATGTACCTGGAGCGAGCAGACACCATTAGGCAACACTAGCACAAGACAGGGATGAATGGAGACATTACTGGTGCCTGCTCTAGCAAATCGATGATCAACGGGATGACAAGTGATAAGTGATACAAGTGATTTTCAACCACAGTGCCTAAAAGGAGGAAAAAAGAAGAAAAATGAAAAATAAAAAAGTGCCTACCATGGATGCTGACTGGAGGTGGGAGGGAAACTGGAGACCGAATTGGTAGAGGGAAGTGGACACTGGTAAAGGGATTTATGTTGAAACATTGGATGCCTAGAACTCAATCAATCATGAATAACTTTGTAACCTTGTAACTTACAGTGATTCAATTTGAAGATCAAATAAATTGGAATAAGAGTTCCTTACCTGAGAATGATACACAAAAAAACTTTACTATTATCAATATTTATTAACGTTTATATTGACCATAGAACTTGTAAGAGTGAAGAAACACATACAAAATACAGGTATTGAATCTAAAAAGGTTCTCAGAAGCAGCATTTGTGAGTGTGATTTGTGTGAAGACCAGTCAGTTTAAGATACTACAAGAAGGAATGGGGGGCAGGGGGAGAAATGAGGAAAGGAAGAAAAAGTATCTTAAATTCAGGTTTCATCTATGAAGAAGTCTGTGCTTCTGTTTCATGTCATCATTAGTTTTTCCACAAACCAAAAATGATCTGGCAAAGGCAATGTGAGTCACCTTTCCAAAATATTGAGAGATAATTTGACTCACATCTCAAAAATCACCTTCATTTTTCCCATTTATTTTTGGAAATAAAAACTGGATATTTTTGTAACAAAGTAACTTGAATCTTTGTTTAGTTTAATGGCAAATTTGAGCTAATGTACAAAATTAGCAAAATGAATCATAGTGAACTTTCTCAGACCAGTTTTATTAAGTTTCTACTTTATAGTCACCCAAAGTTTCTCATGGGAAATATGTCTAACTTCCAACGCCATCTGCCATGGTCTTAGCAGTACTGTAGTTCTAATGAGAAATGATTGATCCATTGAACTTGATTGTCAAATTAAACCATATCTAATTCTAATTCTAAGACAATGATTAAAAATGTGAATAGTTGAATTTGATTCAGAACTATCAAGCACGCTAACTTCAGACAATTAATCCTGCTGGAATCTTACTTTCAAAAGACCAGAATCATGGAAGTATATTTTGGCTTTAGCACGCAGACATTTTTCCATTGCCATAGTCCTTTGTTATAAAATCATTTCCTTAAGAACTTTCTGAGAACTCTGAGACTTTTAAATCTGTATCCCCTTTACTGATGTTTCAATTAAGTTACTGATAAAGTTATAAGATAGTTACTTACGTAAAGAAAAGAAAATACCAGTTTGTTATTTATTATTCAACACATAATATTATCATATTTAAATTACTCATCTAACCTATTTTAAATTACAGCTAGGTTTATTTAGTGACATCACCATTAACATCATATTGCCACATTCCTCTTTGAATAGTGTCTAAAAGAGAAATATTTGCCAGAAAATACCAAGCAGATTTCCATTTAAGCTGGCAAACCAGGTTTTAAGAAGCATAGGTTTAATTTTTTTCAGTAACAGAAAATTTTGTGTTAGCTAAATTTAAGTGAATTAATATTGTGAGAACTATTATAAGAAGTGAATAATAATAATTAAATTTTACTGAGTGCTTACCTATGTATAAAACACTTTCACAAAAATCCTTGGAAGAAGTACATTTTATTTTCAACTGAAAGTAAAAAGTTGACCAAAATTCTCGGAGTTCTGGTATCTTTCTACAGTCCAATACTAGTTTCCAATTTAAGTTTTAATTTGTTGAATAAAAAATTTGAAGACAACTAAATATGATCATGTTACAAATTCCCCTATTAGAGGAGAGAATAAACTGCTAACAACAGACATTTCATTTTTTATATCTCTTCTCTGTGAAAGTGGTGGTTCCTATGATTAGGTCTGATATTCAGTGTGATTATAAAATACCTAATATTTAAAGTGCAATCGATATGTGTAACTCATTTAAGGGTGCAGTTTTATGGTAGATCACCTGCCTTACAAGCATGAGGTTTCAAGCTTATTCCCATTCACTACCCCGGGATAACAAAATGGTTCTGACATTGCCACTGAGATCCTCAGTGTTACAAGTGTTTGATATCCAAAACACCAGAACCAAGTGTGTGCAAGCCCTAAAACAAAGCTAAGTATGCAATTATGACAAACAAGTCTGTGACCCCTGGCCAACATAATAACAAAGAAAAGGTGGCAGGAGATAAATTATATTCTAGATTTCCAAAAGGCCCAGACAATGAGCACTGAGGCATTAAACTAAAATTTTCAATATTGTCTGGCATAAGTTGAAAATAATTTGTATTTTCTTTTGCATTTTTTTAATGAATCACTGTGAGATAGTCTCTTACAAAGCTGTTCATGATTGGGTTTCAGTCATACCCATTCCTCCACCAGTGTACATTTCCCACACTAATGTCCCAGTTTACCTCTCATTGTATATTAATGGAGGAGCAATAAGATAGCAATTTCACATATTGGAGCTTGATATTAATGAAGTTAAGCTGAACTAAAGTCATTTATTTTTTTTTTATTTTTCTTTTTTTGATTTCTGATTCATACCCAGTAGTACTTAGGGTTTATTCTTTGCTCTATGTTCAGGGATCACTCCTGATGGTGCTCAGGGGACTATATGGGATGCTGAGGATTGAACCTGGGTTGACTGTTGCAAAGCAAAGGTCCTACACATTGTCCTATCACTCCAGCTCTTCAAGAGTCACTTTTGGTTCTATAGGAAACTAAATTGTTTCATAAAAAGTATTTTTTTAACACGCACTCATGAAATTTCTCACCAATTTTTTTTCCTGTAGAGCTTAATAAACATAACAAGTGATTTTGTTTGGTATGCTCCTTGTGTTCTATTTCCTAATCTATTAGATTATAAAATTATTAGATTGGATCTGTGTTACTTTCTACCTCATTCTACTTACATCCATGTTTGTTTTGGGGACTAAACCTGGTACTCAGGGGCTACTCCTGGCTCTGTTCTCTGTGCTTGGAGTCACTCCAGAAAGTGACCAGGGGACTCTGCAATGTTGGAGATTGAGTTCTCAATAAAGCATGTACTCATGTACTCGGTCCATGCCTTCTCTCTCTATGCCAACCTTTACATCTTTAAATCCATTCAATTAGGGGCAAAATAATATCTCAGAAAATGAACCTTAGTTTGTTGTTTATAGTAACGAATTAAAACAAAGGTAAAACATCTCAGTTTCCATGTGTCAGACATTCTAGGCATTGTTTTAACTCTATTTACTGTTTTTCTCACAAAATTACATACACGATTTGGAGGCTGATGCAATACTTCTCGCTGGAATTTGATGGTCTTTTTCCAAGGCTTGTCTTACTTTCAGCTGTTTATAAGTCTGGGATTCTTGTATTGAGGATGTCAATTTCAGTATATCCTTAGCCTCTTGGTGTGGTCCACAGATCCTTGCCATATGACCACTCACAGGTCCTCTGTCTGGACAACTGTTTTTGTGGCTGGTAACGGTCACACCAGGCAGTGCTCAGGGCTTATCACTGACTTTGCCCAGGGACCTTATATGGCGCTAGGGATCAAACCAGGGTTGGCCTAACACAACACAAGTGCCCTACTCATTATATATCTCTCTGTTCAGACACTAGTTTTTTTGGTGAACTTTATTTAAACACCATGGTTTACAAAGTTGTTCATAATACAGCTGTTTCTGTCATTCATTGTTCTAGCACCAGTCCCACCATCAGTGTGACCTTTCTGCCACCATTGTCTGCAATTTCTCATCGACCCCCGACACCTGCCCCCGTAGCAAGCACGCCGTGATATAATATTGCTTGTTACAACAAAATGGTGGCTGGAGCGATAGCACAGTGGGTAGGGCGTTCGCCTTACACGCGGCCAACATGGCCGACCCGAGTTCGATTCCTCCGCCCCTCTTGGAGAGCCCGGCAAGCTACCGAGAGTATTCGATATGCCAGACACAGTAACAACAAAGTCTCCAATGGAGACGTTACTGGGCCCGCTCGAGCAAATCAAAAAATACTCCAGTAAAAGAAAATTTGTAAAAAATGTTATAATTCATAATGATTATAAAAACTATCCGTCTGGGGATTTACTGAGCTATTTCTTGCTAGTTGAGACTTCTACGTTATTATTACTATTATTATTATTATTATTATTTTGCTTATTGAACTTAGTGAGCTTTTATGCTACTTTCCCATTTAATTTCTGAGCTCCCACGAGGCTGTCAGTATTGTGGAATTTGGAGGCGTCACTCCCGGACTCAAGGATCTGTATGTAGGACTAGATCGATTCTCAGCCTGCCCCCTCCCAAGGAGACCCCAGAGTTTTCAGCCTGAGAAGAAGCATACTGGACGTTCTATCAGCTTGGCATCCTTTCTGAGATTAGTTGTGAAGAAACCACTACTTTAAAGCCACTGAGTATTGCAACAAGGCAGAGTTCATCTTTTAAGAACTTTCATCTGATTATACCAGACTCTTGAGATTACCACAACATCAACTGTACCAACATCTGCAAAACCCCTTCTATACATGTAATCTGTCAAGGAAGTGAGGTACCCTACCAGCATCAGTTTTTCATGCAAGCAAAGAGAGAAACATTCTTGAGTGTGATTAAAGTAATGACCAGCTCAGAGTGTCATTCTACACAACAGAGAATGACAATACATTTTATTTACTTTAAACTTCTTTGAAAAAAATTAAAATTCTTTGAGTTCTTGGCAAACTAAAGGTAAATATTGGCGAATTAAAAAATAATTTAAATAAAGTAAACTTTTGGATGATTTCAAAAGACATTCTCAAACAGAAAAGTGATGACTATTTTAAAAAATCGTTCCCTCTTTATTCTTTTCTGTTGTTGTGATGACTAGAAATTACATACACTTGATTTCAGTGCTTTCCTGATTATTTGTAGTGCTTAGCAGGAATAACACGTATAAATCGTGGTACTTGTAAAAAGCTGGTTGCTGTACACCATATGTTGATCATTTTGTTGTTACAAAACAACATAGGATCTCAAAGAGCAGGACTGCGAGGAATTTGAATGTTCAGAACCGAGTCAAGGATTGATTTTTAGAGCCTCACATCAGGCTTTTTCACTAAATTTCCCTCATTCCCTCAAGAGGTTTGGTTTTGAGAATAGGCTTAGCAGCAACATGCACAGACCTCATAATCTCACCATATTTGAGGTCTAATTTAGAGATTAAAGTCTTAATTATTTTCTATCAGAGAAATTATTTTCCTAATTCATCTTACATGTAAATTTCTGTATTTTAAGTCTTTTTGGAAGAAAAATACAATTTATAGATGACATAAATGTTCTCGGATTAGATTTGGGGACATAAGTAGAGTAAATACTAATAGAGACAGCAGGGAATTGCTAAATCTAAGCCAGTAGTGGGAAGATATGAATATGTCATTTATTATAGATAAACATTTAAGTAAAGTACTATTCTGAAAATGTTTTTATGGTTAAAAGGTGGCTTTATTATGAAAATAATGAATTTTTTGTTTCTGAGAGATATCATTTCATAAATGATTTTGCAATTCAGATGATTAGTTCTAGTTAGTAACGTAAAAGTTATGAAAAGTAATGAAAACATCAAACTGAAAAATTTTGCAGAGGTATCATGGAAAGAATGAACCATTGGCGAGGAAAGAGACATCCATCCACTCACACTCTCATCTGCTCATGAGCTTTTGAAAGGTATTTCACTAGCAGAGAATTCGCTTCAGAGTGTGGGTGTTATAAGCCAAAACCATCTAAGTTTGTTTTCACTGATATTACCAAAAACTCATGATCTGTCAACAGAGTTGTAATGTCATAAATACAACCAAGAAAAAAGTACTTGGTACTCAGAAGTGGAATCACATCTCATCTGGAATTGATATGTTCCCTCTGTAATGAGAACTTGAAAAATAATCACCTTCAACATGATATTATACACCTACAAAATATTTTAAAAGTATAAAACAAAAAATTCCCATTCTAATATATTACATACTATTTCATACTTCTAATAAATCTAAAGAAGCCATTCTTAATTAGGCCAGGTTAAAAAAAAAGTTGCAGTTATACAAAGAAGCAACATATTGTCTTTTCAAGTTAAGATAATATGTGATAGGTAATTTTTACTATTAGTTGGTTCGTACTAAAGTTAATCAAGTATTTCACAATCACAATCACAACCATCCTGTTATTCGTCGATGGCCTCGAACAGGCCCCAGTAACGTCTCCTTCGTCTTAGCCCTGAGATTTTTTTAAAAAGTGCCATATTCAAGTCTCTTTCAGAGTTAGGAGAATGAGACCCACCATTGTTACTGGTGTTTGGCATATTGGGTATGCCACAGGGAGTTTGCCAGACTCCGCCATGTGGGCAGGATACATTCGGTAGCCTGCCAGTTTGTCCAAAGTAGGAATGAGATGATAAGATGTCGGTAGCTTCCGAGAGCTGGGAGCTTCCGGGAACTGGGTTTTATAGACTCTGAGTCTTGGCCCTTGATGGGATCACACTGCACCAGGGGGCCAGTTGGTGGGTGTGACCCCCGCCTACTGGAATTCGGAGGATCTGGGTGGAGGATGCTCAGCCCCTATCCGAGTAGGCTTGGAGATCTCGGCCCCGGAACCCGCGTGGCTTTGTCCCTCTGCCGGTACCTTCAGGTGTGCGGAGAGTGGTCTCAGCATGGTGGTGGCTGGTCCTGGAGGTCTTTGGCTGCAGGAGCCCTGGTCGGGGTGAGGAGGAAAACTCAACCTGCTCCCCTCCAAGGGGCCCAGCGAGGACAGCCAGGTGCGGGAGCAGGAGACTCTGCGCTGTTCTCTTCCGGGAGCTGGGTTTTATAGTCTCTGAGTCTTGGTTGTTGATGGGATTACGCGGCGCCAGGGGGCCAGTTGGTGGGTGTGACCCCCGCCTCAAGTATTTATCTCACAGTTTATTTCCCTTCATATCTGAAGGTGAACTTTTAAAGCAGGAATCCATAATATATCATTTTTTTTCTCTTTCATAAAATTTGAAGGAAAATTAAAGCATTAGCTACTTCTCTTATTTTTGAGCAATTTCCTTGTATATACAATTGTGTTAGTACATTTAAACATCTGCTAGTGTTTGGACATCTGTTTCACTTTAATTTTTTAAAATTTATCTCTTGCTTTCATATATAACCAAATAAAACAAAAATCATCTAAAAGTACAATATATTGTGAAACACTATGACATCACAAATTTTTCTAGTATCACTCTAGACAACCAAAAGTATTATATTTATAATAGAATTATAAACTAGAGAAAGTTAAGATTATTTGCCTAAGTAAAAACCTATATGTCTAACAATATTTTTTTCAATAAGACATTTTATATCTTCTAAGAAGTGCCTTAGACTTACAAAATAATGCCGTGCTGACTTGTCACTGCATGCTTATGCTGAGACCTTTTGTACCTCCGTTCCCAGAAAGCTTATGTTCCCTATATAACACAATTTTCTTCAGAGCATATTTTTTTGCTGGCCAAAATGAAAACATTTAATATTCATATTATAAACACTTTAATAAGTAAATACATTATATATACTATGATTTTTATTATATAGAACACTGTGATTAGGTAGGAATAATTATTACGATCTTAAAAAACATTTTGGCCACACCTGGAAATACCCAGTGTTTTTTCCTGGTTCTGCAACCAAGGATCACTTCTGGTGAGGCTTGGAAAAACATATGGATGCCTGAGATGAAAACCAGGGTAGTCAAACGCAAGGTAAGTGCTATCTCTTTATTATTAGATAGATGCCACACTACTTTTATATTTTACATATAAAAAACCCTCTGGGAAGTAAAGTAGCTGCAAAAAGTATTACCAAATCAAGAAGCTGTTTACAGGTATTCAACTCAAATACTCCTTTGACCAGAGAGGCAAAAGAGATAGCACAAGTTATATTATTCAATTATCTTGAATTTTAACAAAGGATTTATTAAAGACTTTTCATTATAGGGGGCTGGAATGATAGCACAGCGGGTAGGGTGTTTGCCTTGCATATGGCTGACCCAGGTTCGATACCCAGCATCCCATATGGTCCACCAGGAGTAATTCTTGAGTGCAGAGCCAGGACTAACCACTGTGCATGACCAAGTGTGACCCAAAAAGTAAAAAAAAAATTATTATAGTTTAAGTAATATGGAGCGATAGCACAGCGGTAGGGCATTTGCCTTGCACGCAGCCAACATGGCCGACCCGAGTTCGATTCCTCCACCCCTCTCGGAGAGCCCGGCAAGCTACCGAGAGTATCTCACCCGCACGGCAGAGCCTGGCAAGCCCCCCGTGACGTATTCGATATGCCAGACAGAGTAACAACAAAGTCTCCAATGGAGACGTTACTGTGCCCGCTCGAGCAAATCGATGATCAACGGGAGGGCCTTTACTTACTTATTTACTTAGGTAATATGGATACAATACTGTCAAGGTTTATGGTATTAATGTACAAAGTTATTACACCCCACCACCACAAAAGTGTCCATGAATTTCCACCACTGTTCCTTGTTCGTTTGCATGTTTGTTTCTGGTTTTTATTGTAAAAATTTGCTGTTTTCATTATTTTGAATTATAAGCTTCTAGAGAGAATAATATATTTTTTAATTGAATCACCATGAGATACACCAGGCGGTACACATTACAAAGCTGTTCATGGTCGCACAGTCATACAGTGGAACAACACCCATCCTTCAACCAGAGTACATTTCACACGACCAGTACCCCCAGGATTCCTCCTACCATGCCTCCACCCAACCCCTAGGCTGTCTCTGTGACAGGCACTTCCCTTTTCTTTCTCCCTCCTGTCTCTCTCCCTCCCTCCTTTTGGGCATGATGATTTGCAATAAAGATAATGAGAGCTGATCATCTCTCTCCCTTTACCTTTTTTCAGGACACAGTTCTTATCCAGAGTAATCGTTTCCTACTATATTTTTCACAATGGTCTCTTTTCTATGCCAACTTTGTAATTGCAAACCAAGTGTTTAACGTCCACACTGTCCATACTGTCCTCCCGTTGTTTATCGATTTGCTCGAGCAGGCCAAGTAATGTCTTCATTTTGAGACTTGTTACTGTGTTTGGCATATCGAATATGTCACAGGTAGCTTGCCAGGCTTTGCCGCACGGGTGAGATACTCTCGGTAGCTTGCCGGAATCGAAGCCAGCTCTACCAGGCTAGCTACGCACAAGGCAAACACACCCTACCACTGTGCTATCACTCCAGCCCACATAGTTTTGTTTTTGTTTTTGCAGTCAATCTTATCAGAGATATTTTCCTTGAATGGATAAATTTGGGACTGAGACCATTATTCAATATTTAAATTACACACAAAATTTGGAGAGGACTTCAGCTGAGTGATGCCACAGTACCTCTCAAGGCCAGTACTCTGTTCTATTTGAAATTACTTTGACAGCTGTGTAGAGGGGATTGGGGGTGGGAGGGTGTTGTCAAGGTTTGCTCCTACATTGGATCTTATGGATCAACTTATGGATCACTCTTGGCAGGCTCAGAGGACTTCATGAGGTGCTAGAATGGAACCAGGTTAACTGTGTGCAAGGCAAATGCACTACCCGCTGTTTGGTGTATTATTATTGCTCCTGCTCTGAGAATGACTTTTAGAACTAAGTGGCCACTTCCTTCCTAAAGTTTCAAATCAATTAAGCAAATATTAAGTAATAGTATTTTTTTATGCCAAGTATTTTCAGGAATAGAACGACACTAGTGGTCATTGACTTTAGTGTTAATGTTTATTTCCATTCAAGGGAAATATCTCTGATAAGTTTACCTGTTAAAAAAAAGCTGTGTATTCTCTTGGTCTACTGGTTTAAAATAATACACAGTAAAAGTAACATAAAACAAGCTGTAAGTAAATATTAACTAATTTGAGGTTAAAATATGCATATAGAAAGATGATTATTTCTTAAAATAGTTTTTATGAAGATCCTGAAAAAATACTGCTTCAAATGCATTGACATTCTGAGGTTTTATTTACCAAGGCATATTTCTGCTCTTCTGGCATTTTTATTTTAAATCATATTTGAAATAGATAAAACTTTATTGAAGAAAAATATTTATAGCAAATAGTACTAACATATATTTAAATGTGTACTTAGATGATTCAAATACTAGAATTTAGTCTTTAAAAATCTGCCAATTCCCAAATAATCATGTTGTTAATAACTTCTGTGAATCTTTCAAGGAAAATTAATTCTAAACAAAGATATAAAAATAACTTATTTTTGTTTTTCTTAAAAAACGATTACTGGTTGGGACCGGAGCAATAGCACAGTGGGTAGAGCATTTGTCTTGCATGTGACCAACCCGGGTTCGATCCCCGGCATTCCATATGGTTCCCCGAGCACTGCAAAAAGTGATTGCTGAGTGCAATCCAGGAGTAAGGGGTAATCCCTTAGCCTCGCCGGGTGTTACCCAAAAAGCAAAAAATAAATAAATAAATAAAAATAGAGATTACTGGCTTGCTCTTCAAACCTGAGTTCTTCCTGGCACACACATCTCACCTACTTGTATTTGCTTTTTTGTGAAGTAATTTTCACTGACAAGCCTAATTTTCCTCTTGAACAATTATTTCTCCTCTATCCTTTCAAGGTTCTCAAAGGAAGTTTCATTTAGTAACATTTACCTTGCTTAATTTAAAAATATCATTTTTGTTTTTATTGTTGTTTGTGTGGGGTATCATAATTAGATTTTTTTAAGGATATACTCTCGGCTTGGTGCTCAGGAGATTATGCAGTGTAAAGATCAAACTTGGGGCTACTGAAAGGAAAGAATGTACTCAAACCTACTGAATGAACACTCCAACCCCTCATGTTAATCACTTTTGAATAGCTGATATGTTTATTTTTTATTTTTTTACATTTATATTGAATGATTGTGAGATAGACACTTACAAAGCTGCATAATTGGATTTCAGTCATACAGGATTCCAACTCTACGATTAACGGGAAGTCAAGTGATTAAGTGACAATTCTACGAAATATTTTCATAGAGACTATAAAACCCAGCTCCCGGAAGTGAATGCAGCCACACGACATCTTATTATCTCATTCTTACTTTGGACAACCTGGCAGGCTACCGAATGTAACCTGCCCACATGGCAGAGTCTGGCAAACTCCCCGTGACGTACCCAATAAGCCAAATACCAGTAACTATGATGGATCTCATTCTCCTAAAGAGCCTTGAATATAATCTCAGGGCTAGGATGAAGGAGACTTACTGGGGCCTGCTCGAGGCAATCGACGAATAACAGGATGGTCGTGATGGTCGTGATGAGTATTCCAACACCCATCCCTCCAGCGGTGTACAGTTTGGTGTACATTTCCCAGCAGCAGTGTCCCCAGGTTCTCTCCCATCACCCCTACCCCAACCACCTGCCTGCCTCTATGGCAGGTGCTTTTCTTCTCTCTCTCTCTCTCTCTCTCTCTCTCTCTCTCTCTCTCTCTCTCTCTCTATGTCATTCTCTGGGCATTGTGGTTTGCAATATTGATAATGAAAGATTATCGAGAATAGCTCTCTACCCACTTTTAACCCTCAGATCTTGTCCAGTGTGATCATTCCCAGATATTATTGTCATAGCTTCTCTATCTTCCCTAACCTCAGCCCCACACACACTTGTGGTTAGTTCCAATGGCTCAACAATTCAAGCATATATAGAATTAGATAGGTAGTTAAAATATTTCTTACTGTGTCTTTTAGCAACTCATATTTTTATTTTGAAGTTCACTTTTTACTCTTTATTCTTTCCAAATTATTTTGTAAATATTTAAGCAGAGTATCTATACCTGACAATCTCCTAATCATCTGATTAAAATTTAAAATACCAGCAAGGTGGATGGAGAATGGGCACTGGTGGAGGGATGGTTACTGGATCATTGTATAACTGAAACCCAAGCACAAAAATGTATAAGTCTGAAACTGTACCTCATGGTGTTTCACTAATAAAAATTTTTTAAAAATTAAATTAAATATAAGCATTGTGTCTATAATTTTATTACATCAGTATTTAATTGATCATCATGTAGGTTTCAGGTATGCACCATTAAAAGTAAATATGTGAGTGGCTTGGAGATAGTACAGTTATTAGGTTGCCTGCCTAGGACGCACGCAGCTAGAGTTCAATTCTTGGCACCACATGGTCCCCACCATCTCCAACTGCAGGCCTAGAGAGTCATGATCACCACTGGCTGTGGCTCTCAAGGCACCTTAGGGCTGGCAGGAAGGCCCAAGTGTTCACTGTAATGTAAGGTCAGAGAAGAACTCCATTCTCTGTTCCTTGCACTGAATTACAGGATTGGATTGGTTGGCCTGAATTACTTGTTTATCTGTCTCAGGTCTACTGAGCACCACATGGAGGCCTCAGTCTCCAAATTAATATGCAAATATACAATAGTAACTTCACCACTAAGATCTAATTCTATTGTCCACCCCATAATTTATCCCTCTTGCTCAACTAACACACCTCTACTTCCCCTTTCTTTCAGGTAACACTAATTGATCTTAAAGGCTTTGTGTTTCTTTGTGTCACTGTAGATCTTTTTTTTTTTCAGTTTTCAGGTATTTTTAGTGTATCAACAAACAAAAAATCTAAAGAAAACAAACTTATAGGCACAAAGAATGCATTGGTTATTACTACAGATTTATGAAGAATCTTTACACTACCTTCCATAAAAATCCCTACTAAGAGTTTACAATTGTTTCCTTCTCTCAACAACCTCTCCAATACTTCAGTTTCTTGTCTTTTGGATAAAAGCCACACTCCCAGATGTGAATCGACAAGTTTTGGCTTTCATTTATAAGATTTGCATGTCCCTAGCACTGAGATTATTAACATATTTTCATGCTCCTATTCATCATCTGCATGGGTTATTTGGGGGGTGGGGGGGCCTAAATCTTCTGCCTGCTTATTTTAGATTTGATATGTTTTTGCTTTTAAATTTTATGATTTTCTTATAACTTTTTGTATTAAAACATCTTGCAAATAAGAATGCCAACTATGCTACTCAGTGGGTCTTCTCATTGTGATACAAGTTTTCTCTTTCCATAAATATTTAAGTTAAAATAGTATCATATATTTTTTAATTTCTTTGCTTTTTGAGTCACACCTAGTGATGCACAGGTGATACTCCTGGTGCATGCACTCAGGAATTACTTCTGGCGGTGCTCGGGAGACCATATGGGATGCTGGGATTTGAACCCGGGGTGGCCGCATGCAAGGCATGCAAGGCAAATGCCCTACCCACTATGCTATTGCTCCAGCCCCTTTTCAATTTCTTGGAGATTGACTCTTCTCTTGGTTTATGTGCCATATATGAATGAGAAAAATTAGCTTTTAACTTCGCTTCTAACTTCTCTGCATAACATGACTTCCAATTTCATATATTTTGTGGAAAATAGGCAAGATTTAATATTTTTTTAATAATTAAGTAGTATTCCACTGTGCATATATACTTCATTATCTATATACTTTATATTACATACATTATATTATATGCTCACCTATTGCTGGATCTCTGTTGTTTTCAGACCTGGATTATTATAAACAATGTTATAATAAACAGATGTGGATAATTCTTTTCAAATCAGTGTTGCTATTTATTTTCTTTGGTAGAATTTAGGATGTAGTTTCTAAATTATATGATAGTCCCAGTTTTAGTTTCTTGAGAAATCTTCACACTGTTTTTAATAGAGGCTGAATTGATTTACATCCACATCACCAACATTCAATAGGGGTTCCCTTTTCCACACTTCTATCAGTCACTTGTTGTTCCTGGCCTTTTTACTAAGTCATTCTCACGGTATTGAGGTGATGTGAAGTAAATAAGAAAGAAATCATGAACATAAGAATGCAATCATGAACATAAGAACACAATATGTGAAGAGCTCTCAAGCTGACGTGCTGGTCTGAACTTCCTATAGAGGATGATCTGAAAGAGTGTAGTCTAAGACAAAATCTGTTTTCGATATCTGAAATTGATATTCTTGTATTATAACATCTTCACTAGAAATATCAAGAAATCCCTGTCTCTGAGGCAGTGAAGAAACACAGGAGATAAGGAATTGAACATATAAAAATATGTTTCTTGAGAAAAATAATTATTAAAATAATGTTGATAGGAAAGGGTAAAAAGAAACCTTATATTTGGTTATAAGGATTTAAAAGATTATCCCTCTATCACCACCAAGAATAAACTTACTCAAACTAAAAATGATTTCATTTTCTCACTCTATATTTTTTGCTGTCTTTATGAAAGCCATTTTGTTGTCATTATTCTCTAAATTAGAAACTCAGTACTGAAAATGTTGAAGGTAGTTTGATTATCATAATTCCTCTATATTATAATTTACTCCTAATGATTACCATATTAACAATTTAAGGCACCTAAATTTCCCAATTTTGTAAAAATAATTTTACTTGTATATATTTTACCAATGGATTTGTCTATAAACATTTAGGTAAAGGCCAAGGTGTGATAATAGTGTTTATGAAGTTAGAAAAATATTTACTGCACTTTTAAGACAGAACACACTGTCTTTTAAAGTATTTGCCATGAGAGGAAATGAAGGGATGTGCTCACACCATGTGAAGGCAGGCCTTATCTCTGAGGGGAAGGTTTTATGACCAAATCCTGCTCCCCACAGCTGGGTCCGCTTGGAAAGCATAGAAAGACAGGAAGAGTGGAAAGTCAACAACCAGAAAATGAGGTTAGGGCTCTCCAGGGTAGAATCAAGAGGAATAACAAACTTTTACATACAAAAGAAAGTTTTGCAAATGAATTTGACATTAATCATGGAATTTCAGTGTGTTTCACTTTATTTAATTATATAAATTGTGTTTAAGAGAAATTAATAAATGTGATAACTTCGTGGTCAATAATTCCAGTATCTTAAATATTGAATCTGAATACTTTTTTGTACAGGAAAAGTCTTCATCTTTAGAAGTGTGATATTTTTCACAATACATAGCTCCAGATATTAGGGTAGAGTTCTTATTGTACATTATAAAACATAGCATATTCTAATTTTTGAAATCATATCATTATATAAGAAATCATATTTTCAATAACTGGAGAACTCTGTTATTCAGTAACTATTATTTTAAAATTACATTTAATCTATTTAAAATTTAGGTTTGGTATTATTTAATAAAAACATATAAAATTATAAGATATGAGCATCAATGTCAGTAAAATGTAGTTCAGTCTATGTACTTCAGTTGTTTTTAAACCAGAATCGGATATTTAGCCAAGAATTTTACTAAATCTTTAATATCTTACTAAAATAATATTTTAAGATGTGTGCATTTAGTTAATTTATTTTCTTTTTCTGCCATTACACAGTATAAAATTTAATAACTTTTAATATAAAGATAAATCAGAAGTTCTTTAATAACTTGGATATGTTAGTACATATATAAGCTCTGCATTTCACATTACTCTGTAAACTCAATCCCTATTTCCTTTCAATATATATAACAGATTTTTTTTCCTGAAAGTAAAGAACAAAGGCTATGTTAATTATTATAAAATAAAATTCTCAAAATATCAGATAAAAATAAACATTTCTAGTTCTTTTTTTAATTGGATCATTTCCACTGGTTTTAAAAACATATTACAGATTTAAGTAGTTATTTAATGTCTATAAATAATCAACCATTGTCTAAAATTTCTGATGCAAATTCATTAGTAGCCTTCTAGAAGTATTATTGTGAATATACAAAAATTAAATAAACCTGAGTTTCGGTCTTTGTCATAATTCCCAATCCTGTGTGTCTTTTTCTTTAACTAATTTCCTTCCTTTCAGGTACAAACCCTGTACCTTAACTCATTTCCCTTTGCAGGATTCTCTATCACTACTACTCTTAGCATTAATATAACCAGTGCAGACAGTTTGTACCTCATCAATGAAAGAGGTTATTTATTCATTTGAAAATATGTTTTATGGATGAGAACTTTAAGTACACAGAAAACGAAGCAAAAATCAGAGACTAACAGCATTGACCATGAATGCAGGTGCTGTTTAAAAGTCTCCAGCACTTAGTACATAAAGAAAATTTTTACATCTCTTATGAGATTTTACATGTTTATACTGAGTAGGTTCAGATATGCCTTAAAGATGCAAACTCCCAGGAAATATCTATATTTATCTGGGGGATAAAGAAAAAAAAGTGAGTTATTCATATTTACAGCACAAATGGGTCTGAAAACATCTGCATCTATCAAACTGAAAACTAAAACAATAAATTCGTTTGAATGTGACAAATATAAATCAACTGCAAATGATGTCCAAATTGGAAAAAGTTTGGATTTTGTCACCATCGTCCAACATTTGAGTTTAGATTAAGAACAGGCTCATTTTCTACTGTGTTTCTGGAAGGATCACTTAGTCCAGCTGCGAGGAATAAAATTTTGACTTATGTCAACTAGATTCACACAATTTGACAACAGATTGCTAATCTAAGCATAAAAATGAATTTTCCAGATTCTTAAAAAAATAAGTAAATTTTGCTTTAAAAATATATTTTAATATATAAATTAAAAGAACATTATGTTTTATATTTGTACATTAATAAATTATTATCTACCAATAGAATTTAGAGGATATATAGTAAAACTTTCATCTAGTACTTGCTTTAAAAATAAAAAATATTACTTCTATTGCTTACTTATATATCTTAAATTACTACAGTGTATCTGAAAGTCAGTTTTATTGTAGCTTAATATTGTTTTAAATTTTTTAAAAAAATCATTTTAAAAATATAAAGGTAAATGTCATTACTGCCAAAAGATGAAAGTCTCTATATAAAGGTAAGGTAAAGATAAAGGACCTCCCGTTGTTCGTCGATTTGCTCGAGCGGGCCCAGTAACGTCTCCATTGGAGACTTTGTTGTTACTGTGTTTGGCATATCAAATACGTTATGGATAGCTTGCCAGGCTCTGCCGTGCGGGCGAGATACTCTCGGTAGCTTGCAGGGCTCTCCAAGAGGGGCAGAGGAATCGAACTCGGGTTGGCCATGTTGGCTGCTTGTAAGACGAATGCCCTACTGCTGTGCTATCGCTCTATATAAAATGTTCTAAAATTATTTTAAAATCTTGCCAACACTAAGGAAAGGAGAAATACTTGTTTGGAAAAAAAATAAGTAGCATGAACCCTGAGGTAATATGAATATAACTCAAAGTCTTTGAGTTCTTTAAGTTGTTTTGTTTTGTTTTTAGACCAACCCAGTGGTGCTCAAGGCTTACTCATGGTTCTGTACTCAGGGTTCACTCCTGGTAGGATTTCTGGGACCATATGGGGTTCCAGGATTGAAACCAGGTTGGCTCCATCCAAGGCAACATGCTACTCACTGTCTATCTCTCCCAATCTCTTACCTATCATTCTTAAAACCAAAAGCAATTCACCAACCCACCTATCTTATCAAAGAGGCAGGTACTAACCTCTCTGCCATCCTCTCTACTCATTCATATTTTAAAAAGAAAATAAGAAAATAAGTTGTCTTGGGTCAAAGGAAAAGTTTAGACTTTGTATTTGCTCTTGTATCAATTGTAGCACTGTAGCACTGTCCTCCTGCTGTTCATCCATTTGCTCCAGCAGGCACCAGTAACATCTCCGTTGTGAGACTTGTTACTGGTTTTGGCACATCAATATGCCATGGGGAGCTTGCCAGGCTCCGCTGTGAGGGTGGGATACTCTCGGTAGCTCGCCAGGCTCTCTGAGAGGGATGGAGGAATCGAACCCGAGTCAGCCTCGTGCAAGGCAAACGCCCTACCGGCTGTGCTATTGCTCCATCCCCTTGTATCAATTACTGACTTTAAATGATTGTAAAGATGTGAAATAGCAAAAAGAAGGTGAATTTCTAGTAAATATGAAGGACTTAAAGAATTCTTACTTAACTTCTTCTGGTTCCTCATAATTTTTCATTGACTTATTCATTCCTTAATGATTAGATAACATAATTGGAATAATAACACTTCATTAGAAAGTGACACTACAATAAAATAGAGACCCTTTCATTTAAGTAACTTAACAATATAGACTTTTTTTTCATGACTGAAGATAAAGTTCTGGTGTTCAGTAAGGTGAGAGACTTTTCTCTATACAATATTTCAGGATCTTGGCTATAGCTGTACTATTTTTATTTTAAAGTAATTTTTTTATACTAGAAGACCACATCCAGTAGTGTGGTCCTATCTGTGCTCAGGGATGACCCCTGGCAGTGCTCAGAGGACCATTAGGAATGCCATAAATTGCATGATGCCAGGCTGGCCACATGCAAGGTAAGTAAGTGCCCTACCAGCTGTATCTTTGTTCCAGTCCTAAGTTATATCATTTTTAAAGTGTGTCAACTAATATCACTCTGAATAGTTGTATCATAGTGGACTGGGAAAGGAAAGGGAAAAAAGACACACGTAGGAATATTTAATAGACTAGATCTAGGTCCTAAATCCCATTTATTTAACCCACATTATGCAAGGGAGATTGAATGATATCAATAGGTAGGTGTCCTAAGAAGAGAAGTAAAGTTTGAGTATATAGTATTTTCTGCATATCAAGTTTTGAAAGAAAGCAACTACAAAACAACGTGTACTAAATTCTGTAGCTTAGATTTATTCTTAGAAGGAAAAGATAAATATTTGTTACAATAATATTAGTATTAGTACTATGAGAAATGACCAAACTCACAAATACTGTGTTTAGTGCATGAGCTCAAAAGCTCTGAAAATGACTTTTCAGCACAATATAAATGCAGATTCATCGGTGTTTAGACTATTATTTGCTTCTGTGATCTAGCTAGACATTACCCAACATCTTCTATGTTCAGTGGCCTTTATAGGTAAAATAAAATAATAATGTTAGCTACTTCATTAATGATGTATTATGGATTAAAGTATTACTCATATAGCAATTAGTCTTAATGAATGGTAAATGTTTAACAGCTGAAGCTTGTCATAATGCTTCTATTTTAATTCCTTATTTGGATGATTTTCAGTTTCTTTAAGCTTGGGGAATTACGAACAAAATGAAAAGGGATTTCAGTAGCGAGTCAATTATCCATGGCTTCAGTGATTTACTAAAATTCGTTTTTTCCAATAAGGTTAAATGGGAAACTGGGGTGAAAGGTACAAGAAACAATAGCATATCCAAGCCAGTCACTCATACCGCATTTTTAAATTCGGCTCTACTTTCACCACTAGACGTGAAAAGTTATTATACTGAAATATTATACTGAAAGAATTGGAAAAGGAAATTATATGAGTGTTGCACTATTTAGAGTCTAATGGAATTGTTAGACATGGATTTGGGATCAAGGAGCTGGGGAAAAAAGTTTTAAAGTGGCCAACCATGGTGATGATGGGTGAAATCCTGTGAGTACCACTGACAAGGTATAAAACACATCCAAATATAGAAACTCCAGTGGAGCAAACAAAGGGATTCAAATTTCCTAGCACTGCTGGTGCAGCTTAAATTAATAGTTAGTTATATACTCACTGGCAATTAGAGAAGACCAACCTGAACTCTTGGTGATCTTTTTTTTTTAAGTTATTGTCCACTTTAATAACTTCATTGAGATATATTTTCACGTACTATTACATTCACACCTCTCCTCTAATGTTTACAATTCAGGGTTTGTAATACAGTCACGTAACTATACAACCACAATTAGAGAAATATTTATCACTCCCCCACCAAAAAGCAAAACCAAAAATGAAAACTCTGTATGAGTCAACAGCTACTCCAGGTTCATCTCAACGTTCTCTACATGAAAATCCATGTTGTGGACTGACATATAAATGAAATCTTGTAGTCGGAGGGATAGTACAGTGCTAGCATTACACGCATCTGACCTGGGTTCAGTCCCCAACACCCCATATAGTTCCCTAGTCTGGCAAAAGTGGTCTCTCTGTACATAGAGCCAGAATTAATCCCTGAGCACCATGAGTTCTGGCTTCAAAACAAACAAACAAAAATAAAATAAATCATATACAAGGTTGTTTGTCACTGATTTTTCTCTTTGTTTTCTCACCATAAGTCTTTCAAAGGACATTAATGTTGTACTTTCTATCAGCACTTCACTTATTTTTATGACTTAAAATCTTCTATTGTATTTTTGTTATCTGTTCATTGATTGTTGAGTTTTTGATTTGTTCCCACTCTGGCAATCATGAATACTTCTATTTATCACTGTATCACTACTGTCATCCTGTTGTTCATCGATTGCCTCGAGCAGGCCCCATTAACGTCTCCTTCGTCCTAGCCCTGAGATTTTAAAAAGTGTCACATTTGAGACTCTTTCAGGGTCAGGAGAATGAGACCCATCATTGTTACTGGTTTTTGGCATATTGAATACGCCACGGGGAGTTTGCCAGACTCTGCCGTGTGGGCAAGATACTTTTGGTAGCCTGCCACTTTCTCCAGAGTAAGAACTAGTTAATAAGATGTCTTCCGGGAGCTGGTTTTATAGTCTCTGGGTCTTGGCCGTGGATGGTATTACACAGCACTGGGGCAGTTGGTGGGTTTAACGCCTACATGCTGGAAGATGGGGGATCTGGGTGGAGGTGGTCCCAGTCCCAATCCAAGCAGGCTGGGAAATCTACGCCCTGGGTCCCGCACACCTGGGTTCCTCTGCTGGTTCCTTCATGTGTGAGGCTTGTCTAAACATGTGGAGAGTTAGGACTAAGCATGGCTGTGACTGGAACCGGAGGTCTTCAGCTGCTGGGTCTCTGCTCGGGGTGTACAATTTTTTGTGTGTGAACAAATATTTTGTGGTGTTAGGGTTGAGATTTCTTTGTCAAATAGGAATCATTTATTATTGTTATAGTTATAGCTAACCTTATGGGTGATATGCTGGCTTATGATCATTTTGATTTATAGTTTATTAATGATAATAATATTAAAATGTCTTCATGAGTTTGCTGGTCACTATAACTTTATCTTTGGGGTTCTCATGAGAAACAGAACTAAAATGAAGTTATACGCAAGAGAAGTAGTAAAGAAATTAGTTCATAAAATTGTGAAGATTAGCAAGTCCAAAATCTGCAGGGTGGGACAACAAGTTACAAGATTCTGGCTCATCTCAGGATCTCTGCAGTGATACACTCTGGCTGTACGGAGGGCAGATTTTTTATTCTAGTTAGGATTTCAATTAGTTGGACAAGAACCATTTGTCTTAAAGAGAGAAATCTGCTTTATTTAATGTCCATCAAATTAAATGTTAACTTTATCACCACCTATCTTATATAAATATCGTTGCTTCAAATCTATAAAAATTAAAGTTTGGGTGAAGAAAATGTCTAGGGAATTTTGGGAGCTTCACATTCAAAATATATACATGCACTCATGCAAACACAGAAAAGGTATGCAACCTTTAACCACTTCTTTGCCCTCTGCTCAGACATTTTTGCACAAAACACCAGGATCTCTGCAATCTTCCCCTAATTTTCCCCCTTTACTTTATATCTTCACCAATTACTTTGATACAAAAACAATGTCAGTTTACTTCTCTACTCGAACACTTCTAGGCTCCAAACATAAACAAAAGCCAATATCATCATGATGATCTTCAAGGCTGTATAGAATCTGTTCTTGTCTCTAATTCTACAACTACTTACTCGCTCCAATCCTACTGGCCTCCATTCTACAGTCCCACTTGGCATAAATAATTGCCTTTTACATTGCTCATCTCATCTGGCTGAAATACTTCCTCAATTTTTGTAAGTGTTTGCAGGATGTGCCACTTCTCCAAGAGGACAATCTCCCAGCCCTATTCACAAAGCACCAACATCTTTTTTTATTTTTATTTTTATTAGTGAGACACCATGAGGTGCAGTTGTAGACTTACAAATTTTTGTGCTTGGGTTTCAGTTATACAAAGATCAAGTACCCATCCCTCCACCAGTGCCCATCCTCCACCACCACGGATCCCAGTATCCCTCCCACCCCCCATTCCCCCATCCCCCCTGCCTCTGTGGCAGGGCATTCCCTTTTGTTCTCTCTCTCCTATTGGGTGTTGTGGTTTGCAAAAGAGGCAATGAGTGGCCAACATCTTTTTACTACCACTTCACTGGTGCTTTCTCCGCCACCCTCTTTCTGGTGCAATAGCATTTAGGAACATGTAAATTAAAGGTAAAGTAAAGGCCCTCCCGTTGATCATCGATTTGCTCGAGCGGGCACAGTAACGTCTCCATTGGAGACTTTGTTGTTACTGTGTCTGGCATATCGAATATGTCACGGGGAGCTTGCCAGGCTCTGCCGTGAGGGCGAGATACTCTCGGTAGCTTGCCGGGCTCTCCGAGAGGGGTGGAGGGATCGAACTCGGGTTGGCCATGTTGGCTGCTTGTAAGACGAATGCCCTACCGCTGTGCTATCGCTCCAGCCCATTAGGATCATGATAGTTCTTTAAAAACTTGCTGAATGAAGAAACCCTTAATTTGACCTTTTGCAGACTCCTCTCCATTGTCAGGTGAAGGACCCTTACCACAATCTTGACACATGCACACACTCCAGTTGTACCATTGTGGCTTGCTTGTACCACTCTGGCCTGTTTGGACACTGAAACAGTTTGCTTTTTAACCTTGTAAACCTTATAGCACAGCGATTGTACAGCAGGTAGGACATTTGCCTTGCATGCAGCCGACCCGGGTTTGATTCCTCTGTCCCTCTTGGAGAGCCCAGCAAGCTACAGAAAAATATCCTGCCTGCACAGCAGAGCCTGACAAGCTCCCTGTGGTGTATTCTACATGACAAAAACAGTAACAACAAGTCTCACAATGGAGATGTTACTGGTGCCTGCTTGAGCAAATTGATGAACAACAGGAGAACAGTGCTACAGTGCTAACCTTGTAAAATTGTAAGCTGTAAGATGGTCAGGCAAGGTAGTTTTTGGTGATAAGTACTGAATTCTTCCTTTAGAAAAGTAAAACTCTACCTTACAATTTTGGGTTGATGACTCTCTTCGTTCAGCTTCAATGACTAGTACTTTGCTGAAAAGTGTGTTGCAGACGAGATCATATTTTAAACATTTTGTTACTTTTCTGCCTTTGTTCTGGTTTCAGTCTATGTATCAGGTATGCCCTTAATGAGATAACATGTGTACATTTTATTTTAACATATAGAGTCACTGGTTCTGAAAATATGGGAACTGTACCATCAGCAGCATCTATAGTTAGTGAATGAGAAAAACAGGATTTGAGATATCATAACTCATCTCCCATGAGATTTCTAGGAATCCACAGGCAATTCTTGGGTTTATGCCATTGGCAAATGTTAATCAATTGGACATATCCATCATACCCATAATTCAATCGATGCTATAAAAATGCATTTTGTTTATTTGTTTTTGTTTGGGGGCTACTCCTGACTGTGTTCAAGGTTGGTTGGATTAAGAGGGGAAATGCAGTACAAGTAATCAAACCAAGGTATACCACATGCAAGACAGCACATTAACCTGTGTAATATCTCTTTTGCCTAAGACGGAGATTTTTGTCATGGTGAAACTTTGTTTAGCTAATTAGTATCTTAGTTTCAAAATAAAGAAAAAATTAAGATATATACAAAACTCTAACATGAAAATCAATCCACAAATCTTCCATATATGTAAGAGCCTATAAAATCTTACTTTAATAATTTTAACATAGAAATATATCGAAGCATTATTGCCTGTAGTCCTGTAACTTTGAAAATACTTTTTGATTCACTCTGTAGTATGAACTTATCCTCATAACAAATATGTGTAAAAGAAAATAAAATTAAGCTCCGCTTAGGTCCTACCCACTTCCACACTCCCACAAAAAAAAAGTATGATAGAAATTAAAAGAAACTCTCAAGAAAAAAGTAAGAATAACCAAATGTGACACATCTAAATAGATATCTCTCGTCTATTGCACAATGTAGTGTGTTTCATGTCAAACAGTGTTCAGACAGATTAGTAAAACAATGATTCATGTTAAGTAAAATGTGAAGAACATGACACATTGTGTTTAAAACACCTTTGTTATCGCAGATTCAACTTATGAAAAACTGCTAGCAGCTCATTTTTTTCCTGACTTTGGTAAAGTAGCATACTTTCCTGGAATATTGAAAGGAATGAGCAAAAACTAACATTAGCCAAAAGAGTCTCTAAAATGTTTAAAGCTTCAAAATATGTACTAAGCCTGTTTTCTGAAAGCTATGATGTGAGAAACATAAGAATTGACAGAAACATTTTCATCATCTCTACTGTTTTGTTCCATGAATCTAAACTCAAATTGCGTTTAAGAATCAAAGTAAATCTGTGAATCAAACAGCTCTTTTTTTCACATTTATCATAATGGAGCAGTTTCTGGCAACTGACAAATGCAAAACTGATTCTGGTTTGACATCTCCAGTTGAATAATTTAGGCTGGCAAGGTATTACAGCAGGCTGTGTCTCCTTAATTCTCATCTTCCTGCTGAAAATTCATTGCAGTTTAAGGGCAATATTCAAGGAAATAAGACAGGTGCCATAAACATAGGCGAGCAGGTAAAGATGAGATTCCAAAATCCGTAGCTTTCAATTGTTTTTCAATTCAAGAAGACAAAATTACAGATATCTGTACAGGAGTGTTTCTAATTTGGTAAAGAGAAAACTAGTACCTCAGTTTGATAAAGGAGAAGCAGTAATATCTAAAGGAAAATAAACAGGAAAACACTATCACTCTTTTAAAACCTGATAGTAGACCAAATATGAAGATTATGGGAGATTAATTTGGGATTAAAAAAAAAAGTTCAGCTTTCAGGGACCAGAAGTGAAACTTAGAAGTAGAATACATGCTTTGCATAGAGGAGGTGCTGAATTTAATTCTGGGTTGAAATTACATTGTGAGTGATAATAATTTTAATTGTTAAACACAGAACTATTTATCATGTGTTTCACTACAGAATAGGGTTCTTGTATTTTTTAATTGTCAAACATTCCTTTAAGCCATAATTTTAAGAGTAAAGGTAAGGTAAAGGTAAAGGCCCTCCCGTTGATCGTCGATTTGCTCGAGCAGGCCCAGTAACGTCTCCATTGGAGACTTTGTTGTTACTGTGTCTGGCATATCGAATACATCACGGGTAGCTTGCCAGACTCTGCCGTGCGGGCGAGATACTCTCGGTAGCTTGCCGGGCTCTCCGAGAGGGGCGGAGGAATCGAACTCGGGTCGGCCATGTTGGCTGCGTGCAAGGCAAACGCCCTACCGCTGTGCTATCGCTTATATTATCATATTATTTCAATGTGAAATGGAAATTTTAAAGTTGAAGATCTAAAAGTATTGAGGGGAAAATGTCAGCACAATTCATATATTTATGCTATGAGAAATATCTAGAAATAATAGAATGGAAAATTACTTGCAATACAACTGAAATACCAGATTGTTGATTTTCAAAAGTGTGAAGGAAGAGTAAGTCTAGGAATATATATAAGCAGAGAGTATAAACAAATCTATCAGAAAAAAGACTGTGGATTACAAATTATTGTTTAAGATATGATGAGGATGAACTAATTCGGGAAAGTTACATGCAACATTAGAAGAGTTAGTGTCTGCACTTGTCTAATTTATTATTTTTTTATTTTAGACAGTATAGTCTTTTTTATTTTTATTTTATTTTTATTTTTTTGGTTTTTATTTTTATTTATTTTTCTCTTTTATTTATTTATTTTTTTATAGACTTAAAAATTTTTGTGCTTGGGTTTCAGTTATACGATGATCAAGTACCCATCCCTCCACCAGTGCCCATCCTCCCCCATCACGGGTCCCAGCATCCCTCCCACCCCCCATACCCCCCATCCCACCCTGCTGCTGTGGCAGGGCATTCCCTCTTGTTCTCTCTCTCTTCTTTTGCGTACTGTGTCTTGCAAGAGAGGCATTGAGTGGCAATCATGTTTGGTCTATAGATTACTTTTAGCATGTCTCTCCCACCCTGGGAGGGTCTTCACAACACCCTTTATTTGGTGCTCTCTTCTCTATCTGAGCTTCCTTTTCACCTAGCACATGTGGCTGGCCTTCAAGTCATGGAGCAAAATTCCTGGTACTAATCTCAGCCATTCCTGGGTGTTAGTATCCCATTTTGTTGCTTTATGTTCCCCAGATGAATGCGATCTTTCTGTGTCTATCCCGTTCTTTCTGACTCATTTTGCTTAACATGATACTTTCCATGTAGTACCACTTATATGTAAATTTCATAGCTTCATCTTTTCTAACAGCTACATAGTACTCCATTGTGTAAATGTACCAAAGTTTCTTTAACCGGTCATCTGTTCTCGGGCACTCAGGTTTTTTTTCCAGATTCTGGCTATTGTAGAGTGCTGCAATGAACAAACAATTGCAGATGTCACTTCGACTAGTATAGTCTTTTTTAAAAAAAATATATGGGCTTACTACTACCATCTGGCTGGAAAGATAGCACAGTGGTAGGGTGTTTGCCTTGCGTGCAGCTGACCCAGGCGAGGTGGGTTCGACTCCTCCGCCTTTCTCAGAGAGACCGACAAGCTACCGAGAGTATCTCGCCTGCACGGCAAAGCCTGGCAAGCTACCCCTGACGTATTCGATATGCCAAAGACAGTAACAACAAGTCTCACGGTGGAGACATTACTGGGTCCGCTAGAGCAAAGCGATGAAACACGGGAGGACAGTGCTACTACTACAGTCATCATAACATATACTGCCTTGACAAGACTAATAACAAAAATTATTTTATATAATATAAAGTAAACCAGAATCATTGAGAAGTATCCTAAATAGAGACTATATATAATCCTTTGTATAGAACTTAAATTCTACTCTCCCAGCTTATAGAGTAATTCTCCTCACTGATTTCTCCCAACCAAAATTTACCTTATAAAACCCATTTAGACCCCACTTATACGTAATTGTTTTTCTGTTTGTTTCTTTGGTTTTGAGATCACACCTGACTGTGATTAGGGTTTGCTCCTAGTTCTTTTCTCAGAGAGCACTCTTGGCAGTGCTCATGGGATCATCTATGAGTCAGCTATGTGCAAAATAAGTGCCCTACCTTATACCTGCACCTTAGATCCAAAGTTCCCTGAACAAAATTGTATTGACTCTGGGAGAACCAAGACACATGTGATAGCCCATTACATCATCAACTATTGATCCCATCTATTAAAGTGATATGGATTTACTTCAATTTTCTCTTCCATCTCAAGAAAATATAAAAATGTTTAAATTTATACTTTAAAAATTAACTTTTTATCTAAATTTAAAAATTTTTGAGCATTAACATTTGTTGAATTTTATGTGCCATCATTCGAATGCTTTGTTTTCCATATTTTAGTTCAAAATGTTACTGTTTATTCAAAATGATATTGTTTCTCCAAAGTAATGTCAAAGTATTTTTTAGCACCACTTACCAAGCAAGTGGAAACAAAGATAAACAATGGGACTATATTAAACTAAGATTCTTCTGTACTTCAAAACAAACAGTGACCAAGATAAAAAGACAACCCAGTGAATGGAAAAAATTATTCACCCAATACCCCTCTGATGAATGGTTAATATCAAAGATATAGAGAGCACTGGTAGAACTTTACAAGAAAAAACTTCAACCACATCAGAAAATGAGGAGAATGACCAGAAACTTCCTCAAAGAAGAAATTAAAATGGGTTGAACATAAAAAATGCTCTAAATCACTACTCATCGGGGAGACACAAATCAAAACAACAATGAGATATCATCTCTTACCAAAGTCTGGCACACGTCCAAAAGAACAAGAACAACCAGTGTTAGCGTGGATGAGGGAAGAAAGGGACTCTCCTTCATCATTGCTGAGAATGCAGACTAGTAGAGCCTCCATCCTTTTTGGAAAACAATATGGACATAACTCAAAAAACTGGAAATTGAGCTCCCAATATTACCCAGCAATACCACTTCTGCAGAAACACCATCTGCACTTCTATGTTTAGTGCAGCACTATTCACAAACAGCCAGAATTTGGGAAGAACCTGACTGCCTGAAAACAGGTGACTGAATAAAGAAACTATGATATATCTATACAATGTAATACTATATAGCTGTTGAGAGAGGAAAATGTCAAGAAATTTGCTTATAAATGGACGGACATGGAGAGTATCATGCTGAATGACATGAGTCAGAAGGATACCTAGATCACTTGACACCCCCTTGCTCATCGATTTGCTCGAGTGGGCACCAGTAACATCTCCATTCATCCCTGTTGCATGATAATGTAGCCCAGTGGCATCTGCTCACTCCAGGAACACGAAGACCCTCAAGCCAATTGTTCAGGGTCTTGATGAAGTCTGACCATCTCGTAGGTGGGCAGTCACATGATCTTTTGACGTCCCATGGAATCCAGTCAAAATGTCTCTTGTACAACAGTCATCTCCAAATCTCTTTATGTGTCCAGCCCATCTGATTTTCAATGCCATGGAAATGAGACAGCGTCCCTGATTCTTGACCTTTGACAGAGGTCAGAACTCTGGATTCTTTCTCTCATTTGAGTGAAACGTGATACTCCAAGCATAGCTCTTTGGATTCCTCTTTGGGAGACCCAAATAGCATTCTCATCCTGTTTTCGTAGGGCCCAGGTCTCTGAGGTGTATGTTAATGCAGGAAGAACAGTGGAATCAAAGAGATGTGCTTGGAGCCGGAGGTTCTTCGTTCTCTTAGCTATTTCTTCAATGCTCTTGAAGGTGTTCCAAGCCGCTCTCTTCCTCCTGTGTAACTCAGGTTCCAGGTCATTCGTCATGTTGAATTCTCGATCTAAGTATACATAACTGCTGCATTCGGAGATGTTTGTTCTGTTGGGAGTGATGGAACGTCAGGAATGAGTCCATTTCTCATAATCATTGTCTTTGTGAGATTCAGCTGTAGTTCGACCTTTCCACACTCACAGTCAATGTTGGCCAGCGTTTGTGCTGCCTGGCTAATGTTTGGTGTTATTAGAATGATGTCATCAGCAAAACAGAGGTGGTGTAGTTGCCAACCGTCTATCTTCACTCCCATTTCTTCCCATTCCAGTCATCGCATGACATTCTCGAGGGTGGCACTGAAGCATTTCGGTGAAATGGTATCACCCTGCCAAACCTCTCTCTTGACATGGATGATCACTTCTTTATAGAATGGTGAGATCCTGGTAGTAAATCCGTAATACAGCTCACGAAGGATCCTGATGTATTGAGTTTGTTCGGCAAGGGCTTTGATGACCACTTCCATCTCAACAGGATCAAAGGCCTTCTTTAAATTAATGAACATCAGACAGAGCAGCATCTTTAACTCCTGAGAAACCTCAATGATCTTGATCACCGTGTGGATATGGTCAATCATGCTAAATCCTTTCTGGAACTTGGCTTGCTCGCATGGTTGTCCTTCATCTAGTGTTCTGCCAATCCTATTCAGGATGACTCTAGTGAACTGCTTGTAGATGACAGACAATAGGCAGATCAGGCAGGAGTTGCCAATGTCATGAATGTCTCCCTTCTTGTACAGTAGTGCAGTCCTGCTGGTTTTCCATTGGGTCGGAACCTTGCATTCAGACAGGTAGCATGTGAAGAGCTGAGCCAGTGTATTGATGAGTACTGATGACAGGTTCTTCAGGTGTTCAAGTCTGACCTTGTCTGGGCTGGGTGCTGTTCTTCTTTACCAATGAAATGAGCGTGTCAGATTTTGGAAGGGAAAATGTTGGGAACAACATATCCATCCTGCAGAATTTGGTATGTGGGCAGGTAGACGTGGCTATCGAAGAGATTCGAGTAGAAGTCATGGATAATCTTCTCCATTGCCTTTCTGGAAGATGTGATAGATCCATCAGGACATTGGAGGACAGTCATCTTGGTCTTGTAGTTAGCGAAGCACAGGCGGGTGTTGTGAATGCTTTTCCCAGCTTCTGCTGCACCTGCGAGCACTGCTACTCTTCTCTCTTTGAGGTCTTCCATGATCGCTACTCTACACGGCTTTGCGAGCTCCAGACATTTGTTCACGGTTGCCTGAGGCTTGCGCCAAACCACATTGGCGAATAAGTTCAAGAGTTTTCAAAGACAGGTGTTTTTTTGGCTATCTCTCTCTTGGCATTCCTTGCACAATTATGGAGGTGCTGAACCAGTCAACCATATTCCTTGTCAATGTTGTCAATGACGGCATCTTCCCATGTTGTTGCAATAGTGCCAAAGAGCTCCCAGTCAGAAGGAAAGGACCAGATATAGAATGTTTCTATTCTTTTGTGGGTTATACAAAAATATAGTATGAGGCCAATAGCCAATGCCAGGGAAAACAGGGGCCTGGTGGACAGAGATCAATGGTCGGAAGCTAGTGTGACACAAGTGTGTCAGGGGCCAAGGAAAGAAGGGAGAAAGAAGGGACCAGTATGACAATAGTAGTTGAAAATGCTCACACTGGACAAGAACCAAATGTTGGAAGTAGGTAAAGAGATTTACATGATCACCTTTCAGTATTTCCGTCTCTGAATTGTAAACCATAATGCCCAAAAGGAGAGAGGAAGTGGGAGAGAGAGCAGCAGAAGGGGGAAGGATAAAAAAGAGTGAAGAAAATTGCCCACTATAGAGGGTCATAGGAGGGAGTTAGAGACATTGGTATTGGAAAACATACACAGGTTAAGGGACAGGTTTTGCAACATGGTATGACTAAAATCTAATCATGAAAAACTTTGAAATTGTGTATCACACTATGATTCAAGTAATTTTTTTAAGTTTTGTTTCACCAGTAGTGCTCAGAGCTTACTTCTGGCTTTGTGCTCAGGGATCACTTGTGGTGGTGCTCAAGTGACCATATATGATGCCAAGGATTGAATATGACTTCTCTGCATGCAAGGCAAGTATTTTACCTGATGTGCCATCTCTCCAGTCCCATGTACAATGCCTCTGATCTTTGAAAATGGATTAAAGACTTGATTTTTTTTACGCCTGAAACTATAATATACATAGATTACCTAAAGATATGCCAACACTTTAGCATTAGAGATTTATTGTCAATTCAGCTCCACAGAGAAAATAAACAAAGGCAAGAATAAACAAATATGATGACACGAAGCTAACTTTTTACATATAGAAAGAAATCGCAACAAAAGTAAAAGTTACACTAACAATTTGAAGAAGATAATTTCATATCATGCATCTGGCAAGAGGTTGTTAACCAAATTATATAAATAGGCACACAGCTTAAAATAAAAAAGTCAAACAACCTAATTAAAAACATAAAAGGAAATGAGTAGGAAGTTTTCATAAGAAGGCATACATAAAAATCTTTTTAATATCACTTATTATTAGGGAAAGGCAAATCAAAATCACTCTAAGTGATCCGCTCACAAGAATGAAAATAATTATATCAAAAAGATTGAAAGCAGCAAATTCTAGAGATGATGTGGAGAAAAAGGAGCTCTGGTATGCTGCGGGTGGAGATGTTAGCATGTGCAATCTCTACAGAAAATGGTGTGGGTATTTATTTCTAAAATAATTACAGAAAAAATAAAATAAGTATAGAATAATTTTCTATTAATCAGAAGAATCCATATGATCCAGAAGTACTACTCTATACTTTAATTTAAAGGACATAAAATTGCTCCTCAAAATGATATTTGCAACTATATAATCAATGCAGTATTATTAGCAATATTAAGAACATGTAACAAACTTAAATGCCCACAGAATTGAATTAAAAATAAAGAAGCCTTGGCAGGTATACTCAATGGAATACCACGCTTTAATTAAAAGTGTGATGAAACAACAGCCCTATGAACCTAGTGGACAGAACTTGAGATTATTATGCTAGGTGAAATAAGTAAGGATATGAAAGATCCAATTAGAGGATATTTTTACTAATTGTGTAGACTATTAAAAACTAAAACAAATTAGCCAGAAAAAGTAACAAAGTAACTGCCAGACATGTGAAACTATGGGGGTTACTAAAGCCATAGGTGGATGGATAGGAGGAATGAGTAGAGGGGGTATTTTTGGTGGTGAATTTTATTATCAAAGTAGTGAAATTAAAACATATAAATTTAGCAAAATTAACATTAGTCTCAATTAACCACATTACCTATCATCAATGATCAAGAATTTAGTATTGCTTTTTATCTCCTGAAGACACATAATTAATGCACAGGTCCTTTGGTTAGAGTAGAGCTAGTGGTGTAGAAATTAAATTTTTATGCCACCTTGAAAACTATATAAAAAAAAAAACTTATAGAACAAGAGTTTTATTCTCCACTTCTCCCCTGCCTTAAATCTAATACATAAAATACCCTTGTCTAATACTTCCGTGTAATCTTATCTAACCCTAAATACTAATACCAAGATTTACATCTATATAAATGTACCACTGCAATAAATTCTTAAATGTAAAGAAAGAAACAAGCAATGCGACAATCAAGGAACATCATTGCAAAATATCTATATAAGCTTTTGACATGTGTAAAATTTAAGCATTTGACATTATTTTAAAATCATAGATCACATATTTTATAATACTGTGTCTCCATTCCACCTCCTTTCTTAAACAATTCTTCTATTCTTTTTTATTTTTAATGCAAAACTTCTGGGAGACCCACTCACTGAATGTTTCAGTCTTTCGTTTTTGAGAAATGGGTCCCATACCAGTAGAAGATTTTAAAGGGATTTTTTTTTCCCAAAGGAACCATACCAAAATTAAGTAACTGTTCAAATTATTCTAGGAAAACCCTCCCTGCAAGTTGGCCAGGCAGGATGAAACTGGATAATGTTCTTTAAAACCTAAAGAGACAAATAAGACACTGGGGAATTAAAAGAAGTGAAGTGCCAAAAAAAAAAAAAAAAAAAAATTCCCCACAAGGAGGAAGAAGCAGTTTAGGAGCAAAGCAGAGTTCAAAAAATAATGTCTTTTAGTGCCTGCTTTCTTAATAATGACCTAAATGACTCAGAAATTTCTTTTTCCCTCTATGGTTTTTATAATTAAAGCTTTGTTCTTCAGTGAAAATGAAAATAACTATAGTAAATAAATACTCTTCCTAACAATTCTGTTTCTATTAGTCAAGGCATTACAAATATAGCAAATGTGATATATATGACCCACTAAAGATAATTTACTATGGAACTAGAAAGTCTACATTTGATAGGAGCAAAACCAAATGACTTAGTCCTTTACTGTTTTATCAGCATGTTCAGTAATATTTGTTAAAGGAAATTCTTTCCAAAGAGAACTTTTTGTATTTGAAAAATAATTTAATTCTAATTGATGATTTTACTAACACTAAAAGTTTGTTTATTAATCCCTTCCCATCCTAAAAGTATAGCACTGTATAGCACTGCACCCCGTTGTTTGTTGATTTGCTCCAGGGGGCCTAGTAATGCCTCCATTGTGAGACTTCTTGTTACTGTGTTTGACATACAATGCATCACGAGTAGCTTGCCAGGCTTTGCGGGTGCAGGCGAGATACTCTCCGTAGCTTGCCAGACTCTCTGAGAGGGGCAAAGGAATCAAACCCTGGTCAGCTGGACTGGCCGTGAGCAAGGCAAACGCCCCACCTCTGTGCTATCGCTACAGCCCCATCCTAAAAGTAATAAAACAATAAAACATAGAAAAGTGTCCAACTTCATTCACTGGTTTGTGTAGGATCAAAGCTGGACTTGAATGTATCATTTATATCACAGTGTTCTGTCTGAATGCCATTCAACATTCTTATAAGTTAGATGTAACTAGAGTAAATACTCAAGCAGATAAATATTTTAATTATGTCTATCAGGACGCTAAGTATAAATAGAGAAAGTTTTATCATCCTTTCCCAAAGAGAAGTTTTGATAAGTTTGACATACTTTATATAGAATTTACCCAACCGGTATTTTCATTATAATTTACTTCTTTTGAAATCTTACAGTCAAAATATCCAACCATAATCACTGTATCACTGTATCACTGTCCTCCCGTTGTTCATCGATTTGCTCGAGCGGGCCCAGTAACGTCTCCATTGGAGACTTTGTTGTTACTGTGTTTGGCATATCGAATGCATCACGGGTAGCTTGCCAGGCTCTGCCTGGTTTATTATCCAACCATAATAAACATGTCAAATGTATACCATTTCTATAGAATCAGCAGAAGTACTTTAAGAATCCTAAATGCTGTTAATTTAATTAACTCAGGTTGACAAAAAATAGAACGTAAAGCATAAACTTATGTACTGTGACTGTCTGATGTATATTCCTAGATTCAAAAATATTTGGGCCATTCTCAGCAGTGTTCAGAGCTTACTCCTTTCACTGTGATCAGGGATCACTCTTGAAATGTTCAGAAGACATATGGAGTGCCAGAGATTTATAGCATGGCTGGCCACATGCAAGGTAAATGCCTGCTAAACTATCCATCGAGTCCCTTTAATGTAAATTCTTAAATACTCAACCTGTGAAGTATATTTTCATTGCAGTATTTTTATTAATTAAACTAGTATTACTGTTACAAATATAGAAAGAAATGTTAGGTTAATATCTATACAAAATACATTTCTGAATTTTATAACTAAGAGGTAGATATTACTAATGTTAACCTAAAAAGAATAAAATGACTATAAAATTAGGGTTGATTAAAAATGCCATAGTTTGGTGGTTTTCAGTTACTAATAAAAAGCTTACTGTACTTATGTACTTGTATTAAAAATACACTTCAAGAGTGAACTTAGACATGTATAAAACGTAAAATTTCCCTGGAAGTGATAAACATTTAAATAACAAGCCATTAACTGCAGAGTCTGCAAATTAAAATGGAAAATAAAGCAGGTAATGAGGAAATCAGAGGGTCATTCATGAAAGTCATCAAAATCAAAACCACAGGCTTTGCACTCATTTCGCCTCATGTCTAGTTGGCAGACAGAAATGCAAACGTACCCACATGTTGACTGGAATTACTTTCTCCCCAAAGAGGTTTCATAAAATGGAAGTAATTCTAAGGGATTTGTAGTCTGAGGCTAATTTCTCATTCCGATATATTGTTACTCCTGAGCTTTCTATATTGTCAATATCCTTCTGCCCTACAATACTGAGATTTCTATAGAGTTTGTTGTTCGTTTAACCTGATACATCGTTCACACATGCACCTGCGTAAAGAAGACTTTACCAAAAGTTTGTGTCAATGAGAGATGGGATATTATAAACAAAACTACAAAACAAAGGATTTCATTGTGAAAATGGAACTATCACTGTGCTCAAAAGTCCTTCGGCCATTTTGGCTACTTTCCTGCAATTTTTGATACTCCTATTATGTCTGTGTCCCCTTGCCTCTCTTATCTCTCTTGCTCCAGTCCGTTGTATTTCTTTTAACTTCTATTTTTTTCAAATTGAATTACCATGATTTACACTGATGTTAATAATAGTTTCATGTATAGCACTGTAGCACTGTCCTCCCATTGTTAACTGATTTGCTCGAAAAGGCACAAGTAACGTCTCCATTGTTAGACTTGTAGTTACTAATTGTGAGACTAATTGTTAGAGTTGTAGTTACTATTTTTGGCATATCGAATTTGCCACGGGGTGCGTGCCAAAGTCAAAAGTAGACTTTGCTTTTGGCTATACAAGTGAAATTCATTCTGTATTTTCCCTATCCTGCCTGACTTGACTTACCATGATATTTTCTAGTTCTGTCGCAAATTCCATGATTTCATCTTGCTTATAGTGGAGTAATATTTTTCTATAACCGAGTAGTAGATTAACCAATTAACATTAACATCATAACTAATTAACATTCCCACTAACAGTGGATTCCTTTTTCCCCACATCTGCACCAGCACTCATTTTGTTTGTTCTTTTATATGTGTGTCAATCTCACTCTTGTGAAGTGATATCTCATTTTGCTTGATATATTTCTCTGATCATAAAGAAGAAATACATTTTATCACATACCCAAAGACTGAAAGTATTTTTTCACAGTAATTTGACAGAGGATTAACATCCAAGATAGATAAAGCAACCCAAAATACTTAAAAACATCAAAAACACCATCAAAAGTATGAAAATAACAGAAACGTCCTCAAATAAGTCAATAGGTCTACAAAATATGCTGTTTTAACCTCTTTAAGTCATATTTTTCCTTTGTTTCTCTGGCTTCTAGACTATGTCTTTATATCCTAATTTTTGCCCTAAAACAGTATGTTCAGATGTTTTTCTAGCAGAGACTTCCTAAAGGAACTTTCAGGTCAGGTGTTAAAATAACAAATTTATCCCTAATAATATATCTGAAATGGCATGATATGACATGACAGTCCCTATAAAATCAGATGAAATAAAGTAGCAGCAATTGTAGAATAAGAAAGCAATGAGGCCCCAGTTTTATTAAGTATCTTAATACAATTTGTCAATTAACTCTTTTCTCATACAGATATTATAGGATAAACTCATTATGAATGTTAAATCTGAGTTAGTCTAGTGACAACAGTATCTTATTGTAGCAAGGTCTTGTCCTTGGCCTTCAGCTCTTTTGACAGGCATCTTTTAGACCTGGGCTGCTTATATTTTGTCACTCAAGACCACTTTTCACCTGTCAAATATAGTACAGATGTTAAACTGCCAGAAACATCTTGGATTATTTACATGGATTATTTTGAATTAGTTTTTGATGAGGAACATTCAGAAAAAATTTACTCTTGTCAAATTATTCACAACCCCCCCCCCGCCCCAAGTACACATACACATTCAGTTCTGCAATCCCATATGGGTTCATGACCCACAATTGAAAAGACTAGGTTTTTAGACAGATAGCATGGCAGGGAGAGATTAAGATTGTTACAAATAAAGCAGAGTATATATATATGTTAATTAATATATATTTAACATATTAATGTATTAATGTATTATGTATTAATACATAATGCATTATGTATTAATATTAATATGTAACAATTAATATATATTAACATATATGTTAATTAATATATATTTAATTATTTAGTTCTAAAACAAGTATTCTGGAATTATTCTTAACAGTGGCACAAAATGGCAAAAATGCACATAAATGAAAACACAGGAGACTAATATTGTGGAGTAGTGGAAGATAAATTAATACAAAGAAACTGGGTGGGGTACTAAAAGCAGAATAGTTATTTTGGATTAAATTCAACAAGTTAGAATAGATCTGCGATATTATTGATAACAAATTCCACCAGTTGAATAATTAGCAGAGTGCTCAGAACATAAGATTTAAGTCTCTGTGTTGTCTGCCCAGTCAAACAATTTTCATAGAATTCTTCTCAAGTTGGGATTCTGTAGTTCAAGGCACTTTGATAAATTCCAATTCACTCTAAATGAGAAGCAATAAGGAAGTATTAGACTGTAGACTGACATTAGACTGAAGAATGACAAAAGGAGAAAAAAAAGGGTGCTTATCCTGTACAGCAGAAATTGCAAGCAGCTAACTATAAACTGGGCATTTTTGAAAATGTGGCTTAGTATTTTTGGCTTTTGAGTTTTTAGTGTCCATAATACAGCTGCTTTTCAATAAAGATCTGTTTGATGAATGAATAATTGAATGGCCAGATGTCATATAGAACAGAAATTAAAATTGTTCTTTGTTTCCACAAAGGGTAAAAGGTTATGGAAATTGTGGAGATGGAAATAGAGATAGAAGTTTCATATAAAGAAGGCTTTTAACATGTCAAATCCTCAATAGTGAATGAAGCTAGTGCCAAAGCTGGTCATGTTGGGGTGAACAAGCTCAGACTTGAGAAGGTTTGACTTATAAGCACCCTTTTGTAGGGTCACTCACTAGTTTAATAAAAATTTTTGAGTTATTAGCATGAAACAGATGTCTTATAATAATCCAACTTTTTAATATTACTTATATGTGCATCAACAAATAACCCTGTAAAATTCTCTTCATGAACAAGTTTGACATTAAAATTTTTGTTTTTCATGAGTCATGAATGGGTAAAAAGAGCTTACGTAGCAGAAAATGCCAGGTCACAACTGAAGTCAGGAAATCTCACCAACAAAGCAAGCTGTAGATATTTCTACTTTAACTCTTTGGGGTGAAGGAATAAGAGGCAGAATGGAAATTCACAAGCAGTGCTTAGAGGGTCCGGAGATCTCTACTTGCTTTACTCAGACAACTGCACCACACAGTTCAATACTTGTACCCAGCGATGAAATGTTGCTTGGGTCAGAAGTGCTCATCATCCGTGCAGTGCCAGAGATCAAACTTTAGTCCCTTAATATACAAGACATGCATCTTTGGATTACTAAATTATTTCCTTGGCCCCAAAGTAGCATATCTTAATCCACTTTCCTTTGTCCCCACTGATCCCAAAGGAAGCATATAATTGTTGTTTATATTTCCTAGAAAGATAAAGCAACACTTTGTTCTTTTATATTTGTGCATACATATCTATCTTTAAAACCTTGTTCATTAATAGCTGTATAACTTTGTTATTTTTTTGCAATGGCATTCAATCCCTCTATTCTCATTATTGAACTAAATTTCGCACCAGAGTTGTCTAACCTCATCTTTGAGAGGCAGCAGTCATTTCCCAGATGTGGCTTAGTAATATTTCTTCCTAGACCTATCATAATCCCCAAAGGCCTATTTACAGTTACAAAAGAAACTTAATTTACCTGCCTTTGCTAAGTAATTAAATTAACGCTTTAAACAGACATTCTAATAATGCCTAAATTTATTCATTCTCTTTGATAGCTCCTGTGAAGAAAAATTTTAAAAATCTCAGTGTCCATATATGTAATCAGAGAATAAATAAAATTTCTGATGGAAAGCACTAGGTAAAGATCCCTAAGAAGAAAAATATAAGTAATATGAAATAATTTCTTATTGGAGAAAAATTCAAGAGTCTTTCTTTGGACTGAAAATTTGTGAACAACCAAAATTTTAATGTTTAATATAACTGCTGAATTAGAAGATACTAAATGGTGGGTCCTTTGAGAAGTATATGTCATGAGTATGGCACTTACATAAGTGAATTAGTGAGTTTTTTGTTCTCTTTCTACTCTGTAAGGTTAGAAGAAGACAGATGTCTATGAATCAGTTACTGAATTTGCTGATATCTTGATCTTAGATTTCCCAGCCTTCAAACTCTGATAAATATACTTTTATTGTCTAATACACTGAGTCTATAGGGATGCTGTTATAGCAGTCAGGACATATGAAGACTAGTTAATTCTATTGCACCTTGGTATCTGTATAAATTAGAAGTCAATTAAATTTTCTGACCAATAATATCCATATTTTCAAAAGCTAAACTAAATACCTTAAAAGTTAACTCATACTCGGGTACTGGGGCTAGAAAAAGTGATGCTTATAAATTTCCCATGACAGCACCTAGAATAGAACATACGCTCACTGAGAGGGAGACAGCAATGGAAGAGTTGACTCTTGACTAGGGGATTCATTTGATGGTGTTTGGTCCATAACTGAAACATCTGTAAAGTGTTTCTGAAAATGTTGGGAGGAACTAGATAATTAATAAGTTTTGTTAATAAGATTTGATAATAGGTGAGATGTATAGTTTCTCAAAACAGGGCTGCTGGACTTTTGGCCTGAGACACTTCATAAAATGCTATACTTTGTGTATGAAAGAACTGGGGTTTGAGAAGATAAGACATAAAAGGGGCAAAAGTCAGAATTCCATTCTGGATCTGTTAAGTTGGAGAATATGAGACACATCCAAGAAGAGATGTCAAGCAGACATCAGACATGAGAATAAGAAGTTCAAAGATGTGGAAATGTGGGACTCATCAGGACAACATAGCTCACATCTCTGGGAACTGATGAGATCACTTAGGGACAAAAGGAAAAGATGACAGCCTGAGAGCAAATCCTAAATTACTTGAAATGGTCAGAAAGGGAGCCAGCAAACAAAACAAAACACAACAATGGATGGGGAAAAGAAAGAAAGAAAGAAAGAAAGAAAGCATGAGAAAGCAGTAGTTTATTTTGGTTTTTTGTTTTTGTGTTTTGGTTTTGGGTTTGTTTGGGTGGGGTGGGGAGGTGGATCAGGTTGAGGAAGGGAGTCAGTTGAGGTCAGGGCTTGCACTTGTACTTATTTCTGCCTGCTATACTTTCTCCCTGGCCCAAAGGAAGAGCAGTATTTGAAACAGAATGAAGCCTTAAGTGGCAAGCAAGAAGGGGGTGGTAGGTATTGAATCCATGACATTGTGAAATGGGAGATTTTAAAAAATATTAACTCTTTCTTTCCCTCAGGTAGGATTCATAGTACCTATAACACAAGAGGCAGACACTTCTGCCATGACAGATGGATGAAGCAAGTTAGTTTGGGTGCAAGAAGAGGAAGGAGTTCTATATCTGATGCTTACAATTTTCCCAGTGAAGTATGAAACTCTGATAAGTCAAATAACAGATGCAAGGAACTACACAAAATAAGCACAAACTTTCAATATGCAATAGTTTATATAAGTGAGACCTACTTCTGACTGTAAACACATAAATTATCAAAATTGCATAAGATTGTAAAATTTCAAAATATATAATAGCATCCATAAAAATGAGCTTGTCAGAGCAGAGCTTGTAAATGACTTGAATGAACAAAATAGTACACTGGTTTCGAACTGCACTGAGGGCATCCTTTCCAAGAGGCCAATAACCCAGCGGAAAGAGAGGTCATTAAAAAGAAATAAATGAGAGTTTTACTTCCTCATTAGTCTTCCTTTTCACTGAAAGGTTAACTTTGCTTAAGCTTATTATCATATTCAAAGTAATGATTGGCCTAGTAACTTGACACATCAGGATAATAAGCAAAGACAGAGAGAAGGCAAGTTTTTCGATTTTATAGACTGACCTACCTTGACCTTGTATTCTTAATCTAATTATTCCTGGCGACTGAAATGATAGAACAAAAGTTCAGCAATGCTACCTGTAGATAAAATCTACTTCAAAAATATAAGGGAAGACATTCATTTGAGAGTCTGCCAGACTTAAAGATCAAGTGATGCAACCACACAAGGAATGGGGAGCTTATGTTCACTTTGTAATATTAGTTCATTTATCTTTGTTGTTGTTCTGTTAGCGGGGGTGTGTGTGGGGCTGGGGACTGTACACCAAGCAGTGCTCAGGACTTACTCTTGGCTCTGCACTCAGGGATTGGTGATCACTCCTGGTTGGGCTCAGAAACCTTACATAGTGACAGGAATCACACACAGTTCAGCCTCATGCAAGGCAAACACGCTTCTATCTATACTATCGCTCCAGCCCCTGTTATATTCATTCTAAATAAAAATGCACATCAGGTTTCAGAAACTAAATAAGGCTAAAGAGAATTTTACTAAAGTATATTAATAAAACCCAGCTCCCGGAAGCGCACGGCCGCATAGCGCAACCTCTTATTATCTCATTCTAATTTTGGATAAACTGCCAGGCTACCAAATGTAGCCTGCCCACACGGCAGAGTCTGGCAAACTCCCCATGGCGCACCCAATATGCCATATACCAGTAACAATGATGGGTTTCATTCTCCTAACCCTGAAGGAGCTCTGAATATGGCACTTTTTAAAAAGATTCTCTGGGTTAGGACAAAGGAGACATTACTGGGGCCTGCTCAATGCAATCAACGAATAACAGGATGGTCGTGATGGTGATATTAATAAAGTATCCATTTTACGTCTCTTCTAACTTGAAATTGACCATATTTTTTTGTTCCTTGACACTAAACTGAGTTCAGGGAAAACTGGAGTTCAGGGACACATTTCAAACGGAAACCACCAACTATTCCTCCTCTGAGAATGATCTTACTTCCCTTCCTTAGTTGATTTCATGTATTTCTTCACCATCTCCCTCTCCTAAAATAAACTAGTATATTCAAAGATTGAATAAAACATAATTATGTGTACCACTCTATAGCTATGAAAATGGAGAACATTGAAAATATCGACAACATAAAATGTCAGCAAAAAAGTGAAGCAATCTCGTCCATTGCCTGCGAGAATACAAGATAGGAAAGTCTCTTTAAAAAGGAGTTTAGCAGTTTTTTCCTAAATTAAATGTATTATATGACCCAACCCAATAATAATGCTCCTTGATATCTACCCATGTGAATTGAAATTTTATTTTAACATATATAGCTTCACACTGATGTTCATTGCACTTTAATTTATAATTGACAAAACTTGATAGCAACCAAAATGACCTTCAAGAAATGAAAGAATGAACAGCAACTACATCCAGACAATGAAGTATTATTCAGTGCTAAAAAGAAATGATCTGTCAAAGCATTAAAAGGGACGTTCGGAACAGTAGAGGTGGGCTGAAAGTAGACTATAGACTGAACATGATGGCCACTTAATACCTCTATTGCGAACCACAACACCCAAAAGGAGTTGTAAAAGGGAATGCCCTGCCACAAAGGCGGAGCAGGGTGGAGGGAACAGGGTGGGGGTGGTGGGAGGGATGCTGGGACCATTGTTGGTGGAAAATGGGCATTGGTGGAGGGATGGGTGCGGATGAGTGCTTGATCATTGTATGACTGAAACACAAGCATGAAAGTTTGTAAGTCTGTAACTGTACGTTGTGGTGATTCACTAATAAAAATTTTTAAAAAAAGAGTAAGGGACGGTCAAGTGGTGTTGGAACATAAGGGCAGTTGGGATAGAGAAGGACTCACTTAGACAAGGATGTTTGGAAATGATCATTCCGGACAAGAGCTGAAAGTTTAAGTAAAGACAAACACGTAACGTTCCAATTCCTGTAGTGCAAGCTATAATGCCAAAGAGTGAGAGAAAGACACACAGAGAGAGAGAGAGAGAGAGAGAGAGAGAATTTTCTCCCATAGTGCATAGTGGCAGGCTGTGGTGGGGTGGGGATGAGAATAAAACTGGGACATTAGTGCTGGGAAATGTAAAATGAGGGATGGGTGTTCGAACATTGTATGACTAAAACCCAATCAGGAATAACTTTGAAACTGTACATCTCATGGTAATTCAATTAAAAAATAATAATAAATAAGTGAAGAAATATTCAATTCATATGACCAAATACAATATAAGCTAATATAAAAGTCTGTATGCTATTATTAAAACTGTATGACGTTCTGGAAAATGCAAAACTATATGATCAGCAAAACATTAACTTGCTGGCAGGAGTTGGAAAGGAGAGAGGGGAGAAGGATGTACAAGAGCAGTATGGAGAAATTTTAAGGCAGCAATACTACTCTATGTGATTTTACAAAGGTAATAGAATACTGTACGAGAAAACACATAAAATGAAAACCATCAAAAATCAACCTTACCTTAGATTATGGACGTTTGGATTAATTATGTTTCAGTATATATTCACTGATATCATAAAATGCACAACTCTGGTAGGAGATATTGACAATAGTACATAGTGCATAGTGATTTGTGCATAGTGGCAGGAGGTATTTGGGAATTCTAGGCACTTACTGCTCAATTCTTAAAAACCTAAAATTTCTTTAAAAAATGGTAATTGATAACAAACTATAGATACTGAAATAGAAATTGAGAGCACCTGATCACGAAAGAAATACACAGGAAAATGACACAAGAGGTAAGGGTGGAGGGTGTCTTAGGCACTTTGGTGGTGGTGAGGGGAGGAAGCTGTGGACACTGAGACCACTCAGGTCAACACCATCGAAAACACATGACCTTAAAGATAATGAGATAAGCAATTAAAAGTTTGAAGCCAAAGCCGTAGTACAGCAGGGAAGGCATTGGCCTTGCACACAGCAGACCTGGGTTTGATCCCCAGCATCCCGTATTGTTCCTCAAACACTGCCAGGAGTGACCCCTGAGCATCACAAATATGACCAAAGAAGTGAAAAAATAAAATATAAAAAAGTAAAAGCAATAAAAAAATTTGAAAACTTTGTATTCATTAAAAAATTTTAAAAAATAAAAATATGGTATAGAGCCTGATGATCATTGTGGGAAAAATAAAAGATAGATATGATTTAATCTCCTCAAATAAACAAATAAGTAGTCCATTAAGAATGACACTTCCAGTTCCATCCATGTTACAGCAAATTGCATGATTTTACCGTTCCTTACAGCTGAGTAGTATTTCAATGTGTGTATACATATATGTATATATATGTATATATATGTGTATATATATAAGTACAGATAGATAGATAGATAGATAGATAGATAGATAGATAGATAGATAAAAAGAAAACATCTTCATTTTTCCACTCATCTGTTGTTGGACATCTCAGTTAAATTCAAATCTTAGGTATTATACTGAGTATTGCAGTGGTGCATATGTTCTTTTGAATGAATGCTTTTCTGTCCTGGGCATATGTGTAAACACACAAAAAAGAATGGACAAAGGGATGGCAGTGGCCTATCTCTCCTGCCTCCAGCATTCGGTATTCTCAGGTCGTTTCTCCACTCCAGGGAGGTCAATGGCGATGGTCAGGCGAAGGAAGAAAACGAGGGCCAGGCTGGTTGGTCTTAGTAGCAATTTATTACATGGAAGAAATGTATGTCGTGGAGGCCCCAGGATCTCTCAAGCACGTGCTCCTTTTGATGTAGGCAGGTATAGACAGGGAAAGATCCTTGGCAATGAAACTTGATTAACAATGGAAGAAGAATTCTAGGACTGACCCACCTTGTGGGTGCAGAAAACAAAGATCTCATGTCGGTGGGCCCCACGAGCGACTTATGTGAAGTGGGGAGGAGAAAGACGGTCACTTTCTCCCCAACAGCCCCTGCCACCCGGGACCCAGGGTTACTGGGTTCTTGTCTTGCCTTGCAGAAAGGAATTTCAGGAGTAGACAAGCAGTGAAATAAATAGATTTTATTTGGAGGATTTTTAAGGTGTGGAGAGGGAGAGAGTGAGAGAGAGAGAGAGTAACGTATTCAACTGAGAGCACGGGCTTCTCCAAGGGCAGAGAAAGCACCTACACACATCATAGCATTAGACACAAAAGCTGGAAAGTACACATCTCAAGAGGGGGGATGCGGGGGACACATGTGCTCAGGCACCACATGTGCTCCGCCACGTGGGTGCAAGCACACACGGGCTGAGGCAGCATATGTGTGCCCTTCCTTTGTTCAAGGTGGCCTTTATAGGGTTTGCCCAGCCTGCCCCCACTTGAAGCTTCTTCCCAGGTAAAAGTCCGTTGCTAAGGAGGTTACCAGGGAGGTTGGGAGCCTTGATGGTCTTCTTTGGGCTGAATCACTAAAGTCAATCAGATTAAAGGGGAGGTCCAAAAAGAGGAACTTCAAGGGGAGGAGAACTATATCCTCAGAGTCTGTGGATGGTTTTATCAGGTCTTTGTTTTCTGTATCCAAAAGGTGGGTCAGTCCTAGAATTCTTCCATTGTTAATCAAGTTTCATTGCCAAGGGCCTTTCCCTATCTACCTGCCTACATCACTTTGAGACCTGTCTCTTCAGTTCTCTCAGCCCCTTCTTCCCAGGTTCTCTAAAGCACGTTTTCCCCCAGAGAGCCCCCAAAATCTCCTTATATAGATCATGGTACCTCTAAAGGGTGCAATACAGTGATGTCATCAAAAGGAGTTGCAGAAAGAACACTGAGGCAGCAAAACATACATTGTTTCTTTACATCTGCAGGCCAGTAATTTTGGCCTCCGGAAGGAAGATACAAAACCAAGACTGAAACCTTTCACAAACTACAAGCACTTGGATTTGCCTCCCAAAGACCAGTCTGCTAGAGCTTGGAATCTACATCCCAAAGACAAGTATCTTAGCTTTGCATCCCAAAGACAAGCCTGGCTAGAGCCTGGAATCTACATCCCAAAGATCAGGCCTGGCTAGCACCTGAGATATGCATATCTAAGTCTCTCTAGGTTTCTGTGAGAAAAGGGAAACTGCCTCTTACAATATACTGAAACTATTTACTAAAGGCAGTTGAAGGGGAGAAATGATCAGTCTCATTCAAGCTAGTCAGGACACACAGCTGCTTCTAGGACAGATTCTCATTTAGCAGATCAACCCACCCTAGAACAGAATTCTCTGGGTTGTTTCTCCTCTCCTTGTCCAACAAACATATAAGCATACATAATATAAATTATTTTGTATGGACACAGTAAGAAATACCTTAAGCTTATAGAATTGCTCTCCTAGGGCCATCTCGACCTCAGACTGTAGCGCTCAGGCCAGATATCTTTCCTATTCTTAGCAGGATCCTAGTCTCGTTGTTACTATTGGATCATGGCAGCATTTGCCTATGATCAAACTCTTAATCTATAGTTAAGAATCGTGGCACCTTGGCCTGGCCTATCTCGATGCCAGGGTAGCACATAATTTACCAGCTTGCCCTGGTTCCATCCAGTCCCTCGTCGGGCCCCTGCCCTTGGGGTGCTAGGAAGTGAGAGCAACTGAGGCTTAAGTTGAGAAAGCAGATGCCCGGGAGTGAATAATATTCAAAGCCAATTAAATCCTAAGTTACAAAGCATAATATTGTTTTTCTGTATCTATACAAAAAGGACATTGCATTAAAGTAAACTATTCAAAAGACATAAGGAGAGGAGAAAGGCAATATTAACTTACAAGTTCAGCATCTTAGAAGGATCTGACCTTACAAATGAACAGATTCTGATGGGGGAAAAGCTGATTAACTGGTTGGGGAAGAGAGCATAGAGAAATGGTTACAGAAAAACAAAGGAATGGGAGTGACTTGGAGCACTGTGATGGGTACAAGCTGATAAACCTAAGCTCCTTGTGCTCCAACAGGCATAGATACCCCAAATGAATTTCTGGTGATAGGGTAGCTCAATTTTAAGTTTTCTGAGAACTCTCCATACTGTTGGGCTGGAGCAATAGCACAGCGGCAAGGGATTTTGCCTTGTGCGCGACTGACCAGGCCGACACCAGTTTGATTCCTCCAGCCCTCTCGGAGAGCCCGGCAAGCTACCGAGAGTATCTCGCCAGCACAGCAGAGCCTGGCAAGCTACTCGTGACGTATTCGATATGCCAAACACAGTAGCAACAAGTCTCACAATGGAGACATTACTGGGCCCACTCGAGCAAATCAATGAACAATGGGAGGACAGTGCTCCATACTGTTTTCCATACGGATTGAACCAGACAACATTCCCACCAGCAGTGAATGAGAGTTCCTTTTTTTGACCACATTCCCGCCAACAGAGATTGTTCCATTATTTTTTGATATGTGTCATTTTCATTTGTGTGAGATGGTATCTTATTGCCATCTTGGTTCACATTTCCCTAATAATAACTGATAGTGAACATTCTTTTTTTTCCTGTGTCTGTTGACTTTCCTCAGAGAAGTGCCTATTCATTTCCTCTCTTCATTTTTTATAAGGTTTTTGAATTTTTTTTTTCTGATCTTTGTGAGTACTTTGTATATTCTATATATCATATCAAATGAAGTAAAGCAGTAAACAAAGGATGACATCACTTATCTATGTTATTTTGAGTAACTGGATATCGGCTGGAGTGATAGCACAGTGGGTAGGGTGGCTGGAGTGATAGCACAGTGGGTAGGGCGTTTGCCATGCACACAGCGAGCCCGGCCGAGCCGGGTTAGATTCCTCCGCCCCTCTCAGAGAACCCGGCAGCTACTGAGGGTATCTCGCCCACACGGCAAAGCCTGGAAAGCTACCTGTGACGTACTTGATATGCCAAACACAGTAACAAGAAGTCTCAAGATGGAGACGTTACTGGGTCTGCTCGAGCAAATCGATGAACAACAGGAGGACAGTGACAGTGACAGTGGATAAGGAGATGCAATGGTTTAATGGGGGGCTGCCTAGATCACCCTTGGTCCCAGAGTATAGGGAGGAAAATGAAAGAAATAAAATGAAGGGGAAGGGGAGAATAGATAAATGAGTAGCAACAGTAACAGGAATCAAGGGTATTCAGGTACATTCGTGGTATTAAGGAATGATAGAGCTAAATATCTAAACCTCAAAGTCAACAACACTGAAATCATGAGACCAGACTTTAATAACAAACTTAAACGGTGTCTGTCAAGATGGTAGTGTGGGTCCTGGGTGGGGGGAGAAGGGATAGGAGAGGAAGCCTAGGAACAGTGGTGGAGGGAAGATGATACTGGTGGCAGGGTCGGTGATGGAATATTGTATGTCAAAACCCAACTATGTATAACTTTGTAACTCACGGTGCTTTTATAAAATAAACTTTGAAAAAAATTAATAAATAATTTTTTTAAAAAAAGAAACCTGATGAGATACTCACTTTACGTTGGGTGATTATCAGATGAGCTGAGAACGCTAGGTCTCTCACAAATAGTGCTTACTATGGTCATCATAAAATATTAATTATCTATTTAGGTAATAGAAAAACCTTAAATCTTATTCTTCAGTGAAATTATTTCTCTTGGAAACTATATGCCTCCCCTCAAAGTCCCAATTTAAAATATCATTAAAATTTTTATATACTCTAGGATAATTTATGTTCTGGACAATAGAGAACATATAATTCTCTTACTTTCTATATTCTACTTAATGCCTAATAATTCAGGAAAACAGAGAAATGGTATAAAATTTTAGTTTAGAATAGATTTTAAAAGTTATAGTTCCAGCACTATGAATTAATGCTAAGAAAATAACTGCAACAGGTCATCGTAGGCCCTAATTCAGAACAAGCCCAAATTCCACCTCTCATTGCCATGCTAAATAGGAAGGAATGAATACCTAAAAGCCATCAGGCAATTTCACTAAAACTTTGCAGTAGTTTCATATTTTTAAAAGAACTTTTCTAGTAGTCTGGAAGGTTTTATTTCATTTGTTTGCCTTATAAAGTCGTGCTTGGTCATCTTATTAGAAGACAAAGTTGCTATAGAAAAAGCAAGTCTGTTCCATGAAATTATGCATCAACAAATATTGATTTGCACCAGATTGGACCTGGGTTTCTGGAAGGCAAAGTTATGTCCCAAAGAGTGCCATTGATTCAGGATAGAAGAACTGTGTCTTCTGTCTGTTTTGACTCTCCAGGATTTCTCCACCTTTTCCCTCATCAAAAATATCTCAGTCTGTGGACTGAGGTGTTGAATGAGTAGGTGTGAAGAGTTAGGTAAGAATGAGTTGCTCTTTGCACTTTCCTGTAAAGTCTTGCCTGCTCCTGGCAACTCTTCCTTGTCTTTCCTCTCTAGCCTCTGCTCTGACTTCATGCTAACTCCTTTTCTTTAGAAAAATTTCACTCAAAGGCCATTTTCTCCAATACCAAATGAATCAGATCCAGTCCTTTAATCCTCCCAAATGCAGTGGGATCAAGAGTGACACAGTTTGGGACTTAAGAGGGTGTATTGAACTCATTACCTACATACAGCAAATCATAATCAAACATAATTGAACCTTGAGTATACATGTGTCATATATTTTCCTTAGTAAAAGATACAAGAAGTTATATTACGATGCAAAGGTGTTGGAGAATCTATTTGCTAAAGAGATTCCTGTGAGGGCTGAGGGGTAGTAAAGGGAATTTCTCTTCAGAAGATAACTAAACCAAGGTTCAAAGAATTTGGTGGCTATTAACTGTAGGTAAAATATATCCACTTCTGTGCCGGACAATGGGGAAGGCTAGAAAGCCTCTCACCACTCCCCTCATTGTTTCTATTCAGAGCATCAGGAAATTCAGCTGACAAATGAACCAATCTTGTCAGAATCTCATAGCTACTATATTGCAGTACAATTTATATAGTTGCTACAGAAAATCCTAACCAATTTGAAGTCCATCATTGTTCATTTTACTAGACTGGAAACTCTGATTATGGGCATCATCATATTGTTTGCTAATGTATATGAAGCCTTTACCTAATTCTGTTATGTGGCAGGTGATTCATATGTATAAAGAGCTTAGAGAATAAAATATAAAAGCATGCCATGGTTCTCACCCCTTTAGCTATATTGTTTGGTGATTTCTGTTACTTGGAGTAAAACATATTACAAAAACATCACATACATTAATGTATTTTAAGAAGCTACATTTACATAACTTTTTTACAGAATATGATTATAATTACTATATTTGTATTATTGGCTATTTTTACTCTCTTACGATGACAAATTTAATTTGAGTATAAGAACAAACAGCATAATTATTGTTCAAACTAGCTATAGTTCCAGACATCTACTAGGCATCATAGAATGCATTACCTGGAGTCACAGAGAACTACTATGAAGTTCATGGGCATTCCCAATAAATGTCAATCCTCCTTATCTGCCGCAATGTCAACGTAGTCCGATCTTCCTACAACCACTATGTTAATACATTCAGATATTCTTACCTAACTCCAATGTCAAAATCATTTGATCAATAACATTCTATTTGAGGTATATATGTGTACTTTTAACATTTTGTGGGGGGATGGAGTTGGAACTATACCCAACTGTGCTCAGAGTTTAATACTAGTTTTGTGCTCAGAGGTCATTTCTGGTTGTGCTCAGGGGCCCTGATGTAGTGTCAGGAATCAAACCCAGGTTGGTTACATGTCCACAATATTAGTTCATCCACCCAACCGATAATTTTCCTTTGGTTTGCATTCAAACATCACCAGACTTAATGGCTAATATTTATCCAATACCTATCTTTTGGCAACAGGTCAGTAATCTGCTCTGACAGAAACCAGCACCATCTGCAACAAATGAGAAGAAGGTTGTTTGATCTAAAATAGAATATAGTAAATGTAACTGTGCCTATGCCCACCTTGGACCTGTTCAAGGAAAAATTAGGTACAAATGCTGTGAGTCATTCTGAGGTCCTAAAATTTCATGATGCCTTTTTTCCATAATAAATGTGTATTTTTCAGACATTTTAATGATTCTTTGGCTCTCTAGTAAAAGTTTCATATTTTCAGTGACTGCTAGAAGCAGATTTACTCTGAAGGACTCTGGCTCCTTTGGACCACAGTGACTATCCACTCAGAGATCCTGTGCAGTCCTGGTAGAGTATATGCATTTCCCACCAAATGCCTTTTGAAGTAGCCCCAACCATATTATCACAGAAAAATTCTGGCCATTTATTTATTTATTTGTATCAGCAACATTTATTTTATTTCCTTGTGTAGATTTTTAAAAATTTGCATGTTTCATTTTTTAATAAGGCTGTTCATGATGATTTGTTACATTCAATAGTACAACACTAATCCCACCACCATTATGCTTTCCCACCTCTATTATTTAAATTTTAGCCATTTACATAGAGGAATTAGTTGAATGGTTGGGATTTGCTAAATATTCCCTCTCATACTTGCCAGCAATATCTCCATGGTGTGAACCAGAGGTTTAATTTAATCCTGAGTGACAATGTACCCTTAAACTTCAAGAAGAGAAGCACAGAGTAAAATAAAAAAAAAACAAATCTGTTATCACTCCCATGCACATTTCTATTAATCATGATAAAACTCTGTTGGAAAACTTAAAAGAGACATTCAATAAACTGATGATGACATTTCTGAAAATATCACCATTCTAGAAGAACACACATTATCTGATTCTGACACAAGTCACTTGGTATTCCATTCCATGATAATTTATTTAAATGACGAAGCATTCTATTGTTGAAAATATTTGGCTCCTTCCCACCTCCATTTAATTTTGATAGACTCAAGTCCACCACAAATTGGAAGTGGTAATATAAACACACAAAAAATCATCTCTGGTGAGCTTCATTTTTTAATAACATACTCATTTCATAACAAGAAAAATAACTTGCTTTGAAGGCAATCCTGCCAAGGCAGAAAGGCAGCTCTCCCTCGGCCCTTGGCTTCCAGTGACGGAACGCGAATGCCAGCACAGGTTAGTAACTTCAAGCCTGAGGCTTTCCACGAAACGCAACAATCTGCTGTTTGTTTCCCCAGAGCCTTCCACTACTGCTCAGAAACACATTCAAGTAGCCGGCGAGGTATAAAACAGAACTGCACAGTGAAGACAGGACAATGTATACTAAATATTAAGCAGATGCCTCATGGGCTTGGATAGAAAAAACTCATACTTCAGCAGCTCATTTGAAAGCTCATTTTTACTTTTGCAAATAGGTGATTCAAGGAAATCTAACAGAGAAAGTCTCTATTTTCCAATTGATACAGTTCTCCTATGCAGTGACTTCCTATAATCATTATAAAATACTTGAATGAGCAATGAGATCCTACACTCTATACAATAGCCTATATGTCACAATCACAATTACAATCACAACCATCCTGTTATTCATCGATTGCTTCGAGCAGGCCCCAGTAACGTCTCCTTCGTCCTAGCCCTGAGATTTTTTTTTTAAAAAGTGCCATATTCAAGACTCTTTCAGAGTTAGGAGAAGGAGACCCTTCATTGTTACTGGTATTTGGCATATTGGTATGCCACGGGGAGTTTGCCAGACTCTGCCGTGTGGGCAGGTTACATTCGGTAGCCTGCCAATTTGTTCAAAGTAGGAATGAGACGATAAGATGTCGTATTCGTGACTGCGAACGCGACCGCGTGCTTTCGGGAGCTGGGTTTTATAGTCTCTGAGTCTTGGCCGTTGATGGGATTACACGGCGCCAGGGGGCCAGTTGGTGGGTGTGACCCCCGCCTACTGGAATTTAGAGGATCTGGGTGGAGGATGCTCAGCCCCGATCCAAGTAGGCTTGGAGATCTCAGTCCCTGGACCCGCATGCCTTTGTTCCTCTGCCAGTACCTTCATGTGTGCGGAGAGTGGTCTCAGCATGGTGGTGGCTGGTTCTGGAGGTGTTTGGCTGCAGAAGCCCTGGTCGGGGTGGGGAGGAAAACTCAATCCGCTCCTCTCCAAGGGGCCTCGACGAGGACAGCCAGGTGCGGGGGCAGGAGACTCTGCCAGATGTCAGATGTGCTAAAAATAACTTAAATTAACTTTGGTTACTACCCTATTTCTCTTCTACTTACACCAGAGCTGCTATTCATAACTATTTTCTAGATCTTGACTCCTTCAGCTGGGTTTCTAACCTTCTCTCTCCTGGGCCTCTCATCAGTAACCACCCCCTCCCGCCCTTGTATCAACTCTAACAACCCTCAGAAAATTCTAATGGTACTTTATAGATAAATAGAAAAATATAGTTCTGAGTCACAAAAGAGCTAATGCAATCTTGAGCAAAAAGAGTAAACTGGGAGGTATTACACTTCTGATCACAAATTATTACATAATACTACATAATTAAAAAATATGGTACTGGCATTTAAAAGACAGACATATAGAGTAATGGAATAGAGGTTATAGATATAAGTAAGATAGATATAATTTAACATCATTTTTTCACAAGGACTGAAATATAAAATTTCTATTAATAGTATCTCATTGGGAATCTCAAAAATAGGCAGAAACACAGAAAAAAAGCTTGATGTCTAGAAATTAAGCCAACCTAGGGTATACTGTTTTGTGCATAATAAATAGTTAAACTTTATTCTATAGTCATAGATGGGAAAGGCTTCAAAAGTTAGGAGATATAAGGATGATCAATTCTCTTTAAATTCAAAGTACTGCATTATTTGAATTTGTGAATCTTCTCATCCACAAATTACAAACCATATGCAAACATATATGAGAAAAACTTCAGTATAATCTCATTCTACTCCAGTTGTGTTTTCTGTTAATGCCCCTACTCACTTTTGTTAGGGATTAGGTGTTAAGTTAAATATACACAAGAAAGGATATTATATGCACCTTAATATACCGCAAGTAACTAAATTGCAGTGGGATCTACCTTAAGCCTTATGTTAATATGATCAACTATTTAGTATATTAAATGCACCTTAATATACCGCAATTAACTAAATTGCAGTGGGATCTACCTTAAACCTTAACTCATTGGGATTGTATAGAAGAAATGTGGATATTTCAGTGAATAGATCAGGAATGGCGGTAAATAAGAACCAGAAGTAAAAGATGGGAAAGTGAAATCCAGTTAAGAAGGGAGGCAAAAAGCAAATTAAATTAAATTTGGTAGAAAAGACACCAAGGATAAGCACAGGTTTTGTACGTAGAATGCCTGGGTTTGATCTCTGGGCTACTCACTCTCACGAGCCCAGTGTTGCCAACAGCTGTCCCTGAATACAAAGCAGGAAGTAACCCCTAAACATTACCAGGCATGGTTCAGGAAAAAAGAATCAAGAAAAAAATAGAAAAGGGTTGAAAGCAATAGTACAGTGGGTAGGGTGTTTGCCTTGCATGTGGCCCACCCGAATTGGATTCCCAGCGTCTAATCTGGTCCCTGTAGGAGGAGTCAGGGTGAAGAGTCAGGGACCCAAGCACCGCCAGGAGTAATTCCTGAGTACAGGAGCCAGGAGTAACCCTTGTGCATCGCCAGATGTGACCCAAAAGTTTAAAAATGAAGAAAGAAAAAAATAAAAAAGGACAAAAATAAAAGCTGTAGGGAAAATGGGAAATCCCAGAAATTAAATGCCTGTATATGCATAGCGATGGGAAAAATGAACAGAGGTGCTGAGGGTGCTACTTCTGTGATAAAACATAGATTCATTGGGCTACATGCTCCAAAATCCCACTTTAACCTCTGATATAATAAATTAATAAAATCAATAAAAACCTCAAGCTATCCAAACACTCTATGTTGGAGGTTTCAGATTTTCTGGAAGAGAAAGAGTCAGGAATAGCAATTTCTTTGAAAGAAAACATCAAGAAGTTGATCATAAAATCATATTTACATAATAGTATAATATTGCCTCAAGTGCAATTTATGATTGGTTAAATATAAAAATAAAATTGAATCCAAATTTTAGTAAAGATTTGGCAACTTCTTTAGTAAAGATTTTGCCAAATTCTTTTTTACAACCCATTTAACAGAACTTAGTCATGTTTACCCTTAAGCAAATAAGATGTAAAATATAATAGAATTGCTAAAACTACCATGGATTGATTATGAATCATCCCTTGCCTGCCCTAAAATCAAGCAAGCCATCTGTTACCTAAACATAGTTATGACGTCATCACCAGGAAGAAACAAGGTCAGTCACTGAGCTGGAAGGGGCTTAGAAGGATATGTGAGAACTAAATCTCCTCTCCAGAGAGACACATCACTTTCTTTTGTGCCTGTGACTGATCCTATTTTCAGTTACGTGCTTGTGACGTGAATTAATGTAAAAATTCAACTGTTATCTAAAAATTCAAAGGTAGATATATACTTCATACATGTACAGATTACAATTGGAAAAAATCAATAAGCAGTTGATAAGTCATTACAAACCTGGGTCAGATACAGGCCTTTACTCATGACCTAGCTATATAATTCACACTAATAGTATTATGGACTAAGGCACTGAAGTGACTTTTTTCAAGATGAAGTAAGATTTAAAAAGAAAGTCAATTACAGAGTATGAAAATCATCTTCTGATTAGGTGTTCAGCACAATTTTCTTAGAAGTTAGTTTTGGTAAAAGATTAATAATTTCTGGTTATAAATGTTATGGCATACTTACTCTTATCTAACTTCAAAACAATACAATATTTTGAAATTAAATTTGAAATCAAAGTGCAGTCATTTTCATATAGTAGAACCTAAGAAGAGTTCTTTAACATTTAAATTGACTTATCAGAATGCAAATTTGTATAATCAATTTTACTTACTCTTGCATATAAGAAAACCACTCTGCCATTCTTTGTTAGGAATTCTTCTATGGTAGCACTTAGAGTTCTTCATTGCAGGAAAATAGGATGGTTGGTCACACCTTCTATTAAAATATCAGTACTTGAAAATCAAAATAATACTATTACTCCATTGCTCTTTGTGTTCTTGGAGCCAGCAGATGCCATTGGGCTACACAAGCACATGACAGGGATGAATGGAGGCGTTACTGGCGCCCACTCAAGCAAATTGATGAGCAACGGGATGACAAGTGATACAAGTGATACACCAATGGATAGAGAGTATCATTAAGTAACATTTATGTAAACATAAATGGTAATATGGGATATGTTCCAACATTCATTTCTCATAATAGAACCCAACAATTCCTCTTGTGCAACTTAACGTGTATAATTATACTGTCTTTATTTCTGCTACAATTCAGAATACTAAGATGATTCACAGAATAACATGTGCACAGATTTCTTAGAATACTGAAGTTTTGGTATTCTGTCGTAGTATCCAAGATAAGGAACTATTGTTGCCATATGAATTTTCTAAGAATCCTGCCCTGAAAGAAATTTAAGCTCAAATTTGTGAAACCAAGTAGAACTATATGATTGTGTAGTGGTCAGATGAATCCTAGTAAGTACAGGTAGTCATACTCCAAACAGAGTTTACTTTGGGGCAGATGAATAATCTCATTGTCCATATAAACTGTTTGGAAATAAAGCACAATTTTAATAAAAACCATGCAAGTTATGTATTATCCCTTGAGGATTAATGAAAAGTAATTCGGTAAAAATACAGTGTGACCAAAATTCAGTTCAGCTATGTTTGAGCATAAATAGGTCTCTACAAACCATGGACTTGCCATAATATCCACCACTTTCTCCCCAAAGACTCTGAGGTTTTCTGAGGGGAAAAATAGAGGACACCATTTCAAATTAACACAAATTATAGCATATTGTGACTAGTATGGCATTAAGTTCACACAAATAAAAAGCTCATTATTTGGGCTGGAGAGATAGAGCAGGGATTAATTAAGGTGCTTGACTTTGATGTGGTTTATCCCAGTTCAATCCTGGCACCACAATTGCTCCCTGAAAACTGCTAGGAGTGCTCCCTGAACAGAGTCAAGAGTCTTCCCTGTTAAGCTGCCAAGTGTATTCAAAACATCCTTCTCATCCTCACAGAATACATCATTAGTTGAACAGTAATAACCTATGGTCAGTTCTAAAGTTTAGTCTTATTTTAACTGTTTGCTCGAGCGGGCTGGAGCGATAGCACAGCAGGTAGGGCGTTCGCCTTACACGCGGCCAACATGGCTGACCCGAGTTCGATTCCTCCGCCCCTCTCGGAGAGCCCGGCAAGCTACCGAGAGTATTCGATATGCCAGACACAGTAACAACAAAGTCTCCAATGGAGACGTTACTGGGCCCGCTCGAGCAAATCGACGATCAACGGGAGGGCCTTTACCTTTACCTTTAACTGTTTAACAACAGAGAAAGTCGAATGTCTGTGAGGAACACTCAGGGAGGAGGAAACAGCATTCATGAGCAAAAGCTAACTACTATAGCAGCAGCATCTGACCCACACAATTTACTTCTGAAGTTGTTTTCTGCACTCAAATTACTTCTCATACTTTCCTGGAAAAGGAAGAACATATTGTACTACAGGGAATGAAACACATACAAAAATCATTTCGGTCCCAGAAGCAATGGTAGTCATTTTCCCATTTCATTCAGGTATAAATGCTTCATCTTCTATTGTTACTTGGAAAAGTTACTAATCAATTTCTGGAGCCCAGGTGTTTCTCAGTACGATGGTGAACAATGGAATGATGTCTGGAGCCAGATTACCGGGGTTCAAGTTTCAAGTTACTTTATCCATAGAATTGATTTTCTCAACTACAAAGTAACAGTGATCAATTTTCATCATAATTCCTCAATCACCTGAGTTAATACAAGCAGAAGCTAACATATATATTCAGGGACTATATATATATATATATATATATATATATATTTCCTGGATTCTGGCTATCCAAGCATGCACAACATTCATAAAAGTCATTTACTGAGTCCTATAATCACCGTGTTTGCAATAAGAACCAATGATAGCACAGACTTCATTTTCATTTCATTTCATCATCCTGTTATTCGTCGATTGCCTCGAGCAGGCCCCAGTAACGTCTCTTTCATCCTAGCCCTGAGATTATAGTCACGGCTCTTTAGGAGAATGAGACCCATCATTGTTACTGGTATTTGGCATATTTGGTACGCCACGGGGAGTTTGCCAGACTCTGCCCTGTGGGCAGGCTACATTCGATAGCCTGCAAGTTTGTCCAAAGTAGGGATGAGATAATAAGATGTCATAAAAAAAAGTTCTGATAAGATGTCACGCGGCCACGAATGCGGCTGCACGGTTCCAGGATCTGGATTTTATAGTCTCTGAGTCTTGGCCGCTGATGGGATTACACAGCGCCAGGGGGCCAGGTGGTGGGTGTGACCCCCGCCTGCTGGAATTTGGAGGATCTGGATGGAAGATGCTCGACTCCAATCCGAGTAGGCTTGGAGATCTCGGCCCCGGAACCCGCGTGGCTTTGTCCCTCTGCCAGTACCTTCATGTGTGCAGAGAGTGGTCTCAGCATGGTGGTGGCTGGTCCTGGAGGTCTTCGGCTGCCGGAGCCCCGGTCGGGGCGGGGAGGAAAGCTCAACCCGCTCCCCTCCAAGGGGTCCCGGCGAGGGACACCCAGGCACGGGGGCAGAAGCACAGACTTAAAATAAAAAATTAGTAATCAAGAAAATTACAAGGCAGGGGCAAAGTGACCATGCCATGGGTATGGATCTGCTCCCCAGCACCACATATGAACCTCCAAGCCTACCAGGAATGATTCCCTGAGTACAGAGCCAGGAATAAGATTTGAGCATTGCCATATGCATCCCCCCAAAGAAGCTAATTAAGAAAACATAACAAGGTAATTAAGAAAACATAAGTAAATGCTCAAGAATCAGGGACGCTGTCTCATTTGCCAAGACATCAAAAATCAGATGGGCTGGACACCCAGACAACCACTGGACTAGAGCCATTACTGATTGGATTCCACGGGACATCAAAAGATCACGTGGACGCCCACCTATAAGATGGTCAGACTTCTTCGTCAAGACCCTAAATGATCAGTTTGAGGCTCTGCATGTTCCTAGAACGAACAGATACCATTGGGCTACGCTAGCACGCAACCGGGATGAATGGATGAATGGAGACGTTACTGGCACCCGCTCGAATAAATCGATGAATAACAGGGATTGAGTGATTAAGTGATAAGTGATAAGTAAAAAGATAAGTAATAGCATGAATAGAGCCAATAATTATCATACATGGTTGCTGACAAACTAGACATAAACTATCACTTCATGAAAAAAAACACAAGACTTTAAGTCAGCCCATCTCTGAAACATCACGCATCCTGCCTCACTGTGTACGAAAGGATATAACATCAGTTTCTTCAATCACACACCCCTAGTCAAAAGATCAAGTGTAGGGAATGAAGAAGTAGGTGAGAAGTAGGTGCTTGTCTTGCCCACCGCTCACCCAGGTTTCTTCCTGGCACTGGCATGTGATTTCTGAGCTCAAACCTGAAGTAAGCCCCGAGTACGACTAGGTGTGCCTCCTCCTAACCCCTTCTCCAAACAAAAGATCAATTATTTTAAAATTGGAGATCTTATCAGGGAAGGAAAACACTTGAGAAAAGCAAGAATATCCTGAACAAGTGATTTCAGGGACTTATGCTTCGCTTTCCTATTCAATTTTAATATTTTACTTCTTCATACTCACTTTGTTTCAAAGAGGACTTGAACTTTCAAATTGCATCAATGGATAGAATCCAACAGTTATATCCTATAATGATTGTTAAAATGTCAAACTTAGAGGGTTAAGGAACAAAGGAAATTTTCAGACATGAATCAATCATATTTTTGACCATGTGACTTTGTGGGAAATAAATTGATAAGCATTTTTATTAAGAGTAAAATTTTAAACTATAGATAGATGATAGATAGATAGATAGATAGATAGATAGATAGATAGATAGATAGATAAACTACATGAACCTTATTGAAGTACAGAATATTAAAGGGTTGGTTTCCTTGGTGACAAATTGCTATCATGAAAGATGCACATCTCATTATAAGAGACATAAGACGTTTTCAATAATGTATATGCATTATAAATAAGTGGAGAAACTAAAAAATAAGCTGGACAAAGTATTCCATTTGTGCGATTTGAAGATATGGCATGTTTTGAGTAGACAATTCCTTATGCTACTTTTTATTTTTTGAGCTCCTAAAAGCCCTCCTAAAGTGTTCTCAATTTACTGTCAACCACAAAGGTTTTAAGGAAGGTTATTAAATTTCAGTGATTTCCTGTGTATGCTTTTTCTCTTAATTCACTGTCCTAAGGTTTTTTTCCAAGTTGACTCACTAGCAAGAACCTATTACATATCTGTTAAAGACTGAAACAGACCTAACTAAATGTTATCGACATTTCAATTATTACTGCTCCATACTATGAAATAAAGTCACTAATTCAGAATAAGAGAAAGTAAATGTTTTTTTCCTTTTATATTGTATCAGTCCATTTCATAAAAAGGAGGTTCAGCAGGCCATTCTTTTTAGGTGCGTACTTAAATTATGTACAGCATTATAAAGAGGAGAGAAAAAGTCATAATTAGGAATTATAAGCTTAAACTAAGAGTTTCAATGTATAGAACAGTTGAGGAAAGATAAAGATGCTACATTATGTAACATGCCATTTTATGTCATACATTTATATAAATTTAAATGTATATGTACATTTATATAAATATAAATATATATTTATAAATATATTATTTTTATATATTATATATAATATATATTATATATATAAAATATATATATATATTTATTTACATATAAAGAAAACATGGTAAAATAGTTTTATGTGTAAAGGACTCACACTCTACCATCAAATTTTTAAGTCTTTATTATTAATTATTTGGGTTATTTAAAATGTTAAAATGATTAATACTTATTAAAATCTTAGTAAGTTTCTCATGTCAACAGGAGAGAAATGCTATAAATATTCTGGTGTATTTCCTTCCGAGTTCCAGCCCGGCAAGCTACCGAGAGTATTCCGCCCACACGGCAGAGCCTTGCAAGCTCCCTGTGGCGTATGCCAAAAAAACAGTAACAAGTCTCACAATGGAGATGTTACTGGTGCCTGCTCGAGCAAATTGATGAACAACGGGAGAAAAGTGCCACAGTGCTACAGTGCTACAAATCTTCAAGAAGAGATCTTAATAGTATTGTGCATTCACCACTAACACATCTGAAGACTGGGACACTTGTTCAAAATTCTTAGAGTAGAATCACAACTTGCTTTTTAATTTCTCTACTTTAGGACTTTTATGCCATTAATAAATGTTACTGTACACAACCTTTATATTAATAATGTTGCAATGTGGAAGAGAAATCAGAGACAGCAATATTTTGGTTTGTTTTGGGGACATACCTCGAGGTTCTCAGGACTTATTCCCGACTTTGCACTCAGGGTCAGTCCTGAAAGAGCTCTGGGGCCATGAGATGCTGGGTATATCCAAGGCAAGTATATAAGGCAAGATATGACACTAAATGTTTATATTGTAATATTTATTATTTTTATGTTTAAGTGTTAAACTTTGTTACATTTTATGTTTTAATATTTATTATTTTTATGTTTAAGTGTTAAACTTTGTTACATTTTATAGCATACCCTTTTATATCTATACGTATATATTGATACATATATATCTATACATATATATAAATATAAAAATATATAAAGAAAAATTATGGGAAAACAGTCTTATTTATATATGCTCGCTTATGGACTGAAGCAATCGTACCGCAGGTAGGATATTTGCCTTGCAGGTGGATGACCCGAGTTCGATTCCTCCGCCCCTCTCGGAGAGCCTGGCAAGCTACCGAGAGTATCCCGCCTGCACAGCAGAGCCTGGCAAGCTACCTGTGATGTATTCGATATGCCAAAAACAGTAACAACAAGTCTCACAACAGAAACTGTTACTGGTGCCCACTTGATCAAATCAATGAACAATGTGAGGGCAGTGCAGTGTGTGCTCACTTATGATGGCATTAGGGTATGCTTTGGACTATTACCCCAGGATAAGACTGGCTCTTTTGTGGCTTAACTTGTTAAAATTTTAACATTTATTTTCTAAATTTTTATTTTCTTCTTTTTTCTTTTTCTGCAATAAGCATATTTCATTTGTACAATAAGGAAAATGAGAAACATTAAAAAAAAGATACAACTTATTTTAAGGCTTGGGAGTGTAGATTAGATGAGATTGTTTATGCAAATTCTGCTATGGGCCTGGCACTCAAAGGTCAGGAAGCATTCATTCCTGTTTACTGTTCCCTAATTTCAGTTAAGTCCTATATTATGGGAGAGAAGCTCATTTGTCAGGTTTGGACCAATATGCTTTCTATAAGATTGAAGGCAAAGGTTAAAGGATTTTTTTAAAGAAAATTCATTCATCAGTTCATTCCAAAATGTACTCAGCATCATTGAGAGATTATATCCCTCAGATACATTATTGGGATATTTCAGTACCTGCCATATTTAAGTACACACTGAAGAATTTTTAGTAATGTATATAACTTCTCTCTTGTCTAAACACATCAATATTTCTGTGAAACAATATATACAACTAAACTTGTATTTATTTATATGCAGTTTCCCTAAGGAAAATAAAGCTATAGATATCATTGGGAAAATTTATAATGGAGGTCTCTATAGGTTTACTTTTAAAGAGAGACTAATCGCTTGACACATCCAATTCCAGTTTGTTCCCTGGTATGACACATGGTTCCCTGACTACTGCCAGAAATGATCCCTGGACACAGTCAGAAGTAAACCTAGAGCACCACTTGGTATGGCCAAAATTCAGAAGCATGCTGGAATGAGGACAAGGAGTGGCAGTGGAAATGGGAACATCTGTGGTGCGAAATGCACATTGGTGAAGGAATGGGTATTGGAACATTGTATGACTGAGACTCAATCAACAACTTTGTAACTGTGTATCTCACAGCGATTCAACAAAAATTAATACATTTAAAAAATGAATTAATTCATAAGAAGCTAATCAGGGAAAAGCAAGTGGAAACTGTCCTTAGATATGTATAGTCTATTGGGACACAGGGATAAGAAAATCAATCATCTTAGAAGCAGAAATAGTACAGGGGTGGGGTATTTGCTTTGAATGCAGCTGATCCCAATTTGATCTCCAGCATCATATATGATCTCTTGAGCCCTGTCAGAAGTGTTTCTCAAACATGGAACTAGATGCAAAATCTGAGCACAGCCAGTTGTGCCACCTCCCGAAAATAAAAAGAAATTTCACCATCAATTAAACTGTATTCTAAAAATTAGTAGGAAAGTCAGTGAAAGGTATCTTAAGGAAGTTGGAAAGAGATGTCTCAGTCAGAATACCAAGAAAGGAATCAAGAGGGGATGGTGTCTAATGCTCAAAAGGACGGTGAAAGAGAGAGAAATAAAGAGAGTAGAAAAAGGGCCCGCCATAGAGGCAGGCTGGGGGTGGAGGATGGCAGGAGAGAAACTGGAGACATTGGTGGTGGTGGGAAATGTACACTGAAGTAGGAATGAGTGTCAGAACATTGTATGACGGAAATCCAATCAATCATGAGCAGCTTTGCAATTGCATCTCATGATGATTTAATAAATAAGTAAATAAACATATATGTGTATGTACATATATGTATATATACAAATTTCAGTTACTTTAATAAAAATCACAATATAGTATAGTAAAGCATAAAAAAGAAGGTATGGTGTCTAAGACATGGCCAGAGAATGATGAGAAACAGTCAAATGAACAGTACCAATGAATGGTAAGGAAGAGAAGGGTATGATGAGAAAAAGAATGGTGAAATTATATTATCAGAGAAGTTTGATATATGATAAAGGTAGAAACTAAAGATGCAGGAAAAAGCCAAATAACTATTATGACTAATATTCTGACTGACCCTGAAAAGAAATAATGGGCTGGGAATGTGACTCAACTGTATAGGCCATGCCTTGTATGTGTAAGACCAGAATTCCATCCCCAATATTACAAATTAAAAGAAAAAATAGACCTCTTTGAATTACTTAATATGCCTTAAATATGCCTTAAATAAAGTGATATATTTGCACATGACTTACATTGTAATTATATAATATAAATTATATTTATTATATTAAACTGATGTACATTTATATAATATAAATTCTATGTATATTAAATACCTCTACATTAATATTATCCAATATAATGCAAACTGGCTGGAGTGATAGCACAGTGAGTAGGGCCTTTGCCTTGCATACGGCCAACTCGAATTCAATTCCTCCGTCCCTCTCTGAGAGTTCAGCAAGCTACCGAGAGTATCCCGCCCACACAGCAGAGCCTGGCATGCTCCCTGTGGTGTATCCGATATGCCAAACACAGTAACAACAAGTCTCAAAATGGAGACGTTACTGGTGCCTGCTCGAGCAAATCTATGAACAACGGAGGACAGTGCTATAGGACAGTGATAATCCTATAATGCAAACACTGTAAATAGATGTTATACTGTTTATTTATGAAATTATTATGAGGAAGAGTCTGTTCATGTTCAGTACAGAAAACCCATAAACTTAACTACATAACAATATTTTTTGATTGATGTTTGGTTAAATTCAGGAATATAGTGCTTAGATATCTAGTTGAGGGCCAACTATACTTTGTCAATATAGGGTTAATATTTCTTTCTCCTTTCCCCCATGGAAGCTTCTTGATGATGCCTCAGTGATCATCATGTCAACATGACTCAGTCAACAAAGGTCCAAGGGCCTCCTTTTCTTATTTTTCTCCTGACTACTCTTTATCTTAGCACAGCGGTAGGGTGTTTGCCTTACAAGTGGCGAACATGGCCAACCCAAGTTCGATTCCTACACCCCTCTCGGAGAGACCGGCAAGCTACCGAGAGTATCTCGCCTGCATAACAGAGTCTGGCAAGCTACCCATGACGTATTCGATATGCCAAACACAGTAACAACAAGTCTCACGATGGAGACGTTAATGGGTCCACTCGAGCAAATCCATGAACAACGGGAGGACCGTGACCGTGACTATCTTATTTCTGCCAACTAAATGCCATCCATCTATGAAAAAACTATTTTTATATTCAAAAAGAGAAAACCTTGGAATAGGCAACATCTAAAAATGACAATTTCCCTTTCAATGAAGGAGCAATGAAGACCAGACTAGAGGAACAGAGATACAGTGATAGAAGTATAATGGGTTGCAATAATTTTTTATAACATCATAAAGTTTAACATTGTTGAAACCTAATATATAACAAAATTTTAATAAAAAATGAAAAAACAAAGCCATTACTATTTTCTAAATAAATATTCCATTTTTGAAAATTAAAGAAAAAATAATGTGTATGTCAATTTCATTTGCCTCATGTACAACTCACACTCCATCTCCTATAAATTCAAATCCTTGAATCCTTGCTGCTACATAGTCCAAATTACCATTCCCAGTCTGATACATTCATCCATTCCCTAAAAACTATAAGTATTGGTAGCTAACATTCCACGAATGATACTCACAGGAAAATCACCCTGAGCTAGAGGAAGTAACTTCATCCAAAAAGTATATGTACCACCTGACAAAGGTTCTCTCCTTTTAATGAACTTTAATCAGGTTCTGCTGAACTATTTATTCCTCAAAACCAAATCTTTGGCTTCTCTCTCCTTTACTGTTCTTTTACAAAATTATTTTGCACAAGAATCCTCTGTCATTTTGTTCAAAAGCTCCATATTTGTATCTAAGTGTCCTCTCCCTAGTCAAGTTCCACACCTCCTATCCTTGTTTTCATCATCTTAGCGTGTTGCACAAAAAAAAAAAATTGGCTGGAAAATGGCTGGAACAATAGTACAGTGATTAGAATATATGCCTTGCATGCAACAAACCCAGTTTGATCCCCGGCACCCAGTATAGTCCCCTGAGTCACTCCAGGAGTGATCTCTAAGCACATAGCCAGGAATAAGTCCTGAGCACAGATAGGTATTGTCTAAAAAACAAATAAAAAGAAATACTTATTAAATACTTATTAGTTGAGATACTTCCGTATGCATCTTACTTAGATTAAACTTGACCTGAAAGCACATCCGTCACTCTTCTTCTTTATTCAGCTTCACTCCATCTCTTGCAGGTTTCCCTTAAGGGCCCTTTCTTTCTAAGTCAAGTCCTTCTGGATCCTCAGTGAGTCTCCTCATAAGGATCTCACTAAAGAATGTCATAAAATTTAGAGAAAACTTTTATGAGAGAAATCATAAACAGGATGTTAAACTAAGTAGTCTTCTGATAGCTAACTTGGCAAGCAATTTTTCATATGATCCAGATTCATGCTGTAGCACTTAAACTGAAGAAACCCGGTTCTAGGTACAACTATTAAAAATGTACTCAAATTTTTAATGTGTAGTAGTCAAATAGAATATAAGGCCAATATTACTTTATCAAGAATGTTATTAAGTCCCTTTCCCTTCAAATCACTTTCATTAAGCTTAAAAATTCTCTAGCTTCCTCTAGCAACACTATATCCAGCAGCCCCTCTTATCCTTTTCTTTTTTTCTGGATTGGACCTCATAGAAGTATAGACGATGCCTCTTACTAAATGTTCTCCCAAATTAAATAGAATTAGGTCATGGGCAAGGAAGGGATGAAATATTAAAATGAGCATACATTCATTGTTGGTATGGCCTTTAAAGCATTCGATATATTTTGTGACTATTTGAAGATTAGATCATCGATGTTTTTTTCTATAAGTTTTTATGTTTTGGGTTTGGGGCCACACCTAGTTGTGCTCAGGGATCTCTCTGGACAGGGCTTGAAGGACCATATGGGGTTCCTGGGACTGAACTTGGGTCATTCACCTGTAAGGAAATGCTCTACCTTTGTACTACTGCTTGTCCCCTGCATTTTATTTGTTAACAAGTTAGGCTCCGTCAACATATCAGAAAGTAAAACAAGTGGGAAAAAACCTTCATAAAAGAGGTTAGAACTAAAATGACTACGATGTTCTAATTCATCTCTATCTTCACACATATATGAAATTATCATCAATAATGATAATAATAGGATTCTTGAAAGAGAATTGTAGAATATACAGAAATCAAACAGATATACTGAGCAATAACAGCAAATAAACAATAACTATATATAAGAAACAAACTTTTGAATGGTAACCAATGAGCAGTAACCAGAAGGGGAAAGGAATAAATCAGGAAACAGGGACTACTGTATGATAAAGAATATGATTTAAATATAATGATGAAATGTCTGCAGTACATACACATACATATTATATTACATACATATGTGATTTCATAAGGATTTTATAAGACTATGTACCTAAAACTTAAGTAATGTGGTTTTAAAAGGACATACCCCTAAAGCTTATCTAATAGTATAATGCAATGTTACTTAATACAAATAGAAATTTCTAAGTCAAAAAGAAAGCATATGTTTAGCGAGAAAGCAAAAGATAAAGGCCAAGAATTATCTTCATAAATGAAAAATATTTTAAAAAATCCACTTTTCACCAGTGCATTATGAAAAACACTTTGCAACACTTGCTTGAAACTCTGCAATGCCATTCAGAGACCCATGAATGGTCCTTCCAGATGTATTGCCAGGAGCTCTCTTTACTTTTCTAGAGTGAGTCACAAGTACTAAGAAAAACTGTTCAAATCATTGCACTGGAAAATTTATCATTGAAATTCTTCCTTAGTTGGTAGAGGTAACAGCAGTAGCTGGAAAGCCCCATTTATTGCAAGGTGTCAACACAGTCCATCACTCTGAATGTACAGCACTGTGTACTGCATGGTATGATCCTGCCAGAGACTTCAGGAAGCCCAATTTCTGTCAAGTGGGATGCTGTTCTATTTTATTAGTTGAAAAGTCAGGAAAATCCCTGTTTTTATGACTTCAAGAATTCTGCATGCATACTTCAGGTGTCTGATTTATATGTTTTCCTAACTAACTCCAGAAAGAAAATACTATTATAGGTATTTTTTTAAGAGTTGCAATGCCAAATTTTACTCCATGGAGTCAAACTGCTTAGTCTACCTTACTCTCTCAATCTGTTTGTTGGGATAAGATCAATTGGTCCACGCAGTTGTGTTTCTTGAACAATTTCTATGCATACTCAATTTTATATTCAAATATCTATCATGTAATGAATTATATATTAGTGTATTTGACCAGAATTTTTTTCATTTGCCTATTAATGATATAAGAAGATAACAGCTAACATCACACTCAGTGGTAAAAAACTGAAATCCTTTTCTAATCAAGCAAAAGCAAGATGTTTACTTTCTCCACTGTTATTCGACACAGTATTGAATGTACTTGCATAGAAATTAATCATAAAAACAAAATTAGATGGATTTAAAGGTGAACTATTACAATTTGCAGGTAAAATATACAGAGTTCTCTAAAGACTGCCAAAACACGTCTAGAAATAACAAACCTGTACAGTAAAGTACAGTATCAGTACACAAAAAACATAAAGGAGGTGAAAATCATATATCCAAAATTCTAAGCCACTCAATTGAATTAGAAAGAACACAATTAGAATTAGAAAGGAAATAAAAATATTATACATTTATGAATGAAATAATTAATGTTTTTAAAAGACTATACTACTCAAATATTACAAGAGTTCAATATAATTTGTCAAAATTCCAATGACATTCTTTGAGGACAAAGTACAACTACTAATAAAATTTGTATGAAACCAAAAATGTCCCAAATAGCTAAAATAATTTTGAGGAAAATTTAGATGGAATTGCATACCATTATTTGAACTTATATTATAAAGCTATAGTAATGAAAATATTGTTGTACTGTAATAAAGTAGACTCAGACCAATGAAATAGAAATAAAGTCCACAGAAATAAATTCTCAGGTGTATGAACAGTTAATCAATAATAAAGGATCTAGGTGATTTAGTGGCAGAAGGAAAGTCGTTTTAACAAATGGTGACAGAACATGCCAAAAACATAAAATGTATTACTAGCTCTTAAAAGTTAACTTAAAATGGATTAAAAACCTTAATATTATATCTCAATTGATAAAATCCATGGAGGAAAACATGGACAGAACTTTTCATGATATTGATCTCAGAGAAGACTTTAATTATTTAGACTTCAATTGTTTCTGTTAGGAAAGAAAACAAAAGCAAAAATTAACAAATAGGACTACATCAAAGCAAAAACTTTCTTTCCTGCACTATGAAAGAAATAAAATCATGGATAAAATGTAATGTTTGTATAAAGGATTAGTCTCGAGTGCATGCATATTTTAAAATGCTTTCCATTAAAGATCATAAATTGCTGCAGTACCACTTGCTAACAGGTAACTTTGATTCTACATATTATGACAAAGTTCAGAAGTTTAGATGTCTCAGGAGGATGACAGAAAGATCATAAAATCACAAACGATCATCATAGTGTGAAGAAAGTCCAAGAGATTCAATACAAAATTTTAGTTAAAAAATTAAGATCATTTGCTAGAGTTGATAGAATACTGATTGATAAAGGCTAAACTGAAGTAACTGTACCTAGAGGAAATTTCCAGAGATTTTTCAAAGTTTTTACAAAAAGTTTTTGAGCCAGAGACATTTGGTAATAATGTAAATTATTCCATAAAAGAAGCTTGCAAATAAGATACTTCTTTAGTTTTACTAAATGATCTTAGTACCTATCATAAGCTTGCAAAATATAAAACATTAGTAAAAATTCATTTTGATTAAATGAACTGTTTGTAAAGTTTTTTCAATGAATTTATTGAATTTATTTAGCTATACATCTTTCCAATGAAGACAAACAACTGCTATATCACTGAACAATTGAATCATTATCATTGAACCATTTGCATATAAAGGATGACCTAAACAAATTGTGTCAGTATGAAATTCTTATAGAAGACAATATTTAATAAAACCAGCATGTTTTCATGATAAACATTTGAGATAAACATTTGAGAAACTCTAGTGTCTAGCATGTTACCTTGATGGCTGGAATCCATACTTACAATCAAGGTTTCTAGAAAAGTACCACTTTTCATGTAGCACTTTGGGTTTAGTATAAAAATATACAGTATTTGAAAACTTCACGTTGATTCTACAAAATCACTCTTGGGGAGAACTTTACAAATGTCATAGAATTGTTTTCCCAAGATCTGAATATGAAGTCTTTCCAGTTCCATTACATTTTTTTGGACAGTAATTCTAAACTTTTTTCTTCAGTTTGGAATCTTGCCCCAGCTGTTTCCTGCCATCACTAAGCCTTATCAACCCCAGGAAAAATGTTCACACTGAAAGAATAGATCAGAATATTCTGTGTCTGTTCAGGCAAGCAGGGTATTGCCAGGTTTGTCAGCTTCTAAACTGAACTCCATATTCACTTTGGGGAGTCCTTCCTAATGACAGAGGAGAACAATACATCTGGGATTGCCATTGTAATTGCTATAATACCAAAAATATGTATGCAGTGTGTTTATCAGTCTGTTTTACTCCTGCCTTGGTTTCTGCCAAAATTTTCACTCCAGCAAAACACTGAAGTCAGATCTCCTCTTACTCAATCGTTTCTGTTTATTCATGGTTTCACTTTCCTTCCATAATTTCAATTGCCAAAAACAAGTGTGGTACAAAAATATTACATACAAAATACAAAGATTTTGAGAGAGATAGAAGGACATGTGTATTCACATATTTTTATCAAAGTATGTTGATACAATTTGTTCTATTTTTAATGTTTTATTTTGGTAGTGGAGGAGTTTGAGTCACACCTGGCAGTGTTTTGGTCTTATTCCGGGCTCTATGCTTAGAGATCAATTCTAACAATGCTCGGGGTATCATATGCAGAACCAGGAATCAAATTGGGGCTTTCTGCATGTAAGATAAATACCTTAACCCCCATACGATTTCCCTGGCTCCATAATTGCTCTATTTTATTATTAGTTATTATTAATCTCTTTACATGCCTAATTTATAAATTAAGTTTTATTAGGTAAGGTAAGGTAAAGGCCCTCCCGTTGATCGTCGATTTGCTCGAGCAGGCCCAGTAACATCTCCATTGGAGACTTTGTTGTTACTGGGTCTGGCATATCGAATATTCTCGGTAGCTTGCCGGGCTCTCTGAGAGGGGCGGAGGAATCGAACTCGGGTAGGCCATGTTGGCTGCGTGCAAGGCAAACACCCTACCGCTGTGCTATCACTCCAATGATGTATATTTATTTTTAAAAGTATTGAATATAGGGTTTTGTATTTTAAGCTTCAGGAATTCATGGAGGACCTTGGAAATCATCTCCTACAGCTAAGTGGGAGATTACAATTGCAATTTCTATCCATAGGAGCTCACTCATATGTTTTATTATTGAGAAATTTTAAATTTGCTGAAAATGTTAGCGCAGATATAAAAGATGGGTTTCTGTACCGTACTCTTCATAGAAAATAACCTTCAACTCACTTTCTTCCCAAAGACTGCATAGCTTTAACAACAGTCACTTATAATCACTTTACTCTTTCCTCAGCTAGGTCAAAAAATTCTATGCCCTCAAACTCACATCCCCACTCATTTCCATGCAAAGATTGAATTTTAAAAATAATTTTGATGATTCTTACATATGGGCAACACAATTTAACAAAAAGAAAATGCTAGGAAAAGGAATTTCTCTTTGCCTATAGGAAAATATTATTATCAGATTTACTGAGGCATCCTCTGCAGTATGCTTTTATTACTCACTCCAAATAGCATATCAAACTAATTATTTCAAGCCTATAAAACATTATTTTGCAGGATTATCACATTATTTTATCTGTAAGAAGTTGTCACCAAAATCAATATAATTTTCTACCATATTAATCGAGATCTGGGCTGGAGCGATAGCACAGTGGGTGGGCGTTCGCCTTACACGCGGCCAACATGGCCGACCTGAGTTCAATTCCTCCACCCCTCTCGGAGAGCCTGGCAAGCTACCGAGAGTATTCGATATGCCAGACACAGTAACAACAAAGTCTCCAATGGAGACGTTACTGGGCCCGCTCGAGCAAATCGACGATCAACGGGAGGGCCTTTACCTTATTAATCGAGATCTAGAGGACTGTACTGTGGTAGTTTTTTATTGAGCAATTGTATTGTAGCTTAGGCAATACGATTATAATAGTGTTAATGTTCATGGTTTTGATGTACAAAGCTACTACATCTGAACCACAACCAAAGTGTCCAATACCCTCCATCACAGTACTTATGCCACCTCCAGTCAGCCTCCTCCGTTCCACCCCACCTCCCATAGTTGATATGGCCAATTCCATTACTTTTTCTCTATATATACAACAGATGAGTGAGTTCATTCAGTATTTTTGATGTGTCTAACTTATTTTACATAACATTATGCCCTTACGTCTCATCTAATTTGGAGAAAACTGCTGGATTTAATATTTTTATAGTTTCACAGTATTTCATTCTGTATATACCACAAGTGCAATCAATGGTTAAGTGGCCAATCTATTCTTCCGTTTGTGAAAAATCTCCATGTTGTTGTTTCTAGAGACTAAACCAAAAATTTCCACCAAAAGTAAAATATGGTTCTCTTTTCAACTTTTTCCTGCCATAACTTATTATTTCTTGTCTTTTTTTTACATATCCCATACTTAATTTTAGTTCTTGTCATTTTGACACAGTGCAACATGTCTTGGCGTTGTCTTGCTTGGTTTTTTATGTTTGACACTATTGAAATAGTGTCAAATTTGACACAAATTTCTGTCTTCAATTTGGAACTTCTCAGCTATTTTTTTCCCACCATAAATTCTTCTCTTTTCTTCCTACTCTTTCAAATATTCCTATCATTTGGAGGTAGCTTCTCTTGCTATTATCTATTAAATATCTTCTTTATTACTTCTTTATTGATGGTGTTGTGTGCTTTGTCTTTTAGGTAATTGATTCAATTTAGAGCTTCTTTCATTCTGCTATTATGTCTTGATATTGTATCCTGTAGCTCCTCTCAATCTCTTTAAATAAATTACTTTGGTTTTTTTTTTCATCAGCTTCCTTTAAGTTTATTGATTCCTTCTCTCAGTGATTTCCTAAGTTTAGTGACCATGGAGCTATTTTTTGCTCTGAAGTCATCCTCAAGCAGCGCTGAAATTCTCCAATACTCAAGTGGCTGAAGTCTTTTATTTTTTATTTATCTGAGTGCTTCTTGGGAGTTCAGTTCAGGTTGTCTGAGCAGTAATCCAGTGCTTCTATTCACAATATCAGCCTAGGTACTATGAATCTACTAATTTCTGGCAAACACAACTGCCTTGTAAGGATTTCAAAAATGTTGAAAGATCTGTGAGGTTCCTGTGGTTCTTATTTGTGTGCACCTGCATGAAAACAGGGATTAACACCCCAGACCTCTGGAGCTACTATAACACAAAGAACTGGCCCAAGGTTCATAGATGCTGGTGTCTGGGAATTGATGTGAGATCACAATCCAAATCGCTTTTCAGTGACTGGAGATTGAGATAATTTGTACCAAATAAAAATTCTACATTAAGCTGATTTCCACTGCTGTGGGAGGACTTCTGCATTTACCGGTATAAATTTTGAAATGGCTCCTCCAAACCATAGTCTGATGGGTTGTCTGCTCTCTTCTGTTGCCTTGGGATGCCTTCCCACTTGTTTCCTCCAGAATGGCTGCTTCTAGCTGTGTCGTGGGAAACCAGCATCCTATTGTGTCAGGCACTGCTAATTCCCAGTCTCTCACACACTCGGCACAGGTACACATGGGAAACTTTGTGATTGAAGCCAGCTGATTTAGGTTGGCGATGAAGTCTGGAGAATCCATACTGGGGGGCTTCTTTGGCTCTGAGTAGGCCATAGCTAAAGCAAGTCAGGTTGTCTGGAAGCTGGAACCTCAATAGTGGGGTCTTTTGGGAGAAAGACAAGGCCTGTGCATGTGGTGTGGGTTATAGACTGTGGGTCTATTGGCACAGAGCCATGGCTACCACCCCTGCTGGAGGAGTTGAGGCTGAGACCCTACTGCATGGTGCTCATCCCCGGAATGTCTAGTCCCAGTACAGGGCAGATGAGGCTAGAAAACCCTTCACTGGGATTCATTCTATGACTTGTGAATTCCAGTTCAAAGCTGTGTTATTCCATGATGGACCTAAGCTGCAATTTCTGCATCAGCCTCTCAGATGGTCAGATGGAGAATAAGGAAGAGCTATATCAGCTCAGGCAGCAAGCATCTTAGGAGTGGGGTCCGCAGCAGTGGGAGAGGGTGTGTGGAGGGGGAGCGGTTATCCTGCAATCCTATGGGGCACATCTCACTTATTCTTATTGGGAGCAGCAACTCATACTGTTATGCTGACCAAGACCCGAGCATGCTTTCAATTCAGGTAGTTGGTACTCTCTAGTTGAGTTTCCCTCCCCGCCCCAAGCAGAGCCCCGGCAGCTGAAGACCTCCAGAACCAGCAACAACCATGCTGAGACCACTCTACATGCATGAAGGTACTGGCAGAGGAACAAAGGCATGCGGGTCCCAGGGCTGAGATCTCCAAGCCTGTTCGAATTGGGGCTGAGCATCCTCCACTAAGATCCTCCATCTTCCAGTAGGCAGGGGTCACACCCACCAACTGACCCCCAGCGCCGTGTAATCCCATCAATGGCCAAGACCCAGAGACTATAAAACCCAGCTCCCAGAAGCATGTGGCCACATTTGCGGCTGAGTGACATCTTATTATCTCATTCTTACTTTGAACATCCTGGCAGGCTACTGAATGTAACCTGCCCACACGGCAGTCTGGCAAACTCCCCATGGTGTACCCAATATGCCAAATACCAGTAACAATGATGGGTCTCATTCTCCTAGGCCTGAAAGAGCCTTGAATATGGCACTTTTTAAAATCTTAGGGCTAGGGCGAAGGAGACGTTACTGGTGCCTGCTTGAGGCAATCGACGAACAACAGGATGATCGTGATCATCATCGTGATACTCTCTAAGTCCTTTGCACTCAGCTACCATCCATCCAAGGTTTGTGTTTTCTCTCCTATACTAGTCTTCTGGACTAGCTGATCTCTTTTCTCATTCAGCCTCTGATTCTCCATTCCTCAAACCAAGGGGGGCACTCCTACATTCTAGACTTATCTGCAGTTCTGCCTTCCATATAAGCTGACTTTCTCTGTGTGATGCTTAGCTCCTGAGAGAATTTTCTCAGTAAGACCCCCAACACAGTACTATGTTCTATTCAGATTTTATGGGATTCTTTGTTTTGAAGCAATAGGTTAGCTCACAGAAATGTTTTTTTTAATTTATTTTTAAAGATTTTTTTTATTGAATCACTGTGAGACAGATCTTTACAAAGCTGTTCATAATTTGGTTTCAGTCATACACTGTTCCAACACCCATCTCTCCACCGGTGCTCATTTCCCAGGACCCCTGTCCCCAGTGTTCACATCATCTTCCCCCCACCCCGCCCCATACTGCAAGCATTTTACTTCTCTGTGTGTGTGTGTGTCTTTGTGTGTCTCTCTCTGTGTCTCTGTGTTTCTCTCTGTCTCTGTCTTTCTCCTTATCTCTGTCTCTGTTAGTCTCTGTCTCTGTTAGTCTCTCTCTCTCTCTCTCTCTCTCTCTCTCTCTCTCTCTCTCTCTCTCTCCCCCCTTTCAGGCATTGTGGTTTTCAGTAGAGTTTCTGAAAGGTTATGCTGTACCTATATTGCTCACCTACAATTAAATTAAAACCCCTGGATCTATAGGCCTTTTATCTATAAGGCTCAGAGAGCAGATGGACACTGTAGTTAGACTATAAGGACATCCTCTGTATTCAGTGAAGGAGTAAAGGAGTATACCCATTGCGGTAATTTTTCCAAAGTCACTGGAGTCTAGAACTCATGGAAACAGAGCCACCTTAATTCCCTGGCAAATAACTATTAATATGATCTCAACCAAAATTGAAATAAATGATTAAGGGTTTAATATGAGCTTGACTCTAAGTGGAGAGGTGGATTATGAAAATTACAAATAGTTATAGATGCCAGGAGTGATATGACTTTGTTTATTTCACATTCCTCATAGTGATTTGTTCTTTTTGGAGTTTGTAGCTGCATTTGAGCTAATATGATTAGCTCAAAATATTTGCTTCAGTGAAGGATTTGTATTAAAATCCAGTTTATTCCATGACTATTCATTTTCTAAGCCAAGATGAAGAAGTATAGCATTTATTGGTTATTTCAACATTAGTCTCCTAGAAATGTCTCCTACATTAGGAAGTTTAATTGGACTTAATGACAAGAACATAGTCCATAAAGACTGAACAAATTTGGTCTTATCCAGCTGTACAGACATAGTTCTTTGTAGGTAGAAATTGTGTGCTGCAACTGAACATATTTCTATACAAGTATATTTAGATACCTAAGTTCCATTAGTAATATTTTAAAAATAGAAAAAGGAGTCTTCATTTTTTATCAAATACATACATTCTAAATAAAATACTTCCTTATATAAAAATAATATATTTGTGATGGAAACCAAAGAACATAGTGACTCTATAAATTAGTTAAGAATCATTGGAATGACGTACGTACTGTAAATGTGGACAAGCTACTCCGCCTTTCAGAACTGTGACTCATTTTGATTGTAATTGCTTTTACAGGACTTTTACCCTTTCCTGACCTTTATTTTATTAGCACAAAGACAACAAAATACAGCAGACAGTAGCAGGAAAAGGTTGCTCTGTTAAAACAAGCCTCTAAGAGAGATTCTGCCTTAGAGCTCATGTGAGACTAGATGGTAAGGTGTCAGAAAATATAGAATTACATCTTCTGAAGGGCTCTATCTGCCCACCTCCACCCTAAAACCCATAACCTTACATGAATTCATCATTCTAATTTAAAACAGTCATGCCCAGCAGTAATCTTTCCCCAAGAAAACAAAAAGCCAAGTATGAACAAAACAGTTGAGTTGTCAATTGTCGTTTGGTAATTAATCCTTACCTGGCAAAACCAACTAATCTTTAAGTAAATCAAACTGTTCAACTAGGGAAATAGTTTATATAATGGGGTGGAGAAATTTTTATCCTATCCAAATTCATGAGAACTTTCCATAATGTCATTAAAGGATGAGAGAATAAATATATGCTTTTAAATCAGTCCTTAGTCATATTTGGGGATACTTGAAGATTATATAGTGTATCTAAAAGCAGATCACATCCCTGTATTCAATAGTGATCTCAACATGAACTTAATAACTGCGATTTAATTAACAGGCTAACTATGAAATGCTGCATTTTGACAGAACTGGTATGTTCTAGCTAAAATTGCTATTTTTTTAAGTATGCCAAATGATTTTATTTTCTAGTTTTTCAAAGAATTTCCTTTTATCATTGTTTTAAATATTATTGTTTGATTTTTCTCAGTTAGATTGACCCATGGGAAGTTGGATAGTAATAGGTCCACTTCCCAGTTTTGTTTTGTTTTTTTCTATTTGTGCCAAATTTATTCTAGTCAACCAGTACATAATAAGTACCTATAAAGTTATAAATTAAATCAGAGAGCAAGATATATAAATTAGGTTTAATTTTTCCATTCACTTACACTGTTTATATTTAGGTTTATAAAATGACAGATGTGTTATCCCTTAGTCAACCTACATTGAGGAATGTTGCTTTCTTAAAAAAAATATTTTAAAAAAAACAACAAATGGGGCTGGAGTAACAGCACAGCGGGTAGGGTGTTTGCCTTGCATGCAGCAGACCCAAGTTCTATTCCCAGCATCCCATATGGTCCCTCTAGCACCACCAGAAGTAATTTCTGAGTGCATGAGCCAGGAGTAACCCTTGTGCATTCATTGCTGGGTGTGACCCAAAAAGAAAAAAAAAAGGTTTATTCCTGTTACGACACATGAAGCTTTTAAAAAATTGTGATTTATTTCAGATATTTTATTTTATATAATTTGGGTTTTAATTATTGGCTTAATAATAAAATCCCATCATCAACATTGCAAGATGCAGAATAGATTGCTCTTACATGCCTGACCCTGCTGCAGTCCTGGGCTCAGTCCCTGGGTTTCTGGCATAATTCCTGATTATAGTTCCTAAAACATGAGTTCTCATTGTGAATGAGCTGAAACATAGATTAAATACAAATGAGCTTCTTCCTGCAAATGTGTGCATTGTACAGGAATCACTTCTGGTAACATTTTCCATGCGGGATTTAATTGCCCAAGAGCTTTTCTCTTCTATCTGCCAAACCTCTTTTATTTGTACTCTCTGAATAAGGCACCCAGGCCTGCGAACACATTGAGTGGAAACAGTGCATATGCAATATAACTACATATTAAAGACAGTGTTATGAAATAGAATTCACATGTGTGATTTATGACTTATTAATTTGATTTTTACATAAAAATTCAGTCTACTTACGTAGAATCTCTGGGCCTCATTTTTTTTTAATTTTTTTTATTTTATAAGATAGTTCACAATATTTGATTACATTTAATATTCAAACACCAATCCCACTATCGTTACACCTTCCCACCGCCATATTTGGGATGTTTCCATCCCAAGCCCCAATCCCTATCCCAAAGCACAACCACAATAATATATTTTGTATTGCCTGTTATGGAAAGCCGCTGAAAATGCTACAAAAAAGTATCCATAGGGGAAACAGTGTGAAGATTGTTCTATTTTGGCAGAGACCATTGGCTATTAAGACATTCTTCAGGATATCACTAACCTGTTGTTAAAAGTTGAGTGATGTGAGCTTTCATATATATATATATATACATATATATATACATATATATCAGAAAATATATATATGTATATATCAGAAAATATGTATATATATATGAACTGGAGCAATAGCACAGCGGTAGGGCGTCTGCCTTGCACGCAGCCAACATTGCCAACCGGAGTTCGATTCCTCCGCCCCTCTCGGAGAGCCCGGCAAGCTACCGAGAGTATCTCGCCCGCACGGCAGAGCCTGGCAAGCTCCCCGTGACGTATTCGATATGCCAGACGCAGTAACAACAAAGTCTCCAATGGAGATGTTACTGGGCCCGCTCGAGCAAATCGATGATCAACGGGAGGGCCTTTACCTTTACCTTTTACATGGCTCAAAAACAAAATCGTGCAGGATCTACTGACCTAATCTAGCCTCTGCCCAACCATTTCTCATTCAGATTCTAATTATAGCTTCTTTCTTCTTGGTATTTATTTTCAACAAATTAGATTGATAATGTTAAATAAAAATCAGGTTATGCTTCATGCTAAAAACTTCCTGGCAATTTTCTGACTCATAAAAAAAAATTGTTTTACAGTGGTCCACTAGGTTGGGAATAACCTGAGTCCTGTCACTCTTCAGACTTAATCTACCGCTCATCTCTTCTTCATTTTCTTCTAATCACAGGGCCTACTTACGTTCCTCTGACAAATATTATATGTCTCTCTGTTAGGATCTTTGTTTGATCCCTTGCTTTGGATTCCAGTCATCTTCCACCGTTTCCTCCCACATCTTTGAAGTTTTTGCTCAGAATTTGGCTCCTTAGTGAGTATGTCTCTAATCATCCTAACTAAAAAAAGTACAAATACCCAGCAAAACACCAATTTTTCTGCATTTTTTCCAAATTTTTGCCCCATTAAATATAAATTTCATAATTTTTGTTATTTTTATTACTTTCTTATTTCCCCTAGAATATAATTTTGTTTCTTTTTTTAGACTCAATGTCTCCAATACTCATAAAACTGTATGTCACATAGTAGTTATCAAATAAATTTCTGACTTTATTATTTTTGGTTTTGATTTTGGGTTATATTTTCTAATGATCAGGAGCTACTTCTGGTTCTGCACTCAGAAATCACTACTGGAGGGGCTCAAGGGGACCATATACCAGGTGATAGAAATGGAACCTGGGTGGGCCTTGTGCAAGGTACTATCTCTCCAGTACCTGACTTTATCAGATTTTTAAGTGACTTGATTCATTTGATAAATTAACACTTAAAAGAGGGGTACTGGATCATTGTAGAACTGAAACCCAAGCACAAAAATTTGTAAGTCTACAACTGTACCCCACGGTGTTTCACTAATAAAAATTTTAAAAAAAGAAAGTCATTTTTAATTACTAAGCAATATTGTCAATGTATCAAATATTTAAAAAATCAAATGAGACGATGAATTGCATTTCTAGAAATTTTTTACTTCTCTAAATAAACTAAACTGTTTCCTAAATTTTTATTTTCTTATTATCTTTTTATATTAAGAAAAATGAATCCTATAATTAGTATTCTTTGGATGTTGCATAAATGAGGAAAAATTATTAGCTGCTGGAAAAAATAACTTAAAAATCTCAGTGCCAGTATAAAAGTATTTTTCATACGCTTTATGGAGTGATTATTCACTTTAGTGAGTTTCTTCCAAACGATGACTTAGGATATAGGCTTTTTCCATTTTGTAACTTTGCCATCTTAACATATAGTTGCCAAGGAAAGAAAGAATGAGTACGAGCTTATGAAAGATTTGTAGCCATACCTGGAAGTACTAGATATCATTTTCCTCACTAACAATTGGGCAAAATATGGTCATATATCGTCGACACAATTGCCCATGATATGAGATGGATAGCTTTCCTATGTAGACAAAAAGAAATGATCATAGAGAGCTCAAAGTTCAAGTGGAAAGTTCATCCAATTGTTCTGACAAGAAAATTTTTATCATTAACTCTAAAATTCATTAAGAAGATTGTGAAAGGTAAGACAAAATGTATGAAGTGAGATACAGAAAAACAAATATTAGTGTTCCACTAGAATATTTTCTCATGTTTTCCATCAACATTTGTGAAAAAATATTTAAAAAAGCAACTTTTAGTCCAAATTGTATTAAAAAAAAAAAGGTTTATCAATTAAGGAAGGTAGATTTTTTTGATAGTTTGATGTAGTTTTCTTAATTAATTAAGAAAATTAATCCAAGATTGTCTTTGGTGAAATTGAGTGGAAAAAAATGGGGGTATGGTACTGCGAGCAGGTTAGCCTATACCTGAGGGGCAAGTTTATCAGCAGCTTGATGGTGCCTTCAGGCTTCCTGATACATCAAAATTGTTGCGGTGCCTTTGGCCAGACCCAACAACTTGGGGCCAAGTTTACTAAGAAATTAAACATCCAAAAATTAGGTATGTGGAAGCCATGCTCACAAATCACCTCCAGCTCAACTCTATAAGATCATTTATTGGCCTTATTATAGAGACCCATAAATCTTGAATGAGATCAAAAGCCACTGTTAATCCCAGACCCACACATGGCTGAACAGACCAGTGTGAATCGGAGGAGGGCAGGTTAGTCTGGTGTCCAACCAAGCAGAGCCCCAAGCAGTTCCTGCTCCACAATCCAAAATTGTCACCATACCCCTGGCCTGACTTCACTATCTCAGATGGACCTCACCAAGATATAAACTGCTGAAAATTCAGATATGCGGGTTTTGTGACTGAAATCTTCAGACTTCCTCGGGGTCAGGATGGGCTACCTCCCCCTACCTCCCTATACTTCTGGAAGCCTTGACAGTCACATCCATACCCCAAGGCAGCCACACAGTTGCAAAGCTAGTCCAGTCTTATGGTCCCAATAAAAATATCGAATGCCCTGAACAAACACCATGACCTCTTAGCACCTGTACTGCAAACTATAATGCACAAAAGGAAAAGGAGAGAGAGTAAGAAGGAAAGTGCTTCCATAGAGGAAGGCTGGGGGTGGGGGGTGGGAGGTGTTGGGAATGGTGGTAGGGAAAGAGGGAACATTGGTAGTGGAAAATGTATACTGATAGAGGGATGGGTGCTGGATCATTGTATGACTGAAATCCCATTATGAACAGCTTCGTAATGGTCTATCTCACAGATATTCATTTAAAAATATATTTTAAATAATTGAAAAAAATGTAATGTGGAGTTCATGCCCAATTCAATTAGCTTAATCAATGGCTGAATAAATAGCAGTACTCCTACACTTAAAAAAAAAGAAATTGAGAGAGAAGACTGAACAAAAGTTTGGGTTATATGTTAAAAAAATTTAATTATTTTAAAGAATCCATCATTTTATTGAAAATACTATAAAGAAACTGTTTGGAAACTGGAGCGTTAGTACAGAGATTAGATGTTTGTCTTGCGTGTAGCTGACCAAGGTTTGATCTTAGCCTCCTAAATGGTCCCATAAATATTGCCAGGAACAAATCTTGAGTGCAGAGTAAGGTGTATCTACTGAGGATTGCCAGGTGTGACCCACCAAAAAGAAATCAAGAAAGAAAAGAAATTTTTTGGCCAGTAATAAACACAATTTTAGATCAAATAAATGAAATGAAAATTAAAATATGTCTGTGAATCTAATGCTTGTATGACATAAGGTTACTAGAACTTGATCATAGACTACTCATTGCCTATAAGGATTCAGATAAACTTACCATCTATGCAGATGAAGCAAAAATAAAATCAATTATCATGAACTGAAAGACAAGATTAAGAAAGTAATACTTATAAGATCTGAAACTGTGACCTGAGACTAAGTATGTTCAAAGCATTGTGGAAAAAATGTATCTTCAGAAATTGCCAATTCCCAAGCTGCCTTGAAAATAGATTTATAGACTCATTTTCTCTCTTAAAGACTTTTTTCTGACATTCAAAATAGATTAAAGGGTGTTGTAAAATCTTGTATTAGGTGCTAAAAACAACTCTAAAAAGCAAGAATCCAAACTTATTGGAATATCAAAATTACAAAAAGGAATGTGTTCATATAAAAAAAAAGATCTTAATTCAAGTGGACTTTAAGAGAGTACCAGAGCTGAATTTAAAATATAAAAAAGTATTGTTATTTTTTAAAAATAATTTCTCTCTACTAAATAGAAAAACAAAACACAACCAGTGTTGAAGGCGGTTGGCTCCTCTAGCAAGTAATGAAAGAAGACTCAAATATATGCACTGTTAGTGAAAAATTGAGCTAGCATAAAAGAAAAAAATCACTGATATTTGCAAGTTGACCAGGCTTTCATGACTCACAGAATGCGAACCTCAGACAAGATTATTCTGAGAACATAATGAATGGAAAAAAAAAACAAGATTACTTTATTATTTTATCTAAGTTAAAGCAAAAACTAGCTCATTATGTAACTCTTAAAAAAATAAAAAGCCAAATATCTCTTCTCTTGGCCAAAATGGGCAACTGCTACTTCTTTACAAATAATAGCTCTATCCTTGATATAGTGTTCTCTTTCTACAGATAAAATTTGGAGAATTACCCAAGCACTTAATAACCTCAATTGTTCTGACAGAATCCAATCTATACCTGCTTACTTAATAATTCCTTCCTGAGAACCTCAACCAAAGCTCAAATCCCCAAATAGTTTTTCTCTGTACTTTTAACTGAATGTATTAGTATCCATATAATGTCCTTTCTTATTTGTTAGTACTACAATAATTACCAGCATAATGAGATACAGAGCATGAAATAATAGAAATGTGTTCTCTCAAAATCACAGAAAATGAAAGTCTGAAACCCTTCAGAAAGTTCTGGAGGAACATAAACTTCTTTTTTTCTGGAAACTATCTTTATTCTTTGCTTCTGCTGTCACATTACCCCCTCACCTATAAGTCTCAAATAAGAACACATCAGGAAATGTACTATAAGAGGTAATCTGGGTTGATCTCCTCATATCAAGAAAATTACATTTGAAAATATTTTCTCAACATAAGGCAGCATTCTCAGGTATTAGGAATTAGAACATGGACATACCATTTTCCTGGGCACCATGCAGCTTACTGCATTAAGAAATCTCATGGTTTTCTATAGATTTATATTCTCCTTTACGTCAACAAGTAATAAACCTAATTTTCCCACCTACAGTTATATTCTCTGGTGGTCTTTGGGAAAGGATATTGACAGAATGGAAAAATAAAACAGGATTTTTTTAAGTACAGAGCATTGTCTATGACATCAGTGTCCTCATGGAAAAATATTCCATAAGTTTTGGATTCATTCATGAAACTGTTCTGTAATAATTATTTTGTTCAATATCTCTAAGAAGCAACATTGGCATAAAATGTAGAGACATTTCATGATACAAAAGGCTATAAGATAAATGTGAAAGCAGAAAGAGAAAGAAAATAAATAATTCAGCCCAAGAAATAATAAATATTACAACTATATGAAGTGAAATATTCTTAATTATTGGTGCTAATATTTCATTACCTCTCTCCATTTTTCTCTCTTATGATGACATACCTTATAGATATTTTCTGATTTATCACTTAATTGTGGATTTATTAAAATATAAATACCAAGACCAAATGACTATGGTTGTTATATATATTTGTTCTCAGTTGAATTCCACATACAAATAATTCAATTAAATATATAAATAACTTCTATTTTTTATATTTCTTTTGATAGTGTATGTTTTCTTATTTGGAAAATTCTTATGTAGGGAATAAACATAATACAAATGACTGATTACACTTTTGACCAAATGTCTTATTAATGGTTCATTTTTAAAAATAGATGTCTCAAATACTTATGAATTAAGAAATAACTATAAAGTGTTTCTTCTAATCTTCACCTTGGGCATCTATTTTTAAAAATCCTAGTACTAAGGCTGTAGACCAAATCAAATAAATTAGAATAACTTAGAGGGAGTCTCAGATATGCCTGGAAAATTGTAATATGCTCACAAAGTTAAGAACTAATGCCATAATTTGGGGCTAAGAGAAACTTCAAATTCAACATTGTGAAAAGCAGTTATGCAACAAATTACAAGACTGTGGTGAACTATAAACTCAATTTCATCACTTTGAAGATATGACAAATATTTGAAAATATTCATGAGTATTATATAAACTTTTAATATAAGATATAGAAAGCTATTCTTTTTTAATGTCTACAAGTACATGAATAAATATCTAATTTCATTTATTTGCCATGATATTCTTATTGTACTATTATAGTGATTAAGAACTCGGAGGCTTGTAATTACTAGGAATGAGCTCCCCTTATGCCAGCTGAGCCCATACATCTTTTAAAATATATACTTTTAATTTTCAGTTGAAGTGGTCAGATCAATAAAACTAAAATCAGGCTCAAAAGACCAAGAAAATATCATTACCCAACAAGGAGAGTTTTTCCACTGATCTAATTATTAGATCTACATTGTTGTGATTAGATGAATTATTGAATGAAGAGGAGTGACAAATACGACTCTGACAGAAGCAACATTATAAACCCCTACTACTTTTTAATCTATCTACATGTTCAAATAAGGAAAAAGAGACTACACCACTAATTCACCTGTCTCTCTTTTAATTGATTCACATGGAAGAGCTCCAGATTATATATATTAAAAACTCAAAGAGCATATCACTTGCAAAATAGTAAGATGCATAAGAGATGAGCAGAAAGCAAAAGATATTTTAAATGAAAAATAACCAGCATAGATTATTAATCCCTTTTTCCATTTTAAGCTTAAGCAGTATTTTCTTTCCATAATAATAAAGTGACAATGTTACTTGATCTCTTTTTCATACCAAGTAAAGACTTTAGACCTCAGTTTGAGTACTATGCTTAACCTGTGCAAGTTATTTAATTTCTTTTTACCTCAGTTTGATTCATTGTGTTATGGAGATAAGCTAGTAATTATCTTATTTTGCAAGGTTAAAAAAATTTATGATAGTATATTGATAGCATGATTGTAAAAAGTATCTGCAATTGATTAGGTAATGGGTCTATTTCTACATGATCAGAGTTCTTTTGTACTTTTTTTCCACAGGAAAAATCTCTTGCCTCAAAGTTCCCGAAATAAACTAGTAGCCTCTGTCCTAAAAGAGATGTGAAAATTTCTTTTAAAAAAAAACTGCCTGTCAAACAACTGCTATATTGAAAAATAGATTGATTTGTACATCAAAACAATCCTTGTTTCATTAACATTTTGCCATCAAGAAGAGAAAAGGCCCAAGGGCATGTAGTTAAGCTAATTACTTTCAGCATCACATAATAATAGGTAAGCAGGCTCAGCTCACAATATAAAAGTGTTGCTGCTAGTTAGAAAAAAACCAGTGCAGATTTATGGTGTGGTGTATAAATGCTGTCATTTAAGAAAACAAAAATAAAACATACTGTGAAAGTACCCTCATTTTCAAGAAAAATAATTATTTTATCTACATTGTATAGATAACAAGTATTAAAGCTATTGTACTGAAATATCACTTTTATCTTTGTGCTAGTTGTTTTGTTCTATTTTGCATATAAATTTTCAATATTATTTGTCATTTTCCTCCATTAGTGAATAATGTACAGAAGGAAGAATTACATATATATATTATTGTTTCTTTAAGTTACTATTAATTTGGAACAAATATTTCTTCTGCTATGTCTCCCTTAAGGGATGGGAATTATTTTCCAATTTTTGCCAGTCTTAAGGTTTTTCATACAAAAGTTTTCTTGGGGTCAAACAAATCACACATCAGGTAACGTGCTTATTTTGCATGTTGCGATCCAGATTTTATCCCTGGCACTGCTTTTAGTTTCCCAAGTCAGGCCAGGAAGGATCCCTGAACAAAGAGCCAAAAGGAAGCTCTGAGCATCACAGGTGTCACCCAAATTTTAAAAAAAAAAACTACAAAAGTTTTCATATGTAGATGTGAAAACTTACATATTTTATAAATCTACATATAATTGCATATATAAAAACTGGTCAATTAATAAAACTGCAGCTCAGCATATGTACATAGCTATGTATATAGAAATGTGTGTATAACAAATGAATGTAAATTTTAGATATTTTATTCATGACATTTGTCTATATCCTTTCAAAAATTAATTTACAATACTTTGGTGCAATTTCTTTATGATTCCTGTGTATCCATCTTCAGATCTATTAATAACTTATATCTGATAGTTTACTACATCTTCAGAATTTTATGGTGCTTAGTCTAACATTCTGTTGCCAAGATCTGATTACTATACTGGTGATATTATAAAATCATCTCCACCCTGGTCCACAAGAATCCTCTCTCAACAGTCCAAAGTTACATCAGTTTTAATTTACTAAGATGCCATATGGCAAAATCTTTTGCTGTCTGGTTTCATCTGGCTCATTTGGTAATACATGCTTCTTCTGGGTAAAAAATACTTCTGGATTTTTTTCAAAGTATTGATGTACTTTGAATGTTTTTCTTTTTTGGCTTTTTGGGTCACACCCGGTGATACTCAGGGGTTATTCCTGGTACTGCACTCAGGAATTACTCCTGGCGGGTTATTCAGGGGACTGAATGGGATGCCAAAGAAACTCCTGTCAGCCGCGTGAAAAGTAAATGTTCTATTCACTGTGCTATTGCTCTGACCCTGTACATTGGAATTCTTTTTGTTAGAGTTCATTTTTTATTTTCATTTCCCCAAACTACCAATCTACGGGGCCTGGAGAAAGAGTACAGTGGGTAGGGTATTTGTCTTGTATACAACCAACCTGGATACCATTCATAAGCATCATAGGATGCCATGAGCAATCCAGGAGCAATCCCTGAGCAAGAGTCAGGAGTAAGCCCTGAGTACTTCTGGGTGTGGCAAAAAAAAAACCCAATCTATGCCTTCACTTCTTCCCCCCACCCAAATTTGCCAGAAATATTCACTTATTAATAATATTTTCAAATAGCACTGTAGCACTGTCCTCCTGTTGTTCATCGATTTGCTCCAGCAGGCCCAGTAACGTCTTCACTGTGAGACTTCTTGTTACTGTGTTTGGTATATCGAATACGTCACGGGGAGCTTGCCAGGTTTTGCCATGCAGGCGAGACACTCTTGGTAGCTGGCTGGGCTCTCCGAGAGGGGCGGAGGAATTGAACCTGGGCCGACTGGGTCAGCTGCATGCAAGGCAAATGCCCTAGCACTGTGCTATCGCTCCAGCCCATATTTTCAAATAATCACTGTCACTGTCACTGTCCTCCCATTGATCATCGATTTGCTCGAGCGGGCCCAGTAACGTCTCCATTAGAGACTTTGTTGTTACTGTGTTTGGCATATCGAATACATCACGGGGAGCTTGCCAGGCTCTGCCGTGCGGGCGAGATCCTCTCGGTAGCTTGCCGGGCTCTCTGAGTGGGGCGGAGGAATCGAACTCGGGTCGGCCATGTTGGCTGCTTGCAAGGCAAACGCCCTACCCGCTGTGCTATTGCTCCAGCCCATATTTTCAAATAATATTCTAATATTAAAATTAGTACTATTTTCAAAATCAATACTTAAAATTCAATGATTAATGCCTTTATAATGACATGTTTCTCTGAAAATTTTCCAAGATATATAAAAATATTATATAAATTAATCCAGTATATATTAAATGCTGAATAAAATTTTTAAAATCAGGATAGTAAATGATATAAAAATGCTTCACTATTAAAGGGCTGGAGTGACAGCACAGAAGGTAGAGCAATTTCTCTGCCCCTCTCGGAGAACCCGGCAAGCTATCACGAGTATCTCATCCACACAGCAAAGCCTGGCAAGCTACCTGTGATGTATTCAATATGCCATAAACAGTAACAACAAGTCTCACAATTTGTTGTGAGACGCTACTGGTGCCCGCTCGAGCAAATTGATGAACAATGGGAGGACAGTGCTACAGTGCTATCCCTTTATTTAATATAAAGTAAAGGCCCTCCCGTTGATCATCGATTTGCTCGAGCGGGCCCAGTAACGTCTCCATCGGAGACTTTGTTGTTACTGTGTCTGGCATATCGAATACTCGGTAGCTTGCCGGGCTCTCCGAGAGGGGCGGAGGAATCGAACTCGGGTCGGCCATGTTGGCTGCATGCAAGGCAGACGCCCTACCGCTGTGCTATCGCTCCATAGTACAAACATAATGTTAACTAATGAAAATGGATGGGCTAATAAAATTCTACTTTGAACCTTCTAGAAGTACTGAAGGACCTGACCTATCTGTCAATACTGGTAGAATGTTAGCTTTGAAAAAAATTACACTTAATCTCAAATTAAAAACCCAACATAAAACCTATTTTGTTGTTAATCTTCCTTTTGCCATAAACTGAATGAAATTAATAGCAAATTTATTTATACCTGCTTTCTCAAAAAGTTTATGACTGTAAATTCTGTTACAGTCCTTTGGGTTGGGTGGGGGATGAGGGATATGGTTCTATATCTGTTGTCAAATTACTGTCCCTGTAAATGTGTTCTTTAAAAAAAAAAAAAACTGGCTAGAGCGATAGCACAGCGGTAGGGCATTTGCCTTGCACACAGCTGGCCCAGTTGAGCCGGGTTCTGTTCCTTCGCCCCTCTTGGAGAGCTGGCAAGCTACCGAGAGTATTAACAACTAAGACATTTCATTTTATTTCTTTATATTTTAATTATAATAGCTACTTTGCACTTAATTAAATTTTTTTTATTTATAAAATAGCCTTTTATGGATCTGAAAAAGATAAAGACTTCTTTGAATTTTGTGCTGGAGCAGTCTGCCCCTCTGGAGTCTGGCAAGCTACCGAGAGCATTTCACCTGCATGGCAAAGCCTGGCAAGTTACCCATGACATATTCTATATGCCAAACACAGTAACAACAAGTCTCACAATGGAGACATTACTGGGCCCACTCGAGCAAATCCATGAGCAACGGGAGGACAGTCTATTTATCAACATGACACTTGAAGTTAGACATTTTATTCTAGATTATCTATAATTGGTATTCAGAGCATGTTGGCATGAGGCAGTTCCAGGTCACCATTTGAATGGTGAGTAATGTATTTTGACATTATATAACAATTGCCCAGATTAGCAATTGGGAATTCCTACCACCCTCATCAAACATAATGCCTAGTGCTATAAATTTTAGAACCCCACATCTCTAATTTCTTGCTTCTTGGATTTTGGTCTACCTCTTAAAAAAAATCTTGAGCTATTTAGAATGAATGTACAAATAAGGTAGAGGTCATCTTATTAATGTGAGGACATGACTCTGGATCTCCAACCGGAAGCAAGGACCATGCAGGAACGCAATCAGCAAGCAGGTAGTTTATAGAGCTGGCTAGCCAGGGTCAAGCCGTCGGGCAAGACCCCGAACTTCTTCAAAGGACATCTTATATAGGCCTTCACTGGCCAGTATAGCAGAGCCCGCGCATTTCAGAGCAAATAGATTCATAACACGTATACTTTCTTAACCAATCCATTTGAAAGTATATCACTCCTTAGCCTATAGATTCAAAGATCAGCATTCGTGCACGTGGGCATTGTGGCTAGTGGGCATCTCATAACTCAGACATGAGGTTATCTTCTATGTCTATCTGGCTCCCTGTGATTTACAGCTCATGGTACCTGCATTCGGTGCAAGTGGATAAGGGAAAAGTTACTAGCAGAGGGGCAGATAAGAAAGGGTCAACAGTGGAGACAGAATTTACATCCCAATTAAGAAGAGGCAACAGTGGATTTACAGCTGAGGGCTCTACTAGGGAGGGGGCAGAATTTACATCTCAAGGCTTTACTAGGGAGGGGGCAGGTAAGGGAGAGTTACTAATTAGCAGAGCTTAGCTCTGGAATTTCCCTTGGGATCCCAGGGGATCTTACAATTAAAATACTGCTTTTCACTTTAATTCTACTGCTAGAAATGATTTGTAGGGATTCCAGTATCCAATTACCAACCTATAGGATTAAGAGACATTTATCACTGATGTATTTGAGTTCTATTTGGAGAATTCACGTAATAACACTTGTTGTTTTTTTTCTTGATCCTAAAATTGATAGCAGTGGCTTGTTCTTGAATTCCCTCTTTTCAATGGTGACCTTATCATTCTCTATCCTCCCCCAGACAAGTATATCTGATGACATTCTGTGAGTCATTCCTGAAGGACAATCTGCCATCTGCTTCTCCAGCCCTTCCAACAATTACATTTCACTGTACTTAAATAATTTTCTTCTTTAGATGCACAGTATTTTTGTATGCGTATGTCCCGCCACTGTTTGTCATAAATAATGAGACCATTATATACCAGAAACCAAACCTTTCACCTCCATTACACAGAAAGTATCCCATCAACTTATTTACATAGGATTGAATTTTTAATGATTATATTCTATTAAATTCCACAGTTTTACTAAACTCCCTTAGTCTCTCTTTGTGCATAATAATTCTGTAGCATCCAAAAGAAAGTCACTGCAGATCCCAGGCGCAAGCAGTTGTCAGAAAAACACAAACAAACAAACACTGTCCTCCTGTTGTTCATCGATTTGCTCCAGTGGACCCAGTAACGTCTCCATTTTGAGACTTGTTACTGTGTTTGGCATATTGAATACATCACAGGTAGCTTGCCAGGCGGTCGTGATACTCTCAGTAGCTTGCTGGGTTCTCCGAGAGAGCAGAGGAATCGAACTTGGCTCGGCCAGGCTGGCTGCCCGCAAGGCAAATGCCCTACCGCTGTGCTATCGCTCCAGGGATGTGAGGGCGATCTGGCTGCAGCATCTGTCAACCCATTGATCGCTAGGGTTGATGTGGCTGATCTGGCTGTCTAGGCGGATGTCATCTTCCTCCCTCATGGCTCCACATGCATCCCTCCCAAAGTTGCGTGCTCGGAAGAGGACGGCCTTCCTTGAATAGAGACGACCAGGTCTTCAGTGGAGGGTCTTTGGTAGAGAGTAGCTGTGCTTCCCTGCTAGAACCTCCAAACAAGGAGAAAAACACACACAAACAAAAATAAGGAAGGAAAGCTGGCTAAAGGAATTCATGGGATTACACAGTATCTATCACACATTTTGGGAGGCTAATACAAGAATTAATAAGAGTTTAATCTGTCTTGTTCTGGTCTCATCAGAGTAAATTCTAAGAAATAATTCTAATTCATTATGAAGAGAAAATTAGTACAAAAGTATTTTATTCTATGGTCACAAACTTTGTGGTAAAAAATGGGTTAGAAAAGAGAAATAATAATTACTATTTCAATTTGACTCATTCGTAAATATTTTTGATATTCTTGGCATTTTTGATCACTAGGATGAAACTATCTTGAATGTATTTATTAATCTTGGTATAGTCAAAGTTATTTCAATATCAAGAGTTAAACATTATATAATATCATCTATCATCTAAATGTGGACCGTCAGCCCTGATTCTGACCTCTTTTAATATATCTATTTGATAAACCAGAGAAAAATAAGGAATAGTCTCTGTAATTTATAAGTATTACTAAATCAGTTCAAAATGTTAATATTCAAATTTTAGTTCAATATGCCCTTAATAAGAAAAGGTTTTTTTGCCAAAAGTGTTTACATGTATTTTGGATATGTCCTACAATTTGGATAAAACACACAGAGCTATACAAAGAGCCATACAGGTATGTGCAATAATGAAAAAATTAAATTTCTTGGATGCCAAGCAATATTTTTTAAAAATGGTGAAATTCTTTTATTTTCCCTTTTTTAAAAATTTTTATTAGTGAAACACCATGAGGTACAGTTGTAGATTTACAATTTTTTGTGCTTGGATTTTGATTATACAATGATCAAATACCCATCCCTCCACCAGTGCCCATTTTCCACCACCATGGATAATATCCCTCCCACCCCCATCCCCCCCCAGTCCACCCTGCCTCTGTGGCGGGGCAATCCCTTGTGTTCTCTCTCTCCTTTTGGGTGTTGTAGTCTGCAAAAGAGGCTTTGAGTGGCAAACATGTTCAGTCTATAGTCTACTTTCAACATGCATCTCCCCTCCTGGGAGAATCCTCCAAACATCCTTTATTTGGTGCTCCCTTCTCTAGCTGAGCTGCCCTTTCCCCTAGAATGCCCGGCTGGCCTCTAAGCTATGGAGTAATCCTCCTGGTGCTGATCTCAGCTATTCTTGGGTATTAATCTCCTATTTTGTTACTTTATATTCCCCAGATGAATGCAATCTTTCTATGTCTATCCCTCTCTTTCTGACTCATTTCGCTTAGCATGACACTTTCCATGTTGTACCACTTGTATATAAATTTCATGACTTCATCTTTTCTAAGAGCTACATAGTACTCCATTGTGTAGATGTACCAAAGTTTCTTTAACCAGTCATCTGTTCTTGGGCACTCAGGTTTCTTCCAGTTTCTGGCTATTGTAAAGAGTGCTGCAATGAACAAACAAGTGCAGATGTCACTTCGACTATACATTTTTGCCTCTCTGGGATATATTCCCAGGAGTGGTATTGATGGGTCAAATGGGAGCTCAATTTCTAATTTTTTGAGAATCGTCCATACTGTTTTCCAAAACAGCTGAACCAGTCGGCATTCCCAAGGGCGGTGAAGGAGAGTCCCTTTCTCGCCACATCCACGCCAACAACAGTTGCTTTTGTTCTTTTGAATGTGGGCCAGTCTCTGAGGTGTGAGATGGTATCTCATTATGGTTTTGATCTGCATCTCCCTGATGATTAATGATGTAGAGCATTTTCTCATGTGCTTTTTTGCCATTCTGATTTCTTCTTTGAGAAAGTTTCTGTTCATTTCATTGCCCCATTTTTTGATGGGGTTGGATGTTTTCTTCTTGTGGAGTTCAACCAGTACTTTGTATATCCTTGATATCAACCCCTTGTCAGATGTGTATTTGGTGAATATCCTTTCCCAAAAATGGTGAAATTCTTAAAGAGTTTCTGGAGTCATTCAAAAAGAAGAGTTGTTACATATATGCCTTAGCACAAAATCCACTGTCACTGTCACTGTCCTCCCGTTGTTCATCGATTTGCTCCAGCGGGCCCAGTAATGTCTCCATTGTGACACTTGTTACTGTGCTCGGCATATGGAATACATCACGGGTAGCTTGCCAGGCTTGCTGTGTGGGTGAGATACTCTCGGTAGCTTGCCGGACTCTTCGAGAGGGGCAGACCGCTCCAGCACAAAATTCAAAGAAGTACTTATCTTTTTTAGATTCATAAAAGGCTATTTTATAAATAAAAAATTTAATTAAGTACAAAGTAGCTATTATAATTAAAGTGTAAAGGAATAAAATGAAATGTCTTAGTTGTTAAGGTGGTAAATGTTTCCCTGAGGCTAGGAAGCAGGATCTTCTGGTTCAATCTTGTCATTGGCTACTGGTCTAGCTCAGGTGTCCTTAAAAATCCCATGAAAGTTTGGTCTCCAATTCTCTGAGTAACTGACTCCCTTGGATACAAACCTGCAATAAATGACATCAACATAGCCTTACTTCCGATTCCCTCATCCTCTGCATCCCAAGCAGACTTTCCTTAAGCCAACATGGAGAATGAAGATTAAAAGAGAATAAAGCTTGATTGGAGTACTTACTTCCTGGGATTCTATTCTGCAAGTTCTCCTTGAGCTACATATATTGTCTTGAGAATTCACTTTCTTTAAAAAACAAAAAGCTATGAAATAACAATTTTCCATTTTGCATCTACCTTAGTAATCGTTTAATGGAGACTTCTCTATAGTAATCATGAATCATTTTCTTTTTTTTCAGCACAAAATGGCTATTTTTATCTTAGACATCTGCACAAAACATGCAAAATATTTATCCCTTAAACTGTTGGTTTAATTTAAACTGGTGTAAAGGTTTAATTTCTTAAATTTTAGACATTTTTTACAAAATAAATATGCCCTGTAGCTCTCTGTTCCCACTTTTATAATAATTAGCTTTTCTTATTGACTTTCTTTCGTGTTGAAAGAAACTAAGTTTAATTCCATACAAAACAAAACTCTAAAAAATGTATTTGCCAGTCATGTAGCCTAGCCAAATGGAAGATTCTAGATTTGGCTTGATTGTTCTGGTTCTGGGTCAAAATGATTTGTCTAGCATCTATTTGGAAGAGAATTAATATGCGACTGGAACGTCTTGAAAGGCAAGGTTAGTGACAATCCTGGCACTGTTTCCTTTAACATCTTGAATCATCGTTGCTTGGAGAAGAGTCCATCAATTGATTTGGAAACAATTTGGAGATGTGATGTGTATGTTTGTTGTACTGAATGGTTCTAGAAAAGTGGGCACAATATAGGAAATGGATATACGGTGAAATCAGGACATTCTTGTAATGTGTTGAAGTTCTGCACCGTATATTTACATAGATGATATATATAAGTGCCTTAATAGAATATTAGGTACTATAAAGAAGTGACTATGAAATAAATGACTATCATCATCTATCCTCCTAAGAATATAAAAGCCATTCTTATCTAAAGGAGAAGAAACTATATAAATAAGTACAAACTATATAAATTAGTAAAGTAATCACTAATATGTCTTGCATATCAGGTAGCTTGGTTCTCTAGTTTTAAGGAAAAATGTACCTTCATGTGTGCGGGGAGTGGTCTCAGCATGGTGGTGGCTGGTCCTGGAGGTCTTCGGCTGCCGTAGCCCTGGTCGGGGCGGGGAGGAAAGCTCAACCCGCTCCCCTCCAAGGGACTCCGGGAAGGAACACCCAGGCGCGGGGGCAGAGACTGCCAAATGTATGTCATTTGGGAGAAATTTTATAAGGACAATAGTTTTCCTTAAAGAAATGAAATACTTGTAGGGTGAGAGAGATGGTAGAAGGGATAAGATGCTTGCTTTTCATGTAACTGACCCTAGTTCACTCCACAACATCATATATAGTCCACTAAGCACCGCATCTTAAGTACACCAAAGCCAATGAAGCAACCTTCTGCAAGGTCTAAATTGTTACAAAAAGTCAGCATTCCTCTCCATGTGCTATTTATTTGGGGATAGACAATTTAATGTCAGGGACTCTGTGACAAGGTAGATGCTTATCATTGGTCTATATCAGGTATCAGAATAGACTCCATTCATGTGTCACACAGTTTTAATTGGAGTCATCAATGGCACATATATGACTTCAAAGAAAATAAGCACTGGTATATTAAAGCAACAGTGTCCACAGGAAATATTTATATATGTATAATACAATAGTGAAGATTTTCAAAAAATGCATATTGGTAATGAAAAATCTTCAAGCAACTCAGTTATTTAGAATTGATTTCAATTTTTCATAATAATCCTATTAATTCTATAAGCTTTCTTTTTCAATTCATGAACTAGTTATACATTTAGAATAGGACTATATTCAAAAACAAAGACCTGAATTTTTTTTTTTTTTATTTATTGAATCACTGTGGGAAAGGTTACAAAGCTTTCAGGTTTATGTCTCAGTCATGCAAATATCAAACACATTTCCCTTTACCAATACTTATTTTTTACCATGAAGAACCCCAATAAAACCCCACCCCACACCCCTCCCCGTCCCTGTGAGGCAGATGAATTCTAGTTAACACTCTATCTGCTTTGATTAGATTCATTGTTTCAATAAAAGATTCACCACTATTATTTAGAGTTTACCCCCCCCCCCAAATCAGACATGCTGAAAAAGCATTGTGAAGTGATTTGCTTTCTACGGCTGGGTTCAAGAATTAAATGTTGGTTTTGGATTTCTGCTATTTTACCTATTGACCCTGGAAGTATTTCTACTGAAAGTCAGATAGTTAAGAAATTGGTTTCTGTGTTCTGGAGTCGTGGCCGTGCTGCAAAGACCTGAATATTAAAAGAAAAGACTTCCTACTGAATTGTTGCACAATTAATAGTTTCTTTTGGTGTTTTATTCCTTAATCTTTGGAGAAAATACACTGAGAATATTTCTATATTTTCCCCTCACTTAAAAGTAGGAAAATTCATAAAATAAATACAAGAAAGATACAACTATGATTAGATCAACAATTTCATTTGACGGGACATTTTTTGAAGAAAAATTCTAACTGCTGAGGCTGGTAAGGTAGTACACCATGTAAAGTACTTGTCTTGCACGTAGCTAACCCAAACTATTAATAAAATTTCATATTAACAGAATTATTATGGGAAAAAATGAATTCAATTCTAAATAACTCTGAATTGCTCAAAGATTTCCATTACCAATATACATTTTTTAAAAAAACCTTTGTTATTGTACGATATACATAAATCCTTCCTGTGGACACTATTGTTTTGATGTCAGTGCTTATTTTCTTTGAAGTCATATATGTGCTGTGATGACCCAGGTTTAATCCCCAGCACTCCATATTGTCCCCCAAGAACTACCAGGAGTGATCCCTGAGCACAGAAACAGTAGTAAGCCCTGAGCACTGCTAGGTATGGTCCCAAAGCACAAAACAAAACAAAAAATTATGTTTTAAAATACACATTAATATTAAGAAAAAAACAAAAACAACTAAAAGAAGATAAGTGTTTTCAGATCATATCTAAGCAATTATACTATCTTTAATCGTCTATCATTTCCACACCCGCCCCCAAATGTTTCTTGTATAACTTGCCTGGCACATTATAAAAAGATAATTTCTGCAGAAAAAAGTTTGAGAAGTAAACATTTTTCCACATTAAATCAACACAAGACTATACATCTCACAAATTTATATCAAATTACCATGTCCTAGATTTGGCTGGCATGAGGCAATTTATTATTATTATTTTTTAAAGTTTATGTTTTATGTAGGTCCCATCCCTTAGCCATTGTTACTTTTTCGGTGATTCTGGTCATACATGCAGTTCTGGTGCTTGCTGTAGACAGTGTATTTTAATGTGGAGCTGAGAATTCTAAAGAGTCATTAGGAATTCACAGAGGTATGTGGGACTTTGGTGATATAGGAGCTGGTGGCCTTACCAGTCTCACACTTAAGAAACAGGCTTGCAAAACAAGGTTCTCACAGTTGCAAAACAAGCTTCTTCTGGGCCCAGGAAAGTTCCAGGATTCTATACGCATACAAGTCTAACTGCATCCACCACCAAATTATAATTTCATTCCCGTTATCAAATGGAGCCTCGCTACTCTTTTCCTTTAGCTCTTCCCACCAATCTGGTAATCTCTATCTTTTTTGCAGAATCTAAGAGTTATAAAATAGATATTTGCAAAGCTTATTTGTCTTCCTAGCTTACTTGTGGAGGAGCAGGGGTATCACCTGCATTTCTGCTCTTTCAACCTTCCCCCCATCCCTACCCTGTCTGTATAACTTCTTAGAGTAGGCAGTGAGATCTGAGCAGGAGGAAGGAAAGATGTAACTTATTCCATCCAAGGCCCAAGCAGATACCTACTCAGAGAGGCAACTTAATATGCTTTAAGAAAAAAAGAAAAGAATATGAAATTGCAGCTGCGAACATAAGAACTTCCAAGGTAAAGGTGCTTTCTCCATTAGACAGCGTCCACATTCAAAGGTCCAGTCTACTTCAAGTGATTTTTTTCACTCCAACTTAATTAGAATATCATTTGCACTGCATTTTTTACACTTCCGCTTCCTCTTAATTTTGTTCTTGGGAAAGTTATGTTAGGGCGCAGGTCGTGATCTCCCTTTAACGACAAAGAGACTCCAGAGACTGCAAACAGCAAGCAAGGTTTATTGTAAGACTGGCTAGCCAGGGTCAAGCCGCCTACACAGACACGCAGGTCAGTTAGGTGAGGCAAGACCCCGAACTTCTTCAAAAGGGATCTTATATAGGCCTTCACTGGCCGTTACAGCAAAGCCCGCGCATTTCATAGCCAATAGATTTGTAACAACATATGCTTTCTTAACCAATCCATTTAACAGTACATCACTCCTTAGCCTATAGATTCAAAGATCAGCATTTATGTACATAGGCATTGTGACTAGTGGGCATCAGGTAACTGGGACATTTGGTTATCACCTGGCTTCCTTTGATTCTCAGGCCTGCATTCCGGAGGTGGATAAGGGAAGAGTTCCTAAGGGAGGTAACAGATAAGGAGGGCCCAACAAATGGTTCCCGACTTTACGTTCCAACAGGGAAGAGTTTCATTCTAAAGCTCTGCTAGGGAGGGGGCAGGAAAAGGAGAGTTACTAATTTATAGAGTTTTAACTCTGGAATCTCCCTCAGGGTCCCTAGGGACCTAACAGTTAAAAGTTGGAAATAGAGTTTCCACAAGCACAGGAGAAATTTCCAAGGAACCAGGTAGTAAAAGAACATTCTGCAAGGGAGGACCATAAGAAGGTAGGAGCAAATCTTAAACCTCATAAAAACTTGTTCCTACATCCAATGAGTTGCCCTTATTCCTCTTCTAAGCCTCTGGCAATAAAACTTCTTTTACTTAATCTATATTGAGACTCTGCCTTGAATTCCTTCTACCAAGAAGACAAAAATGCAGGAATTAGGGAGTATGCACCAACATAGGTGACATAACTTCTAAAAAAATTCCTCTCTTTAACTCTCATCCATACTCCAATTAGCATTCACTTTTATTCATTGTTTTATTCTACATAAATAACAAATTCATCACTTCCTCTCTAAAATGCAGTTCTTTATTATCAGGGGACTCATTTATAAATGAAAAGACTATCTTTTATTTCTGTCAAAGAATCTCAAAGACATCTTTGTATTCTCTTCTTTATTTTCCTTCTTTGGTCCTTTCTTTGTTCACAAGTTTTTTATGTCCTTTATAGAATTTACTCTTTTCTAAAGAACATTATGTTACAAAAATGCAATACAAAACATGGGGTTTGTATTTTTGCAAATACCCAGGAGCAAGGTCTAGAGGCAGAGTTTTCCAATTACCATGTTGCTCTTATAGTTCTGTCTCTCAGTCACTAATTCCACAGAGTTAATTCTTTGCCTGCTGATTCATATTATAGATTACCTTTTGCCTTGACTACTAGGATGGCTGTGAATAAAATATCCTGCATCTATATCACTCTTAATGATTTTACCTGTGACCACTAGAACTTTCTAAGACACAAGACTCCACTAAATCTCTACTAGTTCTCTAAGGATCACAGAAGACAAACTATTTGGTATTGTATCAGTACGTCTCCTTCCCCCATACAATCAACTCTATTAAACCCTCAGTAGCCTCCAGGTTTATTCCCCTGGGCTCTTTTTATGTCCTTTGAAATGTTAAAGCACTGGTTAACGATAATCCTAATGCTTCATCCCTTACCCTGAAGGTAAAGATTTTAGTCTACTTAATACGAATTGATTGATATTTAGAGAAAGGCCAAAATAGTAGAAAAGGAGAAATAACTGGAGATTTATTTCCTCTTGCCATAGTCATTTAATAGGCAAAATAAAATGTTGGCAAGTGAATGTAAAAAAAGGCAAAGGAAATAATTTTGTCAAATTTTCATCCATTTATTCAGTAACCAGTTAGAGGCACATTCATTGATTAGGTGAATATGCAGATGTTGCCATAGTTCCATAATATATCTGCCTTTGCTTACACACAAGTCTCAATTCTCCTCTACTAGTGGTTTGGCACCTATGGAAAAGCTAATTTCATTTTAAAATAAGCAACTTCTTGAAAGAGCCATATTCATTTGCAAGATTGCCTCCTGCCAGATATTCAAAAGCAGGTGCAACAGGGTCAGCTACCCTGAGATACAAACAAAAGGTTTCGTGTATGAGTCAGTGTGACCTTTACCGGCAGAAAACAGGAGAAGCTGAGCGGCAAGCAGCAGCTTATGTACTTAGCTAATCCGGTGCTATGAATAAGCAGAGTGTAAAAGGTACAAGTGTTTTCAGTGAATGTAGATTAAATGGGGGCCTCTTGGGATCCTTCTACATATTCATAAGTGAAATGTGTTCTCCGGGCTTAAATTTCTTCTTCATAGTCTCCTCGCTTATAGACATTCGAAGAATTATCACATTTCTCTCTCCAAATGTTGGGAATTTCTCACCCACCAAATTCATCACCTATATAAGTAGATTTTAATGAATCAAGTCCTTTAAACAACAAAATAATCTTTGATTTGGCAGAGTAATAAAAAGTACTCTGTTCCTAAGTTTGGAATTATTTCAAATGCTCTCCTTATGCTTTTCAGAGATTCTTTCTATAAAACTCTTTTGCAGCTTATTTTTTTAAATGAAAATTCTCTTTTTAAAATGGATTTTTCCTTTATAAACCCCTTAGACGGAATAGTTTTCTATTGCAAATGCCCTTTAGCTAATTTCAGAGAATATTAAGCAGTGTTTGCTATTGCTTGTATATATTAATACTTAGAAATGTCCTTGAAGGTAATGTACTTAACTTGTCTTGGCATAAAGTATACAAACTATGAGGAGCTCAAGCTAGGAGCTTTAGTCTGGTTTTCTGGACTTAATTAAGCATACAGTTTTTCACTTGCAGATTATTGGCACTGGAGAAGAATATTGGTAGCATGACATTTATCCCAAGAGTATTCAACATACAGTTAGTTTCAGCAATGGCATTAAGTTTTATTTTGCTTTCTATAAATCACTTGCACAAAGTAGAATCCTCTCCTCATTAATCATCTTATGAACAAATTAATAGACTGAATGTCTGTTCACAATCACGATTATCCTGTTGTTCATCGATTGCCTCGAGCAGGCCCCAGTAACATCTCCTTCATCCTAGCCCTGAGATTTTAAAAAGTGCCATATTCAAGGCCCTTTCAGGGTTAGGAGAATGAGACCCATCATTGTTACTGGTATTTGGCATATTGGGTACGCCAAGGGGAGTTTGCCAGACTCTGTTGTGTGGGCAGGTAACATTCGATAACCTGCCGAATGTCTGTTAATGTAGAAAAAATACATATACAAATACAAAATGCTAAAATATATGCAGCTTGATGTTTCACTGAAAAAAAAAACACCCTGGTAATCTGAGTACATTTTGTACCATCACTCTAAATTCTCTGAACTGCCACTAATGTATCATGAGTAAGCAGATGCACGAAGGCTTTATTCTGACAGCCTTCTGAGGTCAATGAAGTCAATATGTGATAAGAGAAAACATTTCCAAGTAAATCAGGCTCATTTTTCTTCAACGCATGGTGTTGATTTCAGTGACATCAGAAATCATCAGAAGATTTACTGTTCTTAGTTATTGTTGTTGTTTTGGGGGTGGTTTGGAGGCAACACCAGATGGTACTCAGGGCTTATTCCTGGATCCATGCTTAGGGATCACTCCTGGGGCTTAGTGGACCATATGGGGTGCTGAGATCAAACTTGAGCTGACCACAAGCAAGGCAAGCACCTCCCTGCTGTATTATCACTCAGCACCCGGCAAAAGACTTATTGTAAACCTCTGTAAGGCTCAGAAAAGAAACTTGTGGAAGGATCATGGAAATAACCAGTTATGCTTTCGTCAGTATGTTCTGAGGCCGCCAGGAAGCACAGGGGTTCTTTTTAGATTTATGTGGGATGTTATTTCCTATAGATCCTTTCACAAGTAAATAATAATTGTGCTTTCTAGCATTTTTTTTTTCAAGTTAACATGGTAACCCAGGAAATGAGTCAAAGGTCTTTGCTTACGTAAAGATGTTCTCTCTGTATCAGTCAGAAGCTGATGGCTTGCTCTATTTTTAACAGAAACATTTTATTTAAATTATTTTTTAAAAATTACATATAGGAAAGCACATACTGCATGCAATATCAAACTATATTCACAACCTTTTTAACTACTCTTTATTGAAGAGCAATCATCTATCTTGATTCAGTTAATATCATAGTTTATATTTTTTCAATTTTATATAAGTGAATTAAAAATTATGTACTTTCATGTGTCTTTTTTCTTTTACCTAGTGTTAAAGTAGTAATGTTTTTAAATATTTCTATAGGGACTGGAGATAGCACAGCAGGTAGGGCATTTGCCTTGCACGTAGCCAACCCGGGTTCGATTCCCAGCATCCCATGTGGTCCCCTGAGCACTGCCAGGAGTAACTCCTGAGTGCAGAGGCAGGAGTAACCCCTGGGCATTGCCAGGTGTGACCCAAAAAGCAAAAAATAATACTAATAATAAATAAATATTTCTATAGTTTTCCTTTCACTGCTATACAGTATTCCTCCATAGAAAACTAGCAAAATTGATTATTTTTATTTCTTTGGAGGCAAGATTTTGGGTCTTATCATACAATATCCAGTTTTACTGGGACTGTGCTCAGGAATAACTCCTGACAATGTTCAGAGGACCAACTGTGATGCTAGGGGTTATATATGGGTCTGCCAAGTTCAAGACAAGCTTCTTCCTTATCCACTGTAATAACTCTGCAAGGTATTTTGGCTTTTGATGCACACTTTGATAAGCACGCTGTTTATAAATTGTTATAAACTTTCTTGAAAGTAATGTTTTATTATTTTGTAAAAAAATAAATTGCCCCTTTCCCTTTGCTTTGCTGTTGATAGTACAACAGGTGATTTCACAAGCAATTAGTTGTGATGCTCAGAAACTCAGTGACATTGCTGTCTGTGGTTGCACAATTTAATTGTGGTGCTACACAGGTGCTCATCAAGAGTTACACTCTTTCGTTTGGGGAGCTCATACACACTAAGCTATTTTGTACCAGAGACCATATACTTTATCAACCTGCTGGAGATCCTAGACAACAGACATCTGGCTCATGCCTTGTTCATATGGAGAACCAGGAATAAAACATGTTGCTGGATACCTACAAGGCAGACTTTTTTTTTGACCAATTAGATATCCTTGGGACTCAAAAATGCTATGTTTTATTTTATTTTGTTTTTTTTTTGTTTTAGAGCTGCACACAGTAGTGCTCAGGGTTTACTCCTGGCTCTGTGATCAGGGATCACTCCTGGTGGGCTAAGGGACCGTAAGGGATGCTAGAGATTGAACCCAGGTCAGCAGTATGCAAGGCAAGCAACATACTGGTTGTACCATCTCTCCAGCCACAAATGCTATTTTAATATCAAATTATTTCCCAGTAGGTGCAATCAAATTTATACCCAGCTAACCAAGTTTGAGTGTTTGCCTCTGCAGTGTTAATCATCATTATCATTTAGATGGACGCGACATAAAATCATTTTGGAGTTCTAATTTACAATACCTTGATGACTAATAATGCTGAGCAACTTTTCATATATTAATCATACATATTGAGCCTCTTCTTGTTAAAATTTATAGTTATAAACTTAGCCCACTATTCTATTGGAATTTCTGACTTTTCTTATTGACTTGTAGGATTTACTTAGCCTAGATTTGAATCCCTTGTCTATTATATGTATTATAAATACATTTTCACATTGAGACTTATTTTCTCTTTTTTTATAGTGTCTTAATGAACATAAGCCTTTACAAATTGCCTATTAGAGATACCTGCCTACCCCAAGAATCACAAATATATTCTTTCATGTTTTATTATCTTTTCATAATATTTATTGGGGGTTGGGTATTACACCACCTGTCCTTCCCCAACAACAAGATGAGTGTCCTTTGACATCCTGATGGATCTATCACATCTTCCAGAAGGGCAATGGAAAAGATTATCCATGACTTCTACTAGGATCTCTTCAATAGCCACATCCACTTGACCACATACCAAATTCTGCAGGGTGGGTATGTCGTTCCCAATGTTCTCCCTTTCAAAATCTGACATGTCATTTCTTCGGTAAAGAAGCAAATAGCACCCGGCCTAGACAAGGTCAGACCCGAACACCTGAAGAACCTGCCGTCAGTACTCATCAATACACTGGCTCGGCTCTTCAAATGCTACCTGTCTGAATGCAAAGTTCCGTCCCGATGGAAAGCCAGCAGGACTGTACAAGAAGGGAGACATCCACGACATTGGCAACTGTCCCCTGATCTGCCTGTTGTCCGTCATCTACAAGTTGTTCACTCAAGTCATCCTGAATAGGATTGGCAGAACACTAGATGAAGGACAACCATGCGAGCAAGCTGGGTTCTGCAAAGGATTCAGCACCATTGACCATATGCACACAATAACCATACTCATTGAGGTTTCTCAGGAGTTCAAGATGCCGCTCTGTTTAACGTTCTTTGATTTAAACAAGGCCTTTGATTCTGTTGAGACTGAAACAGCCATCGAAGCCTTAGCCAACCAGGGCATTCAAACTCAGTACATCAGGATCCTCTGCTAGCTGTATTACAGATTCATCACCAGGATCTCACCATTCTACGAGGAAGTCATCACCGACGTAAAAAGAAGGGTTCAGCAGGGTGATACCAGTTCACCAAAACTCTTCAGTGCCACCCTCAAGAACACCATGCGACAATTGGAATGGGAAGGAATAGGAGTGAAGATAGGCGGTCAGCAATTATACCACCTCCACTTCACTGATGACATTGTTCTAATAACACCAAACATTAGCCAAGCAGCACAAATGCTGGCTGACTTCGACTTTGAGTGTAGAAAGGTCAGAATCTCACGAATCTCACAAAGACAATGTTTATGAGAAATGTTCTCATTCCTGATGTTCCATTTCCTCCCAATGGAACGAACATCTTCGAATGCAACAGTTATGTGTACCTAGGTTGAGAAGTCAACATGACGAATTACCTGGCCCTGAGTTGTGCAGGAGGAAGAGAGCAGCTTGGAATGACTTCAAGAGCGTTGAATAAATAGCTAAGAGGATGAAGAACCTCTGGCTCCGGGCACATCTATTCGATTCCTCTGTTCTTCCTGCATTAACATGCACCTCAGAGACCTGTACCCTATGAAAACAGGATGAGAATGCTATTTGGGTCTCCCAAAGAGGAATTAAAAGAGCTATGCTTGGAGTATTACGTTTCACTCAAGTGAGAGATTGAATCCGGAATACCAACCTCCATCGATAATTGAGAATCAGGGATGCTGTCTCGTTTGCCAAGGTGTTGAAAATCAGATGGGGGTTAGACACGTAATGCGATTTGAAGACGACAGCTGGACTAGAGCGGTTACCAACTGGAATCCATGGGACTTCAAAAGATCGCTGGTCACCCACCTACAAGATAGCCAGACTTCTTTGTCAAGACGCTAAATGATCGGTTTGAAGCTCTTCATGTTCCTGGAGCGAGCAGACGCCATTGGGCTACACTAGCATGCAACAGGGACAAATGCAGACATTACTGGTGCCCGCTCGAGCAAGTTGATGAGTAACGGGATGTCAAGTGAACAAGGGTGTTACACTGGTGGTACTCTGGATATACTCCAGGTTTTGTGCTTGGGAGTCACCCTGAAATGTTCAGATGACCATGTGATACAAGGTATCAAACCAGGACAGGCCACATTCAAGGCATATACCATAATCCCTTTACTAAGGCTTTACTAAGGTTCTAAGTCTCATATTTACATTGATTTTTCTGTAGTATAAAGAAAGGTTCAACACACCTTATATCCTGCTCACCTTAGTTGTGTTTTTGAATTACTGTTTGTGTCTTCCTAGAATAGATGCTAAGAAGTGGGATCTTTGGGTCATATGGTAACTCAATTGTTAGTTTTATTAAAAAGTCTTCCTATTATTTTCCATAGAGGTTGAATCATAAGATATTCTCAGGGAGAGAAGGATCATTTTCCTCCACATCCTCACCACCAGCATTATTTCCAGTCATGTTTATATACTTCATTTTCACTGGTGTAAGGTGATGTCTCACTGTAAGAAAAGGTCTAGACATGAACTTAACTTGCCTTTTATGTGAAGTGAGTAACTGAGTTCAATACCTGGCACTCTACAAAAAGAAAAGAAAGAAATCTCAAGAATTAAGATTAATCTTCAGCCATAGAGAAAGCAGACCTACTTAAACTATTTTATTCTATTTTTAAAAGCTAACAAAGTAGCCTCTTGGAAGGAACAAAAGCTCTAGGAAATTTTGAGATTGTTGAGAAAAAGTGGATTCACATCAAAATACAGATCATACACCATGACTTTTATAGTGACGACTGAGAAAGAGATGTGACGTGGATCCTAGCCCTGAAATGACATTAAAAACTGAATCAGAAATTCCATATAAAAACGCAAAAGAAATTTTAAATAATTTTTTAAAAGAAAAGCACCAAAATATTCCTTTATTGTAGACAAGAGCCACAACTGTTGATATTGATTAGATGACAAAGCCCAATATTAAAATCGTTAAGTTTAAAAATAAATTTTTATGTGAAAATTGTTATATCTCACCAGAGGTTTGTTAACTCCTTGTCTAAGGATATACTAAACTTGTTTTGTTGCCAGTTAAGCCTTCAATGTTACTGTTTTTGTTTGTTAAGTGTAGTGGGCTTCTATGTTTTTCCCCCATTTAATTTGTTGCGCTACTATTAGAATTTCAGTATTGAGGAATTTGGAGGTGTCATATACAGTATGGTCCTGAGACTTCAGCATCTATGATCTGGGCTAATGAGTAGAAATAGCAGTGGCTATAGGAGGTTGGCATGACTGCTGGGCTTCCAGAAGTACCGGGGTGGGGGTAGGGGAGAAGGATGCTGCCCATTCCACTCTGAAATATACCAGAGTTCTCAGTCTGGACACTGGGGTACCCAATATTTTTTTCCAATTTGGTTCTTTTAAAGGCCCTCCCGTTGATCGTCGATTTGCTCGAGCGGGCCCAGTAACGTCTCCATTGGAGACTTTGTTGTTACTGTGTCTGGCATATCGAATACTCTCGGTAGCTTGCCGGGCTCTCCGACAGGGGCGGAGGAATTGAACTCGGGGCGGCCATGTTGGCCGCTTGTAAGGCGAACGCCCTACCCGCTGTGCTAGAGAGTATTAGTGAAGTGCTAAAGTTGAGTCTCCTGATTGCAGCCGTGGGGTGTGGGTGCAGCTGTCAGGGCTGTAGTCGGGTGAGCATCCTGTTGGTCCCCTTCTGAGGGCACCCCAGACTTTTCAGCCTGTGTCCATAAATTTCCATAAACCAGTGTCCATAAACCAGTGTCTATAAATTTCAGCTTCTTGAGTTGCATCTGCTTGGAGATTTAGACGTAAATCTACAGAGCAGGACCAGTGGGTTAGTGAGAAGCTAAAATTTTAAAAAAAGATTATATGGTTTAATCTAATTTTATTGAGCACATACAACATAAATAGATAAATTTTATTACAAATAAACTTGGGCTGGAGAGATAGCACAGTGGGTAGGGCGTTTGCCTTGCCTGTGGCCAACCTGGGTTCGATTCCTCCGTCCCTCTCAGAGAGCCAGGCCAGCTACTGAGAGTTATCCCGCCCATACAGCAGAGCCTGGCAAGCTCCCCCGGGTGTATTCAATATGCCAAAAACAGTAACAACAAGTCTCACAATAGAGACGTTACTGGTGCCCACTCGAGCAAATCAACGAACAATGGGAGGACAGTGCTACAGTGCTACAAATCAACTTGTATCACTGTATCACTGTCATCCCGTTGTCCTGGATTTACTCCAGCAGGCGCCAGTAACGTCTCTATTCCTCCCAGCCCTGAGATTTTAGCAGCCTCTCCTTACTTTTCTTTCCTAAAGATTAGAGGCTCTTTCAGGGTCAGGGGAATGAGACCTGTTATCGTTACTGTTCTTGGCATATCAAATATGCCATGGGTAGCTTGCCAGGCTTTGCCTGTGTAGGCGGGATACTCTTGGTAGTTTGCTGGGCTCTTCGAGATATATATATGTATATATATATGTATATATGTATATATATATATATATATATATATATATAGGAGCGATAGCACAGTGGGTAGGGCATTTGCCTTGCATGCAGCCAACATGGCCGACCCAAGTTTGATTCCTCTGACCCTCTCAGAGAGCCCAGCAAACTACCGAGAGTATCTTGCCTGCATGGCAAGGCCTGGCAATCTACCCATGATGTATTCAATATGCTAAACACAGTAACAACAAAGTCTCACAATGGAGATGTTACTGGGCCCGCTCGAACAAATCTATGAACAACGGGAGGACAGTGACAGTGATATATATATATATATATATATATATATATATATATATATGTATATCACGGCCTGGTTACGGTTCTCCTGATATATTTCTCTCTATGATTTGTTGCCTAATGTCTGACCCCATCAAATATGGTGTGGTAATTATGGAAAATGGATAGGAAGTGTCTTATGATGTGTTGTGCAGCCACAAAGCATCTCTCACCCACCCCACTCTGGGGCACCCTGAGTGAAAACAGTCTTCTCCGCCCCAAGGGACCCAGCTCCAGCATCCAACCTCCACTACCCAACCGCCACCACCTTCAAGGCCGCTTTCCGGATGCTCGGGCCAAGCCTCACACATGAATGAAGTCCCACGGAACCCATGTAATATGGACCTTTGTGACCTTAGACTCTGGGCTCAACAGGACCCGGGAGCAGATATCCTCTACCTGCTTCCCACAGTCTCTGGCGACCCAGGGGTCACACCCATGAGCTCCTCCCTGCTGGCACCAGATAATCTACTTATCAGCCATCCTCCAGAACTCATTGACTGCTTCTCCCGGAAGGGAGCATAAAATGAGGCTCCTGTAACCATGCCACCAGGCTCCACACCAGGCTGTTTTCACTCGGGCGTCCTCCCACAAATAAACTTAGCTTTAAAAAAGTAAAATACTGTATTTAAATACCACCGTTTTACAAAGTTGTTCATAGTACAATTATTACAGGCTTTTGATGCCCCAACACCACCAAAATGACCTCTCCTGTGTAATCTTCAGATGACTGGGATCACAGCGGCTCTCTCTAGCAGCCTGCATTCGGTGGACTCGGGCCACTCCCCTACCCGGGACGGCTGATGCCATGGGAAGATGAGGAGGGAACGAGGGCCAGGCTGGTTGGTGATCAGTTGTGGTTTATTTCATTCTCTCCATCTTTATAATCACCGGGTGGATAGGGAAAGGCCCAGAAACTCTCCCTCTTGTTGCCCGGGTTCGGTGGACCTGAGCTGCCTCCAACTCCGGGAGTGGCCCATGCCAGGGGCAGATGAAGGAGGAAACGTGGTCGCTAGGCTGGTTGATCGATCAGTTGCCTTTTATTCCATTCTCCCCACGCACCTGCTCCAGTCTCCCTGAGACCCCCATTCTAGTCTCACACTGCCCCCTCATTCCTGTCTCCTGCCTCTCCCACTCATTTCTCCGCTCGCCCTCTCAAAGCCACCTCTCTCTCTCTCTCTCTCTCTCTCCACACCTGCTCCTGCATTCTTCCCCTACATTCTTGTCCGTCTGTCCCCTTTGCTAGTCTCTCCACACTCCATCTTGCTGCCCTGGTCTCTCTCTCCTCTCTCCAATTCTCCAGTACTGGGGGGTAGTCACCACACCTTGTCTCACAAAAAAGGTCAACATAGCAAAAGCTCTTCTTCTTCTCAAGGGCAAAATACCACTTAGGGTGTTTATGCTCTCCTTAGGTCAAAAACTTAATTAACATCTTCATTAACATCTTAATTCTACTTCTTAATATTTGTTACTTTGTATCGACATAGTAAGAGATACATTACGCTTTTGGGGTGGCTCTCCTGGGAACAGCTCATCACAGACTTAGACTATTGTGCTCAGGCTGGATTAATAATCATTCCTAACCGTAGAAGGTCTGAATCTAATTACTACTTTTTAAATCATGATAGAATTTGTCCATGACCATGCTCATAACTTATAGTTAAATAATATGGCACTTTGGCCAGGCCCATTTTGATGCCAGGGTAGCTCACTGCTTGCCCTACTTCCATCCAGTCCCTCCTCAGGACCCTGCTTTTGGGGTGCTAGGAAGTAAGGGCAACTGAGACTTAAGTTGAGAGAACAAATGCCCAGGAGTGAATATCATTCAGAGTTAATTAACTCCCAAGTTACAAAAGCATAGCATTAACTGTCTTCCTGTGTCTATACAAAAAGGACATTGCTCTGAATTAACTATGCAAAGGACTTAAGGAGAAGAGGAAGGCAATACTTACAAGTTAACAGAATCTGATTAGGAGATAAAAGTAATTGACCATTTGGGGAAGAAGGCACAAAAAAAGAAGTTACAAATAAACACAGAGGAATGGAGCACTGTGATAGGAGTAACCCAATAAGCCTAAACTCCTCGTGGCAAGGAAGAAAGGACAAACCGATGTCATCCTACACTCTCCACCATTGTCCCCATTTTCTCAAACCCCCCTCAAGATTGTCCCCTTAGTAGGCATACAATTATTTATTTTATATTGATTTTTAAAACTAAGTGGTAGGGTGTATGGTGCCGCCAGCAGGTCAATCTGTACCTGTGAGGCGAGTGCATCAGCAGTCTGATGGCGTCTTCAGACTTTCAGATACCCCAAAATTGCTGCTGTGCCTTTGGCCAGACCCCAAAGACTTGGGGCAAAGTTTACCAAGAAAGTAAACGGCCAAAAGTTAGGTATGTGGGAGACACACCCACAAACCACCTCCGGCTCAGCTATATAATTGGAGGCAAGGCCTCTTTGGTTCCTGATCGAACTGCTTAATGGCCATGATCCCAGAGACTCAGAAACGAATCTTGGAACCCAGCGGCTTTTGGCAGAAATGTGTCCAGTACCTGCAGTAAGTTACAGGCGCCGGGCCACCCCAGGTGGGAAAGGGTGCTGTCCCTATGCCTGTTCCCCCTTGGCGTCTCTGTGGCCACCATCCTCTAGAGGCCACTGGACAGTCAGGTTTGGGCCCGCAGTGAAGAGATACGCAGGGCCTCATGGGATGAGACTCGGAAACAAATCTCGGGACCCAGCAGGTTTAGCAGAAATCCCTCCAGATTTAATTGTTAATATTTCGGAATTTCAAAATTGCATGGCCACTACTGCAGCCACACGACATCATGTCATTCATAACCAGGAATAGAAAACAAAATGTCTACTGTTGCCTTGTCAGCATATCTGAGTGTTGCGGTAAAATCTCAAATAATAATGGGGGGTCTGGTATCAAGATATTGAATGTAATTAAAGTAGAGAGAGAGAGTAATGTGGAAATCACCTGCCCCACAGGTAGGGGGAGGGGATAGGATGGGGGTATACTGAGGTTTTTGGTGGTGGAGAATGGGCACTGATGAAGTTACGGCTGTTTCATTGTATGGCCAAGACTTTAACCAGAAAGCTTTGTAACTGCTCTCACGGTGATTCAATAAATAAATTATAAAAAAATTTAAAAAAAAGTAAGGTGAAGTTTATTCCCAGTTCAATCAGCTAATCAGTGGCTGAATAAATAGCAGTACTCCTACATAAATAATAGTAATAATAAGACTAAGTGGCTTATGGAATTATCAAAATACTTCAGTAAAGGAAAATTTGTGAAATTGTTATATCCCTGTTAAGTCTTTGACTGAAGATTTACTGTTTGTTGCTATTTAAACCTTTAGTGATGCCGTTTTGTTGTTGTTGTTAAGTTTAGTTGGCGTCTATGTCACTTTCCTAATTTGATGTGCTCCTACTGGAATTTTAATATTTTGTAATTTTTAAAAAATAAATTTCTTAATTTTACTTTGCTTATTTAGTAAAATTGGGGTAAAGGAATAAAGTGTTTCAGTAGTATACCTTTGTGTGGACAACAGATTCTAGTTCTCTTAACTATTTTTCTATTAGTATATTTTATTTGTAAACTGGAAAGGATTCTGAAGTTTTGACTATCTGGACAATGTTTTCATTTTTTCATTTTGACTTGCCTTAAGAACTAGGACAGAGATTTTATGTCCTAGTAGAAATCAACCTACTAGGAAGCCCTTTACTAAGCTCCCACCCCCATCGCAACCAATGGCAGGTGTGGTCCTGGTGGTCTCTGAGCACCTCTGGCAGCATATCACATACTGAACATACTGAATGCATTGCCAGCATTGCCAATAAGAGTTGATATTTAAGCATCAGAGAAATATCAACACAATGATAATACCTGGATATAACTTCTGCAATCTTCCAAATAACGTTTAGAGACATTACAACCCAAGAGAAACTATCGTCTGGGCTGCTTTAACGAAAATTTAGAGAACTTCTCCACACTTTACTTGACTGGTCTATTCTTACGAATAAGAGATTGGTGGAACTTTTGAAAATATTCACATATAAACCCCTCTCTTGGATGTTTTCCCAGGGAAGAGCCCAATAAATAAATATTCCTAAATTTATTTAGCCAAACACACCATTCTTTTTGGTAAAAGGAAAAAAAATCACTCAACACCTCTGAAATCTACATTCCTTAATAGAACAAGTAAAAAGAGTTTCCAGATTATACCTGAGGCTAGAACATTTACCCCAACTGGATCATTTCAGCATCATTAGGGGGTAGGGGGTAGGGGGGATGGGAAGTATTTCCTACTCTGGGATAAAATTGTAATAGAGAATGTTCAAATGTTTTTACTCTCGGTTTTTTTTTTATTGTTACTCCTAACTGTCTCATTCTTCTTTACGGTATTCTGCATTAATTATGCTATTATTGATATTTTAAAAAAATGATGGGAAGTGTACCTGTCACACTTAGGGCACTGCTCATGTAATGTTTTGAGGACATCTGGTGCTACAGATAAACCAGGATTGTCCACATGTAAGATACCCTCCTTAACACCCATTCTACCTCTCGGGTCCCTAATTATGCTATTTAAAAATGCCATAAACTATTTATAGCTACCACATCATGAATAACTCCAGTTTGTTGCTTTTCTTCCACAAGTACAGGAGCTATTAATGTTATTAATAAATTTCTTTTTACTTTCTCTTTTAAAAAGTGCTTTGGGTATAGGGATATTTTATGGTAGAGCACTTGAATTGCATGTGTGAGGCCCCATGTTTGAGACTCAGAACCACATACATTAGAAAAAGCAATGATTATCAAATAAGATACATCTTAGGAATTATAATATTACTACCAGATTTCCTCTGTTTTTATATGAGTGCTCTAGAAATTATGAGAATGAAAATAGAAGCGATATTTATTAAAATCACTGATGAAGAATTAGTTAAAATAAGGGAATACTTCTACAAAATGAAGTTAAATATCAAATAAATATATGAGACATTAGATCATACTTGATAGCTTTAGAATTTACAATAGTGAAAACTTTGTGTATGCCCAAAAGGTGTGCCATGCTGACAGAAACTGTTTTAGATAGAAGCAATTTGTTTCGAAGAAAATCCAGTTTTGGAGGGTTGCTTTTTGATTTTGGATTTCCGTACTGAAATAGACATTGTAATAAATAGAAATGACTTTGTGCCAAACTAAACTAATTAGAGGTTTGTCTTGTGTTTGGGGACTACCAAGCAGTTATCAGAAAACCCAGAGGCTCCTCTTAGCAACTTTCTGACAAGCAGGCAAAAGGCTTAATTCTAGGACACCAAAATGCAAGGATGGTGTGTTGTTCTAGCCTTGAGGAGCCAGGTGTCATTCAGGTCCCTCCTGTGGTACTTGGAAACCCCCCGACTACATTCAGCAGTGATAGGGGCCTCCAAAGATTTACCTGGAAGTGCTGGGGACAACATGTGGCACAGGGAACAAGCAGGGTATTGGCTGCATATTAATGTATTGGATCACAATCAAAATACAAAATTTTTTCATAATCTCCCAAATTTCCTCATGCCAACTTGAAATCCATTTCTCAAGCAAATTTTGGACTGTTTTCTCTAACAGTAGATCTTTTTTATTTCAGAAAAAATATATATATATAAACATAAAATATGTTCTTTTTTGTATCAGGCTTCTTTTAGTTATCACAATAATTTGGAAATATATCTATTTGTTAAGAGCATTATCCGTGGATTCCTTTGATATTGAATAGATAGAACTTATTTTAGGGGGTTTCTCCAATGTGATGCTCAAGGGACCCTCGGTCCACTCCCTATGATACTGAACAGGCAAGCCAATGATTCAATGCAAGAGCCCAGAAAGGCAATGCTACCCAGGTCTAGGGACTACAGGGTCACCCACCACAGTGAATAGGGATTACAAAGCCTCAACCAGTAGTGTTTAGGGCCTTCAGTGCTGTACTGGATGAAGCATAGGAGACCATGCCTTATTGGGACTTGAACCCTAGTCAGCTGCATGCCACTGTATCATTTCATTGCCTCAAGATTTTTACTTATATATGTTAGTGCTTAAAAATAATGCTATATATTCTTACACACATTTTCTTCAGGGCAATGTGAGCACACATTTTCATTCAATTTATGTACAATCCAAGTAAACAGAGCCTTCTCATATTTTGTGATGTCATCAGATTTTTGGATGTTCTTGATTCATTTAATTTAGCAGAAGTATACCTAATTTCTGGTATAATTAATGTGTGTCTGATAAAATATTTAATAATATTGCCAAAATATCCAATGAATATGTTTTTCAATTGTAGGATAAACTAGTCAAGATCTTATAACCATTTGTTAATATATAGTGCAATACACATAAAAAATACTTGTTTGGGAAACATTTTAACAAATACATGTTTTATTTGACTCTGTTAACTGGGATCGTTATTTTAGAGGTGAAAATTTTTACCATATACAGTGTGTAACAGACCAGGAAGAAAATTTTGGTACTCATAGGAGTCGACACATTTTGTTGAGACTGTTTTGATAGGTTTCTCTATTTTTTTTAACTTTAATTACATTGTTAGTGAATTAAGACTGAGAAAAAGATTGAGAACAATTTATTTATTTTAGTCTCTACAGTCAACAGAACTAGTCATCAGAATTTTATCACTTCTACTCTTCCTTTTTTTTTCACATCAGATGGGAATGTGTCAAGTGTGTAATAAGATTGAAGGAGGACCATGTCACACAAACATGTGAGCACCCAATCATCATTCTTATAAAATGGAAAAGGATCTTCTTTTATACTATTTTATAAACACACTGAATGGCTTATTTTACAACCTCTGAAGTGAATGACCAACCCTTTTACTACTTCAAAAGGTCACATTCAACATGTCCCTTTGTTCTCACTGAACTTTTTTCCATTTATGAGTTCCTCCAAGGCTTTACCTTAAGTTTCAATCTCCTAGACAGAAACTCAATTTAATAGCCACTTCTCTAAATGTTTTCCATCCAGACCACCTCTAATCCCTTCCACTTATACTTACAACCCAAAGCTATACTTATAACTCTTACTAGGTTCATTTAGTAAGGCTCCCATATAAATTAAAGAGTCATAATAATCGAATTAATCATAATGTTGTCAACACTATTGTAACATATCTTAAGAGTGTTATGTAAGATAAGATCAGATACATGTGAGGCACATTTATTCTTTGTATCAGAAGGTAATGTAACTTGTACTTTTTTGACAAAAAAAATATACTTTAACTTTTTTTTCTCAAACCATTATCTTTCTTCTTCCAAGGTATGCCTTCCTATAAAGATCAGCATGACGTGTAATCAAATGTGAACTTCAACTGAAAATATTTTTAAAATGCTACTGAAATGCTGATTTGTTTTTTTAACAGGGTACTAATTAGAAAAAGATTCATATTTTAAATCAAAACTACTAATATGTATAAAAACACTCCAACTTTCATTTTATAATTTCTTTTCCCGAGACAGCATTGAAGAGATCCTAGATGAACTGCACTACTAGAATTTACAACATAATTTTTATGAAGACTATATTATTATACTTATTTTTACATGTAAGTCCTTTAAATTATCTTTGCTATCTCTCTTCAAGCTTTTTATAAGAAAAAGAATAAGTAACACAAGAAAGGAAGGAAAGATTGGGAAAAAAGGGAGAAATTTAAGGTAAAGAAATAAGAGTGCTTTAATAAAGATCTAGGAGAAAAAAGACTGAATTTATTTGAGTTATAGTTAATTAAGGATATTACGAAACTAAGGAATGCTGAGTTCTCTGGTTCTTTGCATTCCTATAACATGAGATAAAAAGTTTTATTCATAACTTCTTACTGATTTATAGCACAGCGGGTAGGGCATTTGCCTTGCACGTGGCCAACCAAGCCGACCCAGGTTCGATTCCTCCGCCCCTCTCGGAGAGCCTGGCAAGATACTGAGAGTATCTCGCCCGCATGGCAAAGCCTGGCAAGCTACCCGTGGTTGTATTTAAGATGCCAAACACAGTAACAAGTGTCACAATGGAGAAGTTACTGGGCTCGCTACAGCAAATCGATGAACAATGGGAGGACAGTGACCGTAACTGATTCATCATGATTAAAATGATTAAAGATATTCAAGGATATTTCCTAAAAATTTCACTGTGTTTAGGGTTCACTGTACCCATAACCAAGTTGCATCAGCATATTACCACCACAAAGACTAATCTATCCATCCCTCCCACTCACCTCCCTTTCTCTCTAGTAACTACCACAGTCTAGGAATTTGTGTAGGCTATTTTTCCAGTTCATTGCTTTAGTTATTAGCATTCCACATATAAGCGAAAACAAACTGCAGAAGTTTTTCACTAAGCTTCTTATTTCACTTCCCAAGCTTTATCCATTGTATGTACTCCAAAGTGTGCAAGTGAACAAGAGAATATTTTAAATTGATGAGTAGTAATTTACTGATGCATACACACACACACACACACACACACACACACACACACACACCACAGCTTTTTTATCCACTCATCTGTGTATGGGCATTTAGGTTGATTTTGTATTTTGGTTATTTTGAGTATTGATGCTATGAGCATAGGGATAAAAAATATCTTTTGTAAATGTTGTATTCTGGGCTTATTCCTACCTATGTGCTCGGGATCATTCCTCGACAGGTTCAGTGGTTTCCTATGGCACTTAGGGAGCAAACCCAGGTCCACCACATGCAAGGCAAGCTCCCAACCTGCTGTACTATAATTCCACTCCCGAATGTCATTGGATAAATGATTCAGTGTGTGATTACTAATTAATAAGAAATTTCCATCTTTATAATTTTAAGCAATATCCATGCAATTTTCCGTAGAGGTTGCACAATTTCCATTCCCATCAAGAGTGTGCCAGGGCTCCTTTCCTTCATAGCCTCACCAACAATTGTTCAGTACTATTCTCATAGTGTGGGATAATATTTCATTGTGGTTTTGATTAGCATATTCCAATAAGAGATGGATAGATTCTTTAATGTATCTGTGCCATCTGTATGTCTTCTTTGGAGAAGTGTCTATTCAGGTCTTTTGTGCATTTTTTGGTTGGTTGCTTGCTGGTTTTTGATTTTTACTGTGTGTGAGCTCTTTGTGACTTTGGATATCAACTTGCCATCTGGTGTAGAACCTGGCATATAATCTGTTATATGTGCAAATATCTTCTCCCAGTTGCTAGGCTGTTCTTATTGTCTTTGTGGTATCTTTCTTCCATGTCCAGAAACTTTTTCATTTCACGTCAGACCATTTGTTTATTCTTACTCTTGTTTTCCGTGTTTAATTAGAGTTGAGTCTCCAAATACATTTCTAATGTTGAACTCCTGGAGTATATTAACTATATTTTCTTTTATGTATTTTGTGGTTTTGGTCTAATATCCAAGACTCTAATACTTTTTAATTTTTATGTATGGTATTAAATAGTGGTTCATTTGAACCTAGATACAAATTAAATCTAGGTGCATTTATTTTGCAGGTTGCAGCCCAGTTTTAATAATAAAATATGTTCAAGGGGATTTTCTAGAGGTGAATATTTAACTATACACTAGTAAATTCTATGCCTAGTGCCTTCTTCAAAGGTAGGGAACTCCCAAAAGATTTTTATTTTTTTCTTGATGCCAGATAATTTAAGTGTAACTCAAAAAGCTCATGTGGACTAATCCAATATTAAATTTTACGTTCTATTTGTATGCCAAATTATTGATAAATTACACCTTGCTTATGATGAAATACTGACATCAGCCCTGATCACATGGATGTTTTCAACTAAACTTTCTGAAAGTTTTCTAACTTTCAAAAAGGTTGATGTTAGGGCTGGAGCGATAGCACAGTGGTAGGGCGTTTTCCTTGCACGCAGCCAACATGGCCGACCCGAGTTCGATTGCTCCACCCCTCTCGGAGAGCCCAGCAAGCTACCGAGAGTATTTGATATGCCAAACACAGTAGAATAATATATTAGATAAATATTAGATAATTCAAACAATTACCTGAACCACCTATGTAATTGCATAAGGAACCCATACGAGGTTGCTCCGCCAGGTGTTCAGAGAAAATATTTAGCATAATTTTTTTTATTTTTGGCATTTGGTTTTAGGTCACATCCATTAGTGCTCAGAACTTATTCCTGACTGTCAGGGATCACTCCTGGCAGTACTTGAGGAATCATTTGTAGTGTCTGAGATCAAAACTAGGTTGAACACATGCAAATCTCTCAGGCCCAGGTTTGATTTTAAGGCGCTATAATTGCTTTAATCAAATAATAATTAAGAAATAGATGTTTCTGAACGTGAAGTGACATAGCTGATGAGAACTGTGAGGCTATCTTCTAAAAACAGTTTTAGCAATAATTTTTAATTAAGGAAATGTGTTCAATGTTTTTTTTAGAAACTCCCTTTGTTTCTTTTTAATAAAATGTTATTTCAAAAATAAACTAAATAATCTAAAATATTGTGTCTCAAATTCAATACATATTTTACTAATACAGGTAGATGAGGTAGGTATTAACAGTTAAAGAATTTATCATCGAACAGATTAATGTGTATTTAAAGAAAAGAGATCCAATTTTTCAGGTTCAGTTGGAGGGTTATTAAGTTCTCATTACTTCCCTGCTTGCTCCAGAATTTAATTTTAGAAAAATTCTAGCTGTTTCGATCAATGACTTCTTTGATCAATGCATTCACTATAATAATTTTTGATACTTTTTCTATTGACCACTCCTTACTTTCATCAGGATCACTTTATTTCTGCAAGACAGTAGCATCTAGAGTAATAAGACAGCCTGCTGTATATATTTGATGCCTTGTCATATTTTACTGAATATTGGGCACGTATGTAGGCAGTTGTAAATAAGCAGGTCTGATATTTTAATCCTGTATAACTTGTTCCTTGACCATTAATGCTTTTTTTAAATACATGTTACTAGGCTGGAGCGATAGCACACTGGTAGGGCGTTTGCCTTGCATGTGGCTAACCCCACCGACCAGGGTTCAATTCCTCTGCTCTTCTTAGAGAACAGTACTGTAGCACTGTCCTCCTATTGTTCATCAATTTGCTGGAGTGGGCACCAGTAACGTCTCCATTGTGAGACTTGTTTTTACTGTTTTGGGCATATCAAATATGCCACTGGGAGCTTGCCAGGCTCTGCCGTGTGGGCGGGATACTCTCGGTAGCTTACCAGGCTCCCCGAGAGGGGCGGAGGAATTGAACCCGGGTCAGCCGCGTACAAGGCAAATGCCCTACACTCTGTGCTATCACTCCAGCACATATTAAATAAGAAAAGAGAAGTCTATTTATAGAATGTTGTCCTTTAGTCAACATGATAGAATTTCTTCCTGCCTCTGAAGTAAATGATATGCAATACAAAGCATTCAAGTTTTCCATGTATTAAACATTTCCCCAAAATATACACCCCAAAATATTTTAATAAATTTAAATTATGGTAGAAGTTAAGGGAAGTTTTAACTTTTTATTATATAACCAGCAGGTGTTCACACTAGAAAATTTAAAAATTTTAAGCAATAAATACATTTACTATTGTCTCACATTTTCTCAGTATTTGTCACGGGTTCAATTCCTCCACCCCTCTCGGAGAACCCAGCAAGCTACTGAGAGTGTCTCACCCACACGGCAAAGCCTGGCAAGCTCCCCGTGACGTATTCGAAATGCCAAACACAGTCATAACAAGTCTCACAATGGAGATGTTACTGGGCCCGCTAGAGCAAATCGATGAACAATGGGAGGACAGTGCTACAGTGCTAATCTCAGGATAGTAATATCTATAAGTCTTGGTTACTTGGTATTAGATAAGACAGATATATAGACAGATGGTGGATGATAGATGAAAAGGTAGATAGGTAGGTTGATAAGTAGTTAGGTAGGTAGGCAAATAGTTCAGAATCTGACCACAGTTAACCTTTTCAGGGACAGAGTCAGAGAATAAAACAATTTTGGATTTACCAATAACCTATATTACTATCCAATTTTCTTCTGCCGCAACTGCTTAACCAAGAAAATTTACAGAAAGGAAAAATCATACATCACTATACACATAACTTAAAATAACTAGATATTTAATGTGATTTTCTTCATATTAACAATAGACATTTCTACAATTATTCTCTATACCTTTGTAAGAAAAAGTTACATGAGGAGTTAATTACACTCATGATTAAGAGGAAATGTTATTAATTATTTCATAAATCTTAGTACCTCAATTTGAGAAGGGACTTCAATGATCCTTTCTTCAGGTCCTCTTCCTATTAAATTGCTAACATCTTTAGGCCAACCCATTGATGTTAGTCTGCCTATTGGAAATTAGAGGCAGGAAGTTCAGATCTTCAAGAGTTACACGCACTTCCCCAGGAGGAGTGGGATGACTTTTAATGTTAGTACATACTATCCAATAGTCTCTTCTACGATTTAAAACAACAAGATAAAATGAGAGATGGAAGACTAAAGTTTCAATCAATAACTATGAGATTTGAGTAATTCATGATTCTCAAGCAAATATTTTGTTAGTAATAAAATGGATATTTCTTACATCTTACAGGGTTGAATAAAAGTATATATGAAAAGTTTAACTACCCCAGATGCATAATACTTTTCATTATCCTCCCCTAAAAATGTTAGGAGGCTAAAATTTAGTCAACAATTTACTCTTTTAATTTTTGGAATCAACTTTATTGAGATATAGTTTAAGTCTAATAAAAGTCTCATTTTAGATAAGTAGATGAGGTTTTTATTGTTCAAAAGATCATATTTATTTTTTTCTGTCTGCTTCTTTATGTACCACTTTATGTACTTCTTTATATGAATAAAAGTATTTGTATTTGCAGTATTAGTATTTGTCATTGATTTATTAAAGATTTATTAAAGCATCACTGAACAAGATGCTCGGTAGGTCTATACATCTTGTTGTAATTTGCAGAATTTAATCATATTTTATAACTGAAAAGAATTCCATTGTGATTATATATATATACACCTTGACATTTTTACATTTTTATGTCTTAATCAGCAGAGTATGAATTAATAAAACACTCTTGAGCTGTTTTCTTATCTATGTATATAATGCTGCAAAACATGAGAGTGCATTTATCCTTTTAAATAAATTATTTTTGTATTTAAAGGGATAAATGAACTGAGAAGATCAGCCGAAGAACTCCACATCGGGACCCATGGCCTAGAATGGAACAAAAAGGGTGAGAGACCGTCTGAGTTCATCATGTCGACCAAGACCACCATGGTAACTCACAGTTCCAGAAGGCAGAATCTAAACGTTGGACATGGGAGTCTACTGGTGGATGATTCCACAACGAAATAGACCACATCATATTCAATCGATGGTTTTGCCTGACCGATGTCACTGTTGTCCCAAAATTCCAAACGGGATTGGACCACCATCTCCTTCGTGCAAAATTCTACTTCACAGAGTGGGGAGAAAGGGGTGCAAAGTTTAAGAAGGGAACTCCCAGAACGACCACCGACTGGGAGCTCTTTGGCACTATTACGGCAACATGGAAAGATGCCATTGTTGACAACATTGACAAGGAATACGATGGACTGGTACAGCACCTCAATGATTGTGCGAGGAATGCCAAGAGAGAGATAGCCACAAAGAAACGCCTGTCTTCGAAAACTCTTGAGCTTATTCGCCAGCATGGTTTGGCGCAAGCCTCAGGCAACCACAAGCGAACATCTGAGCTCACAAACCAGTGCAGAGAAGCGAAAAAGGATGACCTCAAAGAGAGAAGAGCAGAAGTGCTGGAAACTGGCCTTGAAGTACCACCCAGATAAGAATCCAAATGAAAGAGAGAAGTTTAAACAGATTTCTCAAGCTTATGAAGTGCTCTCTGATGCAAAGAAAAGGGATTTATATGACAGAGAAGGAGAACAGGCAATTAAAGAAGGTGGAGCAGGTGGTGGGTTTGGCTCCCCTATGGACATCTTTGATATGTTTTTTGGATGAGGAAGGATGCAGAGAGAAAGGAGAGGAAAAAATGTTGTGCATCAATTCCTGTAACCTTAGAGGATTCTGGAAGTTCACATTGACAAAGGCATGAAAGATGGCCAGAAGATAACATTCCATGGTGAAGGAGATCAAATACCAGGACTGGAGCCAGGAGACATTATCATTGTTTTGGATCAGAAGGACCATGCTGTTTTCACTAGGCAAGGAGAAGACCTTTTCATGTGTTTGGACATACAGTTGGTTGGAGCATTGTGTGGCTTCCAAAACCCAATATCTACTCTTGACAACTGAACCATAGAAATCACTTCTCATCCAGGTCAGATTGTGAAGCATGGTGATATCAAGTGTGTGTTGAATGAAGGCATGCCGATTTACCGTAGATCATATGAGAAGGGTCACCTAATCATTGAGTTTAAGGTAAACTTTCCTGAGAATGGCTTTCTCTTTCCTGATAAACTCTCCTTGCTGGAAAAACTCCTTCCTGAGAGGAAGGAAGTAGAAGAGACTGATTAAATGGACCAGGTAGAACTGGTGGACTTTGATCCAAACCAGGAAAGACGGCGCCATTACAATGGAGAAACTTACGAGGATGATGAGCACCATCCTAGGGGTGGTGTTCAGTGTCAGACCTCTTAATGGGGCCAGTGAGTTACACACTGCTGGCATTTCATGTGCAGTAGTGAATGAGTGAAGGACTATCAGTAATATACTCACTACTTGCAATTGTTTTAATATTCAACTATTGTAGTGTTTTAAAAGTTAAATGAAGAATAAACTCAAATATGAAAACTCTGACTTTGCCCTGCATGCATGATGACTTCAGTGTGTAAGATGAAGTCTAATACTTGTAAAAGTTACTTTAAAGGAAAATTGGCCCTAACATATGTTCAACCATACCTTGTAATTGATTGCAGCCATGTACATGGAACAGATTAGATTGAAAACTGGGGTATATACATTGACTTCACTCTATGACCCTTACGTGTTTACACTATGAAATTTAAAATTATGTATAACTGGCAATCAGACAAAGACCTAAATTTGTAGAAAAGTGTTGGCCTGTATAGTTACTTGTGTAAAGTGGGATTCTTGTTATGCCTCTGCATTCATTCTCTGTGTGAGCTGTTACTTGATGGCATGATACATAATTGAGCCTGTGGTATCAGTGTCAGAGCAGATAGCTTTCTGAAGAAGGGTTTTATCATCTATGCTGCTTCTTAAGGCTTACACTTGTAGAATTGAATTCCCTTGGGCTGTGCCATCTTTTCCCCCCTTTAATATATATATTATATATTATATATAATGCCCAGCTGGTTACACATTCTTCCCTCTAGACCGTGATAAGCCTCATTAGTGACTTCTGGTGCAGGAATTGCTTAAAAGTGACAAGGCTTTTACATGGAGAAGTATTTGCCTGTATGAGATAGAAAGGTATTTTTAAGATATGTTACAGGCTTACTATAAACCATTTAACTGTGCTCCAAAGTAACTGTAATGTTGATAGTATAGCAAATTATGATGAGTAGCTTTAATTGTCTGATTAAGTCATGTTCACAAACTTAAATCTGGAGATCAGAATTTAAGCAATTCTTGAAATGTATGAATGTCTCCTTAATATACTGATTACAAAGTATTTCCAATGTGTGTCACGACAGGCTTTCCCTACCCCCCCAGATTAAAACATTGATTTTTTACTATAAAAAAGGAATAATAGATCCAAATATCATTGTAATTTTCATCAAAACTCCAGTGGTGAACAGTGAATGTAGCTTAGTGACAAAATGCATGCCTTGCATCCACGAGACCTGGATTTAAATCTTAGAACTCATCAGAAAAAAAAAACCCTAAATTTCATTGCCATTGTTCAAGGATGAAGAACAAGTACTACTAAAGTTTATATGTATGAATCCAGCCCCCACCCACCCAAAGCAATTTTGAAAAAATTATATGAGAGGTATTATTGTGTTTCCCAAATTTAAACCATACTATAAACTATTTTAATACTTTTCTATAAATCAAACTATATTAAAAATTTGAACTATAATATATATATTAAATTAGATAATATAAATAGACATGCAATGAATATAAATACACATATATTTACAAATGTGTGATTTTTCTGTGATTTTCTGAACTATAATATATATATAATATATTTAATGTATATATTAAAAATTTGAACTGTATCAAAACAAAATCATACATTCAGGCCAATGAGATAGAATTGGGTGTCCAGAAATAAACCATTCTATATAGATCTAATTAATTTATGACAAAAGAGCATAGGGCATAAAGATGAGAAATCCTCTTCAGTAAACAGAACTGAGAAAACTGATTAATTACATGAAAAATTGAAATTATACACTATTTTACAACATTCACAAAAGGTTAACTCAAAAAAGATTAAAGACCTTGATGTTAGATCTGAGTACAAAAACGATATCAAATAAAAAATAGGCAAGTAAAAATACTCCAAATTGCCTACATCAGTACCTTCAGTGAGTCAAGTCCATTAGCAAGGAAAACAAAAACAAAACAGAAACAAATGAGATTACATCAAACTAAAAATAGCCTGCTCTAGAAAGGTAACTATAACTAAGACAGAAATACATCCCACTGAATGGGAGAGAATATTCTCACACCATATATCTGAAAAGGGGTTAATATCTAACAGATGAAATAGCTTAAAAAAAAACAATTTGGGGCTGGAGTGATAGCACAGTGGGTGGGGTGTTTTCCTTACACTTGGCTCACCCAGGTTGGGTTCCCAGCATCCCATATGGTCCCCTGAGCACCGCCAGGAGTAATTCCTGAGTGCAGAGCCAGGAGTGACTCCTGGGCATCGCCAGGTCTGACCCAAAAAGCGGAAAAAAAAAACTCAACAAAAGAAAATAAAAACAACTTTATCAGAAAATGGGGCAAGGTCTGAACAGGTTATTTTTCAAGAATGAAATATAGTTAGCCAACAGACACATAAAATGCATATTATCACTGATTATTAGGCAGATTTAAATCAAAACAACAATACAATAACACCTCATTCCTTTGAGAATCAAGAAAGACAGAAACAACATAAAATGGCATACATATAAAAAAATAAAACTCCACTCACTTTTGATGATAATGCAAACTGCTTTAGTGTTTATGGAATGCAGTATGAGGATTTCTCAGTTCAAAAGTAGAACTACCATATAGTATAGCAATTCCCAACTAGGTACTTGTAAGAACAGAAAATCACACATCTGTAAATATATATGTGTATTTATATTCATTGCATGTCTATTTATATTATCTTAGATCTTGAAACATTCAAGTATACAACAGAGGAGTAAATAAATGTCTGTATACACACTTGCATATATAAAGAAATACTAGTCATTGTATACACATATTTTCAAAGAAATATCACTCAACTCCTACTTTGGACAAACTTGCAGGCTATTGAATGTAGCCTGACCACAGGGCAGAGTCTGGCAAACTCCCCGTGGCGTACCCAATATGCCAAATACCAGTAACAATGATGGGTCTCATTCTCCTAAAGAGCCTTGAATATAATCTCAGGGCTAGGATGAAAGAGACATTACTGGGGCCTGCTCGAGGCAATCGACGAATAACAGGATGATGAAATGAAATGAAAATGATGAAATCACTCAACTATAAGAAACAGTGAAATATTCTTTCTGACAACATGTGCTGAACTGGAGATCAAAATGAGATAGGAGAGAGACAAATACTAGATGCCATGACTGATAGGAGGTCTATAAAGAAATAAATCTGGGAAAGAAACAACACAAATAAACCTTTAGACTCTACAGAACTAAAATTACATAAGGGCATGGCAGCGTCAGGCAAAGGACTAGAGATTTTTAGTTCTTCCCACTTGTACCACAGAAATGTGACATGGATAAGTAGTGCTAGAGGCAACTCATTCATTATATACTTGATTTTTGAATCAATTTTTGATCCCTGAGCATTCGTAAACCTTTCATTGTTAACGGCGTTTTTGGCAAGCCCTACACAATCATGACTCGCAGTTTAAGAAGGTAGGCCATAGACTGCACTTCAGGGTTACCAGCACTTGGTGGATATGATGTGGTAACACTACCTTCAAAACATAATCATGTACACTCTTGTAAAAATATTTTTCAATTTTGCTCTCTAACGTAATTTAGTACAGTAGATTACTTGATTCTTTAATTTCTTTTTATTCTTGTGGAGGGCTAAGAATAATATTTATTCTTGATGCTGCTTAATCTTCCTATCATGGCATCACTGTCTCAGTTGGTTGCCATTCATCAACAATAAATAAAGACACTTCATTCGGGCTGGCCAAAATTCTAAAAGCTCTTGATTTTGTGTTCCGTTTATAGCTCAATGGTTATTCTTCGCTGGACCTCATAATATTTGTTATATATGTCCACATTTCAGGATTCAAGTGAACTCAAACATAGTTTCAAACAAATTTAATTTTTACTTAGTTCAGATCTTTTCAGAACCATGAAGCCCCAGCTAATGCAGGAAGCTGAATCAGTTTCCTCAACTCAGAAAACAACCAATCTTCTCTGCTTGTGATACTATTTACCAAAATCCAGAATATGCCTCCAGGCAAAAAGCCAGGCTGATTGTAGAGTATGATTCATTTCATTTATTTATCTTCTCTGAATCACTGAGGGAAGACTTATAGTGTCTGTGGCCCAATGTTTGATGACAGTTGTTTCGTATGTTTTATCCAGTTTTCTATTTTATGGCAGAAGGAAAGTTTGTTTTCTCCTAGTCCTCCAGGTCAGAAAACAAAAGTCTGGCGATCTATTTTGATCATGTTTTCACTGGCCTAGCATATGTTTGTAACTATAAATCAGGCATTATGTAAGGGCCTGTTAAAAAATATCTCACTGGTGAGCATAAAAATATTACACAGGAAGTATTACCAATACCACTGAGCAGATGTAGTAGAAGGACATGAATGAATAAAATACCAGAAGCAACACCACTCAATTAGAAAGTGACAAATTCATAACACAATAAATCCACTTTTGCCTTATTTCACAGTTTCAACTGTCACACATTTCACTGTCCTTTCTTTCCACTGATAAGGTGCTGTGATCTTTTCTGATTTTATTATACCAACATGGGGATCACATGATTCAGATCAATTTCTTATCAGTAGGCTTCATTATTAATCTAAAATGCGAATATTTTTGAGGTAGAAGATAAGTGAGCTACAGAAAGAAACAGGGGACATCAGTCACTAAGAGTAACATATTGCAAAGACAAGTTTTCAATTTCAACTGGAAAAACTGTTCAAGTGACACACAGAAATTACGCTGTCTTCGGGAAGAATAATGAAACTTAATAAAAAGATAAAATATCTGAATGTTCTATTATTTATCTCAAGACATTTCAGCCTAAAATTGATGGGAACTTTGGGCATTGAAAAAGAACAAAATAGAAAATCCTAGATTAAAAATTTTAATGAACTGTCAGTTATGTAAAAATATTTAGTTGTAGGAGGTTTGCTGACTCTAAAGCAATCAATGCAATTGTCATTATCAATGGGTGACTACAGTCTGATAACAGTAACATGACAGACTAATAGCATATAGTCCACACACTGCAGAAGAAAGAACACATACACACAGTACTCATTTTCAGTCTTCCATCTCCCACATATAAACATAATTAACTGCAACTGCAAACCCTAAACTTATACTTGATTATATTTTTAACATAAACAACACAAGTGGGTTTTCACAAGATGCTTTAGTATATACATATAAAGCTGTGATCAACATAAAGGGAAGGATTAAACTCTTCAACTAATGAGCCGTAATAAATACTTGCCATTAAAGTGTATCTTAAAATGTTTGTGGAAGCTTGAGATATAGTAAAGGGGTTAAGGCACTTGCGTTGCATAAGGCTTACCTCAGTTGGCTCCCCAGCACCAACATCACTTGGTGCAGTGGGAGGCCTTACTACTGGTATGCTCCTGGAAGTGTATATGCACTGTGTGGTCCAAACAACAGTGCATGCATCTGCAGGCCCTTGTTGCATTGAACTGCGAGGTTGACTGGGTCAGAGTTACCAAGAGGGTTCCTAGGTTTCTTGAGTACAGCCCAGGAGATAAACCCTCAAAATATTTTAAGAAAAAGAAAAACAGTAAAATATAGTATTTTCTTTAAGGATTGCATTTACCACCAAGGTAATATTTTTAAACTCATTATTATTGCATGATAAGCTTGGAATCAGATTCCACCCTTTATTAATGTTGAAAGGTAAGACATTTTAAAAAGTATTTTAAAGAATCCTTTAAGATGAGATAACATAGCTTATGTTGTTTCTATCCAATATTTCAGATTAATCCCATGGAGTAGAGTTAGTAATATCAATGGCAAAATTATTGAAACAAAAATCAGGAGAGTGCATCTTCATAACTTAAGAAACACTAACGTATTAATGGTAAAAATCTGACCCCTAATACTACTTCTAGAATATATTTAGAATACTACATCTAATAAAAATCTTGCTTTAGGTTGTTAGAATAGAAGTCATCATAGAAAAAGCAACTTATTTTTCTATAATTTCTTAGATATCTAACTGAATATAACCAAACCATGAAGCTTTCTCTTATGATTACTTTTAATGAGCGCATTTCTTTATATCTATATTTCATATTTAAAATATATTTTGCATAGCATATAATATATAGAAAAATTAGTACATATATTGAGATATTTTCCTTGGACTAAATATTTGAATTGAGAGTTGGTATTTCTCAGTACTTAAATCCTTAAGTGTCAGTTGAAACATATTGTTAGAAAGCAGGAAATAGTTCATCATCACTAAAGCACATGATACTTTGTACTTAGTACTTTACTATAAAAATATATACATTTAAAATTTCAAAAAAGATAAGGAAGTCATTTTTTTAAAGAAAAATGAGTGATGTGCATATATAGATGGAGAAGAAAGGTTATTTCTATAGGTGATGATCTCATTTAGAATCTTTACTTGAGGGTTTGGGGTGTTTTGTTGGACACTTTCAACAGTACTGGAGTCATGACTGGTTGGGCACCTAGGTCTTTGCATGCTAAGGATGTGCCCAGCTTGTTCAACTATGTTACCAGACCACATCTAGGATACATTCAGACCAACTCATACTTTTGCAGATGAAAGTAGTCCGTTACAGATGAGTTGAATAAGGGGGCCAGAGGTATAGCAAAGTAGATAGGGAACTTGTCTTGCACACAGCCAACCCAAATGGGATCTCTGGAACTCCATATAGTCCCCAGAGTTCTGACAGGAGTGATCCCTGAGGGCAGAGCCAGAGGAAAACCCTGAGCACTTCCAGATGTGGCCCAAAAAAACAAAAAAAAGAAAACCTGAACTTGAACAATTGAGTGATGCCCTCAACATGTGACAGAGCCAATTAGCACAAATACTCTGGCTCCTACTAAAAATACTTTTTTGGAGGAAACAATGAGAGATATTTAAACAAGGGGGTAAAAAATCCCGTTTAAGGGGTTGGAGACATAGTACAGACAGAAAAGCATTTGCCTCTCTTACAGCACCACCAGGTGTGGGTCTCCTTGGAGAAAAACAAACAGAAGAACGTATTTAAGAAAAGTCTTTTGGTTTAACTTCAAATTTTCATGCAAGCCTTAAAACTTTTTCTTCAGTCCAGAATATTTGCTTAAATTCCTACTTGAGTTACACTATTAAATACATAATGGGGAAACAATTAACTGAATAGAACAAAGATAAAATCTTGAGGCTGTAACAAGTTACCATCATGAAATTCTCTGGATATACAAACAATGTCAATCAAGGAGCCTCACTTGCAATTAAAAATAAGTGTAAAATCAAATTAATCAGGAAAATTTTCATTTATCTTAACCATCTATTTGTAAAACCCTATGACAAAAAAGTCATTACTCATGAAAAATATGTCTACACATGAAAAAATATATAATTTAAGATTACATTGACCAAGAAGTATCAATGTAAACAGCTAAATATAAGATTTTAAGTTTCTAATTATAAAGGAAACATAAGCAGTTGAAATCTATTAGGAAATTTTTCATAAGAAAAGTGATGACTGATAGTTCTAAATTGCAATTAATATACCACAGTTGGGAAAATACACATATTGGAATTTATAAAATTCCTATGAAAACAAAAATAGTCATTTTGCATAAAGTAAATGTGGAAAAGACATTAAATGCTCTCATAATCTCAACTGAAGCCTGATAGCTTTATTATTAATGTGGAAACAATTACTAAACAGGTAAAAAAAACACACAATAGCAATCTTAAACATAAAATACCAGAGGCAACCTATTTAAATGAGGCATTAGAAAATCCACAAATGATAGTAGTACTACTGAATAAATGGCACTGAAATTATATTTTATGAATGTAAGAGAAGAAGTTACCATCTGTTTATTTTATTAATGCATTGATTTATTTTTAGTGTGGGGGCTATACCCAGTAGTTCTCAGGGTTTACTAGTGGTCCTGTGTACAGTGGTTACTCCTACAGGTGTTCAGGAAAATATATGTGGTGCAGGACTGGGATTGGAACTGGGATTTGCATCATGAAAACCAAGAACCCCACTCTGAGGAATTTAGTGGGATTTGGGGAGTTTGCTTGTATTTTGTATTTTTGGACACATTTAGGGCTTATTCTAGCAATGTGTCCAATGATCACTCCTGGTGGGGCTCAGGGATACCACATGCAGATCAGTGGATTGAACGCTGTTGGGACATGTGCAAGGCAAGTACATCAACCCCTGTACTATCTTTCAAGCTCAGAAGTTACAATGTAGAGCAGTATCAAAAGAAAGAAAATACTGGGGCTGGCGAGATAGCACAGCGGGTAGCGCATTTGCCTTGCAAGCGACCGACCCGGGTTCAATTCCCAGCATCCCATATGGTCCCCTGAGCACCGCCAGGAGAAACTCCTGAGTGCAGAGCCAGGAGTAACCCTTGTGCATTGCCAGGTGTGAGCCAAAAAGAAAAAAAAATACTATTTCAATAAAAACTTTTCATAAGATAAAATGATCAGACCTGTGATTATATAACCAAAAAGCATGTGAAATATATTTTGGTAAATATTTGCTTATTTATCTATTTTGTTTCCCAAGATAGCATACCTAATGCAGTTCTGGTTATTCATCCATAAAAAAAAATCATGAATGTTCCAAAAGTGATACTTTGTTAATTTAGCTGCCTAATTTATCCCAATGATTCATTTCTGTCACATGCTATTTTTGAAGAATTGGTAGCTGAATATATGTTCCAGTCACAATTGGCATTCATGCCACTTAATGTCTATAACAAAAAAAAATGGGTGTATCTCATTTGCCTTCAAAGGGGTACCCCTGTATTCAGGAATAAGGTGACAGAAATACCGTGAGAGAACTTTTCACAAGGAACAGAATCAGTATTTCTCTAAGAAGTTTAGAATTTCAAGGGACCAAACACAAAGAGAAATTTTCTATCTGCAGATTGGTATGAACACACAAGATATCCCAGAAGAAGTAATCACGAAACATGAGTCTGAACTAAGAGAAAAGATGAAGCAGACAAAAGAAAGCAAGTTTTGCTTTTCCTAGAAGGCCCTTGTTAGAAATTGGCTAATAGGGTTTCTGTATTATGCATCTTTTGTATGTTGCAGGGTTATCCTATAGCTACTAACATACTTCATCATAAAGGACAAAATTACATAACTCCTGCATCTCAAAGTGTCTTACAAAATAAGATATATCTACAGATGCATCCAGTAAATGTAGGATCACTTTAGATGGTTTTCTACAGAGACTTGCAAGTTTTGTACCAGTCAATGGAATTGTCAATTTTATGAAAAAAAAAAAAATACCTTAAAAAGCTCTAAGTTTCTGGCCTTGGCGCGTTGCCTGAATTACAGGAGCAGAAATTAGAGAATATCTATGCCTGTGTTTTCAGTGGGGGTAAGGAGCAGGCAGTAAAATCGTAAACCCCGCTTTATCATTATTTTCCTGGCTCCAGAATCTCCCACATCTGTTTGTAAATACCTTGTTGTTTCCTACATATAGTTTCTACCATCTTAAGACAATTTTTTTGACTTCTGTTTCAGTCATTGATCATTTTAAAGTTTACCTTTGCAACCAGAGAGATAGTACTTTTAAGCCGCTAGGATGCTGCCCTGCCCTAGGTTCAATCCCTGGCATCTCACATGGTCCCTCTGAGCCCCATCAGGAACGATACCTGAACTCAGAGCAAAGAGTAATCCCTGAGAACCACGGAGTGTGCTGCTTCCCCTTTCACAAAAGAGGAAGGAAGGAAGGAAGGAAGGAAGGAAGGAAGGAAGGAAGGAAGGAAGGAAGGAAGGAAGGAAGGAAGGGAGAAAGAGAGAAAGAAAGAAAAAAAGAGAAAGAAAGGAAGGAAGGAAGGAAAGAGAGAGGAATGAAGGAAGGAAGGAAGGAAGGAAGGAAGGAAGGAAGGAAGGAAGGAAGGAAGGAAGGAAGGAAGGAGAAAGAAAGAAAGAAAGAAAGAAAGAAAGAAAGAAAGAAAGAAAGAGGAAGAAAAGAAGGAAGGAAGGAGAGAGAAAGAAAGGAAAGAGAAAGAAAGAAAGAAAGAAGAAAGAAAGAGAGCGAGAGAGGAAGGAAGGAAGGAAGGGAGGAGAGAGAAAGAAAGGAAAGAAAGAGAAAGAAAGAAAGAAAGAAAGAAAGAAAGAAAGCGAGAGA